>NC_135894.1:71486735-72686735 GCF_964194155.1 Cetorhinus maximus
GGCGGGTAGGATGAGCAGGAGAGAGAGACAGGGGCTGGAGAGAGAGAGGGGCTGGAGAGTGAGGGGGTAGCAGGAGAGAGGGGGGGGGGAGCAGGAGAGAGAAGGGGGAGCAGGAGAGAGAGAGAGAGAGGAGCAGGAGAGAGGGGGGAGGGTAAGCAGGAGAGAGAGAGACAGGGGTTGGAGAGAGAGAGGGGGGCTGGAGAGTGAGGAGGTAGCAGGAGAGAGGGGGAGCAGGAGAGATAGAGGGGAAGGGAGAGAGACAGAGGGGAGGGAGCAGGATAGAGAAGGGGGAGCAGGAGAGAGCGAGAGAGGGAGAAGCAGAAGAGAGAGGCAGAGCAAGAGAGGGAGAGGGGAGCAGGAGAGAGAGAGAGACAGAGAAAGAGAGCAGAAGAGAGAGACTGAAAGAGGAATCGGAGGGAGAGGGAGAGAGAGGGGGAGAGCAGGAGGGAGAAAGTGACAGAGACAGTGGCGTGCAGGGTAGAGAGAGATGGGAGCAGGAGAGAGAAAGGGAGAGAGGGGAGCATGAGGGAGAGAGTGAGGGAGGAAGCAGGAGGAGAGGGGGAGCAGGAGAGAGAGAGTGAAAGGGGAGCAGGTGAGAGAGTGAAGGGGGAGCAGGAGAGAGAGAGAGGGGAGCAGGAGCGAGAAAGAGAGAGGAGCAGGAGAGAGTGTGAGAGATAGAGAGAGAGAGGAGCAAGAGCGAGAGGGTGGGGAGCAGGAGAGAAAGGGTGGGTAACAGGGGAGAGAGAGAGGGGGAGCAGGAGAGAGAGAGAGTGGGGGGGGGAGCAGGAGGGAGAGTGAGAGGGGAGCATGAGAGGGAGTGAGAGGGGGAGCAGGAGGGAGAAGGGAGCAGGAGAGAGAGAGAGGGAAATGGAGAGAGAGAGGGTGGAGAGCAGGAGCGAGAGAGGGGGCACAGGAGAGAGGGGGGGAGCAGGAGAGACAGAGAGAGAAGGGGAGCAGGAGAGAGAGTGGGGGGTGCAGGAGAGGGGGCAGCTGGAGAAGGAGTGAGGGGAGCGTGACAGGGAGTGAGAGTGGGGAGGAGGGGAGAGAGTGGATGAGCAGGGGAGAGAGAGAGAGGGGTAGCAGGAAAGTGGGCGGAGATGGGAGAGAGAGTGGGGAAAGGAGAGACAGTGGGGTTGGAGCAGGAGAGAAAGGCAGAAGAGAGCAGGGGAGCAGGAAATAGGGGGTGCAGGAGAGCGATAGAGAGAGAGAGAGAGAGAGGGAAGCAGGAGTGAGAGAGAGAGAAGGGGAGCAGGAGAGAGTGTGGGGGGAGCAGGAGAGGGGGTACTGGAGAGGGAGTGAGGGGGAGCAGGGGAGAGAGTGAGGGGGGAGCATGACAGGGAGTGAGAGTAGGGAGGAGGGGAGAGAGGAGGCGAGCAGGGGCGAGAGAGAGAGGGGTAGCAGGAAAGAGGGCGGAGATGGGAGAGAGAGAGGGGAAAGGAGAGAGAGAGAGGGGGGTTGGAGCAGGAGAGAGAGGGGGAGCAGAAGAGAGCAGGGGAGCAGGAGATAGGGGGTGCAGGAGAGCGATAGAGAGAGAGAGAGAGGGAAGCAGGAGTGAGAGAGAGAGAAGGGGAGCAGGAGAGAGTGTGGGGGGAGCAGGAGAGGGGGGTGCTGGAGAGGGAGTGAGGGGGAGCAGGGGAGAGAGTGAGGGGGAAGCATGACAGGGAGTGAGAGTGGGGAGGAGGAGAGAGAGGGGACGAGCAGGGGGAGAGAGAGAGAGGGGTAGCAGGAGAGAGAGAGGGGAAAGGAAAGAGAGTGGAGTTGGAACAGGAGAGAGCGGGGAGCAATGGAGAGCAGGGGAGCAGGAGATAGGGGGTGCAGGAGAGTGATAGAGAGAGAGAGGGTGGGGAGCAGGAGAGAGAGACAGACAAAAAGGGGAGCAGGAGGGAGAGGGGAGCAGAAGAGAGAGAGGAAAAGGGATAGAGAGAGAGAGGGGGGGGAGAGCAGGAGAGAGAGAGGGAGGTGGAGCAGGAGAGAGAGAGAGGTGGAGCAGGAGAGAGAGAGAGAGACAGAGAGAGAGAGAGAGAGACAGATAGAGAGACAGAGACAGAGAACCAAGAGAGAGGGGGAGCAGGAGAGACAGACAAAAAGGGGGGCAGAAGGGAGAGAGAGAAAGAGGGGAGCAGGAGGGAGAGAGGGAGGGGAGCAGGGGAGAGAGAGAGAGAGAGAGACAGACAGAGAGAGAGAGAGAGAGAGAGAGAGAGAAAGAAAGAGAGACAGAGGACCAAGAAAAAGGGGGAGCAGTAGAGAGAGAGTGGGGCTGGAGAGAGGGAGAGAGGCTGGAGAGTCGGGGGGAGCAGGAAGGAGAGTGAGGGGGCTAGCAGAGAGAGAGAGGGAAAGGGAGAGAGAAAGAAAGAGAGAGAGAAGAAGGAGGAGCAGGAGAGAGTGGAGTAGCAGGAGAGAGAGGGGGGGAGCAGGAGAGAGAGAGAGAGAGAGGGAAAGTGAGCAGGAGAGGGGGGGAGCTAGAAAGGGAGTGAGAGAGGGGAGGAGGAGAGAGAGAGGGGGAGAGAGATAGAGATGGAGAGCGAGAGGGGAGCAGGCGAGAGAGAGAGAGGAGCAGGAGGGAGCAGGAGAGAGAGAGAGAGAGAGAGAGGGGAACAGCAGGGAGAGAGAGGAGCAGGAGGATGAGAGAGGAGTGAGGTGAGCTGAGGTGTATTAATTATAGTTTTATTTAGTGTGTAATATACCTTTAAGAATAATACTTGTTAGGAAAGATCACATGATTTGTAGTAACCAAAAGGAGACTAGTGCCGGCTACCTCAGCTGGCAGTGTAGAGGTAGAGTTGGAGTTGAAAGTTGCTGTTGAGTGCATTTTAAATAAACTTTATGTTTCTACTTAAGAAATGTCTGCAGTTCAACTCTATTACTATAGTACAACTCGGCCACCCTTACAACAATCTGGTGATGAGGATAAAATAGGATCAAATGGAAGAAATCAAGTTAGAAAGGAATCGGTACTGTACCTCGCCCAGTGATTGTAAGCCGCACGCTCTGTTAGAATTAAAGAAGTTATCCTCTCTCAAAATGCCACAATTTGGGAGAATTGATCCTTTTAAACCAGCCACAGATGATTGGTCTCAATACGTAGAACGCCTCACATTCTTCTTTCAAGCAAACGAGATTACGGGGGAAGAGAAGAGGCGAGCGATCCTCTTGAGTACTTGTGGGAGCAAAGCCTACGGCTTGATTTGATGTTTGACAGCACCCAGTGCCCCAAATTCAAAGAATTTTAATGAATTAGTGGACCTCGATGGGTCACTTTCAACCGAAGCCCTCAGTCGCAATGCAGAGGTTCAGGTTTAATTCACGAAAAAGAGCCCCGAGAGAGGCAATTGCATGCTATGTGACAAATTTGAAGCAGCTAACGGAACATTGTAAGTTCGGTACAACTCTGAAAGACATCTCAGAGACCATTTAGTGTGTGGTGTGAAAGAGGATGCTATTCAGAAAAAATTATTGTCTGAAGTGAATCTGGATTTCAAGAAGGCGCTAGAGTTAGCACTGGCCATGGAAAGCACAGTGAGAGACTCACCAGCAATACAGGGGGCGCAAAATGGCACCATCCTCCACATCTGGTGAGAAACCTCATGCAAAAGTGGTACGAAAAAGCGAGATTCTGCTGAGAAGTGGAAAACAGCCCCCACTAGCCGAAGAATAAAGAAAAACAACTTAGCAGCAAGATTGAAGAATAATTTTAATAGATTTGTAAACAATCAGTCTTTTCACGATTGGCAGTTTTAAAAAAATTAAATGCTACTATTGTCACAGAAATGGACATATGATGAGGCAATGCAAGGAAAGATTCAAGAAGACTTGTAAACAAAAGAAGCCTAGTGAATCTACAATGTAGAAGAGCCTGAAACAACAAATTCTGACATTTACTCATTGTTTAATTTGAAAGTTGGAAAGACAGAACCTATAATTGTCACAGTGAAAGTAAATGGCAAACCTGTTAAAATGGAAGTAGACATGGGAGCTTCCACTACAGTGATTGGGGAACATACTTTCAGATATCTGAATTATGGTGAACATCAATTAAGTTTCGGGTAAACAGCTGCCAAGCTAAAAACATATACATTCAAGTAAAAGGCATAAGCAGGATAACTCTCCATTATGGAAGCCAATCGGCAAAGCTATCGGTGTTGATATTGAGAGGCAGAGGACCAAGCCTTCTGGGGCGAAATTGGCTAAGGGAAATCAACATTGATTGGCCACTGAGATTCCAAAAGGAAGCTGAAGCGTTCCTGTTTTGGAAAAGAAGTGTGTAAAGACTCAACAATCTGGAAAAATGCAGGCTTGTCTTAAGCCAAAACCTGGAAGAACAGCAGAAGAAAATCAATGAGACCCTGCTTAATGACAGAGTTCAAGATGAGGTGAGCAACCTTCGCAGGGAAAAAGAAAACCTCTTGGAAGACCTTCACACATTACAAGATTCCCTCAGGTCAAAGTTTGTACCTCTGGAAAAGTATGAAGAGAAACAGAAAGAATTCAGCACTTCTCTGAACGAACTGAAGAATGAGTTGGCAGAGACAACATAACAATGTTCAATATCCAGGAGGCAGCAAACAAATATAAAAATGAGATGGAAGAGTTGAAGAATCAGTGAAATGAAGCCAAAGAAGCTTTGGAAGCAAAAGTCACAGAATTTTCCAAGAAGCAGACAGGTAATGAAATTTTGGGAGACTCAGCCACTGAGCTCAGACAAGTTGAGCATGCATCTGAGAGAAGTCTGGCCAATAATGAAGTCAGAAAGAAGGCCAAGATTAAAGTCTGCACTAGAAAGAAGGCAGCAGGTACAAGCAAGTTACAGAAATAGTAATATGGCCTTAATTCTGGCAGCATATAAATACGCTTTCATACATAGGCCTGGCAATTAAATCGCCCTTAGTCATTTGCCTTTACAAGAAAATGATGAGCATGTCCCAGTTCCACAGGAACTTGTTTTGCTGTTAAATTTCTTAGATTCCTCGCCAGTATGTGCTCAACAGATCAGAGACTGGACAAGTCATGACCCAGACCTATCTCAGGTACGAGAACAAGTGCTTCATTGTTGGTCACAGGAGCCCGTATCTGATGAAATGAAACCGCACTTCAACAGAAGACATGAAATAACCAGCCAGAATGGCATCTCATTGTGGGGTGTACGAGTGATAGTTCCTCCTAAGGGAAGGGAGCCACTTTTAATTAAACTACACAGTTCCCATCCAGGAATTTCCTGAATGAAGACCATAGCATGCAGCTATCTATGGTGGCCAGGGATGGATGATGAAATAGAAAATATGTAAAGCATTGTGTGCAATGTCAGCAACTGCAAAAGTTGCCAGTGACAGCTCCATTACACCCATGAGAGTGGCCAGGTAGACCCTGGCTGTGGTTGGACCTTTCCTGGGAACAATGTTTCTGCTCATTGTCGATGTCCATTCAAAATGGTTGGACGTAAATGAGGTGAAGTCACCAACGTCGGGCGCTACAATTGAGAAACTAGGTCAGAGTTTTGCCATTCATGGACTACCAGAAGTAGTCATTTCCGATAATGGCACGGCATTTACGAGTGCTGAGTTTCAATGGTTTATCAGCCTCAACGGTATCACTCATGTAAAAACTGCACCGTACCACCCTTCCTCAAACAGACTGGCCAAAAGGGTGATTCAAACGTTCAAGGCAGGCATGAAAAAGCTAACTGGTGATTCCTTGACAACCAAGCTAGCACGCTTTCTTTTTCATTACAGAGCTACCCCTCACACCACAACCGGTGTCACACCTGCGGAGTTATTGTTGAAACACCATCTCAGGACAAGATTAAGCTTTATAATGCCGAATTTAGAGAGGAAGGTGGAAAGGAGTCAGGGAAGCCAGAAAACTAGACACTACATGCATAGTCGCTGAGAGGAAATTTACCATGGGAGAGCCGGTATACGTGAAAAACTGTGGGGAAGGACCAAAGTTGTTACCAGGTGAAATAAGTGTGGTGACTGGACTTCTATCTTACCATGTGGTGGTGGAAGGCTGGATCATCTGGAAACATGTGGACCATTTAAGGAGGAGAGAAACAAATCACCAAGATTTGGTTCCACCAGTGACCATGACTGGGTCTGCATTTCCTGTTGAGGATACTCAACCCAGGACAGATATGTCTGATGTCTCTATAAGAGTTGAGGATACAGAACTGCAAGTGCCCACCGCAGCACCTGATGTTCAGGCAACTCTGAAAAAGGAGGTTCCTGACAAAGAATCTGAAGTTGTGGAGCTGCGACATTCCACACGTGTCAGGAAACCACCTGAAAGACTGAACTTGTAAATTCCTTACCCAGTGTAAATATTATGTTGTCTTGAAAAATATATACTTTTAAATATAATATGTATAGCCGAGTTAAAGGGGGAGGAATGTAATAATTAGGGTTTTATTTAGTGTGTAATGTACCTTTAAGAATAATACGTAGGAAAGATCACATGATCTGTAGTACCCAATAGGAGAGTATTGCAGGCTACCTCAGCAGTCAGTGTAGAGATACAGTTGGAGTTGGAAGTACATGTGTAGTTGCTGCTGAGTACATTGTATGTAAACTTTATGTTTCCACTTTAGAAGTGTCTGCAGTTCAACTCTATTACTATACTACAACTTGGCCACCCTACAATAAGGGGAAAAGCAGGGGACAGAGAGGAGCAGGGGAGAGAGGGGAGAGGGGAGCGGGGGGGGACAGGGGGACGGGACGGGGGGCCAGTAGGAAGCAACAGAGAGACGGGACCCGAAGAGAGGGCAGCAGCAGAGTGGGGAATAGCAGAGTGGGGAGTAGATCACTGAGACACTATCTACAACAGAACATAGAATCATAGCATTATACAGCACAGAAACAGGCCCTTCGTGTCTGTGCCGGCCATCAAGCACCTATCTAGTCTAATCCCATTTTCCAGCGCTTGGCCCGTAGCCCAGTATGCTATGGCATTTCAAATGCTCATCTAAATACTTCTCAAATGTTGTTAGGGTTCCTGCCTCTACCGCCCCCTCGGGCAGTGTGTTCCAGATTCCAACCATCCTCTGGGTGAAATTTCTTTCCTCAAATCCCCTCTAAACCTCCCACCCCTTAATCTATACCCCCTGGTTATTGACACCTTCGCTAAAGGGAAAAGTTTCTTCCTATCTACGCCCCTCATAATTTTTTATACCTCTATCAGGTTCCCCCTTCAGCCTTCTCTGCTCTCAGGAAAACAACCCTAGTCTATCCAGTCTCTCTTCATAGCTGAAACACTCCAGCCCAGACAACATCCTGGTGAATCTCCTCTGCACCCTCTCCAGTGCAATCACATCCTTCTTATAGTGTGGCGACCAGAACAGCACACAGTACTCCAGCTGTGGCCTAACTAGCATTTTATACAGCTCCAACATAACCTCCCTGCTCTTATATTCTATGCCTCAGCTAATAAAGGCAAGTATCCCATATGCACTCTGAATCACCTTATATATCTGTGCTGCTGCCTTCAGGGACCTATGGACATGTACACCAAGGTCCCTCTGGTCCTCTGTACTTCCTAGGGTCCTACCATCCATTGTGTATTCCCTTCCTGTGCTAGTCCTCCCAAAATGCATCACCTCACACTTCTCAGGATTAAATTCCATTTGCCACTGCTCTGCACATCTATATCGTCCTGTGATCTAAGGCTTTCCTTCTCACTATTTACGACACCACCAATTTTGTGTCATCTGCAAACTTATTGATCATACCTCCGATATTCATGTCTAAATCATTAATGTACACTACAAACAGCAAGGTTCCCAGCACCCATCTCTGCGGTACACCACTCGTCACAGGCTTCCAATCGCAAAGACAACCTTCGACCATCACCCTCTACCTCCTGCCACGAAGCCAATTTTGGATCCAATTTGCCAAATTGCCCTGGATCCCATGGGCTTTTACCTTCTTGAACATCCTCCCATGCAGGACCTTGTCAAAAGCCTCACTGAAGGCTATGTAGAGTACATCAACTACACTACCCTCATCTACACAACTAGTCACTTCCTTGAAAAGTTCAATCAAATTTGTTAGGCATGATCTCCCCCTGACAAAGCCATGCTGACTATTCCTTATTAATCCCTACCTCTCCAAGTGGAGATTAATCCTGTCCCTCAGATTTTTTTCCAATAGCTCCCCTACTACTGATGTTAGACTCACTGGCCTGTAATTACCTGATTTATCCCCACTGTCCTTCTTGAATAATGGTACCACATTTTCTGTCCTCCAGTCCTCTGGCACCTCTCCTGTGTCCAGAGATGATTTGAAAATTAGTGTCAGAGCCCTTGCAATCTCCTCCCTTGCCTCACATAGCAGCCTGGGATACATCTCATCTGGGCCTGGGGATTTATCCACTTTTAAGCCCACTAAAACCGTTAATACCTCCTCCCTTTCAATGCTAATTTGTTCAAGTATATCACAGTCCCCCTCCCTGATATCTACACCTACATTGTCCTTCTCCACAGTGAACACAGATGAAAAGTAATCATTTAAAACTTCACCTATGTCCTCTGGCTCCACGTACAGATTGCCACTTTGGTCCCTAATTGGCCCTACTCTTTCCCTGGTTATCCTCTTGCCCTTAATATATTTATAAAATGCCTTGGGATTTTCCTTTATCTTGCCTGCCAGTGTTTTTTCATGCCCCCTCTTTGCTCTCCTAATTACTTTTTTTAAGTACCCCCCTACACTTTCTATTCTCCTCTAGGGCTTCTGCTGTTTTCAGCTCTCTGGATCTGCCATAAGTCTCCTTTTTTCCCCTTATCCAATCCTCTATATCCCTTGACATCCAGGGTTCCCTGGATTTGTTAGTCCTACACTTCAGCTTTATGGAACATGTTGGCCCTGAACTCTCTCTATTTCCTTTTTGATCAGACCACTGGTCTGATGTAGACCTTCCTACAAGTGACTGCTCCCAGTCCACTTTTGCCAGATCTTGTCATCTTATCATATTGAAATCGGCTTTCCCCCAATTCAGAACCTTTATTTCCAATCCATCTTTGTCCTTTCTACCTTAAATCTTACAGAGTTATGGTCACTATCACCGAAATGCTCTCCCACTGACACTTCTACCACTTGCCCGGCTTCATTTCCTAAGATTAGATGCAGTACTGCTCCTTCTCTTGTAGAACTTTCTACGTGCTGCCTCAAAAAGCTCTCCTGGGTGCACTTTGAGAATTCTGTGTTTAGGCAGAGGATGAGTTTCTTTGACATGTCTAAGCAGCATTGCTTCAGTAGACTCAAGATGTTATGCTTAGTGGCGGCACATACCTGCAGCCTCCTAGAAGAGGACCTGCTTCCCTTGGTACTGGTGGCTGCATCCCCTCAACTTTCTAACCTCCACATCCTTGCAGGACTCTGCTAGAGACATATCCAGAATCTACCAGTTGGCAGTCCACATGCATATGACTGATGGCTTTTCCAGGATCAGGAATTATGTGAACTTTGCCTGCTATGATACCAGTCAGATGGTTGTGTTTGCATCTCTGGCTGGTTTCCCACAGGTTCAGGGCTTGATTGACATCACTCATGTGACAAACCATACACACCGAGAACAAACAAGAATATTCGTGAACCACACGGTCTTCCATTTCATCAAAATACAGCGGGTGTGAAACCACAAAGAGTTCAATGAGTGGTGTATGCCGGTTTGCTAAGAAACCTCCAAAATGCTTTCATCCTGCGGAAGTCCAAATTCCATGACACTTCTGGACTTTCAAGCACTCCTAAGGGGTGGCTGCTGAGACAAGGGATACCCAATTCATATTTGGCTGATGACACCCGTGAGAAACCTGAATACTGAAGCCAGACAAAGCTATAGCAAAAGCTATATGAACATCAATGTGTGATTACAAAAGCCATCAGCATTTTTAAAAAAAAATTCTTTCACATAATACGGGCGTCCCTGTCTACAGCCAGCATTAATTGTTGTCCATCCCTAATTGCCCTGGAGAAGGTGGTGGTGAGCCACCTTCTTGAACCATTGCAGTCATGTGGTATAGGTACATCCACAGTGCTGTTAGGGAGGGAGTTCCAGGATTTTGACCCAGCGACATTGAAGGAACACATGATGGTCTCAGGCACTGGAAATGTTCCCGGCTTCCCACATGGAGCACTAAGAGTACACCACGGCTTTGAGCCCTTCTGCCATAACTTATCCCTTTAAATTAAACCTTTTAAATCAATTACTCTAGGGCCCTTTTTTCCTGATCCTCATTAATACGGAATATACAAACTATAAACCACAAAAATATACTTAAACTATAAGTGATAAAAGTGGTAAATACTTACCCAACCTTACCCACTACTTACCAGTCACTCCTTTCCCTTGTAGCCTGTACTGCTGCAGCAGGCAAGACCACTCTCTGAAGATTTAAGAAGTTGGATAGCAAAGAAAAAATGCAAAGAGCACCTCTTCCCCTATGCACCGAATTCCCACTGTGTACCAAATTGCTAATACCCACACTCACTCTGGCTCTGTCTCACTCACAATGAGCTCTCTCCCCTGTTCGTGTGCAAGCAAACTGTAGTCGGTCAATTCTGGTGCATAAGTCTTCAGTATTGCTGTCAGGGCCCATTGCCTTTGCAGTATCCAGTGCCTTCAGCTGTTTCCTGATATCATGTGGAGTGAATCGAATTGACTGAAGACTGGCATCTGTGATGCTGGGAACCTCAGGAGGAGTCTGAAATGGATCATCCACTTACGTCTGGCTGAAGATTACAGCAAATGCTTCTGCCCTGTTTTTTGCACTGATGTGCTGGACTCCCCCATCATTGAGGAAGGGGATATTTGTGGAGCCTCCTCCTCCAGTTAGTTGTTTAATTGTCCATCAACATTCACAGCTGGATGTGACAGGACTGCAAAGCTTTGATCTGGTCCATTGGTTGTGGGATCGCTTAGCTCTGTCTATCACTTGCTGCTTATGCTGTTTGGCATGCAAGTAGTCCTGTGTTATAGCTTCACCAGGTTGATACCTCACTTTTAGGTGTGCCTGGTGCTGCTCCTACATGCTGTCCTGCACTCTTCATTGAACCAGGTTTGATCCCTCCCCTTGATGGTAATGCTAGTGTGGGGGTATGCTGGACCATGAGGCTACAGATTGTGGTTATATACATTCTACTGCTGCTGATGGCCCAGAATGCCTTATGCATGCCCAGGTTTGAGTTGCTAGATCTGTTCTGAATCTATCCCTTTTAGTACATTGGTAGCGCCACACAACACGATGCAGGGCATTCTCAATGTCAAGCTAAAGATGTGCTTCCAATGCCTAAAAAGGTCTGGAAGTGCTCTTCTGTATCTACTAGCTAGGATGCTCCTGAACAGTTAGGGTGTGCTGCACTCTGCACAACGTTGTGCAGCAGCAGGGTTCGGACCTGCAGGAGGAAGAGATAAAGAGCTCAGATCCTCTTTGTATAGTTCTGAAAGGAGGACAAAGGGCAGGAGGAGTAACATGAGGAGGAGGAAGATGATGGGGGTTATGCACCTGCAACTGCTCACAATGCTGCCCAGGATACTAGGGATATAATGATTAATGAGCCTTTACTTAGTTTGCATCAGTGAACCCACGTCACAACCAGGTGCAATGCTCACTCTTCTTGTGCACTCTCCCTAATGCCACTAACACAAAATAGCCCTTCAAACAACCAGTCACCCTTGCACATCCATCCCTTTGTCCCCATCAATAAGTGTCTTCCCATTCATCTTCAAACAAGTTAGTCTACCTAGGAACCAATAATAGGCAAGAGAAGTGATGCAGAAGAATGTATTTTTCAACAAAATAATAGAAACCTAACAACATAACAATTTATCGCACCCACCTATATATGTTGTATCTATATATATGTTGCAACTCCAATGGCTTGAGCAGAGTTAGAGGCAGGCTGTTCAGATCCTTGTTCTGAATACTGAGATGCCCTTGACGAACAACTTCTGGGATTTGAAGCCCCTGACAGTCCTGCCAGAGGCTACTTCACCTGCAATTGTGTTTGTCAGACTCGGCCAGTGGGAGATGAGGCAGGATGAACTGTCTGAGGAGGTGTTGGGGGTTAGGGGATCAACTGGTGAGCATTTTGAATGAGGCCCCTGCTGTCATGTCCACTTTTGTCATCGTCATTCTATCCATGCAACAGCATGTGGCAATGCCCTGCAATGTCAACCCACTCACATCTGAGGCAGCCTTCTCCATTCTGTCTGCAGTCATGGTCAATGTGCTTGCAAGGCCTGTCAGTGCATCACACATTCTCTGCTGCTGCTGCTCAATGATTCCCCTTCCCATTGATGATTACAGCATCTGTGTCCAGCTAGACAGAGCTTGGTGAGGGTTTGCTCTCCGATATCTTCTTTCCACTGCTGTCCCTGCCACCTTCATCTGCTCTTGCTGAATTATGAACTGAGTCACCAGATGAAAACCCAATTTTCTACAAAGCCCCACCAAGGTGTGAGTATTTGAGCTGGTGCATGGTAAGCGTGAGTCCTGTGATAGTGCACCCTCACAAGACTCAGCTTCTCTGAACAATTGTAAGCAGCGATCTCCATCGACCTCTGCTGCTCATATTTAGGCCTGTCAGAGATAGGATATGAATTAGTTCTGGCAAGATAAGAATCCTGCAATTTATCATCTCGACGATGATTGTATTTCACCCTCTGTTGAAGTCAAGTCAACATGACTTTAATGTCATGTGATGTGTAGGTCATCACTATTTAATTCTGTCACCAGGTAGGTGGGAGCTTCCTTTTTCCCTATCTCCGACAGTGCAGGATGCCAAAACTCCACTTAATTCCACTGCTTCCTCTGCTGCATTTGTTAGCTGTGAAATGTATGGATGAACACCTCCACTTCCCTTTCTCATTTTCAGTGTTGTCTTCTGCAATGAGATAAAGAACAGTTCCATGAGTGAGTGTAAAGGCATGTGTTCACTCAATGGGTGGGGCATATTTGAGGAGAGTGACTATGAGTACAGTCCTGTTTCTGGTACAACGATACCCAAATCTCCCAGAGAGGTGAGTATAAAAACCTTACCTCGGGAATTCGCGGCCTAGTTCCAGGGAGCAGAGTCGGAGGGCGGAGTTCCAGAGAGGTGAGTATAAAAACCTTACCTCGGGGATTTGCGGCTTGGTTCCAGGGAGCAGAGTCGGAGGGCGGAGTTCCAGAGAGGTGAGTATAAAATTCTTACCTCAGGGATTCGCGGACCTCGGGTCTTAAAAAAAAATTAAAAGTGGCGTCACGATAAATCTGGGACCTGATTGGCTGGTAGAGAATCTACACTGAATTTGAAACTAAAACATTGTTAAACTAATTAAACCAAATAAATTAATCACTTAATAAGTAGAGGGTATCTAGACCAGAAGCAGGGGATTACTGTTCTTAGAGTTTAGCATTTATAGTAGAAATCTTGCCCTAGGGAACGTATAGTTAATAAGGAGTCAATAAGCAGTTATTAGATTTAAATTAATTTATTAAATAGTTCTAGAAATGGCAGTTGCTGGGGTGAAGTGCTTCACCTGTGGGATGTGGGAAACCTGTGACACTTCAAGTGTCCTGGACAACTACATCTGCAGGAAGTGTACCCAATTGCAGCTCCTCACAGACCGCATGGATCGGTTGGAGCAGCAGTTGGATGCACTTAGGAGCATTCAGGTGGCGGAAAGCATCATTGACAGGAGTTTTGGAGATGTGGTCACACCCAAGGTACAGACAGATAGATGGGTGACCGCTAGAAGGGGCAGGCAGTCAGTGCAGAAATCCCCTGTGGCTGTCCCTCTCTCTAACAGGTATACCATTTTGGATACTGTTGGGGGGGATGGCCTATCAGGGGAAAACAACAGCAGTAGCCAGAGCAGTGGCACCACGGCTGTCTCTGTTGTTCAGCAGGGGGGTTCAAAACACAGAAGAGCAATTGTCATAGGGGACTCTATAGTCAGGGGCTCAGATAGGCGCTTCTGTGGTCGTGAAAGAGACACCAGGATGGTATGTTGCCTCCCTGGTGCCAGGGTCCAGGATGTCTCTGATTGGGTACAGGACATTCTGAAGGGGGAGGGAGAACAGCCAGAGGTCGTGGTACACATTGGTACTAACGACATAGGCAGGGAGAGTGACGAGGTCCTGCAGCGGGAGTTCAGGGAGTTAGGCAGAAAGTTAAAAAACAGGACCTCTGGGGTTGTAATCTCAGGATTACTCCCTGTGCCACGTGCCAGTGAGGCTAGAAATAGGAAGATAGCTAAACACGTGGCTGAACAGATGGTGTAGGAGAGAGGGTTTCCAATATCTGGATCATTGGGATCTCTTCCGGGGCAGGTGGGACCTGTACAAGAAGGACGGGTTGCATCTAAACTGGAGGGGCACCAATATCCTGGCTGTGAGGTTTGCTAGTGTCACTCGGGAGGGTTTAAACTAGTATGGCCGGGGAGTGGGAACCAGAGCAATAGGTCAGCAGGTGAAATAAATGACTGGGAACCAGTGAATATGGCCAGTGGGACTAAGAGGAAGGGCAGGCAGGGAGAAATTACTGAACACAATGGGACTGGGGGTCTGAAATACATTTGTTTCAATGCGAGAAGTATAACAGGCAAGGCAGATGAGCTTAGAGCTTGGATTAGTACTTGGGACTATGATGTTATTGCTATTACAGAGACTTGGTTGAAGGATGGACAGGATTGGCAGATAAACATTCCAGGATTTAGATGTTTCAGGCAGGATAGAGAGGAATGTAGAAGACGTGGGGGAGTTGCACTGTTGGTTAAGGGGAATATCACAGCTGTACAACAGGAGGACACCTCGGTGGGCTCATGCAGCGAGGCAATATGGGTAGAGCTCCGGAATAGGAAGGGTGCAGTCACAATGTTGGGGGTTTACTATAGGCCTCCCAATTGCCGGCGGGAGATTGAGGAACAGTTATGTAGGCAGATTTTGGAAAGATGTAAAAGCAATAGGGTTGTTGTGGTGGGTGATTTTAACTTTCCCTATATTGACTGGGAATCACTTAGTGCTAGGGGTTTGGATAGTGCAGAATTTGTAAGGTGCATCCAGGAGGGCTTCCTGAGACAATATATAGATAGTCCAACTAGGGAAGGGGCAATACTGGACCTGGTATTAGGGAATGAACCCGGCCAAGTGATCGAAGTTTCAGTAGGGGAGCATTTCGGGAAAAGTGACCATAATTCAGTAAGTTTCAAGGTACTGGTGGATAAGGATAACAGGAGTCCTCGGGTTAAGGTGCTTAATTGGGGGAAGGCTAATTATAACAATATTAGGCAGGAACTGAGGAATCTAGACTGGAGGCGGATGTTTGAGGGCAAATCAACAACTGACATGTGGGGGGCTTTCAAACGTCAGTTGATAAGAATTCAGGACCGGCATGTTCCTGCTAGGATGAAGGATAAGCATGGCAAGTTTCAGGAACCTTGGTTAACGAAGGATATTGTGAGATTAGTCAAAAAGAAAAGGGAAGCATTCGTTAGGGCTAGAAGGCTGGGAACAGATGGAGCCCGTGGAGAATATAAAGAAAGTAGGAAGAAACTTCAGCAAGAAGTCAGGAGGGCTAAAAGGGGTCATGAAAAGTCACTGGCAACTAGGATTAAGGAAAATCCCAAGGTCTATTATACATATGTAAAAAGCAAGAGGGTAGCCAGGTAAAAGGTAGGCCCACTCAGGGACAGAGGTGGGAATCTGTGTGTGGAGCTAGAAGAAGTGGGAGAGATACTAAATGAATACTTCTCATCAGTATTCACCAAAGAGAAGTACTTAGCGGTCGATTTGTCTAGGGAAGAGTGTGTAGATAGCCTGGATCATGTTGAGATCAAAAAAGAGGAGGTGTTAGGCGTCTTAAAGAATATTAAGGTGGATAAGTCCCCAGGGCCTGATGGGATCTACCCCAGAGTACTGAGGGTGGCAAGGGAGGAGATTGCTGGGGCCTTGACAGAAATCTTTGTATCCTCACTGGCTACGGGTGAGGACCCAGAGGACTGGAGAATGGCCAATGTTGTTCCATTGTTTAAGAAGGGTAGCAGGGATAATCCAGGAAATTATAGGCCGGTGAGCCTTACGTCAATGGTAGGGAAATTATTGGAGAAGATTCTTCGTGACAGGATTTACTACCATTTGGAAGCAAATGGGCGTATTAGTGAGAGGCAGCATGGTTTTGTGAAGGGGAGGTCATGTCTCACTAACTTGATCGAGTTTTTCGAGGAAGTGACAAAGATGATCGACGATGGAAGGGTAGTGGATGTTATATACATGGATTTCAGTAAGGACTTTGACAAGGTCCCTCATGGCAGACTGGTACAGAAGGTAAAGTCGCACGGGATCAGAGGTGAGCTGGCAAGATGGATACAGAATTGGCTTGGCCATAGAAGACAGAGGGTAGCAGTGGAAGGGTGCTTTTCTGAATGGAGAGCTGTGACTAGTGGAGTTCCGCAGGGATCAGTGCTGGGACCTTTGCTGTTTGTAGTATACATAAATGATTTGGAGGAAAATGTAACTGGGCTAATTAATAAGTTTGCAGACGACACTAAGGTTGGAGGAGTTGCAGATAGTGACGAGGATTGTCAAAGGATACAACGGGATATAGATCGGTTGGAGACTTGGGCGGAGAAATGGCAGATGGAGTTTAATCCGGACAAATGCGAGGTAATGCATTTTGGAAGGTCTAATACAGGCAGGAATTATACAGTAAATGGCAGAACTCTTAAGTGCATCGACGGGCAGAGGGATCTGGGTGTACAGGTCCACAGGTCACTGAAAGTGGCAACACAGGTGGATAAGGTAGTCAGGAAGGCATATGGCATGCTTGCCTTCATTGGCAGGGGTATTGAGTATAAAAGCTGGGAAGTCATGCTGCAGCTGTATAGAACCTTGGTTAGCCACACTTGGAATATTGCGTGCAATTCTGGTCGCCACATTACCAGAAGGATATGTAGGCGTTGGAGCAGGTGCAGAGGAGGTTTACCAGGATGCTGCCTGGTCTGGAGGTTATTAGCTATGAGGAGAGGTTGGAGAAACTCAGATTGTTCTCACCAGAGCGACGGAGATTGAGGGGCGACTTAATAGAAGTTTACAAAATTATGAGAGCATGGACAGAGTAGATAGTCAGAAGCTTTTTCCCAGGGTGGAAGAGTCAATTACTAGGGGACATAGATTTAAGGTAAGAGGAGAAAACTATAGAGGAGATGTGCGGGGCAAGGTTTTTACGCAGAGGATAGTGAGTGTCGGGAATTTGCTGCCAGAGGAGGTGGTGGAAGCAGGTACGATAGTGGTGTTTAAGAGGCAGCTTGACAAATACATGAATAGGATGGGAATAGAGGGATACGGACCCTGGAAGTACAAAATTGTTTAGTTGACGGGCAATATGATCGGCGCAGGCTTGGAGGGCCGAAGGGCCTGTTCCTGTGCTGTACTTTTCTTTGTTCTTTGTTCTAACGCCAGCATTGAATAGTTTCTCACCATTTAAAAAATATTCTGATTTTCCTTATACCTACCAAAGTCACATGGCCTACTCCTGAACCTATTTCTTATCTTCGTTTATTCTATATGCAACCACAATTTCCCTTTCACCAACAGTCCTACTCTGAACCGGAATAGGACCAACATCCTTGCGGGGAGGTTTGCTAGTTCTGTTGGGAAGGGTTTAAACTAATTTGGCAGGGGGATGGGATCCTGAGAGGAGGTTCAGCAAGGGGAGATGCTCAGACAAAATTAGAAGAGAGAGAGCAAGTGAGTCTGGAAGGCATAGGAATTATAGGCCAGTTAAGGCACAAGGGAGCTTGGCAAGGCTGGGTGGTATTTATTTTAATGCAAGGAGTCTGATGAATAAGGCAGATAAGTTGAGGGCACAAATTAACGCATGGGAGTATGATGTCATTGCTGTCACAGAGACATGGTTGAGAGAGGGGCAGGATTGGAAGCTTAATATTCCAGGATATAGGGTCTTCAGGTGAGACAGGAAAGGAGGTAAAAAAGGAGGGGGCATTGCAATATTGATCAAGGAATCAATTACAGCAGTAGGGAGGGATGACATCTTACAAGGCTCCTCAAATGAAGCCATATGGGTGGAACTGAAAAACAAAAAAAGAGCAATCACATTGCCTGGAGTGTACTATAGGCCCCCAAACAGTCAGAGAAAAATAGGAGAGCAGATATGTAGGCAAATTTCAGAGTGTAAATATAATAGGGTAGTAATAGTGGGGGATTTCAACTTCCCCAACATTAACTGGGTTAGTCATAATGTGATTGGTTTAGAGAGAGCGGAATTCTTAAAATGCATCCAGGAGAGCTTTTTAAGCCAGTACGTAGAAGGTCCTACAAGAGAGGGGGTGGTCCTGGACTTAATTTTAGGGAATGAAGCCGGGCAAGTGGTAGAAGTATCAGTGCGGGAGCATTTTGCAGATAGTGATCATTTCGCCGTTAGATTCAAGGTTGTTATGGAAAAGGACAAGGATGGGCCAGAAATCAGAGTTCTAAGTTGGGGGAAGGTCGATTTTAATAAGATCAGATATGATTTGGCCAGAGTGGACTGCAGAGTGGGAGCAGCTACTTTTAGGTAAATCTGTGTCAGAGCAGTGGGACTCATTCAAGAAGGAAATAGGGAGATTACAGGGCCAACATATTCCAGTTAAGACAAATGGTGGGACCAACAAATCCAGGGAACCCTGGATGTCAAGGGATATGCAGGGTTGGATAAAGAGAAAAAAGGAGGCTTATGGCAGATACAGAGGGCTCAACACAGCCGAAGCTATAGAGGAGTATAGAATGTGTAGAGGGGAACTTAAAAAGGAAATTAGGAGAGCAAAAAGGGGGCATGAAAAAACATTGGCAGGTAAAATAAAGGAAAGTCCAAACTTATTTTACAAGTACATTAAGAGTAAGAGGATAACTAGGGAAAGAGTAGGGCCCATTAAGGACCATAGTGGTAATTTGTGTCTGGAGCCGGAAGACGTAGGTAGGGTTCTGAATGAATACTTTGTGTTGGTGTTCACAAATGAGAGAGACGACGAGGGTATGAAAATCAGACAGAAGGACTGTGATATAATTAAAGAAATTAGCATAGAAAGGGAGGAGGTTCTAAGTGGTCTGGCAGGCTTAAAAGTAGAGAAATCTCCAGGCCCGGATGAAATGTATCCCAGGCTGTTGAGTGAGGCAAGGGAGGAGATAGCAGGGGCGCTGGCAATAATTTTCAATACCTCTCTGGCCACAGGAGAGGTGCCAGAGGACTGGAGGACAGCCAATATGGTACCGTTATTCAAGAAGGGAGGAAGGGATAAACCAGGGAACTGCAGGCCAGTCAGTCTAACCTCAATGGTGAGGAACTATTGGAAGCATTCTGAGGGACAGAATTAATCTACGCTTGGAGAGGCAGGGATTAATCAAGGACAGTCAGCATGGTTTTGTTGAGGGGAGGTCATGTCTGACCAATTTGATTGAATTTTTCAAAGAGGTGAGCAGGTGTGTAGATGAGGGCAATGCATTTGACGTAGTCTACTTGGACTTCAGCAAGGCTTTTGATAAGGTCCCGCATGGGAGATTGAGAACAAAGGTAGGAGCCCATGGGATCCAGGGCAATTTGGCAAATTGGATCCAGAATCGGCTGAGTGGCAGGAAGC
Organism: Cetorhinus maximus; assembly: GCF_964194155.1. Classification (NCBI taxonomy): domain Eukaryota; kingdom Metazoa; phylum Chordata; class Chondrichthyes; order Lamniformes; family Cetorhinidae; genus Cetorhinus; species Cetorhinus maximus. The sequence continues at coordinate 71,506,335 of NC_135894.1, forward strand.
AGAGGGTGATGATCGAGGGGTGTTTTTGTGACTGGATGCCTGTGTCCAGTGGGGTTCCACAGAGATTGGTGTTGGGTCCCTTGCTGTTTGTGATATATATAAATGATTTAGACTTGGATTTAGGAGGGTTGATCAGGAAGTTTGCAAATGACATAAAAATTGGTGGGGTGGTAAATACTAAGGAGAATAGCCTTAGATTATAGGAGGATAGAGACGGGCTGGTCAGATGGGCTGATCAGTGACAAATGGAATTTAATCCAGATAAGTGTGAGGTGATGCATGTGGGCAGGACAAACAAGGCACGGGAATACATGATGAATGGTAGGACCCTGGGAAGTATCGAGGATCAGAGGGACCTTGGTTTGCATGTGCACTGTCCCTTAGGGTAGCGGGACAGTAGATAAGGTGGTTAAGAAGACATATGGGACACTTGTCTTTATTAGCCAAGGCATAGAATATAAGAGCAGGGAGGTTATGCTGGAACTGTATAAAACGTTGGTTAGGCCACAGGTACAGTATTTCGTGCAGTTCTGGAATCCGAATTATAGGAAGGATGTGATTGCACTAGAGAGAGTGCAGAGGAGATTTACCAGGACGTTGCCTGGGCTGGAGAGTTTTATTATGAGGAGAGATTGGATAAATTGGGGTTATTTTCCCTGGAGCAGCGGAGATTGAGAGGGGACATGATTGAGGTGTATAAAATTATGAGGGGCATAGATAGGGTAGACAGGAAGGAACTTTTCCCCTTGGTGGAGGGATCAATAACCAGAGGGCATAGATTTAAAGTAAGGGGCAGGAAGCTTAGAGGGAACGTGAGGAAGACTTTTTTCACCCAGAGGGTGGTGGGAATCTGGAACTCACTGCCTGCAAGGGTAGTTGATGCAGAAACCCTCATAACATTTAAGAAGTATTTGGATGTGCACTTGCGATGTTATGGCATACAAGACTATGGGCCTAGTGCTGGAAAATGGAATTAGGATAGTTAGGTACTTGTTTGACCGGTGCGGACTCGATGGGCCAAAGGGACTTTTTCTGTGCTGTAGGCCTCTATGACTCTATAACTCTTGCTGACCATCACAGCCTCTGCTGGACCAAAGTGCAAAAATAGAATACCACTATTTTCACTATAAAACAAACACTTAAATGCACACAGTATTCGGAACAAAATAAATGAATTAACGGCACAAATAGAGGTTAATTGGTGTGATCTTATAGCTATTACGGAGGCGTGGTTGCAAGGAGATCAAAGCTGGGAACTAAATATTCAGGGGTTTGTGGTATTTCAAAAGGACAGGCAGGAAGGAAAGGGTGGTGGGGTAGCTTTGTTTGTATGAGATGGAATAAGTACGATAGCAAGAAAGATCTTGAATCCTAAGATGTAGAATCCATATGGGTGGAGGAGAAATAACAAGGGGAAGAAGACACTGGTGGGAGTAGTCTATACGCCCCCTAACTGTAGCTATACTGTGGGACAGAGAATAAATCAGGAGATAATGAAGGCATGTAAAAAAGGCAGTATATTAATCATGGGTGATTTTAATCTTCAGGTAGATTGAGAAAATCAAATTGGCAGAGTAGACACGAGCAAGAATTCATAGAGTGTATTTGGGACAGTTTCCTAGAACAATACATTGTGAATCCAACCAGTGATCAGGCTATTTTGGATCTGGTAATGTGCAATGAGGCAGGTTTAATAAATGATCTCAGAGTAAAGGATCCCCTAGGAAACAGTGACCATAATATGGTAGAATTTAGCATTCAGTTTGAGAGTGAGAGTGAGAAACTTAGGTCGGAAACAACTGTTCTAAACTTAAATAAGGGTAATTACAATGGAATGAGGGTAGAGTGGATGAAGCGGGCTGGGAAAGCAGTTTAGCAGAAAAGACGGTTGATGAACAATGACAGGCATTTAAGAAAATAGTTCATGATTCTCAACAAAGATATATCCCAATGAGGAAGAAGGATTCAAGGAATGGGGTAAACCAACCATGGTTAACCAAGGAAGTTGAAGACAGTATCAAATTGAAAGAAAAAACATACAATGTGGCAAAGATTAGTGGTAATCTAGAGAATTGGGAAAGTTTTAAAAACCAACAAAAGATGACCAAAAAAAATAAAGAGGTAGAAAATAAACTTTGAGGGTAAACTAGCAAGTAATATAAAAATGGACAGTAAGGGCTTCTTAAAATATATAAAAAGGAAGAGAGAGACCAAAGTGAACATAGGCCCCTTAGAGAATGAAGCTAGGGAAATAATAATGGGGAACCAGCAAATGGCAGAGGAGTTGAATAAATACTTTGCTTAAGTCTTCACAGTAGAAGATACTAATATCATTCCAAACATACTAAATAATCAAAGGCCAAAAGGTGGGGGAGGAAATAAATACAATAACTATCACTAGAGAAAAAGCAGTAGGGAAACTAATGGGGCTAAAGGTCGATAAGTCTCCTGGACCTGATGAGTTGCATCCTAGGATATTCAAGGCAGTAGCTACAGAGATAATGGATGCACTAGTAGTAATCTTCCAAGAATCCTTAGATTCTGGAAAAGTCCCAGAGGATTGGAGAATGGCCAATGTAACACCCTTATTCAAAAGGGGAGGGAGACAAAAAACAGGTAACTATATGTCAGTTAGCTTAACATCTGTTATTGGGAAAATTTTGGAGTCAATTATAAAGGATGTAATAGCAGAGTATTTAGAAATACATAATCTAATCAAGCAGAGTCAGCATGGCTTCTTGAAGGGGAAATCATGCCTGATAAATTTGTTAAGAATTCTTTGAGGAGGCAACAAGCAGGATAAACGAAGGGGAACCAGGAGATGTAATATATTTAGATTTCTAAAAGGCATTCGATAAGGTACCATATATAAGGCTACTTAACAACATAAGAGTCCATGGTGTTGGTGTAATATTTTAGCATGGATAGAGGATTGGCTAACTAATAGAAGACAGAGAGTTGGGATAAGGGGAGCATTTTCGGGATGGCAACCTGTAACTAGTGGAATGCCACAGGGATCAATGCTGGGGCCTCAATTATTTACAATATATATTAATGACTTTGATGAGGGATGTGAATGTACTATCACCAAGTTTGTGGATTATACAAAAATAGGTGAGAAGGCAAGTGGTGAGGATGACACAAAAAGTCTACAGAGGGATATAGACAGGTTAAGTGAGTGGGCAAAAACTTCAATATAATGTGGGAAAATGTGAGGTGATGCACTTCAGCAGGAAGATTAGAGGAGCTGAATATTATTTAAATGGAGAAAGACTGCAGAAGGCTTCAGCACAAAGGGATTTGGGAGTCCTTGTACATGAATCCTAAGAAGCTAACATATAAGTTCAGCAGGTAATAGGGAAGACAAGTGGAATTTTGCCTTTATTTCAATGGGAATGGAGTATAAAAATAGGGAAGTCTTGCTAAAATTATACAAGGCAATAGTTAGACCACACCTAGAATACTGTGAACAATTTTAGTCTCCTTATCTAAGAAAAGATATACTGGCATTGGAGGCAGTCCAAAGAAGGTTCACTAGGTTGATCCCGGGTATGGAGGGATTTTCATATGAGGAGAGGTTGAGTAGGTTGGGCTTGTACTCATTGGAGTTTAGAAGAATGAGAGGCGACCTTATTGAAAGATATAAGATTCTTAGGGGGCTTGACAGGGTAGATGCTAAGAGGTTGTTTCCCCTTGTGGGAGAGCCTAGGGCCAGAGGGCATAATCTCAGAGTAAGGGGGCGCCCAATTAATACAGAGATGAGGAGGAATTTCTTCTCTCAGAGGGTAGTCAATCTGTGGAATTCTCTACCACAGAGGACTGTAGAGGCTGGGTCGTTAAATATATTCAAGGCTGAGATAGACAGATTTTTAATCAGTAAGGGAATCAAGGGTTATGGGGACAAGGCAGGAAAGCGGAGTTGAGGATTATCAGATCAGCCATGATCTCATTGAATGGTGGAGCAGACTCAATGGGCCAAATGGCCTACTTCTGCTCCTACGTCCTATGGTCTTAAGGCTGCAGCATGGCTGATAGAAAGCTGGATGGAGGAGACTGCAGGTGGCCCTTCAGGACAACCTCAAACAGTTCTGAGTTGAGAAGACCCGACTCGGAACTGAGCATCTTGGCATGGGCATCAACAGTTGGCTGGCTGGCTCACAAGCAACTGCAAGGGCGCTCTTGGAGTGGCAGTAGTGAGATAATGAATGACATCATCTTGAGCGAGGAAAGCAGGTTTGTATTCCACAGGGGCACTGCTAGACATTGGGACAGCGTTTCAGCAATTCTAGTACTGTGGGAGGAGAGATTGCTGGACATTCAAAGAAACCTTGCTAGTTCCTTTAAACGCTGCTATCATAGCACAATCTGAGCTTGCATGGCAGCAAGCTGTCCTTGAGTGACAGAAGGCGGAGGCTCCACTACAGCACTTATATGTTGGGTGTATTCTACTTGTGCTGTAGTGGAATCTAAGACTTTGGCTATCTTGTGCTGCATCATGGTTAGGGCTGCAAGTGTGCAGATGGAGTTGGTTACCACTTCCTTGTTGGAAAGCATGGGCTTCTAGCTCCACACAAAGCCCTCTGCCAGACTCCTCCATGCCTGATTCCTCCACGCTCCTTGACATTGATCACAGGCTTTGACAGGTCTGCCAATTCACCAAGCATTTCATTATGAAGACACATCAGCCTTCTTCTATATGCCATCCCATCTGAGTTCTCTACTGGAGAACTCATGTCCAAACTCACCCTCTGGCAAGCTGGAACCTGTGGTACCCTTGCACCCTACCCTGGCTGCAGGTCACTTGTACCCATGGTCTCCCACCTCTAAGCTGTCTTCTATAGCATACACAGGGCTGGATTTTCGCAGAGTTGGGCCAACTCCGGGGGCCTTTAAAAATTGTGGCTAGGATCTGATTCTGGGAATCCCATACCAATTCCAGGATTCCCACCCCCATTCCCGGTGTGGCAATTTTTACTGGTATGGAATATGGGTGCAGGCTTCCGAACTGGCCAGCTCCATTGCAGGGGTAGGCATCTCATATACCCACACCCCCCACAATTTTCGTGGGGTCCTGCCAGCCTCTCATGGACACGTGGTTCATGACCCCTCAGAGGATTCATGAGCCATAGTCTGGACTCAGGAACCCTTTGAAAGGTCTGGTCAAAAGGTCTTATCTCGGACCCAAATGATCTTGGTCCTTCCGTGTGATCCTTCCTGTCCATGCCCCCTTCATGCCCTCCATGAGATTGGAAAGCCTTGGGAGAAAGACGGAGTTCAGTGAGACAGGTTGGCTCACAGTGCGAAAAGCAGCTGGGGGCAGTTGATGAGAGATCCATTGCATATGTTTGGAGTGACATCTGTCACTTGACTTCAGAATGTGGTGTGTCTGACCACAAGTCGCCTATTGGTTTACATGGACTATGTACTTACTGTGAACATTAGAGTATAAGATAGCTTTTGTTACTTGTGTTATCCTTATGAATCTGTGGGCAGGATTTTTAGGTTGGCGTTCGGGCATGATTGGTGGACCCAGGAATAGCCAGGGAACGGACCGCTGCTCGCAATCGGCCCCCAACCGCGATTTCATGCTGGCTGGCCAATTAACAGCCAGCATGAAGCATGCGCTGAAATGCTCAGCTGTGCCGGGTGGGGGGCGGGAGGAGGGCAGGTGCTGACATAAGCACGGGCGCAGGGGAGCACTGGATGAAAGCTCCTTGAAGGCACAGAGCTGCCTCAGGGAGCTGAAGACTTCAAAACAATGAAATAAAGATTTTAAAATCTGGGAAAAAAAATGTCCACACATCAGAATCAGATACCTGAACAAATACATGATGAAAATTCTGTCCATATATTTTTACTTTTTTAAATTAATAACGGAAACCTCATTCCGCCCTTGGATGAGGTTTCATCAAAAATGCAAAGTCCGTCTGGCAGATTCAAACATCCGCCAACCATAAGGTTGACCGGACCATGAAAAATCTTGGACAATTGGAACTTTAACAACTTTAGTTGTGTTCTTAATTGACCAAAATATTGCGCGAGCGCGGGATGACTTTGGGACGCTCGCCAGACGTCATCTCATGCAATTTTGTGTCTGATCGTGTCAGGCGCACGCCCACACGCTAACCTAAAAATTCTGCTCTGTATATACCTGTAAAGGTATAGTTGTGGATGAAGGAGTTTTGTAATATAGTTCATCTTTTCTTTTTCAATAAATGTTCTATTCTTTTGTTAAAAGTTCATCAGCTGACTCTTGTGACTCTGTTCAGTAGCCGCTTTCTACATTTCTAAACAAAAAATAAAAGTTAGGATCTATTAAGCTGGGTTCCACTCTGGGATCTGACTTGTCCAGTAGTAACATCAGCTGGGATCATAACATTAACATTCTCTAAGTTTTGGAGCCCATGAGAGCCTTGTAAATTACTGCTCAGCCTGCGTTTAGGGGTAGGCTTAGTCAGCAGGGGGCAGCGTCTGGGGAACGGATAGTGGTAATGCAATGGGGAGGGATTGGAAGGGCTTTGAGCAGAGCCTCCACCTCTGTGTTCCTTTCTCCATCCTCCCTCTCATGACCCAAACATGCTTCCCTGCTAGCAATGAGCTGGAGAGCAGTGTGCTGCAAATCAGTGAGGCTCTGAAGGGCGAAGGTGATGTTTTCATCCATCCTGTTTAAGCTGGCAGTTCAAATTTGCTGGCCATTGGTGAGCATGCACTCATTTGACTGATGTTTTATGTAGGTGGTCACTCTTTCCACAGAGCTAGACATCAGTGCAAAAGCCCAAGACATCATGGTACTCATGTTAGAGATGGACTCTTTCAATTTCTGTCCATATGTACACAGTTCACTGGAAAGGCTGACAGAACGTCACACATTTCCTGCTCCAGAACTGGGCTGTTTGACAACAGCCTCAAAGCTCAGGATCTGCTTACAGTTGAGCAGAGCTTGGAGTGTCCTGCACCCTCCGATGGGATTCTCCACTGCTGTCCCTGTCTCCACCACCTGCTCTTGCTCACATGTGATGTGTGAGGCACCAGGTAAAAACCCAACTACCTGCCTTGGCAGTCCCACTAGGTGTATGTATCTGACCTGGTGGGCAGTGCGAATACTGTGAATCATATAACAGTGCATCCTCAAAGTGAATGTTGTCCTCTGAGGAATCTTCTTCCTCCTCCTGCTCCACCTCCTGCTGAAGGCTTTAAGAGCCTGTGGGAAATGAAAGATACAAATTTGGCAGCTGTTTCAAGTTTCCCGAAGGAAATGATGTCTATAGATTTTAAAATCTAGCTTTGTTTTTCCCAATTTATCCCCACAGATGGTTCTATATGACTCTCAACAGCTCTCCCAAGTCACTTCAGTCCTTATCTGGAAGGTAACTCAGTGTTTCATTCAATTTTTTAAGCACGTCCTCAATGTCCAGTTGAGTTTGAGGAAAGTCAATTTGAGAATCTTCCATCCCTACTTCCTTTTCCGGAGTCATCATGGCTAATACTTCTTTCTGCTTAACCTCTATATTGATGTACTTTTTGGGCATATTTATGTGACATACCCTACGGGTTTTTCTTCTATCTGGAGTTCTTACTAAATAATTCACCACTTAATTTCTTTCCAATTTAATAAGGCCCACTGAACCTTGCTCTTAACGGTTTGCCTGATACTGGCAACAAAACTAATAATTTTTCCCCAGCTACAAAACTACGAGTCTTTGCCTCCCTATCTGCTTCTGTCTTCATTACCTGCTGTGATATTTTTTAATGCTGTTTAGCTAATTCACGTGCTCTGTTCAACCTTTCTCTGAACATAGGCCAAGGTTGTGGTTTCTGAATAAACTATTTGGTTTAACAGGTTTATTTTTGGATCTTTTCGCTGTAACTCTTATCAATCTCCTTGAGCTAAACACTTCAGCTTCATTCTCCTCCATTCTTTCTTCTTGAACAATCTTATCAAAGATAGTGACAGCTAATTGCACTTCAGTCTATTTGCCCTGTCTTCTGGACTCTTCCTCCTCCTATCTCAACTTATAAGTCTGTGATCATGTTACCACCCAGTCTGAAAACAAATCAGGATGTTCTTCCTGCAACACTTCTGTGGATTGCTGTTCCACGGGCTGTTCATCTACAGTAGGCATCACCAACATCTGTGACCCAGCTACATAATTTTTCTAAGATAAATTGAACCCCTGAAATAGACAATTTCTCCACTACTCCTACAATCACTTCACCTGTTTCAAGCTATTTTTCAAATTCACCTCACACAATGGAATACTTTCTGTTTTTCCATGAATTCCCTTATTAATACCTTTTCCTGCACAATTCCCTCTGAACAACAAATATCACTACCCCATAACATTAAGTATTGACTAGCTCCCGTATCCCTTAAAATTTGAAATTTGTTGCCAACTCCACCTTGTACACATGAAAAGACTTTTCCCTCACAGATGAAATCTTTAAACATGTCTGCAACCTGCCTTTCAACATTCCTTTGAATAGGCTGTGAACCCATTTTCACACCTTCGGCGAATACTTGTGCTTGCTTTTCTACTTTGTCTTGTTCTAAAGCCTCTGACTTTACAGTCCCTTTCGTAGTTCCTACTAATCCAAAAGGTTTCCCACGTAACCCCCAGCACATTTACTTTGTATGGCCAATCTTATTACAATAAAAACATCTAAGCTTTCTTGCATCTCTTCTACTCTCAGCACCTTCCTTCCTAGATAGAGGTGAAATCTCCTTAGAATCTCCAGCTGTTCCTTCTCTTCCTTAAATATCTACCTTCCTCTCACCTTCCCATTTTCTATCCTTCTCAGATTTAAAAGGGTGTCGAAAAAAACCCCCGTAAAGATTTATGGACCAACTCATAATCATCTGCTATCTCTGCTGCCTGCCTAGCAGTTTTAACCCTTTGTTCCTCCACATGGGTTCTTGCTACTGAATGAAGTGAACCTTTAAATTTTTCCAAAATAATTACTTCTCTAAGGGCTTCAAAGGTTCCCTCTATTTTTAATGCCCTTATCCACCTGTCAAAATTACTTTGTTTGACTCTTTCAAACTCAATATAAGTCTGTCCAGGCTGTTTTTTCACAGTTCGAAATTTCTGTCTCTATGCCTCTGGAATCAACTCATAGGCACTCAAAATAGCCTTCTTCGCTGCATCATATTCCCCAGATATTTCTTCTGACAGTGATGCATATACCTCATTAGCTCCACCTACCAACCCATTGCTTTTATAGCAATGTCCAAATTTCTTTTGGTCATTTCATCTATTTAGCTATTTTCTCAAATGAGATAAAGAATGCTTCGACATCTCTTTCCTCAAACTTTGGAAGAGCTTGTACAAAATTAAATATCTCTCCATTGGGTTTTAGATTGGAAGTGGTAATTTCATCCTCGGAACCCTCCTCAGCCTCTGAGATCTCTTTTTGAACTTCCAGCTTTTCTAAGCTGATATTTCCTTTCTCTTTCCTTCTGCCTTTCCTCCATTGCTAATTTCTCCCTCTAAAGATCAAATTTTCTCATTTCCATTTCCCTTTGAAATGCTCTCTCTTTTTCCTGTCCTTTTCTTACTCCTCCAACTCAAGTTTTTTCAGCTCCTTTTCATGTTCAAGCTGCTTCATTTGCAGCTAGATCTTAGCTAATTCAACTGACTCACCCGGTAAAGAACCTGGTTTCTCTAGTATCCTTTCCAATTTCAAATGCTGCGCTATGACTTCAATTATGTCTGATTTCCTTACCTCTGCAGGTAATCCTATTTGTAACTTATCTGCCAATTCTATTAACTTAGCTTTAGTTACCTTTTGTTAACTATCCAAGATTATATCTTCTACTCTAAGACAAGCCTCAACAACTGCCAAAGCCATTTGCAGTCTCCCACTTTAAAAGCTCACAATACCACTCCTGGTTCAGTATATTCCCCATGCTCATTGTCTTTAAATTCACCAATTCCAAGTCAATCAGGGAATTATTCTTTTAATATTCCACAAAGAGCCCCCAATTTTGTTTTGGAATGGCTAATAGTAAATGCTGAGCTGCCCAAAACCCAGAGGGAAACTTGAAACAGCTGCCAAAATGTTTTTTTTTGCAATTTTTACAGTATGAAGAGAAGTTCTGAAATCAGGAAATGATTCCCCCAACTATTTGTGATGATCTTATAGTAGAGTAAACGTTTATTAAATGAAATAAAGCAAAAAAAAACAAACGTACACTTAAACACAAGAATGGCTTCACACAAGAAACAGTACTTTAAAACAGTCTACAAGATCTTAACTTAACTACCCTCAGAGCTAACCTTCCCCTTTCCTGTTCAGCAACTATCCTTATAGATCTTAAAATATATAGCATCCCAGTAATTTTTACCACACAGTGCCTTTTCCTTGGAGTGTCCTCTGAGGCTGACAGCAACTGGTTCTCCCAGTCTGGCCTTGTTCACACTGTCTTCTGGGTGCTCTGATCAGCTATCCTGCTGTCTTCTGGGAGATCTAAGCAGCTACTACCACCTGGGCTTCAGCATTTCCTTAAAATCGTTCCTTCCCTTTGATCTCTTTATTATTTCAATCAATCTCTTCAGAAATGCTTTCTTCCTACAATTGATTACGCGTTTTTTCAGCTGGTAGTGTCATCATGAGGCAGATCCCAATGAGTCGAGGCGTTGTTTTGCAATGCCATGAATCCATTGCTGTACTTTCTCGTAGTACTGAAACATCGGGACAGTTTTTCAAGTTTCATCCTAGTAGGGTCACTTTAAGTATTTCAATTGAATTAAACTTATGTAGGTTGCTATCACGCCAATTCACATTAATTCATCATGAAATCCCATAGTCATATGGAAATGCAGCGGCTGGGTTAAAAAGCCACTGGCAAATGTGCTGCCAAAACTTTCAGCTTCCGAATGCACTACCAGATACCCTGCTATCAGCACGTCAAAAAGTAAAAATGTAGCCCCTTGTATCCTCCTCACCACTTACTTTCCCATCTAGCTTTGTATCATCAGCAAACTTGGATACATTACACTTGTTCCCTACATCTAAGTCATTAATTTAGATTTCAAGTAGCTGAGGGCCAGCAGTGTTCCTTACGGTACTCCACTGACTACCTGAAGTGACCTGTTCATTACTACTTTCTGTTTTCTGTCTTAAAACCAAATTTCTATACATATTACTCCCAAATCATGAGCCCTTAACTCATGTAACAGCCTTTTGTGTGGCACCTTATCAAATGCCTTTCGAAAATAAACTATATCAACTGGTTCCCCTTTATCTTGCCTGCTAGTTACATCCTTAAACATTTTAATAGATTTGTCAAGCACAATTTCCCTTTCACAAAACCATGTTGCCTCTGCTTAACCATATAATCATTATCTGAGTGCCCAGCTACCAGCATTTTCATGAAGGTTGATGTAGGCTAACTGCCCTGTGCTTCCCTGTTTCCTCTCTCTCTCTCTCCTTTCTTGAATAGCGGTGTTGCATTTACTACCTTCCAATCCACTCGGATCATTCCAGAGTCAACAGAATTTATCAAGATCACAACCCAACCAAGTGTATCCACTATCTCTGTACCCACCTCTTTTAGAACCTGGGATATAGGTCCAGGGTATTTATCAACTTTTAGTCCCATTAATTTCTACAGCACTATTTTCCTTACTAATATTAATCACTTTGAGTTCCTTTCAATAGACCATTAATTTCCCTTATTTCTGGTATGTTTTTGTATCTTCTACTGTGAAGACAGGTACACGGACTCGAAACGTTAACTGTGTTCCTCTCCACAGATGCTGTCAGACCTGCTGAGTTTTTCCAGCTATTTTTATTACAAAATATTTGTTTCTGTCTCTACCATTTCCTTATTCTCCATTATATTTTCTCCTGTCTCAGCCTTGAAGAGACGCACATTTACTTTTGTTACTCTCTTCCTATTTACTTACTTGTAGAAGCTCAGAGAATCTGGTTTATATTTCTTGCTAGTTTACTCTCATATTCTATTTATCCCTTATATCTATGTAATTGGCTTGATATAAGTTTAACACTCTATATTCAGGCTTAAGTACATCACTCTTGAACTCAATATAAAACTCTATTATTCTATTATGAGCACTCTTCCCCGGAGGATCCTATAGTGTGAGATTACTAAATTGCCCCTGTCTCAATTGCTCCTCTTTCAAAGCCACCCTTTCTAAAACTACTTCTGCACAGGCAAGTAAAGAGATGTGCTCTGCAGGGCTCTTTAAAGACACACCTGGATTTATTTACACTTTTCTGCATTTAATCAGTTATGGCTATCTGCTTCTTGATCCAGGTCAAAGATATATAAATGACAGTGCTACTATCTTTTTGTTCAGCTGCATTTCTAGAATTAACTGATAACAAGTACATTAGCTGGGCTATTGCACATGTCCAAAATTCAATGAACTAAGACATCAAAATCCAAGTTTGAATTTCAGAGAATTTTGATTTTAGGAGCAAGCAAAATCATACTTAAAAACCATAACAAACTCACATAGTATCTCCATCTGGTTGCAGCTGCTTATCAGAGGCCCAGGTTCTGAGGAAAGAGTGAGAAAGAAAAATTCCAAGCAAGGGGGACCTTCATCCATGGTTAACTAAAAAAGTTAAAGACAGTAAACAGCAAAGAATGACTAAAAGATCAATGAGGGAAAAATTAGAGTACACAAGTAAGCTAGCTAGAAATATAAAAACAGATAGTAAGAGTTTCTATAGATATTTAAAAAAGAAAAGCGGTAACAAAGTGAGTGTCGGTCCTAGAAAGTGAGTCTGGGGAATTAATCATGGAAAATAAGGAGATGGCAGTTGAATTGAACCAGTATTTTGCATCGGTCTTCACTATAGACAATATAAGTAACATCCCAGAAATGGTTGTAAATCAGGAAATGATAGGGAGGGAGGAACTCAAAAAAATCACGATCACCAAGGAAGTGGTGCTTAGCAAATTGTTGGAACTGTGGGCTGATAAGTCCCTCGGTTCCTGATGGGCTTCATCCTAGGATCTTAAAAGAAGTGGATAGTGTGGTAGTTGATGCATTGGTTTTAATTTTCCTAAATTTCCTAAATTTGGGGAAGGTTCCATTAGATTGGAAAATAGATAATGTAACCCCTTTAGTCAAAAAGGGAGGGAGACAGGAAGCAGGAACTGCAGGCCAGTTAGCTTAACATCTGTCATAGGGAAAATGTTAGAAGCTATTATTAAAGGCGTTATAGCAGGGCACTCAGATGATTTCAAGGTAATCAGGCAAAGTCAACATGGTTTTGTGAAAAGGAAATCATGCTTAACTCAATGGTCAGAAGGGCTGGTGGGGGCGGGAGCCTGTCGGCACCAGGTCCAATGGCGACCCAGTGGGGGATTTAAAAACAGCAGAGGCAGCTTCCTGAAGGCTGCCACGGGACACTTTGTAGCTTTAGAGTTGTTTGACAAAACATTTTTTTTGAGCTGCCATGGCATCTGCACCTGCTGGGCACGCCAGGCTGGAGGGAAAATCCTGTGGGCACTCAGCCACCCCCACACACCCCATTTCCCCCCCCCACCCCACACCCCCACCCCCCCACACCCCACCCCCCCCACAAACCCCACCCCACCCCCCACCCCACCCCCCACCCCACCCCCCCCCACCCCACCCCCACCCCCAACCCCCCCCACCCCCCTTTCCCCTCGCCCCACCCCCCCCTGGTTCTTAATGAGTGCCTGGGAATCCTTGTGGAGGAAGTCAGTGACAGACAGGGCATTCTCATCCCCGGGGATGGCAAGAGGAGACCACTGCACCTAACCAGGAAAGCATGGGCAGAGCTGGCAGCCCAGGTCAGCAGTCATGATGTTGCGTGGCGTACATGGGTGCAGTGCCTCAAAAGGTTCAATGATCTGCTGTGCTCAGCAAAAGTGAACATTGAGTTTGCATGGATCTGTGTGGAGAAGTGTTAATGGCTGGCCTTCCCCCCATGGTGCTCAGAGGGGTAAGACTGTCAACTGTCAATGACATCGACGCTGGCCAAGGTGGTGAGCTCTGGCTGCTTGGCCTGATTGCTTTGCAGCTCGAGGGCCACGACTCTGATGTGCCCTGCAAGGTGTTCCTCAGGTGGGGTTGGCCAGGCTGCAATGGCCCTACAGGTAGAGAGTGGACTAATTAATGCTCCTCTGTCCTTTCAGGAGAAGAGAAGCCATTACACCATCGAGACTCAAGGACGAGCGGAGGCCTCCCAAACCTGCTCACATTGGCGAGGAATGAGATGGATACCTTAGAGATGGAGTGCCAGTGCCCAGCTCGGTCCACAGGTCATGGAGAGGCAGGGGTCTCTGACGAAGGTAGGAGTGCAGTTCACAGATGCGAGAGTGTCGGTGTGTGTAAACATTGTTGTGTTGTCTCATCTGTAATGGAAACCTCAAACCTCAAGCCTGCCTAGCATGCACAGTGATAGTGTGACGACTAATACTGATGACATGTCTACGATAAAAGCAAAATACTGTGGATGGTTGAAACGTGAAATGAAAGCAGAAAATGCTGGAAAAACTCAGCAGGTCTGGCAGTCTCTGTGGAGAGAGAAACAGAGTCATGACATGTCCTTTTCCTTGCCTAGGCTTGCCATCCAGCAAACAATTGCAGCACCCCGATGAGCCAGCCTTGATGCTGAAGGACAAGTGGCCATCAGATACACCTGCAACACACCCTCTCTCTGCACCTGGTACCAGCACAGATATCAGCACTGGTGGGCATTAGATCATTGGCTACAGTGGTGAGGGCTCGGCATACTCACATGCAGAGCAGGCAGAGGCAGAGAGTGCCCAGGGCACCAGCAGTCGGAACACTGCTGGAGACCAGGACCATGCTGAGTCCAAGGCAGATGATGAGTCGCTGGACTGGTCCATTAGGCGGATGTCCAGCGGGATGCACGGGAGGATCTGGCGGAGATTCCTGAGGGTATGTGTGCCATGGTCTTTGTCATGGAGGAGTCCATGCGGAGCGTAAGCACTGCGTTGACCCTCAACACCGAACACACTGCTTCATTGAGACAGTGGCAACTGTTATGGAGAGGCAGCTCTAGGAACAAAATCAGGGGTTCCTGGGGTTGCGCTCGGACCTGCAAACCCTCACACAGGCAATGACCTCAGGATGTCACTGCCAGTGTGAGAAGTGGATGCGGCACCTAATATATCTGCAAGGTGCCCGTCCATCAATGGTGAGCTGGGAGGTCCAGAGCGACCTCACGTTGGCACACAAGCTGTTTGTCATCTCTGCAGGCTCCTCACAGGGCGTTCTGGATGACAGCAGCAGCTCCTCTGCCCCTCTGCCAGTGACCGTGGCATCCAATGAGGCAGTGAAGACTAAGGAGCGCCCAACCTTGGCACTGTATTCTCGTTCCCAGGCGGGGCCAGCACAGGTTCCACTGGGCAGAGTACGACCGCCAAGGTCATCAAGGCCAATGGGACAGCACAGTCAGCAGGCTGCCTCCAATGCCACTGCCAGTAGTGGGGGTCACCAAGACACAGCACTCGCAAATGTAAGTTTAAGACACTGAGTGCAAGAGGGACTGTTCATGGATGGTCTTCTGTTTTGCCATGTTTTGTTAGTTTGTTTACTGGTGTGACCATTAACGCCTTATATTGTTATGTTCATTTTCTGCGAGTGCCAACATTATAAATTTTGTTTTTGCGTTAATGGCCCGAGTATGCTTCACTTGTTTTGTGGGTGCAGGACACACCAGTATCTCATGCTGGATGTGAGTGGCTCTGAACTTTATTGCACAGGCACTGAGTGGACTTTGGGTTCAATAGAATGGGTCAATTCAAACATCTAGTAAGGAGGCGACATCTTTGGCATGAGGTGGAAGCAGTGCCTTGGCAGCCTAGCTGAATGGGTGTTGGATCAAGGCCTCCCTGGTGACTCTGCCTCCCTGAGGGTTCCAGAGGTCTGCCTCCACACCCTCACCATGTTCTTCCCCGGGCTCCTCTTCTGATCCACCACTAGAATCATCATCTGTGACCTGTGGAACTGTCTCAAGATCCTCTTCCTCCAGTGGGTCCCTCCTTGCCAGAGTCAGAGAATGCATTATGCAATGACTATCAGAGACAACCACTCTGGGGGGTATTGTAGTGCTCCCCCTGAACAGTCCAGACACCTGAATCTCACCTTCAGCAGACCTATGATCCTCTCAATCACTGCCCTTGTGAAGGTATGAGTCCGATTATACCTCTGCTCTGCTTCTGTTCTTGGGTGGCGGAGAGACGTCAGAAGTCACCTTTTCAATAGATAGCCCTTGTCACCCAGCAGCCACCCTTCCAGTCGAGCTGGAGCAGTGAACAGCCTTGGCACCTGGGAGCGTCTGAGGATGTAAGCATCATGGGAGCTGCCAGGGCACCTTGCACAGACTTGCAGAATCTGCATCCTGTGATCACAAACTATCTGGACATTCATCAAGTGGAAGCCCTTCCTGTTGACAAAGGCACCCAGCTCACCCGCTGGTGTCTTGATGGCCACATGTGTGCAGTCAAGTGAAACCAGCAATTGCAGCGAAGCCTCTGGCTCACTCAGCCTGGCTGGCCTCATCCATCCAGAAATCAATAAATGTCATGACCCGCCTGAAAAGAACGTCTGTCACCAGCTTCACGCAACTGTGGACAGCTGATTGGGAGACTCCACAAAGATCCCCCACTGACCCCTGGAAAGAGCCAGAGGTATAGAAGTTGAGGACCGCCGTGACCTTCAGAGCCACTGGCATGGGGTGGCCACCCACACAGTTGGAGCTGATCTCAGGCCCAATCATCTGACAAATGGAGGTCACAGTCTCCTTGGAGAGGCAGAGCCTCCTTCTGCATTGCACCTCTGGCATGCTGAGGTAGCTGCATCACTCCTTTAAACCCTGGCAGAAGGATAGTGGCATCTTCTGCAGCCCCTTCCACCTTGGACTCCCTGCTGGCCCTGCATCTGTGCCTGCACCTCTTCTCCCACAGGTTGCTCCTCCCTTGGACGCTGCCTACAGATACCTGGCCTCCTCTCCCTTCTGCCCCTCTCTTCCTCCTCACAGGAGGTGCCACTACTAAATTAGACAATCCCCATCACCAGAGAAACAGAAGGCTGTCTGGTGACTGGAAGGATCCACACGGTGTAAATCCTCCAGGGGCCTTGGAGACAACAATGAGACCTGAAATGAAGACTAGCAATGCAAAGACTGAAGCTCAAAACAGAGATAAAGCTGTCAAGTTTCACTAAGCACCCAGCAGCAAATTATCTCCTGAACTCCTCAGTACTCACAATGGCAATGTTCCGGACCCTTTTTATCCTGCCCTTGAGTGACAATTCGTTAAAAATGGGCTGCCCACCTCTCCGTTTTTCCCGTGCGACGAGTGCGAAATCGCACGGGCAATGTAAAATCCTGTACAATTGTCTTTTTAATGACCTTAATTGGCCCTTAAATTGTCAGCGGGCGCGGCTCCGACTCCCCCCTCCCCGGGCTCGTCGATCTCAAAACTGTTCGTGTGCGCGATCATGTCGTGACACACACCCGACGTCATCTCGCGCAATTTCACATGCGTTCGTAAAATTCAGGCCGTGACCTTGTATGCTGTATGGAAATAGTTTTCCAAGCATTAACGGGTGTAAATAATAACTGCTGTCATTAGGGAGTAAGAAAGCATTGAAAAAAAATAAAAATAATAGTTGCATGAAAAGATTTAATGATGCCTGCATAGATAAAGATGCACAGAAATGTCGGACTGAAATGACACAGGAAATAGAAAAAGAAATGCAAGATAGTATTCTTACTGTGGTCAAGTGATAATACAGGATAGTGTGATCTGTTGCTAATGTGACCTTATTCTGACAATCAAAGTAGGCCACCGAGTAAGATGGGACATGCAGCTCCAGTCAGGTGGTTATTTTATTGCTCAGTTACAAATGCATTGTCATTGGCAGATCCTCAAAGACTAGCTCCCTGCCTGCTCTGACTCTGGTTCCTCCTGAAGTGTCTGTGGCACGGTTTGTGATTAGCATTGTCTCAAAAACGTGTTTTATGTCAAATAATGATTTTTAATTCACCGGCTGGAAACCCAAATTGAACTTTTTAAAAACAGAGACTAAAGGTGACTTGAGCACACAGCCAAAAATGGCTACCCAATTTTCATCACTGTACCTTCCACATCCCAATCCATTAGTTGGAGACAACATGCACAGAATCTTCCGGTCCGCCAGCAGCGGGAACCTTGGCAGGCGGGGGTATTTAATTTGGCAGGAAGGAAAATCTCTGTTTCCAGACAGCGGGATAAACTGTTTGAATTATGTTCCTCTGACTTTCAGGTGGGTTAAAGGCCGGTGTTGAGATTCCCAATGAACAATGTCAGGAACCCCATTTGCGTGCACTTCTGCCACTTAGCCAGAATTAAATTCGCCCTCCAGATTAAGTGCCCTGTCAGTGAGAATTTTGAATGTTCATTTTTAAGTCTGTATATGACCGGTGTTCACCTGGTGAGCTTCACCTCTACCATGACTTTGAGGGCAGTAGATGCTGCTTTCACCTTCTTGGGGACTTCGCACAACTTCACTCATATCAAGTGCCGGCAGTAAAAGCTGCGCCAAGACTGGACATGGCCGGGGGGGGGGGGTGTGCGGGGAGGTACTGGGAAGGGTCGGGAAGAGTATCCAAGGAAGGGGATATAGAGTGTCCAGGGAAGAGGGGAGAAGAGGGTGTCTTAGAGGGAGTGGTAGCTGGTGTCAATGGTGGGATCCTGGGGGGTGGGGGTGAACTGACATTATAGGTAATAAGAAGGAACAGTCAGAGGAGGGAGTGGGATGTGGTAGGGTGGCAGTTCCAGGGTGAGAGTTTGGTAGATAAAGTTGTCATTGGGAGGCGCAGGGGGGTCGTGGGGGGTATCCACTGAGGGGGACCAGCGAGGTCGCTCGGATAACTGGAGGTGCCATGGTTAGGGTAGACATGGGAACAGTAATGGGAGTCAGCTCTGAGGGAGTGGGGGAGGCATTTGTTGGTGAATCGTAATGGGTAATAGGGGGAGGTTCAAGGGTGACAGACGAGAGAGGAGTGGTGATATTGGGTGGGTCAAGGGTGATGGGGGGTGAAATTGGTGGGTGATGGGGCAGGTAGAAGGTGGTGGAGTGAGTCTGGAATGTGATGCGCATCATTTTTCAAGTCTGACTTTGACCACGCAGTTAGTCAGTAAGTGAGATACCTTGAAGTGGGAGGAGGGTCTTTTTGGGCGGGTGGAGTTCAAGGTCAGCACAAGTAGCCAACTAAAGAGACACCTTCATAGTTATGAGGCAACTGGATGTCAACCATTCTGCTGAGTTCTCCTCTCTATGGTA
The DNA here is from genome assembly GCF_964194155.1 of Cetorhinus maximus. NCBI lineage: Eukaryota > Metazoa > Chordata > Chondrichthyes > Lamniformes > Cetorhinidae > Cetorhinus > Cetorhinus maximus. The sequence continues at coordinate 71,525,636 of NC_135894.1, forward strand.
ACACCCACACAGCAGCAGGTTTGTCCCCAACTCATGGGTCTCATAACATCGAGGTCCCAGCAAGGTGTGGAGCTGCCATTCATTCTGTGCCTTTTTTTTATTCATTCATGGGATGTGGGCTTCGCTGGTTAGGCCAGCATTTATTGCCCATCCCTAGTTGCCCTTGAGAAGGTGGTGGTGAGCTGCCTTCTTGAACTGTTGCAGTCCATATGGTGTAGGTGCACCCACAGTGCTGTTAGGAAGGGAGTTCCAGGATTTTGACCCAGCGACATTGAAGGAACGGCGATATATTTCCAAGTCAGGATGGTGAATGGCTTGGAGGGGAACTTCCAGGTGGTGGTGTTCCCATCTATTTGCTGCCCTTGTCCTTCTAGGTGGTAGTGGTCGTGGGTTTGGAAGGTGCTGTCTAAGGAGCCTTGGTGAATTCCTGCAGTGCATCTTGTAGATGGTACACACTGCTGCTACTGTGCATCGGTGGTGGAGGGAGTGAATGTTTGTGGATATGGTGCCAATCAAGTGGACTGCTTTGTCCTGGACGGTGTCCAGCTTCTTCAGTGTTGTAGGAGCTGCACTCATCCACACAAGTTGGGAGTATTCCATCACACTCCTGACTTGTGCCTTGTAGATGGTTGATAGGTTTTGCGGAGTCAGAAGTTGAGATACTCGTTGCACATTTTCAAGCCTCTGACCTGCTCTTGTAGCCATAGTATTTATATGGCTAGTCCAGTTCAGTTTCTGGTCAATGGTAACCCTCAGGATGTTGATAGTGGGGGATTCAGTGATGGTAATGCCATTGAACATCAAGGGGCGATGCTTGGATTCTCTCTTGTTGGAGATGGTCATTACCTGGCACTTGTGTGGCACAAATGTTCCTTGCCAGTTGTCAGCCCAAGCCTGGATATTGTCCAGGTCTTGCTGCATTTGGACATGGACTGCTTCAGTATTTGAGGAGTTGCGAATGGTACTGAACATTGTGCAATCTTCAGCGAACATCCCCACTTCTGACCGTATGATGGAAGGAAGGTCATTGATGAAACAGCTGAAGATGGTTGGGCCTAGGAAACTACCCTGAGGAACTCCTGCAGTGATGTCCTGGAGCTGAAATGACTGACCTCCAACAACCACAACCATCTTCCTTAGTGCTAGATATGACTTCAACCAGCGGAGAATTTTCTCCCTGACTCCCATTGACTCCAGTTTTGCTAGGGTTCCTTGATGCCACACTCGGTCAACTGCTGCCTCGATGTCAAGGGCAGTCACTCTCACCTCACCTCGGGAGTTCAGCTCTTTTGTCCATGTTTGAACTAAGGCTGTAATGAGATCAGGAGCTGAGTGGCCCTGGAGGAATGCAAGCTGGGCATCAGTGAGCAGGTTATTGCTAAGCAAGTGCCACTTGATAGCACTGTTGATGACCCCTTCCATTACTTTACTAATGATCGAGAGCATACTGATGGGGCGGTAATTGGCCGGGTTGGATTTGTCCTGCTTTTTGTGTACAGGACATACCTGGGCAATTTTCCACATAGCCGGGTAGATGCCAGTGTTGTAGCTGTATTGGAACAGCTTGGCTAGGGGCATGGCAAGTTCTGGAACACAAGTCTTCAATACTATTGCTGGAATATTGTCAGGGCCCATAGCCTTTGCAGTATCTAGTACCTTCAGCCGTTTCTTGATTTCACGTGGAGTGAATTGAATTGGCTGAAGACTGGCAACTGTGATGTTGGGGACCTCCGGAGAAGGCCAAGATGGATCATCCACTCGGCACTTCTGGCTGAAGATTGTTGCGAATGCTTCAGCCTTATCTTTTTCACTGATGTGCTGGGCTCCTCCATCATTGAGGTTAGGGATATTTGTGGAACCTCCTCCTCCAGTAAGTTATTTAATTGTCCACCGCCATTCACGACTGGATGTGTCAGGACTGCAAAGCTTAGATCTGATCTGTTGGTTGTAGGATCACTTAGCTCTGTCTATCACTTGCTGTTTATGCTGTTTGGCACAAAAGTGGTCCTATTTTATAGCTTCACCAGGTTGACGCTTCATTTTTAGGGATGCCAGGTGCTGCTCCTGGCATGCCCCCCCTGCCCTCCTCATTGAACCAGGGTTGATACCCTGGCTTGATGGTAATGGTAGAGTGAGGGATATGCCAAGCCATGAGGTTACAGATTGTGTTTGAGTGCAATTCTGCTGCTACTGATGAACCACAGTGCCTCATGGATGCCCAGGTTTGAGTTGCTAGGTCTGTTCGAAATGTATCCCATTTAGCATGGTGGTAGTGCCACACAACACGATGGAGGGTATCCTCAATGTGAAGACAGGACTTCACCTCCACAATGACTGTGCAGTGGTCATACCTACCGATACTGTCATGGACAGATGCATCTGCAGCAGGCAGGTTGGTGAGGATGAGGTCAAGTATGTTGTTCCCTCTTGTTAGTTCCCTCACCACCTCCCGCAGACCCAGTCTAGCAGTTATGTCATTTAGGTCTCGGCCACCACGGTCAGTAGTGGTGCTACCGAGCCACTCTTGGTGATGGATATTGAAGTTCCCCCCCTAGAGTACATTCTGCGCCCTTGCCACTCTCAGTGCTTCCTCCAAGTGATGTTCAACATGGAGGAGCACTAATTCATCAGCTGAGGGAGGGCAGTACGTGGTAATCAACAGGAGGTTTCCTTGTCCATGTTTGACCTGATGCTATGAGATTTCATGGGGTCTGGAGTCAATGTTAAGGACTCCCAGGGCAACTCCCTCCCGACTGTATACCACTGTGCTGCCACCTCTGCTGGGTCTGTCCTGCCAGTGGGACAAGACATACCCAGGCATGGTGATGGTGGAGTCTGGGGCATTATCTGTAAGGTATGATTCCATGAGGATGACTATGTCAGGCTGTTGCTTGACTAGCCTGTGAGACAGCTCTCCCAACTTTGGCACTGGCTCCCAGTAAGGAGGACTTTGCAGGGTCAACAGGCCTGCAATTGCCATTGTCGTTTCCAGTGCCTAGGTCGATGCCGGGTGGTCCGTCTGGTTTCATTCCTTTTTTGTGTCTTTGTAGCGGTTTGTTACAACTGAGTGGCTTGCTAGGCCATTTCAGAAGGCATGTAAGAGTCAGCCTTGTGGGTCTGGAGTCACATGTAGGCCAGACCAGGTAAGGAAGACAGATTTCCTTCCCTAAAGGACATTAGTGAACCTGATGGGTTTTTATAACAATCGACAATGGTTTCATGGTCATCATTGGACTTTTAATTCCAGACTTTTATTGAATTCAAATTCCACCACCTGCCGTGGTGGGATTCGAACCTGGGTCCCCAGAGCATTGCCCTGGGTCTCTGGATTAATACCACAATGCCATTGCCTCCCCTAATTTGTCATTGGCTGCAGTCAGAGACGGGGATGATGGGAGGGAGGGAAATGGATGAAGGGGCACGGCAGGAGGAAGGCAGCCAACCTGCGACTCCAAACTTCCATCCTCCCAGGTGAATGGTCATGGCTGATAAGAGCTCATGTGGTTGGTCTTTCTATGCTGCCAAGGCAATAATCTCCATAGAGGTTTGAGGGTAGTGAATTAAAGCGGAATAGTGTCAGGGGGAGGATTCTTGCACATGGCTCTCGTCTTAATTTACAGATTCATAACTTTAAAATAATTAATGTACATGACAATGCACCATCACTATTCCTGGGGATGAATCTACGTTTAAGGCTCGGGTTTTATTAGCCACTCGGCCTTATCTACATGCCAGTCAAGTGCCCACCCAAAATGGGTGCAAAGTGCCAGCTGGCCAGAGGCTAGAGCAATTGTTTGGGTAATTGGAGGCCACCGCTAACACCAAAGGAAGGATCATCAGCAAACAGGTAATTCAAGGGCTGAGCATGCCAGGATGGTCTTGTGTGAGGGAAGACGGAGTGGGGGAAATCTGGGGTTAGTGAGGGCACTACTATCCTAGAGAGTCCTGGAGAAGTAGGCGAAACGCAATAGAGAGGATAGCCATAACATGCAACCAAAACTCCATTTTCGATAAAATCCCACTTTATGTCCCCTTCAAACCTGTACAGATAATCTCTTTACCTTTTCCTCCACCATTGCACCATGTTTGTAATATCAGGTTGTGTGGTCTGAAAGAAAAATTTAATAAGTTAAAATAGAGATCTTAAATAGATAAAGATAGGTGGAGTTAATTAGAAAAAAATTAATGGATGAACTGAGATATGAGGAATACTGACCTGTGAAACAGATTACAGAATATCTTAACCTGGCCCTTTTTTCCCACGACACTCCTGTACAATTACTGCTGTACCATCCAGTGTTCTCAGTGGGCAAATTGTGTTAGCTTCAATATGACTGTGAAAAGCAGTGGGGACTATATGTGCATAGCTCCTGCTCTTGCAACAAAAGATAATTATCCAGGACTATATCTATTCACAGTATAATAATAGAAATTATAGTTTATAACCCTAGATGGATATTTATGGTGTATTGACAGGAATCCATTTGTGTGGCAAAAGCTTTTAGAAAAGGTGTGCAACTGGGCAATACACAATGCTTACACCAAGTATATATATCTCAGTGAACCCAAAAGCAAATAACTTATTACGGTGGGATAATGTAAGTAGTTTTTTTGTGTGAAAGGTTGAAAGATCCATCGTTTGCATGGTGAGGAAACAATTAGAATAAAGTATTAGAAGATGTATGAGAACGGCAAACAGCAAATAGCAAAAGGAAAGATCCAAGGAAGAAACCTTGCAGCTATGCAGGAAGTAAACAATGTGTTAAAGCTTGTATTAACCCTTCGACAGACATGTTGTAGAAACATTGTAGAGAATCAAGAACTATCAGATGTGTTGAGTTAATCCTTTAACAATAAAAAATTAGATAAAGTTTGTCTCAGGAAACTAGAGTGTGTAGTGGTTCAGTAAAGCATTGTATGAAGAAACCCAAGGAAGTCTACAGGACACCCGGACTGGAGATGAAGCCTTCAGGGACACAAGTGAGGAAACATGCAAGGCAAAGGGAATGTTGTTGGAAGATTTATAAACACCACTTGCTGCCCACGCCCGCCACCAGGATTGTCCGGCCCTGCCGACAGACTTTGGGGTGGGCCGCCAAATCTCCCACAGCGGGTCCCGCCATGACGGGGCCGGAAAATCCCAGCTCACAATTATGCCTGAGAGCCGAAGGATAGCAAATATAGTGCAATAATCGAAAAAAGTGAGACATGTTATCAGGTGACTATAAATGAATGAAGACACCCTGCGACGCTCACATTAATTTATTCATGCAGCAGGACTTTTCTGTCGGTGTGCAGGGGCGGGCCCAACACGCCGACGTGTAAAATGACGCGCGATGACATCAGGCGTGCATCCCAATGTCATTGTGCAATCCCGCGATATTTTGTTTGGCAGGCGCACACCGGAGTCAGCTGCGCACCCACCGAGATGTAACTGACCTATTAAGGCCATTAAGGATGTACTTGATGTAATTGTTAATGCTGCCCGTCCAACCTTAAGGTTGGCGGGCAGGCGAAAAGGCCTAGCGGCTTTCGCGTTTTTTAGGAAACCTCATCCTCCCGTTCCCAGGGACAAGTGTTTCTCTCCTCGCTGTGACCTCCTCCGGGAGGGCAGTGAGGCACTCATCAGAGAAACGATGGGGCCAAATGTCCTGCCGACCTGCCCTCCCGCCTGCTGTGTCCAACCGCAACACTGTCCATCACGACTTCCATGTCCTTCGGTGGCAGCCTTCCATGGGTTGCCAAGGCCACATTTGAATCGGCTGCCGGGTCGCCACTGGACTCAGCGGACATTGAGCACCCACCCCCGCACCCGCCCGCCGCTTCGCGCTCATTCCGCAGCTGCGTCTTACAATGGGCGGGCCTTAATTGGCCCACCGGCAAAAAATCGCGGTGCGCTCCCAATCGCAGGCAACGGTCGGCTTCCCGACTGCCCCTGCCCGCCTCCACTGTACGCCAAGAGCAAAATTCTGCCCTTTGGTCTGAATACTGAGTCTAGTCAACAAAACCATAAATCTAAAGCTAAATATGATTTTGTTACACTATTGCAGCCTGTTAATAGACTTTCAGTCAGTTTCATATTAATTTTATTGTTGAAATAAGGTTTAATACTGAACTTTGCAGTAGCCAAAAACGGTCTTGTTAAAAACAAAGATTTTTCATTAACCACATGGTTTCATATCATCTTAAATCATGTATCTCCAAAAGAGGAAGTGTTAGCAGTAGCTACTGAGAGTTACTCCCCTAATTCAGTGGCATGACATATATCCATCCTTAACTTCACGTAAGTGCTCATTTTATTGTTTTTTTATGGAGGGTTTTTTGGGTATTAACTGGCATGACAGCAGTAAAGTACATCAGATTCTTATAACTGACAGTTTAGTGTGTTTAGGCAGCTTGGAAGAAAGTTTCATGTAAAAATTCTGTCTGGTAAACCATTTCAGTGATGGAAGGAGCAGCGACTGAAGCTTCGCCAATGATATTCTAACTATTTAATGGGACACTTTCCCCTCCCTGCATGATTCTGTAAGGACCGTGATTAACTTTTTTTTCCCCTGTTTGATAATATCAATACATTTCTGTTGGCGATGTATTTTTCTTATGAATGAAGGTTCATTGTAATATACTAAACTAATTTGTAAATTCTTTATTAACCAATAAATTGGATTTATGTTGGTGAATGGGTGTTTTCTGAATTTAATTTGGGATTCTATTATCATTTAAAAGAAAGAAACTGCAAATGCTTAAAATCTGAAATTACGCTGTGCTTCCGTTAATATTTAAGGTTGAATGAATGATGAGAAATGTGTCTTGGACTGTTTGACAGCTCTTGAATTGTGCTTGGAAAATATTACTTGATTCATGAGGTAGAGCAGGATTTTATGGGTACGTGCTGGAACACATTTTATGTCAAAATTTAGAATTGAAACTTCCTATGTTCACATTTATACTAGGAAAACCCATACCTCCATGTCTTACAATGAGTAAAAGCTAATTCAACATGCAACCGCTTATATTTTTGTTTATTCATTTGCGGGTTGTGGACGTCGCTGGCTAAGCCAGCATTTATTGTCCATCCCTAATTGCCCTTGAGAAGGTGGTGGTGAGCTGCCTTCTTGAACCGCTGCAGTCCATGTGGTGCGGGTACAACCACAGTGCTATTAGGGAGAGAGTTCCAGGATTTTGACCGAGCGACTATGAAGGAACAGTGATATATTTCCAAGTCACGATGGTGAGTGGCTTGGAGGGGAACTTCCAGGTGGTGGTGTTCCGATGTATCTGCTGCCCTTGTCCTTCTAGATGGTAGCAGTCGTGGGTTTGGAAGCGCCTGCCTAATGAACCTTGGTGAGTTTCTGCAGTGCATCTTGTGGATGGTACACACTGCTATCATTGTTCGTCAGTGGCGGAGGGAGTGAATGTTTGTGGATGGGGTGCCAATCAAGTGGGCTGCTTTGTCCTGGATGGTGTCAAGCTTCTTGAGTATTGTTGGAGCTGCACTCACCCAGGCAATGGAAAGTATTCCATCACACTCCTGACTTGTGTTTTGTAGATGGTGGACAGGCTTTGGGGAGTCAGGAGGTGAATTATTTGCAGCACGATTTCTAGTCTCTGACCTGCTCTTGTTGCCACAGTATTTAATATGAAAACATCCAAATGTACCAATTTCATAATCTCAGATTGTTGATAAACTTTCAAATCACCTAAAATAACATTTGAAAAACTTTTGACATGCCATGTTTCCCCACAGAACCTAAAATTTCTATGCCCAAAATGAAGATTTAAAACAAAGCATTGAAAAACATTACATATTTTACAATTACATGCCTAAAAGTATCCATTGAGATTCATTTTGTCTTTTAATGCCATTCTTACAGATTTTATTTCAAGGCCCTTCCCCAAAACTTGGCTGTGGACATGATATTTTTGCCCAGAGTTGTGACTCTGCAGTTATATCATGCAAGCTGTCACTCAGCACTTGGTGTAATTTCCTAGGATGCATCAGTAGCATTTAGCTAGACAAAAGGTAGAATAATTCTGTCAGACTCTGAACAAAATCTCTTTTGTTGCTTTTATATGCAACATGATTTTATAGTAGAGTAAACATATATTAAAAGAATAAATAAAAACACAATTACACTTCAACACAAGAACGGCTTCATACAGTAAACAGTACTTTAAAACAGTTCCAAAAGACCTTAACTTAACTACCCTCAGAGCTAACCATCCCCTTTTCTGTTCAGCAACTATCCTTATAAATTTTAAAATCTACAGAATTCCAGTAATGTTTACCACACAGTGCTTTTTTCTCTTGGGGTGTACTCTGAGGCTGACAGCAACCGGTTCTCCCGGTCTGGCCTTGTTCACACTGTCTTCTGGGAGTTCTGACCAACTACCCTGCTGTCTCCTGGGAGATCTAAGCAGCTACCCTGAACTGGGCTCAGTATTTCCTTAAATGCATTCCTTCCCTTTGACCTCTCTATTATTTCAACCAGTCTCTTCAGAAATGCTTTCTTCCCAGAATTGATTAGTCATTCGTTTGCCGCCATTCTTAGGTTTATTAAAAACAACTTACCCTATCTTTAGCAAAAACAGAAAATGCTGGAAAAACTCAGCTGGTCTAACAGCATCTGTGGAGAGAAAAAGAACAGAGTTAACGTTTCGAGTCCTTATGAATCTTCTCCAGAGTTCTGAAGAAGAGTCACATGGACTCGTAACATTAACTGTTTTTTTTCTCTCCACAGATGCTGATAGACCAGCTGAGCTTTTGCAGCATTTTCTATTTTTGCTAAAGATTTCCAGCATCCGCAGAATTTTGCTTTTACCCTATCTTTACCTTGCACCTTTTTACAACCTGCGTATATCTTCCTTTGAACTAAAACAACTCAATTCAAAACCACTCCTATTAATGCTTTATGTAAAACTCTGATTGAAGTTCCTCTTGGTTCATTAACATATCAAGACCACCTTTTACTACTGGTTTTAGACTCTTGCAGTCACTCTGGCTCTTACTCCAATTACCCTATTTACAAACACCCAACAGCCTGTCTTCCAGTACATAAGAAATATGCCAGGGTAATGAACAAAATAAAAAATATTACAATTTCTTGATTTCTTGACACCTCCCCCCGCACTCCCACCTTTTTTTTTAGAAAATGAACGGTCATAATTCAAAAAGACAGCTTCATTTTCTCAACCTCTATCCTATTAATTACTACTTACACTATACTATTACATTTTAAGCTGCGTGCATTCACATGATAATATACCCAAGGTCTCAGTAAAAATAGAGTCCATTTCAGTCCTTTCCTCCCCAGGTTTCACATGTCCAATCTTCCTTATACCTTAAACCCTTGATAATGCATCTGCAATTAGTTTTTCTCGTCCAGCCACATGTATAATTTGCAAATTAAATGGTTGCAACCACAGTCTCGCATTCTGGTTTTGAAACTTTTACAAAATCTTAATGGGGTTATGGTCAGTGTAAACAATTTGTTTCTGATGAATTGTTGGCAACATAAACTTCACAATGTTGCATTGCCAGTACCAAACGCAGTGTTTCATTCTCAATGGTGGAGTTTTTCTGTTGATGGATATTTAACTTCTTTGAAAAATATCCCACAGGCTTTTCAATACCTGCGTCATCTTCCTGCAATAATACAGCACCAATACCCACATCACTTGCATCAACAGCCAATTTAAACTGCTTGGCATAATTCTGTGTTGCTAAAATTGGCGCTATTGTCAACACAGTTTTCAGATTTTTGAATGCATTTTGGCACTCTGATGTCCAGCTGAACTTTTTGTTCTTTTTTAAGGGTTCAGTTAATCGAGCAACCATGCTGTGAAAATTTGGCACAAACTTCCTATAAAAACCATATGCCCAGAAATCGTAAAACTTCCCTTTTAATTGAAGACACTGAGAACTCGTCAATCAGAGCTCACCTTCCTTTTTCTGTTCCGCAACTATCCTGAGAGATCCCAAAATCTATAGAGTTACAGGAACTTTTATCACACAGTGCCTTTTATTCCTTGGGGTGTCCTCTGAGGCTGATAACACCTGGTTCTCCCAGTCTGACTTTGTTCACACTGTCTTCTGGGAGATCTGATCAGCTATCCTGCTGACTTCTGGGAGATCTAAGCAGCTACCCCCACCTAGGCTTAAGTGTTTCCTTAAATGCATTCCTTCCCCTTGACCTCTCTATTGTCATAACCAGTCTCTTCAGGAATGCTTTCTTCCCAGAATTGATTAGACGCTTATTTAATTTAGCTCTTAGGTTTATTAAAAACAAACTTAACCTATCTTTACCCTACTTACACCTTTTTACAGCCTGCATATATCCTCCTTTGAACTAAAACAACTCAATTCAAAACCACTCCTATTAATGCTTTATGTAAAACTCTGATTGAAGTTCCTCTTGGTTCATTAACATATCAAGACCACCTTTTACTACTGGTTTTAGACTCTTGCAGTCACTCTGGCTCTTACTCCAATTACCCTATTTACAAACACCCAACAGCCTGTCTTCCAGTACATAAGAAATATGCATGTATATTAAAAGAAAGATATTACAATTTCTTGTTTTCTTGATACAGCACAGACTGAAGGAAGAACCACATGCCTGGGTGGGGATGGGGGGTGAGGGAAGCAGCCATGCACTAGGAAAGGCTTGTCAAAAGTGAGCATTCTTCCACATCTGAGACCGTTCAGCAGCAGCTCCATTGACATGCTTGGAGTCGGGCCTCTCAAGCTTTTCTGCCCACTCAAGCGACACAAAAGCATGAAAGTGCCACCAAAGGCTCCAGAACTTTTCACCCCTCGGGCACAGACTGCAACTTAATGTGCGTTTTAGGAAGCAGCAGAAAAATTGGCTGACTGGGCACATTGTACAATCCCCTTGCTAAAGTTGGCCATGGAGCAGTCACTGGTGGAGGTGCTCACAGCCCCTTGCAATGTCTTTATTCAGGTTTGGACCAGTATCCCTCATGGTTCATGCTAACAGTGCAGTCTGGCAGTGCAGGTTAGGAGAATGTCAGCGCCTGAGCTGAGAGCACAGCATGCAGTCCAGTGGCTGAAGCTGCTGCCAGTGGGTCGAGTGGGGTTGGGGTGGGGGTGGGGGGGCTTTCAGAGAACCATGAAACGCACGACACACTGGCCATCCAAGTGGTGCATGAAGGGGCCTTCAGAATTGACCAAGATAGATTCCTAGGACATATGTGCTAACCCACACATCTCTCTCTTTGATCCTGCAAGAGGACAACATCAGGATCATGGAGCCTGGTGATTTAGCAGCATGCCTTATGGCTTATGGGGAGCAGAGAAGTAGAAGGCAAGTGCGGGGGAGGCGCCTGTCTCGGCAAAGGGAGGAGCACCACCCTCAAGATGAAGATACCATAGGACCCACAGAGTGCCATCGCTCATTGGTGCTTCGTTAGACCAAGGGTCTATAGATGGCACTTGTCTTTCCTGCAGATGACTGAGAACCATTGTCGCCGAAGACTGCGCAAGTCCAGGGAACCGGTCACATATGCCACCTGCTGCAGGATTTGGCACCACAGGAACATGGAGGGCATCCACTGCCAGTGGCCGTGAAAGTAACCATGACACTCAATTTTTACACCAGTCACTCCTTCCTTGGTTCCACAGATGAGCTGTGTGCGTTTTTGTAAGCCTCCATTCACAGGTGTATCCAGGATGTCACAGGCACCACCTTCGCAAAGTCACAGATCTTTGTGCATTTCGCCAGGGATCAGGAAAGCCAGGAAGCAAGAGTCCACGGAGGCTGCAGGGCTGGCTCCTTGGGGACAAGGGCTACTCACAGAGGGCATGGCTGATGATGCCTGAGTGGCAGCCTCAGGCTGCAGCAGAGCGGCGATACAATGAGACTCATGCCGCAACCCGGACTTTGGTGGAGCAAACAATAGGCATCTTGAAAATGATGTTCCGGTGCCTCGACAGGTCCAGTGGAGCAGTGCAATACAGTCCACCGAGGGGGTCATGTATCATCGTAGCTTGCTGCACGCTACACAACCTGGCACTGCAACAGAGGGTGGATCTGGCTGAGGAGGAGACGGAGGAGCTGCACGTCTCCTCTAATGAGGAGGACATCAAAGGGAATGGCGGTGATTAGGTCCTCAAAGGTGAGGATGCCAGCGATGAGGCCATCACACTGACCAGATGAGCCAGGCATGCTCAGGAGGCCCTCATAGTTGCAAGATCCGTGGAGGATGATGACGAGATGCAGTGCGGACAGTCCTGTAATCCTCACCTTGCACCTGTGAACGTTTGAAACCTGCGTGGCTGATGGCAGTGCACATACCCTCGGTGCTCAGGCTCCTGTCATGGAGACACTGCGGAGGCCCTATTAGTCACTAGACCCAGGAGGATGATGAAGGCATGCACTGAGGTCCATCCATAGATCTTCACATAGCCTCTGTGAATGTCTGACTCCTGTCTGGCTGAGGGCAGCTCGCTTGCGCTCTGTGATCAGGGGCATACCATTGAGACGCAGCCATGAAACTTTAATTGCACTTGATCTTTTGTCAGCCTTCAGCACCTGAGCCCTTCAGGAGCACAATGGCACTCGCCACAGATGCTGAAGAGGCTGGTGGGCCAGCCCCACCTCAAAGGCATTGAAAGCACACAGAGAGAAGGACGGAACTCTGTGACGTCTGCCCACGACATTCTAGCAGCAATGACAAGCACCGTCGAGGTGCAGGCATCACTAATGTGTCCAGTGAGTGTGAGGCCGGACTATCACCTTGCTCTGAAGGTTACACACTGCACAGGGAAGAGGCCCTGGACTGAGACACCTGCCTTTATTTTGTGCAGGAACCAAGGTTTCACATCTGACCAAAATGAACACTGCTCATCAGAACAAGGAGCCATAGGCATGGAGACATTCTTGGGAGTTTATTTACACTAGTGAACATTACATACAAGTGATTAACACCCAAGCCCAGGCTGTGCAACTACATCTTCTTAACCTTCCTAACCCTGCCGCTATCTCTTTGTGCTCCCCCAACATCCACAGCAGAGGTGGAGACAGCCTGCTGGCTGTGACGCCCTGTCTGTGATGACTGCAGTGTGTGTCCTCTGGAGGGCCGAGACCTGGAAGGCCCCGGCCTGTTTTGGGTGTCCTGCTGTGTGCTAGCTGCACCCTCCTTGGCCTGTGGAGCTGGGGCTGCGGGGTTCACAGGAAGAGGGAATTTGGATCGGCCAGACACTCCCGGAGTCAACTGGGTGGATGGTCCCGGGGTGTGCACGTGCTGATCCCCCTCCCTATGGGTGCCCAAGGGCCCCCGGCTGACTCCTTGAGGAGAAGGGGAAGCTGTAGTGAGATCGAGCTGCCTTGTACCCCTCTCACGTTGACACTATTTGAGGCCAACTATGGCATCGGCGATGGAGTTCATCCTGTGCAGCAGTGCAGGACTGATGTCCTGGACCAAGGTCTCCATGGCAGCCGCCATCCTGCCAGTGTTGACCTCGGTGCGTCAACATGCCAGCGCTATCGCTTCGGACAGAAGGCGGATGGACTCCTCTATCATCCCTTGCAACCTGAGGAGTGCAGCGGACATCCCCTCCTGATGTCCCCCTGATTGTCTTGCAGCTTCAGCAACTGAGGTTCCTGTTGCTGAGTCTAGAGGTTCACCATCTGACTCGGACTCAGCAGGTTACTTGCCTCCGAATGCCGGTAACCAAAGATGTCCCTGCCTCCGCCTGCTGTGGAACAGATTGTGTGCTGTGCTCACCAGATTGTGATCCCGAGGCTATTCTACATCTGGGTTCCACCAAGGTGTGTGTCACTGCGCTGGTGGAGTGTGTGGGTGAGCGCTGTGATGGGTCTTCAATGGTGCTGCCTCAGGGGCCTCACCCGAGGTGCCCTTGGCGTTGGGGTCGGGGTCAGGTTTGCCTGAGAGCAATGTGGCAAATGTGACACTGAATCTCCACAGAACGTGGAGATTATTAGTGCTCGGCAGCTGCGTAGAACACAGAACAGTGGACTCAGAATAGCGTTGAGAGAGGGATCGTGTGGTGCAGGATCCTCATGTTTGCCACCGACCTCACCGTCGGCATAGAAACAGTCAACGTCCTCTCCGGACAGCTGGAGAAAGTGAGAGCCAGGTGCATGCCAGGTAAAATGAGAAGGATGCCAGATGTGTGTGTGCACTGAGTGGAGACATGGACAAGATGAGGAGGCTATCTCCAGAGGAGATGAGGTCAGATGGAGATGTGCGGGTGTGTCTGAGTGAGTGAATGGTTATGTCCCTTGAGCTGGCAGTGAGTGAGATGCCAATGTGCTATTGAATATGTGGTGGGCTTGTGAGTGAGTGAGTTGAGATTGATGAGATGGTTGACTTACCCTGGTGACATGGATGAGATCATTCATCCATTTTCTGCATTGGATGACTGACCACTTGTGTGCAGTGTTGGCACTGACCGCCCCTGCCACCACCTCCCAAGCCAGAGTGGTGAGACTGGTGGGCCTCCTGCGGCCAGAGTGGCGAGCCTCCACCACGTCCAAAAGGTGTCCCAGGGATGCATCACTGAGTTGGGGGGGGCTACACTTTTCTTGGCTTTCAGATCCATATCTTCACTGCCGCAGTCCTGGGTTACAAGCATTGAGAACTGTGCGCATGGCTGTATTTTAAATATGGCGCCCGATGTGAGGACGTTGCGAGGTAACGGTGTGGCAGGCCAGTGACCACCAGCGATCCACCATGTTACCCATGACTGCATAATTTATGAGATGGGAAGGGGATGATACGGCATGAAAACCCACCATTGCGACCAGCAGGTTAAACGTCTTTTTTCACCTCCACAACTGCATTTAGTGCAAATCTGGGACAATTCTGCCCATATTCTTGAAACAAAATATCACCAAATTCAATGTTTGTGAGATCATCTGGAAAACTCTAAATCAGTATTGTCAGTGCTAGGATATGCCACACAAATCCAGTCATATCAGGCCTATCTCTGTCACTGTCGAGCTGAACTTGTGGCCACATAGCTTCTCCATTACCAAGACCTAATTCTACCTCCATAACATTGCCCATCTTCTCCCTGCCTCACTGCTGAAACCTTCATCAATGCTTTCATTACCTCTAAACCGGACTATTCCAATGCTCTGTTGCCCAAAATCTCACCTTGCACCCTCCATAAACTTGAGGTCATCTAAAACTCTGCTCCATCATGTACACTGGCTTCCAATCCGCCAATGCCTTAATTTCAAAATTTCCACTGTTGTTTCCAAACCCCTCGATGGCCTCACCTCTCCCTATGTTGACAAACTCCTCCAGCCTTACAACCCTCAGAGATCTCTGCACTCTTCCAATTCCGGCCTCTTGCATATCCCTGATTTTTATTGCTCCATTGAAGGCTGTGTCTTCATCGGCCCAACCTTGAATTCCCTAACTTAACCTCTCCATCTCTCCCTCTCTCTCCTCCTTTCAAATGCTCCTTAAAATCAACCTCTTTAACCAAGCTTTTAGTCACCTTAAGTGGTTCAGTATCAGATTTTGTTTGATAATGCTCCTATGAAACATTTTGGGGCATTTTACTAGGTTAAAGGTGCTAAATAAATGCAAGTTGTTGTTGTCAATAGACGGCAGAAATGCATCAATGAGACAACCCACATAATGTGCTCCCCCTTGTTCTGCCAACAGGCAAGTTTCCACAATTTCAGAAACCTGAGTGACCAAAATTGCTTCCGTTTGAAGGCAGCTGCAGATTTAAATGTGCCACTGCCTTCGTGAACTTGTGGATGTGTGAAACACATCCTGTTTCCTCTGGACTCCTAGATCCTGGATTCTAGATTCCGTGCTCTGGTGCCATTTTGTCTAAGGCACAGAGCCCTGCTGGCTTTGCAAAAATTCAGACTTCGGTATCAAACTCCAGCTTTTTGTGTATCATTTTGCTATGCATTCTCAATTGGTAAAGGATAAAAAGGTAAAGGTATAGAAGATCATGGGCTTCAATCTCCAAAGCCTAGAAAAATTCCCAGACTACCACTTAATAAAAATGGAATTTGACTTATTCAGTTACTATAAATTAATGGCCCTACATGGCATAAACATTCTTTTATTACAAAACTGTATCCTGTGGCTCGGAATGAGCACTGCCAGGGAAACTTGCTAATAAACACGAGAAACAGCATGAAATGTGGCTCGTGGACATGATAAGCTAATTTCCTATTTGAATCCAATGCATTATAAACTATTCTTTTTTTTTTAACATTTTCAGACTCACAATAAGAATTAGTGTTTGTAATGGTTTGTATCAGGTGCAAAAGCCATACTTTTGTGCCTTTGGTTAAAAAAAAGCCTAAAAATGCAAGAAATAAATTAATGAACCTAATAAACTAAATCTATTTTTAAAATTTGAGTCAGTAAATGGCAACATAGTGAGAATTGCGACATTGTGACATTCTACTCTTTATGCAAGTGTACTGGCCAATTCCATTCATCCTGTTAAATAAATGTTTATATCTGTTATTCTCTGGTTTATGGTGTTGAATTCTGTGATCCTGGAACTTTGGAAATTGCTGTCCTTAATGCTGTTGCTTCATTATATATCAGAGTCTATATCAGAGCACAAAGATCATTTATATTAATTGAGAAATGCGTAAATGAATGGGGATTCTGATAAAAATTCAATAGGTATTTGACTCCCAGAGGAGCCTTACACACTTTAATGTCACCGTTGTTAACAGGAAAAACTAAAACTAACTGCTGGCTAACAATAAACTCTCAGATTAACATTGGAAGGGTACTCTCCACAAGTCAAAACCTAATAGCACAACACAAAATGATTGTTCAGTGAATATATCTATAGCTCCTGTTCCTACCGTTGTCCCTGACAATTAGTATAATGGTCCTCAGGGAGAGGCTGTGTATCTGTTTCACTCCATTTGTCTAACATAAACAGAGAACAGTAAGAGCAAGAAGTAAAAATATATTCTGGGTCCGATAAATAACAAGAAATAATAGATGCTCTGTCACAGCAACATTTCAGTACTGTAATTTTAATATGATAGTATGTCATAGTATCTACAAAATATTCCTTTTCCGATTCTAGTGCCAATATCATAATGTCACTCCAGAACAATATCTATTTTCATTATGCTGCAAAACAGTTTCCATTTTATTGATTAATTGGAGTCTATTTTACTGTAGCCCCCTTGATCTGTCACATAATTCAATGAAAAGTTACTCATAATGTCAAGTTATTTTAATGTAACTCCTTCTTAGAAATAAATCAGCTTAAATGGACCAGCAATCTGTTTAACTCTTAAATCTCTCTCCAATATTTCTTCAATGTTGACGGCCTTGATGTTGTTTAGGTACTTGCTTTTAACAATGAAAATGATGTGTTAGAGATAAATAGTCGAAGTATACTAAATCAGTCAATCTCCACTGTGAGGCGTGTAAGAAAATCAACAACAGTTACCTTTCAAAGTTGATTGTTTCCTTTCCTATATTTTCAGAACTCATCAAATAATGTTATTGCTGAGAATTCAACGTGTCCAGCTTTCTATTTTACTGCATATTGTTCTCAATGCAGGTGAGGGAGCTTACAATATTTTCTTCCAATTCACATTAGAAAGTTACAAAAATATTTTAGGGTTTTTATCCTGTTAAATGTTGCTTTATAACTCACTGCTTAAACTTGTTCAGTTGAAACGAAGGTCCCAGCAGAAACGTTGACCGAGCTTTCTCTTTCCGATGCTGATTTAACCTAATGTGTACTTCTAACATTTTCTGCTTTAATTTCACGTATCCAGGGTGGTATTCATTTCTTTTTATCTCACGTGCAAAGTAATTTAAAATACAGACTGCAGCTTCTTTATACTAACTTCTCCAAAAGCAGACTCAAGTGATACTG
This sequence comes from Cetorhinus maximus, assembly GCF_964194155.1. NCBI lineage: Eukaryota > Metazoa > Chordata > Chondrichthyes > Lamniformes > Cetorhinidae > Cetorhinus > Cetorhinus maximus. Next base: position 71,543,517 of record NC_135894.1, read on the forward strand.
CCACTGTTTAAGTATACTAAAAACATGAAATGAGAAAAAGTGAATTTAGCCCATGACCCCATTGCAGAAGTGCTGATTTTTTTGGATGAGACCCTGTCTACTCTCAGCTAGATCCAAAAGATCCCGCGACAATATTTGAGGAAGTGCATGGGAGCTTTCCCCAGTGTCCTGGCCAATATTTATCCCTCAACCAACTCAACCTAGATCAGATTATCTAGTCGCTATCTCATTGCTGTTTATGGAATCTTGCTGGGCTCGAATTGGCTGCTGCATTTCTTACATTACAACAGTACCTCAAAGGCTTTGAGACAGTCTGAGGTTGTGAAAGGTACCACATAAATGCAAGTACTTTCTTTTGTTCTTTCACTACCTGACAGCAATCGTGGAAATATATGAAGCTCTTTTGGGAGTGTACAGTACAATTCTTTTCCTTTGGAAATGTGCATGTGCTGTTTCTGTGAAGTTTACAGTAGCTGATTTTCATTACTAGTGTGTGGTGCAGAATTTATGCTAATTGCACTAGAATTGTTATCTTGATAGTCCTCAAACCTTAAATTATTACCACAGCTCCAGGTAAAGATTTGAGCAAGGGCATGCCGGGAGCAAAAAATCAGGTTACCAATGTAATTTTGATAAAGAGAAAGAAATTGCACTTATATACAGTGACCTACTATGTCTCTCAGAGATGTTGAGAAGTAATACATATACAATGAGTTACATTGTTTGGTTATTATTGGATGGTTAAATGTGGCTGCCATTTTGCACACAGCAAGTTCTCACAAACAACAGAGGAATGACAGGTTAATCTGGTTATATTCATGGTGGCTGAGGGAAGGAATAACAGCCAGAATATTGTCAAATGTGAATGGATTCACAAGGGAATTGAGTGAATATCATATTGCTAAGAAATTTTTCGGGTAAACTAAGACAAAATGCAATAAATAACTTTAAACACAGCTTTTTTAAGTGAATTTTCCAATCTTTGAAAATTTCATTTTCTAAATAAGTGTATTCTATGAATTTAGTGCTTTGATTTGGAATGTTTTGATGGGGCAAACATAGTACACAGTTGAGTGCCCAATAGGTTTGTATCTGTGTGCCATAATGTAAAGTTATACACATTCCTTAAGTTATCCTGGTACGGCTGAGTTTTTCCATTGCAGATGAAGTCTTGCTGCTAGGGCCAAAAGCAGGAGGCCACTCCACTTGGGCGGGCAATGGGATCTGAGGACACATATTCCCACCGGTGGCCAATTAAATGGCTACCGTCAGGGCCATCATTTCTATTAAAGATGACAGCCCATCCCAAAGAGCTGCCAGCCCGATCAGAGAGCCAGCAGCTCAACAGCGCCACTGCTAGCGGTGGCCATTGTTGGGGCTGCAGCTGTGAGGCAAGGGTGGCTCATTGGTCGTGGACTGAGTGTGATTGGAACATGTATAAGCCAAGCGGGTATGCCCTGCCAATTGGGTAGGGTATTGTTAGGCGCAGGCGGTGCTGTTGCCACGGTGTCCCCTCCATGGGTCATGGCGTGCCCAAACAAAGAGGGCCCACCCCCCCACCCCAGAGCTCAATGGGAGACCACCAGGCTTCACTGGACGGTCTCCCTATGCATCAACAGGCCCCTCTGACATGGGAAAATTGCCCTTGGAGGTAGAAAATGGCACTTATTGGACTTAAATGGCTCAAGTGGGCTTCGAGCAGGTGATACATCTGTTACCTTTCCCGCTGCTGGCACTGGCATGATGGCAGGAAGCTATCAGGTATGCCCCTGATGCCTTACCACATGTTTGCCACCCTTCCCACTCCCCAGTCCATCGCCAAGTGCCTGGTAAAATTCCAGCCATAACTTCACTTGGGGAGATTTTAACATTACGCTCCTGATGGAAACAGCTTGAGTAATGTTGTTAAGCTTGCTCTCTTCATGTGGGTTTCAATTTTAACCTGCTGTTCTGAGCAGGTGAGAGGGACATGTTCTGGCAAATGGCAGGGCGGCAGGGTCCTCTTTAAATATGAGGATCAGGTAACCAGAGGCCTCAGCATGGAAGCTGTTGTGGTTTCCTCTCAAGTCGACACTTTAACATGTGCAGCTGGCTCCATGAACTATGGATATCCAAAGTTTGACTCGTCCCTATGCCCCCTCCGTGAAAATGGTGGGGGTGCCGGGGTGGGGTGTGGTGGGAGCGAGTTCAGGGACAGGACTTGCGGATGTGGGTCTCCAGCACCATTTTCACAAAGATGGATCCTCTCTGCGTGAAAGTTCAGGCCTAAGAGCATGTAGCTGTCTCTTAGCAAACAAACATAAAATCAGTAGCGTCTAAGTGATGTGATCATCATCAAAATGAATTGAACCTGGATTTGAAATGGGTTGAATTGTGATGTGTGAACAGGATGACAGGTTGTTAATGTTGGATTCTCTAGATAAATTAATTATTATGTATTCTTTTGCTCCAAGTGGAAAGCCAAGACCTGACAGTTTCCCAGACGCCATCTGCAATCAAAGCATTAAAAGGACAGACTGTGATAATAAATTGTTCATACAATGAAAACGGAGAACAGCTGAGGATAAAATGGGAGAAAAAAGACAGTGCACAAGTGCTTTGTAATTATACATACAATAAAAATATTACAAAGTATACAGTGGGACATTGTACAGAACGTGCTAATATTACAGTGGATCTCTCAACAAACTCATCATTCTTAATAATCCACGATCTTCACTTAAAAGACTCCAGCATTTATTTCTGCCAGGTTTCTATTGAAATACCTCCCCCTATACTAATAGCAAAAGGTAATGGCACACACCTTATGGTGGAAGGTGAGTTTATCGTATTGTCACCCTGTAATGAAAGCTGACAGCAAAATTGAACAGAAGTACCTGCTCCTAAAATAGTGACTACCCTTGAAGAAGTATTTCAGTGGCTGTATACACTTTTTAAATGCTGGGGTCCTGAAAGAAGCTTTGTAAATGCCATTTCTTCCTTATTTTTTGTTTGATGGCTCCAAGCTTGGGTTTTTAAACCATGCAGGTTGTAAGGAGGAGAGAAGACTGCTGGGAGATGTTTTGTTGCTGGGAGTGAGTTATATCAATGAAGTGGAAAAGACAAAAACAAATCAGCTGACAGAGGAGGAGAATTTGAAGAATTTAGGTGAAAAAGATGTTATATTTTCTTCTCGGCCAATGTGAAAAAGATGCTGGAAGAGCCTCTTGAGATATGAGGACAGGTGATCGGGTATGGAATAGTCTTGGACTCCATAGAGTTTTGAATATGGGGGATGAATTTCACAGCCCACCCACTTGCTTGCTTTTGGGTGGAGGGGGACAGAAAACATGACCACCTTCCACCCACCCATGACCTGTTCCCCGGACATTTGATGGGTAAGGCACCTGCTAGCCTACCTGCCCTTAGGTCTATTGAGGCCCTTAATTGCCCAATTAAGGGGCTATTAAGAGCTCAATTCTGTCTCCTCCATAATACGGTTGCTGGTGGAAGGTAGAAAAGAGTTGGCAGGCCACTTTATCACTAGCGCTGGTGAAAAAGTGGTAAGGAAGGGGGAGTACAGCCTTTGGGTGGTGCCCTGTGTGCATCGGGGACAGTCCCACAAGATGGTACCTGTCCTTTGTGCATCCACCACTGGCCTCCAAACCTGCACCACTCCCCCCACCCCTTCAGCCCCCCCCCCCCCCCCCCCCCCCCCCCCCCCCCCCCAGGGTGTCTTTACCCGAGACCGGTATCTATGCTGTATTTTTTGTGGAACTGTTTGCAGCCGGCAGCTCTCGAGGGCGGGACTTCCTTCCACTGAGGGGCAAAAGTTCCACACTGAGCTTGTTAAGACCGTCCACAACATTTTATCGGCCTTCCCGAAAGTCAGTCGAATCATGACCGACTTTTCTAATGGAGCGTCGATTTGCAGGTGGGGTGGTAAATTGATAATTGATATTGGTTGGTAGTTCAAAATAAGCCATGCCAAATTGGCAGCTCCTTTTCCACACTGACCATTTATTTAGGACAGCAGCAGATGGAGGGTGTATTCTGCCCAATAAAACCGAAGAAAGAAAAAAAGATTTGCATTTATGTAGCACCTTTCAGAACCTCAGAACGACTCACAGAGCTTTACAGCCAACAAAGTTTTGAATAATAATGAGCAATGAAGAGGAGATGATAGGCTACTTGGTGTCATTTTGGTGTGGCCGGAAGGCAATAGCAGTGTTCTGGGCTTGACAGAACCAACCTGGGTTGTTACCACCCCTCCACAGGAGATTTTAGCGAATGTCAATTGAGGAAGGAAGGAAATTTATGTCATGCCTTATTACGTCCCAAAGTGCTTCGTATCCAGTGGATTACTTTTCGAAGTGTGGAAACTGGTGTACATGGGCAAATACAGCAGATAAATTGCACACAGCAAGATCCCATAAATAACAGATAAGACAACTAATGAGTTAATCAGATTTCGACGCTATTAGTTGAGGGAAAGATGTTGACTTGGATATCGGAAGAATTTACTGCGCTTTTTCATATAGTACAGTGCGGCTTTTGCATCCATCGAGATAGGCAGATAGGGCCATGGCGACACCTCTGACAATGCAACATTCCTGCGATACTGCATTGACATGTCAGACTAAAACTATGTGGCCAAGGGCTGGAGTGAGATTGGATTGCACAGCCTTCAGATTCAAAGTGAATGATAGGATTTAGGATGGAGCCATCAAGGGTAAGAACTAATGATTTGTTGGACTTTCAAAATTCAAAAGCTTCATATATTGATAACACTTTTAATTCTATGTAATTCAACGTAATTTGATTAAGTCAGCGTTTTCTCAGTATGCTTCAGTGTAATAGAACCCATGAGGGCAGAAAGCATACACTCAACAATCTATTCCAGCATCTTGAATAGACACTGGTATATTTCACAGACATTTTGTTTCTAAGAGTTAGATTTCTGATATATGAAACATGAGATTCCATTATCAGCGTAAGAATCTATAGCCTCATGTACTCAACAGGGGGAAGAGGAAACACAGCAGTATTTGATCATGTAGTGGTTGTGTCGTTTGCTGCTGTTTTGGTCATGATTATGTTTCATGATCGGCATATTGTGCAAAATGATGTAGGTCCTTTCAACTGAACGAAAACCAACTGTAGTTCAAATGAACCAGCATGTGCTGTTAAAATTAACTGCATCCTCCAATAAAAGGAATAGCAAACATAGAGATGGACTCAAATTTTGACCAGGATTCAAAATTACTCCAATTAATAACAATGACAGTGATTTCACAGAATTGATCACCGCTGTCCCTGAACAAAGCACAATCCATACTGGGGGTTCAAAATCATCTCAGCAATCTGCTTTGGTTATTTATTAAATTACCAACTACTGCTTGTGGATTCCTAGGTGAATCACATGAGCAGTTATTGCAAGTTAATCCTAAGATTTTGCTGGAAGGGTAAGTTATTTTCCACTTCCCACCCTCAAGCAGGTAACTTGTGGTTCTTGGGTTTTAACTCCAAAGTTTTAGGGAGTTTTCTTTAATTTTATCCACAATTAAATCAAATATATTAAATTCCTCAGGCCTAAAACTCCTTTCAGGGGAATAGAAACATTTCAAATTACAGAGCTGGAGATTCTCCCCAACCATTTTTCTGCAGTGGCAACTTCCAATCGAACCTCTAGCTCAACCTGGCTGGTCTGTTTTTATTTTTTTTAGGAAGTAAGGATATAGATTTGTAGATACTGAGACAGTCGAGCCAATGCCCATTCCAATCACAGCCCTGGGTCTTTGTGTTTCTTGATGCCTTCCTTATTATGTTACTTCAAGGGAATCAGCACATTCAGTCACCCACAAAAGCAACACAGGAAATAGAATGGAGGCCTGAGGGGCAAGAGGAATCAGGAGCATTCATGCCGGGAGCAAACAGCAATCAAGGTATTGGGGCCACTTTCTGGAAGGAATCAGATGACCTAGGGTACCCAGCAAGGCCTTGGAGGAAACAAGTGAAACAAGGCAGGGAGCCGGTCATACCTGATATCTGAGAATGGGGTGTGACAGCATTGGAGATTTCCATGAATGCCTGGGGAATTTAGTGCAGCTGAATGCAATTTTTAAAAATTTCTGAGGTTAGCTTTTAAACACAGGTCCCACAGTAAACATAATGTAACATTAATTAAACAGTTCCTAAATCTCACAAAGTCACAGCTGAAGGAAGCTGTAGAAGAAAATGGCAGGCAGGATGAAGATTAGAAATGAAATGTCTAATAACATGTTACAATTGATTTTCAGCTGCACCCACTGTCCAGTTACGAGCAGAGACTCTGCCTTACCCCAATGAAGATCTACAGCTAATCTGCACATCACTGGAGTTCTATCCTGAGAGCATTCAAGTGTCCTGGTTTACAGATGGACAGTTAATCACCAATGGCACGAAGAATGGGACTCCCTATGCTAACAGTGATGGCTCATTCTCCATGACAAGTTTCCTGAATCTTTCTATATTTGACTGGAATGAAGGTGGAAATTATTCCTGTCAAGTGAACCATTCAACACTGTCTGCACCCATCACTGAGAGGATTTCTGTTAGTGACCAAGGTAAAGTGTGTCCTATTGCATAGATAGTATTAAATATAGTACCTTACCAGTAAAATACATGATCGATGGTTTGATGCTTTAACTTCTGATCAGTGTCACTGGACAACATTCTTTATCTTTTTTTTGGGGTGCTGAGTGAGAGAAAGGAGAACTTTCTACTCTTCTTTAAATAGTGTGATTGTTAATATGCACCTGAAGAGGGGCATTGCTTTAATGGGCAGAATTTTACGTTCCCCTGCCGGCTAGTTTGTAGGCGGCATGAGCGTAATATTTCTTGGGTGGGCTTCTCGCTGGGGTCCCACACGCCCCGACCTCTCCAAAGTTTTACTCTGGGACAGGCAAGGACTCGCCCACCCTTGCCCCAATTGAGGCCCTTAAGTGGCCAATAGATGACCATTTAAGGGCCATTTCTTGCCCAGCCTCAATTTTCAGGCTGGCAGGAGGAGTTCTGGAGCAGGGGGAAGGGCCTGAAAATAAACTGTGTTCAGATCTCAGGCGGGAAGTGGGGTGACATTCCATCAGCAGCTCCCTTTTAACATCACGCCCCCTCCCCCCAACCCATAAGGTCCGGTCACTCCAGGTCCTCCCTCCCCCGGCCTCTCCGCTGACACCTCATCCTCTTCTGTCCACCCCACTAGTCCTCACCTGCCCGACCCGCCCTAAGATCCCCCAAACTTAACTGATTCTGGACTCCCGGGACTTAGACTCTGGGAACTGCTTGCAGTTCCAGTCCTGTCCACTGCAGCTTCTGGAACTGCAGGGACTAGAGAGCTGCTGGCCAATCAGATTGGCCGGCAGCTCTCTGAGGTGGGACTTCCTCCCAAATGAGGGACAGAAGTCCTGTCTCCAGCCAATTAAGGCTCATTGGAGCGTCAAATGGCTGCAGTACAGGCAGTATCCCCACCGACTCTTTGGTCGGTGGGTAGGTAAACGCCGCCATCCTAAAAATCCTGGATGATGTCTCAACTAAACACCAGTTCCCTCAGTGAAGTGCCAGCAGGATTGTGCACTGCAGGTTCTGCAGCGAGTGCTACCGACTAACCCAAGCAGACACCCATAAAATCAATTCCTTTGTATCGATTCCAAAATACTCAAGTATTTTCTATATGTTACTGGCAGGGCGTAATAAAAGAGCTTTCTCAGCAGTGCTCTCAAGGAAAACAGAACTGTGCTAACTCTATGTTCAAAACTCAAATGTACTACCAGCTAAAGTCATGCTCATACTTCCAAGCCTTGGCACCATGTTTTTAGAATATTGAATCTGAAGTTTAGAAACATTTTCAAACCCCAATTTCTTTGAACCATTGCATTTCTAATCCCACTGCCACTTGAAACCAATTTCAATCCCAAAACTCCAAACCCAAGTGCGTACAGGATTCAGGTGCAAATCATACACCATGAATCTTTTTTTTTAAACTTCTCGTTTTTTTCCTTTCTTTTTCTTTTTTTTATATTTCAACTTTTAATTTCGTTCTCTCAGTCATTTCTATTTTCCTTCATTTCCTTATTCGCTGTTTCTCTTCTTACTTTGTGTACCCAAGACAGCTATGTGGCTCTGCCCCTATCCTCCAGGGATGCTGACAGAATTTGCAAAGCCAATTTTGAGTTGCAATAAATGGGCAGCAACTGCCGCAGATGTGGAAAAGATCAAATAGATACTTTCACCCGTCAGTTGGTGTATTTCTAGTTCAGCCCAGGTGAAAGTTTAGAGAATTTAAGCGACACATAATGGCATTTTACAGTCTTCTAGACTTAACATTGAGTTCAACAACTTCAGGCCATGACCTTTGTTCCCCATTTTGAATTTTTTCCAACCCCCTTCCCCCACCCTCCCCCTAAGTGCTAGTCTGTATCTTGTTCTTGTGTTTTCCTTTCAGAAAGCGCTGACCCTTGTTCTGCTATTAACACACTCTGCTCTTGCTTTAAGTCAGGGCTCACCTTTGTGCCACTATTAAAACCTGCTTTAGTCTTTAATACTGTCATTACCACATCCCTTGTTGTGTGCCCATGGCATTTTTGTCAGTTAATCTCTCCTGATCTCCAACCTATCCCTGACCTTCTGTTTTGCTCCACCAGCTCCACTACCCTCCCACCCCACTTTTCAACCAGCATAAAACACAGCACATTTCTCCCTCTCTTCAGCTCTGAAGAGGAGCCAAATGGATTTGAAATGTTAACTTTGTTTCTCTCTCCGCAGATGCTGCTGGACCTGCTGAATTTTTCCAGCATGTTCTGTTTTTACAATTCTAAGTATTGTTTTATTGAGTAAAGAAAATAAAAGTTAATTATATCCACAATCGCATTAGCCAAATGTGTGTGTTATGGGTTGACAAAATCCCCATTACAAACAATGTACTGATAATGGAACGGTATTATTATCAACGCCTGCCTATTGATGGATGGTCATGTAACACCTTCTCAATAACTCTTCACAGATGAAAGGGATGACACAAGTATTACATGGGCAATAGTATTAAGAGTCTCGATCCTTGCTATGGCAACACTGATTACAATGGCAGCATTTATTTTCCATTTCAGACTTCATGTAAGTACTCGCATTTATTGTCATTTTATGAAGCATGTGTGGTGTCTGCTGGATCATTAGGTTTCTTCTGGGACCAGTGGGGACTGCCAGTGTATGAAATTTTAACTTCTTCCATTTGTACCATTTTAAATTAATTTATTAAATTTTTGCGTCAGAGATTATAATCCAGACTGCCAAATCTCTCCTCCAGGCTTTTTTTGTGGTGTTACTTCTTTCCGATGGATTTTTGTCTGTATTCCATTAGAATTGGGTTGTCCTAATCCCACAACTGAATGGCCTACTTAAAATTGTTGTGTGCTCTCCATCTGGTCCCTGGTGGTGTAGCGAATAACCCCAGGTTTGAAAACTGTCCCTATTCACCCATCAGTATCATAATTCATCATACTCAAGACATCTTCAAAAGTGAACTGGATCAATAAATCATCATAAAAAGAGATGACCAAATGTTGAATGCCATTGGTCATCTTAAAATAACATTGTGCATTCTAACATTATTTAGAAATTCGAGTTTAGCCCTTCTTTGAGATTTTGTAGGTGATTATTATTTCATCAGGAGGTTAAAGAAACTAAAGGAAGCACATGATGAAGTAAATTGTACCCAATGGAATGTCATTGATATATGAATAGCCTGTTTTCATTTTGTTCTTTGTGAGGTCTATATTACCCCATTCACTAAAATTAATGAAAAAGTCACGCGAGTACAATGTGATGAAACCTACTCTATGCTCAACAACTTTTTTGATAATGGCAGCCAACAGAGAAAACATAACCTATTTGTTCATACATGCTTGATTTAATAGGGCAGAATCATCCCAGATTTGCACTATAGGCAGTAGCGGGCATGAAAAAAGACGTTTCACCCGCCAGTCACAATGGTGGATTTTTGCGCCTTATCATCCCTTTCCCGACGCGTACTGCCTCATTAATAATGCTTTCACGAGAAACATGCTGGATCGCTGGTGGGTAGGCTTAGATTTGCCTGCCATGCAGTGAACTCAGCTTTTCCTCACTCCGGGCGCCATATTTAAAGTACACCAGAGCGCAGCCTACTTCATGTCTACAGACCACGACTGACCCAGCTGACAGATAGCCCCAAAAGCAAAGGTGATGGCAGCCTCCAGATGTAGTGATGCCTCTCTGGGGCTGGACACAGCGGAAGGCTGCTGCGATGTTCTCTAGCCTGGCTCTGACTGCAGGAGGTCCACCAGAGTCACTAATCCAGCCTGGAAGGCGGTGGCAGCAGCGGTCAGCACCACCAGAGCACAGGGGAGGTCAGCCATCCAGTGCAGGAAGAGGATGAATAGTCTCATCCATTCCGCCAGGGTAAGTCAACCACCTCATCACTCTCAACTTACACACTCCCAAACCCATCACACATCCACTGGGATCTCACGCCTCAAGGGACAACACCACTTACTCTCACACACACCCTCACATCTCCATCAGGCTCATATCCTCTGGATCTCGCGTCTTCATCCTGTCCATGGCTCCGCTCACCACACAAACATTCCATGCAGTGCCATGTGCCCTGCTCACACCCTCTCCATTTGTTTTCATGCAGGAGAATCTGGCTCACCCAAGGAGGGAGAGGTCCTAGACCAGGGGTGGAGTGGTCCACATTAGGCCCCTCATTCACTTTGAGAAGCGTGCCATCTCGCTGATTGGTGAGGACGTGTACCATGCCTGCAACGATGGTGAGGTCGGCGGTGAACACCCGCATGAGGATCCTGCGCCACATCATCCCTCTCTCAACGCAACTATGAGTGCTCTCTCTCTCTCCTGCTTTTGACTCTGTTGCCAGCACTAATTATCTCTACTTTGGTTCACAGGGAGCCCTGCCAAGTGACTGATGCCCTCAGCCAGGCAGTCGCTCAGCTCCATCCACGTCCTCACCTCCAGCCAAGAGGACAACTCCTCCATTGAAGAGCTGGAAATAAGCAGTCTGGAAGACCCATCACAGCAATTATTCACACCCTCCACCAGCGCAGAGACACACACCTTGGTGGGACCTAGATCTAGAGTAGGCTCGGGTTCACAATCTGATGGTTATCACATGGACATGTGTCCGCAGCAGCAGGAGTCGGGTTCAGCCAAGCTGCCCAGCACTCGGAGCACTGCTCGGGAAGAGGCAACTGCGAGGTCCGAGTCGGATGACAAGCCTCTGGATTCAGCCTTCCAACTCATCCTGGAGACTCAACAGAGCCACTGGAATACCTCAACAGAGTGGCACGGTAGTTGGAGGAGTGCGCCCACCTGCTCTCTAATGAAATGGTGCCCACATGCGCACGTATGGAGGTCTCCAAAGGAAGAATGGCAGGCACCATGGAGACCCTGGACCAGCTGAATACGGAGATGTGCTCAGATCTGCACTCCATTATGGGAGCCACGGGTGAGTTCCTGTTGTGGCAACACGAGGGGGAAAAGGGGCACCACGACATCCCTGCAGGTGCTCCTTCCCCTCAAGGAGTCGGGTCAGGGCCCTCAGGCACCCGGAGGGAGGAGGAGCGGCAGCTGGACACCCTGGGTCATCCACTCAGGAATCTCAGAAGCTGTCCACTCCCTCCAAATTCCCTTTGCCGGTGACCTCAACCTCATCCCATCACCACAGAGGGAGCAGCTGGCCCACAGGAGGACAGTCAAAGCAAGCTGGGGCACTCGAGGCCTCGGCTCTCCAACGTCAAAGTCATCAGAGGCAACAAGGCCAACCATTACACAGGCTGTCTCCACCCCTGCTGCGGATGTCAGGGCAGCTCCTAGAAGAAGTGGTAGGCCTAGAAAGGTTAAGAAATTCTGATCACAAGTGGTTGCACGGGTGAACACATATTGTCACTTTATAACATGAAAATATATTCACTTTCACTGAATAAAGTGTAATGTTGTCTTTCAGCTTCACTGACAGACTTTGCGAGTCCTCCTCCGCACTAACAGTTCATCTGCACGCAGCTAGGCCAAGAGTGATTCTGGAAGGAGAAGTGTGACAGGCCTTTCAAAGCCTCGTGCAAGCACTCTCCCATGCACATGGAGCCTTTATCCATCACACTCATCTCATTGTCCTGAGCATTTTCAATGCTGTCTGCTGGGTTCTCTTTCAGTTGTCCACCTGAGCTGACCTGCATCTCCGCCCTCCCATACAGCACCTGTACCCATCCAACACAAGGCTCTACTCACTTTTGATTTGAAAACCGTGTTCATAATCTAGTTTCTTGTAAAATCCCCTGTCCTTCCCATGTCCCCCAGTCACCCATGTCCTTACCACCATCGCAGTCGACCCCCCCAGCATCACTTTGACCTTGCCACCATTACCCCACTGCCCGAGCCCTTGTCATTCCAGGGTGTCCAGGTGAATGTGCACATTCCCTAACTTCCTGAAAATCCCACCCCCATCCCCATTGACCACCTCCTCCCCACTCCCAGCGTCCTTGTTTGCCTCCGTTCCATGTCCCCACCAACCACCATCACCACCTCTTCTATTGGCTCCCTCTGCCCCCTCTCACACTCATCATTCCCTCCTACCTTGTCCACACTCAGTTCGCTGCCCAGGAGGCAGTCATTGATTCCACAGACCCCTCCCTTGCATGTTCACCTTGACATTTCACCCTTCCCCACTCCATTCTCCTTCCTCCACTCTTACTCCCAACAGAGCTGGTGAGAAGTGACTGAAGCATTCTGGGAGAAGTCACCGCAGCCACCGCAACTCAGGAGGGAATTGAGGAGAAGGACTCTTGCACTCAACAGGAGGAAGAGCATCCAACAGAGGGCGCTGGTGAGAAGTGACTGAAGCATTCTGGCAGAAGTCACTGCAGACACCGCGACTCAGGAGGGAATCGAGGAGCAGGACTCTTGCACTCAACAGGAGGAAGAGTATCCAACAGAGGGCGCTGGTGTGAAGTGACTGAAGCATTCTGGGAGAAGTCACTGCAGACACCTCGACTCAGGAGGGAATCGAGGAGGACCCACTGTCAAAGAACAGAATAGCCCCAAACATTACATTGCTGTAGTGCTTCCATCACTCCCTCCTCCTCAAACCTAAAATAAAAGAGAGAGAGGAAGAGGCAGTGCCTTCAGGAGTACACCAGACCTGCGGGGAACACTCTTCTGAAAGTGGATTTTAAAGAAAAAGCAGCTGATTGGTGAGTAACTCCTGGGAGCAGACTCTGAGGGAGGAGCACCGGAGCGGTGAGTATAAATCTAGCTTACCTCGGGGATTCGCGGCCTTGTCTCCAGGGAGCAGACTCAGAGGGAGGGGCACTGGAACAGTGACCTTGGGGCACAGAGTAACTGAAGCCAAAGCTGAAAGAGTGACATCACAGGAAAGCTGTGACCTGATTGGTTGGTAGGAAATCTGCACCAAATTTGAAAAAAAAACACTGCAAAGCTAATTAATAAATTAATTATCTAAGTCGAGATGGCTGGGCAGGTGATGTGCTGTAGTTGTATGATGTGGGAGCTGGCAGATCCCATTGCGAGCCGCAGTGACCACATCTGCAGCAAGTGTTGGTTGCTGGAGGAACTCCGGCTCAGAATTGATGAGCTGGAGTCCGAGCTCCGGACGCTGCGGCAAATCCAGGAGGGGGAGAGTTACCTGGACACTTTGTTTCAGGAGGCGGTCACACCCGGTAGATTAAGTACCTCAAGTTCGGTCAGTGGTCAGGGTCAACAGGGTGTGACTGCAAGTGAGGCAGGTAGAGGGATCCTGTGTTCAGGAACAGAGGAGCCTCAGCTCTTGACCTTGTCCAACAGGTACGAGGTACTTGCTCCCTGTGTGGATGAGGAACAGGGCTGTAGGGAGGATGAGCCAGCTGACCACGGCACCACGGCCAAGGAGGCCATTCAAGGGAGGGGGAGCAAAAAGACAAGTGGTAGTTGTAGGGGATTCTATAATTAGGGGAATTGATAGCATCCTTTGTAAGCAGGATCGAGAGTCCCGCATGGTATGTTGCCTGACCGGTGCCAGGGTGAGGGACATCTCTGACCGGCTTGAAAGGATATTGGAGAGGGAGGGGGAGGATCCAGTTGTTGTGGTCCACGTCGGGACAAATAACATAGGTAAGACTAGGAAAGAGGACCTGTTTGGGGATTATCAGGAACTAGAAACTAAATTAAAGAACAGGTCCTCAAGGGTTATAATCTCCGGATTACTACCCGAGCCACGTGCAAATTGGCATAGGGACGCGAGGATAAGAGAAGTAAACACGTGGCTAAAGGAGTGGTGCGGGAAAGAGGGGTTCCATTTCATGGGGCACTGGCATCAGTATTGGAACAGAAGGGATCGTTGGGACGGTCTCCACCTGAACCGATCTGGGACCATTGTTCTAGCGAAAAGGGTAAATAGGGTGGTCAATAGGACTTTAAACTAGAAAGTGGGGGGGGGGGAGGGAAGGGTAAAACTCCAAGAAGTATGACTATGGGAAACAAAGCAGCAGGTTAGCATGTGGGGAGGTGGATTCAACTTCATGGAAAATTATGAAAAAGCTGAAAAGAAGAGAGAGCCCAGGAGAGGCTATTAAAGTCTCCAGAACACAAAATAGGACAGAGTGTTTGGAAAGGGCTAGGAATCTAACTTCAAGCACATCAGATAAAGGGACGACAATGAGAAAGGGGACGGGAAAAACAGGACTGAAGGTGTTGTATCTGAACGCACGCAGTATACGAAATAAAGTAAATGAGCTTGTGGCGCAGATTGAAATTGGCAGGTATGATGCGGTGGGCATCACAGAGACATGGCTGCAAGGGGATCAGGACTGGGAGCTAAATATCCAAGGATATACATCCTATTGAAAAGATAGGCAGGTTGGCAGAGGGGGTGGGGTTGCTTTGTTAGTAAGAAATGAAATTAAATTGATAGCAAGAAATGATGTAGGGTCAGATGATGTGGAATCTGTGTGGGTAGAGTTGAGGAACCGCAAAGGTAAAAAAAACATAATGGGAGTTATGTACAGGCCTCCGAACAGTAGGCAGGATGTGGGGCACAAGATACACCTGGAGATAGAAAAGGCATGTAAGAAAGGCAAGGTTACAGTGATCATGGGGGATTTCAATATGCAGGTAGAGTGGGATAATCAGGTTGGTAGTGGATCCCAAGAAAAGGAATTTGTGGAATGTCTACGAGATGGCTTTTTGGAGCAGCTTGTGGTGGAGCCCACTAGGGAACAGGCAATTCTAGATTTAGTGATGTGTAATGAGGCAGATTTGATAAGGGAGCTTAAGGTGAAGGAACCCTTAGGAGGAAGTGACCATAATATGATAGAATTTACCCTACAATTTGAGAGGATAAAGCTGGAATCAGATGTAACGGTATTACAGTTGAATAAAGGCAACTACAGAGGCATGAGGGAGGAGCTGGCCAGAATTGACTGGGAGATGAGCGTAGCAGGAAAGACAGTGGAACAGCAATGGCAGGAGTTTCTGGGAGTAATTTGGGAGACACAGCAAAAATTCATCCCTAGGAAGAAGAAGCATACTAAAGGAAGGACAAGGCAACCATGGCTGACAAGGGAAGTCAGGGACAGCATAAAAGCTAAAGAGAAAGCATACAATGTGGCGAAGAGCAGTGGGAAACCAGGGGATTGGGAAGCCTACAAAGACCAACAGAGGACAACTAAAAAAGAAATAAGGAGGGAGAAGATTAAATATGAGGGTAAACTAGCCAGTAATATAAAAGAAGATTGCAAGAGTTTTTTTAGATATATAAAGGGTAAGAGAGAGGCAAAAGTGGACATTGGGCCGCTGGAAAATGACGCTGGAGAAGTAGTAGTGGGGAACAAAGAAATGGCAGAGGAACTGAATAGGTACTTTGCGTCAGTCTTCACGGTGGAAGACACGAGTAACATCCCCAAAGTTCAAGAGAGTCGGGGGGCAGAGGTGAGTATGGTGGCCATTACCAAGGAGAAGGTGCTAGGAAAACTGAAAGGTCTGAAGGTGGATAAATCACCTGGACCAGATGGATTACACCCCAGAGTTCTGAAGGAGATAGCTGAAGAGATAGTGGAGGTGTTAGTGGTGATCTTTCAGGAATCACTGGAGTCAGGGAGGGTCCCAGAGGACTGGAAAATCGCTAATGTAACCCCCCCTGTTTAAGAAGGGAGTGAGGCAAAAAACGGGAAATTTCAGGCCGAATTGCCTGACCTCGGTCGTTGGTAAGATTTTAGAGTCCATTATTAAGGATGAGATTTCAGAATACTTGGAAGTGCATGGCAAAATAGGGCAAAGTCAGCATGGTTTCATCAAGGGGAGGTCATGCCTGACAAATCTGTTAGAATTCTTTGAGGAGGTAACGAGTAGGTTAGACAAAGGAGAGCCAATGGATGCTATCTATTTGGACTTCCAGAAGGCCTTTGACAAGGTGCCGCACAGGAGGCTGCTCAGTGAGATAAGAGCCCATGGTGTTAGAGGCAAGGCACTAGCATGGATAGAAGATTGGCTGTCTGGCAGGAGGCAGAGAGTGGGGATAAGCGGGTCCTTCTCAGGGTGGCGGCCAGTGACTAGTGGAGTTCCACAGGGGTCAGTGTTGGGACCACAACTTTTCACTTTATACATTAATGATCTAGATGAAGGAACTGAGGGTATTTTGGCGAAGTTTGCAGCTGGTACAAAGATAAGTGGAGGGACAGGTAGTATTGAGGAGGTGAGGACGCTGCAGAAGGATTTGGACAGGTTAGGAGAATGGGTAAAGAAGTGGCAGATGGAATACAACGTGGGGAAGTGTGAGGTCATGCACTTTGGTAGGAAGAATAGAGGCATAGACTATTTTCTAAATGGGGAGAGAATTCAGAAATCTGGAGTGAAAAGGGACTTGGGAGTCCTAGTCCAGGATTCTCTTAAGGTTAACTTGCAGGTTGAGTCTTGAGTCCTTGAGGAAGGCAAATGCAATGTTGGCATTTATTTCGAGAGGACTAGAATATAAAAGCAGGGATGTGCTGCTGAGGCTTTATAAGGCTCTGGTCAGACCACATTTAGAATATTGTGAGCAATTTTGGGCCCCGTATCTCAGGAAGGATGTGCTGGCCCTGGAGAGGGTCCAGAGGAGGTTCATGAGAACGATCCAAGGAATGAAAGGCTTAACATATGAGGAACGTTTGAGGACTCTGGGTCTATACTCGATGGAGTTTAGAAGGATGAGGGGGGATCTGATTAAAACTTACAGAGTACTGAAAGGCCTGGATAGAGTGGACGTGAGCAAGATGTTTCCATTAGTAGGAGAGACTAGGACCCGAGGGCACAGCCTCAGAGTAAAGGGAAGACCTTTTAGAACAGAGATGAGGAGAAACTTCTTTAGCCAGAGAGTGGTGAATCTATGGAATTCATTGCCACAGAAGGCTGTGGAGGCCAGGTCATTGAGTGTATTTAAGACCGAGATAGATAGGTTCTTGATTGGTAAGGGGATTAAAGGTTACGGGGAGAAGGCGGGAGAATGGGGTTGAGAAACTTATCAGCCATGATTGAATGGCGGAGCAGACTCGATGGGCCGAATGGCCTAATTTCTGCTCCTATGTCTTATGGTCCCTCCGCCTTCCTGAAACCTTCTCCATCCGAACTCCCCCGGACACCTTCCTGCCCTCTGAACTCCCTCCCTTACACCTACCTCCCCACTTGCAGCATTCTCCCCCTTTACACTCTCCTTCCCCCAGGCACTCTCCTTGCACCTCCCAACCTCACCCCCTGAGGCCTCCATTGCCCCCCCCCCCACCCCAACACCTACATCCCCTCCCTTCCAACCGCAGCCCCCCCCACCACCGGTACACCTTCCTCTCCCGCTCACACCTAGACCTCCCTCTCCCCACCACTCCCACTTTGTTGATCATCCATATCAGCCCATAGCAAAGTCCGTGAAATTCTGAAGCAGGTCCGAAGCATCAATGGAGACCATGGAAGATGATCCCAATCCCATCTCGAAGTCTGTGAAGATCTAAAGCCTCAGCGAAGTTGCAGCTGCTGCTTGGAGACCTCCCACCTTCCGTGAGCTACTTAGTGGCAGAGCCATGTGCATGAGGATCCACCCAGCATGATGCATGTGTTCCACCAGGGTCCGGTAGCTGTAGGGCTCCAGCATCATCTCCTCGGATGTCCATGATCTGAGCAAGGCCCTAAAGACAAGTCCCAACTTCTGCACGTCACGCTTGTCCGGTGTTTTCCCACCGGCATAACGGTAAATCAGGCTGGAGGCCAACCCATTAGTGGGATACAAATGGGATTCATGCCGGTCCCAGCAGGATTCACGCCGGTCCCAGCAGGATTCACAATCTGCCATGGCAGTTACTATTGGATGATCCTGCTGTGATTTCATGCTGCCATGAAACTGATTTCTGCCCGCACCCCGCCGAATTCTCCCCCTCCCGCCCACCATGATGCCCACTACCAATGAGAGCAGACGATTCAAGCCATAACCTTTGACTGCAGAGGTTGGTAAGAATTCCAAATAAATGGAGAACAAACTTGCATACATATAGCACCTCTCATGACCACCGGGTGTCTCAAAGCACTTTACACCCAATTAAGTAGTTTGAAGTGTGCTCACTATGTAATGTAGGAAATGTGACAGCCAATTTTCTCAAGGCAAATAAACTGTCATGAGATAATGGCCAAATATCTGCTTTAGTGATGTTGGTAGGGGGTAAATATTGGCCAAGATGCTGAGGAAAGCCTTACTCCATTCTTCGAAATAATGGAGTGGGATTTTTCACATCCACCATCAAGAGCAGGTGATGCCTTGGTTTAACACTGAATCGGAAAGATGGCACGTCTAAAGTGTGCAGCACTCCATCAGTACTTCTCTTAAGTGCTACATTAGATTATGTGCTCAGATCCCTCAAGAAGGCTACAGACATGCCCACCACCTGCACTCCAAACGAACTTTGAGGTCCTCCACGACTACCTGGCCACGGCTGCCACCAAAGTCCACCCTTCGGAGAGGACCCCAATCCACAACAGTGGCCCAGCAGCTGTGTCCGTTTTATACTTCAAAAGTTTTCAAAGTTGCCCTTACCTGCAACAGCCATCCAGCTTCGACAGCCCAGCCGCTGTCCTTAATTGGGCGGCAAGCAGGTCCTCTAGCCATTTATATGCGAATTCAGGGAAATCACTGTCAGTAATTGTCATCAGGCACAGTGCGGGGTTGGGGCTCTCATTTGAGCCCAACGTTAGGGTCCCGAGCCAAAAACTAAAATCTTAGCCCAGGGTCTATTGCTGATGACTGAATTTAGTCAGCTACAGTGTAAGATAGCAGCTATTGTTATCTGACTTTCAACATTGAAACTACCCATCAAGGTGCCCATTATAACAGGTACTGCAGGCACACGTGCACACAGGGGTTGGCTGATATAGGAGTTTTCAATTCATTTTGAAACAGAATGTTGTAATTCCCCCATCCAAACATTTTAATGTTTGAAATGGCAGAATTTTTTTATTCATCTTCTTTAATACACATATCTAGTACAATTACTTGACAGGGAGGATGTGGAAAGGATGGTTCCTCTTGTGGGAAAATCTAGAACTCGAGGCCACTGTTTCAAAATAAGTGGTCACCCATTTAGGACAGAGATGATGAAACTTTGGAATTCTCTTCCTCAAAGGGTGGTTGAGGCAGAATCCTTGAATATCTTTAAGGCAGATGAAGATAGATTCTTGATAAGCAAGGGGGTGAAAGGTTATCAGGGGTAGGCAGGAATGAGAAGTTGAGGTTAAAATCAGATCAGCCATGATCTTATTGAATGGCGGAACAGGCTTGAAGGGCCGAGTGGCCTACTGCCGCTCCTAATTCATAAGTTTGTATGTATGTATCAGAATAATTTTTAGTTAACATTTGAATTGGAGATATGTTCCATAAGAAAGTAAAGAATGAGAAAGAATCAGTACATTAAAACCAGTCCCTCCATCCAACTCTGCAAACCTCCATATAGTAGTTAGCTCAATTTTTATTCTAACTATTAAAAGCTGGCAGCAGCATTGCAGGTGCCTGGAGAGATCAGGGGGACATATTGCAGTGCTACCTGGCCTGAATCTCAAAAGGTTGTTGTTGTCCGCTGCACAATGTTGCCATGCTGACAGGCCTGACATTGACGAAGCAGGAAATCCACCTGCAGTGAAGAACAGAGAAGGAACTTAACATTGCTGTAGAAGACATCTCTACTGAAGCATGTTTGCAGACAGGAAAAGTTACACATGGGCCGTGATTTTCCATGCCCGCTGGCATTGGGCGGACAATATGCGAGGAGGCCAAAAATCGGTTTCACGTGAAACCAGTTTGCAATTGTCTGCTCTACCCGCCAATGCTGGGCCGCGTTCCCCTCCATCGGACTTCGGGAAACTCATTGTAATACAGCATAACGTTAGAAGGCCAGCCTGCCGGACACAGTCCCCCCCCTCCCACGGATTGTCCGCCCACATCGGCAGGAAAACAGGCCGGTGCAGAACACATCTTGACAACTGTCACGTGCAGAAGTCGGGACTTACCGTCAGGGCCTCATTCACATCCGAGGAGCTGAAGATGTTGCAGCCCGACAGCACACTGGACGAACAACCATGGCATGCTGGGTGGATTCTCATGGACATGGTTCTGCTGCGAAGCAGCTCATGGAAGTTGGAAAGTCACCGTTGATGCTCGAGGGGGTGGGAGAGAAAGGCCTATGATCGACTGGGAGAGGAAGAGGTGTCGGGGAGGGTGAAGTTGAGAGAAGGGGAATGAAGGTGTCAGGGGGGTGAGGTTGGGAGGGGGGGAATTAAGGTGTCAGGGGTTGATTTTGGGGGAGAGAGAGTAACAGGGGGGAAGATAGCAACTGGGGAGGTAGGCCTACAGGGTGGGCGAGGGAGAGTGGGTGAAAGGTGTAAGGAAAGGAGTTTGGCGGGGGGGGAAAGAGTGCAGAGAGGGGAAGGCATCCATGGGGAAGGAGTGCAGAGAGGGGAAGGAGTTCAGGGAAGGAGCGCAGAGAGGGGAGGGTGGCTGGGGTGGGTGAAGGAGTGCGGCAAGGAGTGCGGAGAGGGGAGGAAGTCCAGGGGAAGGAAGGAAGGAGAGCAGAGAGGGAGGGAGTCTGGGGTGGGGGAAGGAGTGCAGGGAGGGGAGAGATTCCGGGGGGGGAAGGAAGGAGTGCGGAAAGAGGAGGGAGTAAGAGTGGAGGAAGAAGTAAGGGTGAAGGAAGGAGTTGGGAAGGAGTAAAACTGAAGGAAGAAGTAAGCGTGCCTGAGGGAGTCAGGAAGGGGGACAGAGTAAGGCTGGGGGAAGAAGTGAGGCTGGAGGAAGGGGTCCAGAGGGGGGATGAACGAAGGGTGATGGAAGAAGTAAGGGTGTCTGAGGGAGTCAGGAAGGGGGAGGGACTAAGCAGGGGGAATCCCGGGAGGCGGGGGTGGGGGGGTACGAGGTGGGAGAGCTAAGGGGAGGGCAAGTGTTTCCAGGGGAGAAGGGATTCCAGGGAGGAAGCAGTGCCAAAGTGGGGAGGAAGGGGTTCCAAGGAGGAAAGGAGTTTCTGAGGGGGTAAGTGGTTCCAGAAGGAGGAGGGGTCCGAAGGGTGGATGTCTAGTTGAACATGCTAGGGAGGGGTCAGATGGGTCCATGGCTGCCTCCTGGGGAGCAAACTGAGGGTGGATGTGGTATGAGGGAATGGTGAGAATGACCGAGGGCAGAGTGAGGCAGTAGGGTGGGAGGGCGAGGGTTCGATGGTAGCGGTAGAAGGGACAGTGAGGGTGGTTGGTGGTGACTTGGAGGCAGACACGGATCCTGGGGATAGGAAGGAAGAGGACGGGGAGGTGAATGTGGACGGGGGCTGGGATTTACGGGAAGGAAGGAAACACGCACGTTCTGGAGGCGTCCTCTTGGCTGGAGGTGAGGATCTGGATGGAGCTGAGAGACTGGGTGGCTGAGAGTGTCGGTCGCTTGGCAGAGCTCCCTGTGAACTAAAATAGAGATAATTAATGCTGTACTTTGAGTATCCTGTCTTCCATTCTTAATTAGCACTTTTCTTAGACAAATATCACCACCTTCAACACCTCTTTGACCCTTTTGTCTGTGACATCTTTTGATTATCTGCTCCTATCACTGCTTATCTCCACAATCACCACACCCTCAACGTCTCTCTTCCCCCCCCCCCCCCCCCCCCCTCCACCTTAAACCAGTTTATATTTCTCTCTTCTCCTAACTATGCTTCAGTTCTGCCGAAGGGCCATGAAGGCTCGAAACGTTAACTGATTTCTTCTCCGCCGATGCTGCCAGACCTGCTGAGTTTTTCCAGGTAATTCTGTTTTTGTTTTGGAATTTAGCTTTTTGTTTTTATAATTAATGCATGGCAGCAGAGTCAAAAGCAGGGGAGAGAGCACTCACATTTGCTTAAAAAGATGGATGATGTGGTGCAGGATCCTTACAAGTGTTAGCTGCTGATCTCACTGTCACCGCAGGCATGGTCCACGTCCTCACCAGTCAGTGCGATGGCATGGTCCTCAAAGTGAGTGAGGGGCCTAATGTGGGCTGCGCCCCCTCCCCGTGGCACTGCATGGAATGATTGTGTGGTGAGCGGAGCCATGGACAGGACGAAGACCCGAGCTCGAGAGGGTGTGAGCCTGATGGCGATGTGAGCGTGTGCGTGAGAGTTAGTGGTGTTGTCCCTTGAGCTGTGAGATCCCTGTGGATGTGTGATGGGTTTGAGTGTGTGAGTTGAGAGTGATGAGAAGAGTGAATTACCCTGGCAGAATGGATGAGACCATTAATCCTGCAGTGGCACTGGGTGGCTGTCCTCTTTTGCGGGGCATTGGTACTGACCACTGCTGCCACCGCCTCCCAAGCCGGAGGAGTGAGGATGCCTGAGGCCAGCGCAGGGCTAGAGGACATCATAGCGAGCCTCCACTGCATCCAAAAGACACCCAAGGGACTTTTCATTGATCCTGGCTGCAGTCTTTTTGCCTTTTAGGGCCATGTCTTCTTTGCATCCGTCATGGGCTGGAAGCACTGAGAGGTGCGCACGCGGCTGGACTTTCAATTGGCGCCTGGCATGCTGGAGCAGCGAGGTGATGGCGTGGTGGGCGAATGAGAGCCCGCCCACCATGGAAATGGCATGCTTCCCAGGAATGCATAATTAATACAGCAGGTTTGGAACAAACAATATGGCATGAAAATTCGCCATTGCGGCCAGCGGGTAAAATGATGTTTTACCCGCCTGCTACCGCACTTAGTGCAAATCTGGGACTGTTCCACCCATGGAGTTGTCCTAGACAAGACAATCACCCTTGTCTGAACCACTTAACACACTCACAGAAATGCACCTATCAATAATGTAAAATTAGTGGTTTGGTGTAAGGCATGAAACCAAGACTACATCTGCAATCCCAGGTGGATGTAAAAGATCCCATTGGTGCTATGGGATCTTACGCAAAGTCATGAAATTCAGTTTGGAATCTAATTTTAAGCAATGTAGAAAACTAATGAGGTTCATGCTTGCCTTTAACATTGCCTCTCTTTGTCCCTCAAAATTGCCCATTGCAAATGGGGGCATGTATGACTCAAGCATGCAGAGTCATGCGCCTGGTGTAACACCCCAATTCACCAACTATGTCTCAAAAAAAAAAATCAGGGCTACAACCTGCTTTCTTTAATTTATTGATGATGAATTTGAACCAGCTGTGCTAAGTGATAAAAGATCAGCAGTTACAAACTGAATTCATTAGCAACAAGTGCCAGGCAAGAGGGCCTTGAAGTCCAAAATAGTCCAATTGGAAAATAAGGTCACACTTTTGCTGTTTCCTGCTTCAAATAAGTATACTTTACAATGCTTCTCGTTAAAGATATCATTTGTCTTACTTCCACTGGAAACCTGTCCACAGATGAAACGGATTGTTTATGATCAAAATGTGAACCTTCATTTCTGTTATTTACAGATTTTTTTGAATCTCTAACTCTATCCCTACAATGATGGTACATTTCCTGATGCCCAGTCGGGTGTATAGGGTGCTGTGGGAAATGCCTACACCGCATAATAAACATAGGCATTATACACCAACAGAGAGCTGAATTGTATTAATATAATGGAAGCGTGAAAACCAATGTCTTAATAGGGGTTGTTGCTGCGTTTAAAGTTGGAAACCAATCAACTGTATCACCATACTGGAGATGGTTTAGAATGAAAGACTTGCATTTATGTAGTTCCATTCATTAGGGACATCCCAAAGTGCTTATAATGAAATCGCCATTTAGAATAAGCTGAAATACCTGTAGAGGTCAGTCAGTGCAGTGCAGAAAGTAAGCGTAGGGTTTCTGCTCAATGTTAGATCCAGGCTGTCGTTACAATTAGGACTGAATTTAGAGATATTTGGGAATCCTGAATTCCTGACCTGGTTGCTTAAATGTAATTAATCGTGTTTTCATGTCATTTTCTGGTGTGAGACTATTTTTAAAAGCGCTTTTTGTTAAGTCTATCCTTGAATCCCATTTGGATTGTCATATAATTACTAATGCTCTGTAAACTGATTCAGAAACAACTCAGCAATGTACAAAGATTGAAATGGATTCAAATTCACAAAAGTCTGAGTTCTTTATGAAGTTATTTGCACTTAATTCAATAATCACCACTCGTGGGGGGATTTCAAACTAGGGGTGGAATTGCCCCAGATTTGCACTAAGTGCGGCAGCGGGCTTGAAATATGTCATTTTACCCACTGGCCACAACAGCAAGTTTTCGCACTGTATCGTCCCATTCCCAGCACGTCCGCCTTGTTAAAAATGCATTCACGGGAAACACGCCAGGTCGCTGGGGGAGTGGCCTCTGATTCTCCCACCCCCACTGTCACCTCAGGCTTTCAGTAATGCGGGCGCCGTGTTTAAAGGCCATCCCTATGCACAGCTAGTGCTCTCTGAGTGATCGAAAGCTGCTGGAAAGTCATGGCTGCCGAAGGGGGGAAACATGTTGCCCCCAAATTTAGCGACGCCTCCCTCGGGCGCAGTAGGAGCACACCATGAAGTTCTCTACACCCACTCTGGGTGAAAACCAGCAAGCAAGGTCACCAATCCAGCATGGGAGGCGGTGTTAGCGGTGGTTAGTGACCACGCCCTGCAGAAGAGGACAGCCACCCAGTGCCAAAAGAGGATGAATCAGCTCCTCCATTCTGCCAGGGTAAGTCACTCTTCTCTTCACTCTCAACTCTCACACTCACAAACCCATCACACATCCACTGGGATCTCACTCCCTGCTGGTCCAAGGGATATCACCATCACTCTCTCACACACACCTTCATCTGCCCTGTGGATCATGTCCTCATCCCACCCATGGCACCACTCACCACCCGCACATGCCAGGCATCCTTCTCACCTGGCCTAGCAGGCGTCCTGCTTACACTCTGTCCACCTGT
This sequence comes from Cetorhinus maximus, assembly GCF_964194155.1. Taxonomy (NCBI): domain Eukaryota; kingdom Metazoa; phylum Chordata; class Chondrichthyes; order Lamniformes; family Cetorhinidae; genus Cetorhinus; species Cetorhinus maximus. The sequence continues at coordinate 71,568,966 of NC_135894.1, forward strand.
ATTCATGCAAGACAAGCAGGCACACAACTAAAGGGAGAGGTCACTAAAGGGAGACTGGAGGAGGATTGCCCAACATCCAGGTCCTCACTGACTTTGAAAACAGAACCATCCAACTGGCCGGCAATGATCCGGACTATTCCTGTGCTGACGGTGGGGTCGGCGGTGCTTTACTAAGCGAGGATCCAGCAGTGCAACATCTATCAGACAACCATACTATGAGTAAGTTCCCCTGTTCCGCAGTCCCCAGCTATTCACTAATGATCTCTCCTTGCTTTCACAGGCACATCTGGGAAGCAGTGAGGGGGCCCATGAGCCACGTCCTCGACTCAAGCCCCTAAGACACCTCGGAAGAAGAATCTGATGACACCCTAATTGAAGAACCATCATAGCGCTCACCCACACCCTCCACCAGTGCAGAGACACACACCTTGCTGGGACCTAGTTCTAGAGTAGCCTTGGGATCACAATCTGGTGAGCACATCGCACTGTCTGATCCACAGCAGGTGCAGGCAGGGTCTTCCTAAGTCCCCGGCACTCAGAGGAATGCTGGAGGCCAGAAATCTGTTGAGCCCGAGTCAGATGACGAGCCTCTGGACTCGGTCATGTCACAGTTGTTGGAGCTGCAAAGGCAAGCTCGGGAACATCAGGAAGGGATGTCCGCTGCACTCCTCAGGTTGTAAGGCATGATGGAGAAGTCTGTCCGCCTTCACTCTGAGGTGATAGCACCGGCATGCCAACGCACCGAGGTCAACACTGGTAGGATGGCGGCAGCCATGGAGACCTTGGTCCAGAATGTCACTGTTGCACAGACTGAACTCCATTGTTAATGCCATAGTTAGCCTTGAACAGTGTCAATGCGAAAGGGGTGTGGGGCAGCTCAATTTCACTCAAGTTACCCCTTCTCCTCAAGGAGTCAGCCAGGGGCCCTGGGCACCCAAAAGGAAGAGGACCAGCATGTGCACACACCGGGGCCATTCAACCAAGTGACTCCAGGAGGGTCCGGCCTATCTGAATCACTTCTTTATGTGACCCCAGCAGCTCCAGCTCCACAGGCCGAGGAGGGTGCCACTGCCACACAGCAGGACCCCGAAAGCTGGCCGGGGCCCTCCAGGTCTCAGCCCTCCAGAGGACACCCACCAAAGTCATCACGGATAGGGCGTGCAGTCAGCAGGCTGCCTCCACCTCTGCTGTGGATGTCCGAGGAGCACCAAGACGCAGCAGCAGGGTTAGGACAATTAAGGGGAATTATTTGCACAGCCTGGGCATGGGGGTTAATCACTTGTACATAATGTTCACTATTGTAAATAAACTCCCAAGAATGTCTCCCTGCCTATGGCTCCTTGTTCTGATGAGCAGTGTTCATGTCACTCAGATGTGAAACCTTTCTGCACAAGATAAAGGCAGGTGTCTCAGTCCAGGGCCTCATCCCTGTGCAGTGTGTAACCTTCAGACCAAAGCGATGGTCCAGCCTCACACTCACCGGACACATCAGTGATGCCTGCACCTCGATGGTGCTGCCAGAATGTTGTGGGCAGGCGTCACAGAGTTCCGTCATTCTCTGTGCGCTCTCAGCACCTTTGAAGTGCATCTGGCCCCCATCTTGTCAGCATCTGTGACTAGTGACGCTGTGCTCCTGAAGGGCTCAGGTGCTGAAGGCTGATAAAGGATCAGGTGCATTTAGAGTTTCATGGCTGCATCTCCATGATATGAGACTGATCACAGAGTGCATGCAAGCTGCCCTCAGCCAGACAGGAGTCAGACATTCACAGAGGCTATGTGAAGATCTATGGAGCGTCCTTACTGCATGTCATCATCATCTTCCTGGAATTGAGCAACTATTAGGGCCTCACTGCCCTCCATGACAGGAGCCTGAGCACTGAGGGTATGTGCGCTACTATCACACAGGAGTCAAGCATTCACAGACGCAAGATGAGGACATTAGGACTGTCCTCGCCGCATCTCGTCATCATCCTCCACAAATCTTACATAAGAACATAAGAACTAGGAGCAGGAGTAAGCAATTCAGCCCCTCGAGACTGCCCCGCCATTCAATATGATCATGGCTGATCTCATTTCGGCCTCAACATCAATTTCCCGCCTTCTCCCCATAACCTTTCAACCTGTTACTAATTAAAAATCTGTCTATCTCCTCCTTAAATTTATTCAGTGTCTCGGGTGGCTTGTGGCTATGAAGGTCTTCCAAGTGCGCCTGCCTCATCTGGTCAGCGCTATGGCCTCATTGCCGGCATCCTCACCTTTGAGGACCTTATCAACATCATCCCCTTTGAGGTCCTCCTCATCGGAGGGGACGTGCACTCTTGCATCTCCTCTTCAGCAAGGTCCTCTCCTCGTTGCAGCACCAGGTTGTGCAGTGAGCAGCAAAGCGATGATGATGTGCAGCACCCTCGGGGAACTGTATTGCAGTGCTCCACCAGACCTGTTGAGGCACCGGAACCTCATTTTCAAAATGCCTATCGTTTGCTCCACCAAAGTCCGGGTCGTGGCATGAGCCTCGTTATACCGTCGCTCTGCTGCAGTCTGAGGCCGCTGCACAGGCGTCACCAGCCACGTCCTCTGTTGGTAACCCTTGTCCCCGAGGAGTCAACTCTGCAGCCTCTGTGGACCCTGGAAGATGTCAGGGATCTGAGACCTGCTAAGGATGTAGGAGCTCCCTGGGAATCGTGTGCAGACCTGTAGGGTGCATTTGTGGTGATCCCACAACAGTTGAACATTTACCGAGGGGAAGCCCTTGTGGTTGATGTAGTTGATTGCTTGTTGCCATGGAGATCTAAGCACCACCTGAATGCAGTCGATGGCACCCTGCACCTGTGGAAAACCACAGATCTGCGCAAATCCCAGCACTCTTGCTTCCTGGCTTTCCTGATCCCGGGCGAAATGCACAAAGTTCTGTGCCTTTGTGAAGAAGGCATCTGTGAGCTCCTGGATACACTTGTGCATGGAGGCTTTCAAGATCCCTCACTGGTCACCTGTGGAGCCCTGGAAGGAGCCACTGGCATTAAAATTGAGTGCTGTGGTCACTTTCACGGCCACTAGCACCGGATGCCCTCCAAGTCCCCGTGGCACCAAATCCTGCAGCAGGTGGCATATGTGACTGACCAGTTCCCTAGGCATGGGCAGTCTTCAGCGACACTGGTTCTCAGGCATCTGCAGGAATGATAAGTGCCATCTATAGACCCTGTGCCTAGCGAAGCACCTTTGAGCGACAGCTTCAGCTGTGTGTGCAGGAGGCCCTGTGGCCCCTTCTTCTTGAAGGAGGTGCTCCTCCTTTTGCTGAGTCAGGCACCTCTGCCGCTCTCTTCTTCTTCTTCTTCTCTGCTCCCTGTAAGCCATGAGGCACACAGTTAAATCACCAGGCTCCACAATCTTGATGTTCGCCTCCTGCAGGATCAAAGAGAGAGACCCATGAGTTAGTGTGTGTCCTAAGAGCCTCTCTTAAGTCTGAAGGCCCCTTCACACGTGCTGGCCACTATTTGGATGGCCAGTGTGTCATGCGCTCATTGGTTGTCTGAAAGCCCACCCATCTCCGCCCCACTCCACTTGACAAATTGGCGACAGCTTCGGCCATTGGACTGCACGCTGTGCACTCAGCTCAGGCCCTGTTCTGAAGTCACACAGACGTGGGAGGTAAACTTGATGTGGGGGGAGTTATTCCAGTACGCAGGGCTTATAATGCGATGCTAAAACATTGAAATTAAGCCCACCATTGATGGGTGGAACGGACGATCGCAAACTAGTTTCACGGAGGCATGACACTGATTTTTGGACTTCTTGCCATATTGTCCCCTCCACCAGCCTGCCATGACGCCCAATGTCAACGGGACCGGACAATTCCACCCTAGGAGTCACAAGTTTAAGATAGTCACTACTAAATCTCTTTATCCAGAGTGGCGAGAAAATGGAACTATCGCACAGAGTAGTTGAGGAAAACAGTACGATGAAATTAATGGGAAGTTAGGTAATTACATGAGTGAGAAAGGAAGAGAAGCATATGTTGATAGGTTTATAGGGTGCGATGAAGTTTCTGTGGAGCTTTAACACCAACAGATAAATGGGAACATCACCACCTGGAAGTACCCCTTCAACTCATTCACCATCCTGACTTGGAAATATATTGCCGTTCCTTCACTGGGTCAAAATCCTGGAACTTCCTCCCTAACAGCATGGTGGGTGTACCTACACCACATGGACTGCAGCAGTTCAAGAAGGCAGCTCATCACCACCTTCTCAAGGGCAACTAGGGATGGGCAATAAATGCTGGCCCAGCCAACGACGCCCACATTCTGTGAATGAATGAAAAAAAGAGACCAGTTAGGCCAAATGGCCTGTTTCTGTGCTGTAAATAATATGTTATCTCCATTTTTGAGCGGTTGCTTTAGCTAGTGCGCTGTGGTTGTGCCGCTTCCTCATTTACATCAGATGAAAACAGTTAACAACACTGCAGTCCCTCCAGATTTTCTACCTTTGCTGTAAAAAGTGAGACATGTTCAAATACCAGCCAGAGAGGTTAGAGCGCCAATGAATGATGTGTAGCTTCCAACTCTATCCCTCCACTGTTGGAGGAAACAGCACACTGTTTGCCATTGTCACATGGCTGAGTTACTGCTCACCTTTCCATATTTCCTTGCAAATTTTGTTCTGTTCAACTTAGGAAAATTATATCAAGTGAAATCATATCCATGGCTATGCTTATTTTGGAAGCACGCACTCAGTCTTTATTTCAAAATTAGCAGTGAAAAGCCCATGTAAAATAAGGCAATGGCTTTGTACAACTATGTACGCTGGCAGAAATTTAATGCATTCTGCCCAAGTCTTATGTGGTCTGATGTTGTTCTGCCCAAGTCTGATACAGGTCAGAATCAGAATATAAGTTATGTTTAAAATGTGGCTTCAAAATGCTTATGGAGAGTTTGAATGATCTCTTCTCCCTGCCACTCACCAGTTTCCACTATAGATCTTAAAATGAAATTCCATCCACGTTTCACAGGGTTAAGCAAGTGATATCTGATTGTGACTACTGACTACATGAACTCCTCCCTAATTCTTATGTACTGTTATTAGTGTAAATATGCAAACTGAGCCAGAGGCCAGGAACAAAAGTTTAGCTTATCTCAGCTAGGATGGTGGTAGTTTTTAAAAAGCTGAGACCAGAGAAAAGTTGCTATACTCTTCTTATTCTTTCATGGTACGTGGGCATCACTGGCTAGGCCAGCGTTTATTGCCCATCCCCAATTGTCATTGAGAAGGTGGTGATCAGTCACCTTCTTGAACTGCTGCAGTCCTTGTAGGTATACCCACAGTGGTGTTATGGAGGGAGTTCCAGGACTTTGACCCAGTAATGGAGAAGGAACAATGATGCCTAGTGATGCTCCCAAGCACCTTCTGCTCTGGTCCTACATGGCAGTAGAGGCTGCGTGAATGGAAGGTCCTGTCAATGGAGCCTCAGCAAGTTGCTGCAGGGCATTTTGAAGATAGCACAAATGGTGGAGAATGGAATGAATGTTTAAGGTGGCGAACGGAGTGCAGATCAAGTAGGCTGCTCTCCCCTGGATGGCGTGAGCTTCTTTAGTATGGTTGCAGCTGTACTCATCCAGGCAAATGGAGAGCATTCTATCACATTTACGTATGGCGGCTTATGGGTGGTGGATACGTTTGGGGAGTCAGAAGGTAAGTCATTTGCCAGAGTATGTCCAGGCTCTTGTAGTCACAGTATTTATTGTGATTGGTCCAGTTGTGTTTCTGGTCAATCGTGCCTCCAAGTGCTGATGGCACGGAATTCAAAAATGGCAATGGTGTTCAATGTCACTCAATATTTAATTTGAAGATCAATTTGTTTAAACAGTGCATTACTCCACAAATTTCAGTCATGTCATTAACAAATAGGTTCAACCTAAAAAGCAAATGATAGGATGTGTATTCTATTTCACTGTGCAGATTATGTGTTAACACCTAAAATGTACAAGTTGTATTGTAACAAAATTCTATTCTTCCTCCCAACCCCACACTTACAGTAATACAAACCCAACAAATTACATGTAGCTTTGAAACATATCCTGCAACATTTAATAATGTATAAACATAAAACTACATAGCATACTTATTTCTAAAAAAAAAATCAGGAAATGTCTATTTTTAGCAACTTTTGGTAGTTTAATCAAAGTTTCAGAAACTTTGGGGACTGGGTGGAAATAAGAAAATAATAGCTGGATCGATTAATTTAAATACCCACAGTGTCTTGGGATTTATACCCCAGCAGCTTGGATTTTTCTCATCAGTCTGGAGTCCGAGAAGGTTGTGAAGTACTTTCATTTTTCTTTTGAAGTGAGTGAGGTTACTCACGTTTCCCATGATGGAGCAAGAAATGCAGCTCTGGACTATTAGGAGCTCGCAAACGCCAACTGCTAATACAAAGTATTTTTTGCCTAGATTGCTAACAACAATGCTCAAGAGCTTAGTCCTCAATTCTAGAAGGTTCATAGCCTAATCGCATTCCATATAGCCTGGTCAATTGAGCAGGGGCTCAATTGCGATAGTATGCAAATTGGCATGGTTATACTTAAACTTAATGTGTATGTTTTAAGCAATGTTAATTATTCATCCAGAATCAACTTGTGAAGGTGAATTAAGTCACGTTCTTTCAATGTCTTTCAATTTTGGGCTGACTTTGGTTGTAAATCAAGATTTCATTTTCTTATAAATAATCATCTCACTCATTTATATAATACTGTACAATATGCTTTATTGCCTGCTAGGAAATAATGATAGAGAATAACACTGCAGCAGCATACAGCATTATAACAGAGGGAAAAGGAAATCTGTGTTTCAATCACAAAACTAAACAGACAGGCAATAAACAGTACGCAATATAAAATGATCATCTGTCAAATTATGCAACTTTTATATAATTAGTGGCTTTAAACTCTTAATTATCAGTAGTAAAATTTCTGAATTCAATTTCTACAGAGCATATTAGTAAGAAATATATAAGGGACTCTGCTCAAAGCAATACAAAGGAGCTATATACACAGGCACCTTCTGTAACAAGAACTGATTCTCGTGTAATGGGGATATCCTAACATCACCAAGAATTTTGCTTCACGTTTTCAAAATTATACTTCACTGAAATTTCTCTTCTAGGAACATCAAAATGAGAACCTACAGCAGTCTCCCAGTTACCATAAGTGTGTTTAACCGAATAGCTTACATCGACATTCACTCTGCAAGATCAAACTGAAGATGCCATTCAATCACACCATGTATCTTTTCAATTAATGTTCTGAATTATAGTATACTATTGAACATTGTACAAATAAAGGCTCTATGTCATCTACTTTGTTGCCTGCAACAAGAAGAAAAAGGCAAATATTTCAGTATATTGATGATGTCGCTGAGCATCTACGTCGTCACACCTGCTCTGTGCATGCCTAATAGTGTACTGATCCTGCAAGTAATTTTTAAATACCACTGCGACAGGAACCACGCTTAGCCCTTTTTCGGACATTGTGGTTCTACTCATAACAAACCATGAGATGACACAGGGCCTTTACATCTTAATTCTTACTGCAACAGATCTCAAAACCTCACACTTGATATCAGGGTTGCTTGTCATTGAACAGCCAGCTCTTCGGAAGTGCGTTGACTGGGACAACATAACTCAAGAAACCTGTTAAACAAGTTTGTAAAATAGAAACCAGGGCTAAGAATAAAAAAAAGCACTGGTCAGCCTCAGCATGTGACTTTTGGGTCTGTATAAACAGTCTTATTATGTGCAATGTAATTGCATCGTTAATTTGGATACTCCTGTGAACTGTGATGTTAAAAAGTGTCTGATACGAGTTTGATTAATGTAATTAGAGGTTTCAGCACCTTCCTGAGTTTTCAAACTGTAGATGGATTATTTACCACCAAAACACTGCCATAGCGATGCTACTGGTATCAATGGTTACATTAACACATCTGAAACTCTATTTACATTTTATTGATATAAATAATTTGAAGCATATGGATCATCAAAGGCCTCCTAAAACTGAATTGAAGTACTGCTGATTGTGATCCATCTCACTAAAAGAGGAATATTTGCACAGTTAAGCCCTGTTGCTGATGCAGTGTTGGCATCAAAACCATTGGCTCATTAGTGGACAGCTGCCCAGTTCCCTGAACCATACACCCAAATAATAAAATGGAAGTGAGCCAGTGGAATCTTTCCAGCTACATCAATGGAAGTTCACTTGCTGTGAATGTTCAAAGGAAGCATTCCATACCTTTCTATGGATTTGCAAAGATTGGATGGTTGGCACTTCAGTTCGGATCCAAAACATGGTATGATAATAGCACTGTTGAAACACAGCCACCAATCTAGACTTGAATTGGAATCAAAAATTACAGTTGTGGACAGTGCAAAAACAACAGAATATTAATTGTAAAAACATCACAAGGGAATCTCAAAATGAGCTTTTTCTTAAAAAGACAGAATAAACAATAAATCTAATTAGTTTTCTTAGGGCTGATAATTAATTTATTTCATTGTTGGTGGACACATGACTACAATGGGCATGTAAACTGGCATTCAACAAGTGCTATGCATATGTAAAATTTAAACCGCAACTTTGCTCTGCTTTTTTACAAACTGAACATGTTTGTGTATACAGTCTATTTTTAATTTAAAGTTGCTTAATGCAGATTATCTGATTATTTAATTTTAAACATTAAATTCCCACTTTGCTGTGTTATTGAAATTTCTTATATTTTGAATTAAACAATTAAGTGTAAACAAATAACTGAATTATCACAAGAATGCATAAACCTTTGTTGGTGTGGAACAAGTTAGGGTCTTCCTTTGAACAGTGTCAGCATTATAACCAAATCGCGGAGGTTATAGATGTTTACAAAGTTTAATGTTGATTTTCTGGGCTAGTCAACATGGCTTTGACGGTCTGCTGTAAACTAATTATTTATACATCTGCCTTTTATTCTAATGAAATATAATTCATTTAATACTTCTTGTGAATCAGGAAACATCCCTGCATTTTTGGTATTAAAATTAAAATCAATTGTACATCATTAAACTATTCCAACCCTCTTCCAAAAAAATTAAATATTTCAGTCTATCTGTCAAACCACCATTTAAAAATATACTACTGGAATCATTTTGTTAATTGGCCTAAAACAAATTTCGATTTATAAAATATTAAACTGCATCATACATTTGGTCAAAAATACAGGTGTATCAGTCAGTTCTCTGCCAACCCTTTGTAGGCCACATTCTATTGTTTGTAATAGTGGGTTATGTTTTATGATGGTATATCCTCTCCATCATTATTTGGGTGATCTATTGGTCTTGCTGCTTTTACCAGGACTTGAACCTCTGACCAAAGGGTATGACACAAACATTTTAGCTAGCACACATCACTGGGTCAATAGAGTTATTTTTTCTTCCAAATCTATATTTTCCAAAAATTAAACTTTTTCTCAATTCGGTATCAAATTATATGTAAGAAATGCAATGATGAATGATCTCTTTGGCCACAAGGTGTTACTGCAGCAATTATAAATAAGACATCACCACAATAAAAAAGTTTAACTTTTGTAAAGCCATCTTTGTCTCCAACACCAATTCAAAAAAATATTTAAATACCTCACTAAACATTTTTAAGGCCAAATAAAAGTGTCTGCTGGAATACACTGCACATTTTGAGTTTGTTAAATGTGCCTTACTCTCATGCATAAAGAAATAATTTTCTCCAAGTTATATTACCCATTCTGTTAAAATTCTAACTTCATTTAAAATAAACATCTACGATAAAAAAATGTGCATGTTAGATCTGAGTTAGGAAATTACATCCGCAAAGCATTTTCTCACAACCACTATAAAAGTGTAGATCAATATTCCAGGTTCAGCTGTCTGAACAAAACATTAATTACATGGCAGCAATAATTTGTTGCTATTTCAGTCACTGCTTAGAGTATTGTTTAATGACAAACTAACTCTCGGCTCAGCAATTATTTATTTATATGACGAGGGTTCCCAACGTTATCTTTCATTAACTGAGCAACTTGTCAACTTGGTCTTAAACAAAATTACTGGGATAACTGTTTACAATCAAAATTAGTCAAATTTCCAGTCTCCATATATAGGATGTGGAGTCACGCCTTTAAGACTGCTATATTGTTCCCCCCCCCCCACCCCGCTTTCTGCATCCATACAAGAACTCCAAATATACACACTATGTCATTCTTAGAACTGCCACACGCCCATTCCGCTCACGATGGACAAAGCAATAGTAATTAACTTATTCAGGGGCTACAGTAAATGATCAGTTATTGCATTTCCTAACAATAAAAGCCCTAATTAGAATTTACTAGTACAGGTTAATTGGATGATGCTTTGTGAATAAAACACTTACATCAAGGATTAGATAAATCCTTTCTGTATAAATCAAGCTACAACAGCCTGGACTATTCTCATTCAGAATAATGGCAATTCTTAGGTGCAAATGGGTCTTTCGGGTATAGCCAAACTTGCATTAAAACTTTTTATTTCAACTAATTCTCTCAAAGTCATAATCAGCGTGTATTTGTGACCACTTCTGTGATACTTCAAGCTGCACTTTTTCCTGATCAGCAAAATGTGACAGTAGCATGGAAATTTTTGGTTGCCAAACACGTCCCTGCAGCAGGCATCGCTAACCAGCTGTAACTGGCTTTTGGTTTTGAGTGTTTCCAAATTACTCTAAAGAAAGTTACATTTAAAAAAAAAAGGGTGAAACTGTGACAGAATTCTTAGTCTACCACAGGGAATGCTGTTCAAAAGAACTTCCTGTTTGCAGCACAATTGTCAACAGCAATAACCAGTTGGGACAATCAAAATTGGTACTTCATCACGCCCACTATCTCACCAACAGTTACAGTTTGAATTAGTTGATCTTAGATAATTACCTAGTATATTCTTGTAAAAAATAATGTATGAGTGGGCATTTCTGATAACTATCTTGCTGATAACTTTTTCTACCACTAATCAACGTATTAAAAAATTGGAGTGTAAAAAACAGACATTCTGAGCCCTTTGCAAAATAATGTGTCCTGCAGATAGATAAAAGAAAGCAAATTTTATAACTACTACTTTATTTGTAAAGGAACTATTAGACATTTATTTTCTTTAGGTGGCAGGAAATTACGATGTAATGCTTGGGTTGCTGCATTTTATTAATTTATTCTGTGAAAATTCAACACAATTGTTATAACTAATAGTGTAACTTGTAATGCTGGGTGTCAAATGCAGGTCCATGGGCCATTATATCAGGTTAATCACAGCAACTCCAGTTGGGGGCACAATCTAGAAGTTGTACATAAACCATTACTACTGTCACACATTTAACAGGGGTATTACAAGAGGAATATTCCCTGCAGCAATCACCCTTGTATCAACCTGTTAACCTTTAACGACAGGGCATGTATTATGCATCAAAATAAAATGTTTGGTTATATATAGTTAAACAATCCTACTCTCTAAATGTTCCATGGTTACCTAATTTTGTTGAGCATTAATACTTTGAAAAAACCAAAAGGCCGTAAGAACAAAATTACACATTTTACAAATAGTAGTGAACATTGAGAGCCGAAAGGGTTAATCTCCTGTTTGTTAAATTTCCACTGTGAGAATTTCAATGGGGATTCTCCTTGTTCTTCAGCTGAACCTTGTTTACATACTTAAGCAGGGTTTCTGCCAAACTTCTGCCTAAGTTATGGTGTTGGAGTAGGAGAAGCCTCGAGAAAAATTCTGGCACAGATCTTATCGTTTCCAAGTCTCACTTGATGTATCCATTTAAATATGTGCAAGGGCAAAACTTAAGAGTTTGCTAATGTTTTGAAGAAGGAAAATAAACAGAGTGTCATTCCTGAAACCCAATAATGCAACTCTTCCTCTCCACTTCTGCGTAGAAAGAATAGTAAATTCACTCTGTGGTAACTCTTGCTGTTCTCAATGCTTCTGACACAATAATTTGTAGCAGTGAAAGCAGAAATGGTAGAACACGCGTATGAATTATCAGTTCTCCGTGTTGTCACTTTCCTCATCCGTGAATGTTAATGAGCTTCAATGTAAGCAAATGGGCACATTCCCATATTAAGCACCAGTATAGCTGATACATGTAATATTACCGCTTTTAAGAACTCACACATCTATGTTGATGACCAAATCTTGGGGCCTTTTCACATGCTAAAAAAGTGATATCAAGTGCAATAAGCTATACTTCAATGTAGTCACACACTTTTTATAATTCAAAGAAAGGAGATCATAGGTAAACTCCATATCCCACCTATTAATCTCATGGAAATGTCACTTAATCGTAAAGGAAACAAAATAAATGCAAAAATACAATGAATTGTATTCTACTTGGTCAAGCATAAAATGTAGACATTTTTCTCATTATACTCAACTTTTGTGAAAAAGCATTGTGAACATTTAAATACAGTAACTTGTGTACTTTTTTCCATTTTTAAATATTAGCTAGACTTTGGGCAAAAGCTGGTTTCTACAACGAGGAAAAGACATATTTCTAATGACAAGCAAAGGATGGCAATTGCACAAAACGTTAACAAAATGTTCTTTACAGCTAGAATGACAAACAGTAAATGAATTATTGTATAAAGCAGTCACAAAAGGATCATGTTACCAGGATGGGCTATTTTAGTCTACCTGTTAAGCCAGTGAAAGAGATGTGCAAACCCTAAACCAATCGAGAAACTGTCTTACCAATCTTCAAGAAGTTGAGTACAATTAAGTCTTACTCCAATTAATTCTACAAAGACTATGGCTATAAAAGTTACAATATGCCACTACTATTTAACGAGCAAAGCCCATTTTTTTGCTTAACTCTCCAGTTTAGCTTAGACCCTGATTCCCCTTTAACTAACTTTAATTAACTCAATATTAATCTTACAGTGCAGCATGTTTAAGCAGAAAGTTTAAAAATCTGTTTGGAAATGAAAACAGTAATTTTGTGCCGAATGATAATTTGTGCTGTACAGCATCAGTTGATGGATAAATGAATGGTGCACTTTAGATACAAATCAGGAAAAGGATTTTTGGTTTACTTGTTCATGTTGTTTTGTTGAGAGAAGTGCATCCATTTCCTGGGAGTCAACAGTGAAGACCAAAGCTTCAAAATAAAGCACATCGACAATGCAGCCACAGCTTTCTTCAGGTCCAATTGCCAATTTTGGTATGGAAATCTGAATTGCCAATTCAGTGATTTTTCACATAAAAGTTATAAATGGATGGACTAAGCAAGAAACAGAATGGGCCTAAAGCGCAAGTTTACCCACCTTACCCTGTAATAATGATGTGTAAAGGCCAACTCATGAGCTCAGTAGGGTTTGCACATTCCCAGGCAGAATTATATTTCATTTTGTCAAAGAAATTGGCAAATTCATTCTCTGAATAACGTCTGAGAATTCAGAGCAAAATGCATCAGTTCTATATGGTGTGGGCACTTTTTGAATCTAACTGATAGTTTTGCTTACTCATCGCTGTATAAAGTTGAAGTATGAATTATAAACTGGCACAAAATTGCAATGAAACTTGTATCAGGTTTCATGTCTTCACTAATAAAATTGTACTATCCACACGAATGGAAGTTTTTTTTTAAAGATACTGATGTAAATGTTGACCCAACCTGAAATAATGCACTTAGATCTATCCAGGTTTCTGTGTTCTGCACACTTTGGAAACTCTGCTTTCCTCCAAATTCCTCCCTTTGCTCTTTCTCTCCTGATGGTAACATTCTACGCTAATGCATCGTTCTACATATGATCACAGACCTATTATCACCCCGCTCCCCTCCTCTCCTACCCCACACAATCCCACCCTGGTCATTGGCCTTCTTCGTGCAAACACTGATGACCATTTCACTTTGGAGCCAACAGAGTTGAGGCTCAGTTCTGGTGGTCACATATATTCATTTTCACTGTTGGGGGCGGGGCATCGGTGTGGTTACTGGACACCCATCAGGCACAGATAATCATCTGGATGCTGAGGATAAATGGATTAATGTAGAAACGCCAGCGAGATGAGCTGATGCAGCAAGATCACAAATATAAACTGCATCTTGATCACATCAAGTGATTCATGAACCCACAATGCCATAATGGAAGCTCATGCTTGTTTTAAAAATCCTGAATATGGTTAATATTGCCACCGTACTATTTGTATTTTCTTCTTTAGGGCAGGCATTACGTATATTCAAAGTGTCTATAATTGGCAGCTCAGTTGAGGCCAACTCAAGCTCATCCACGGAGGGTGAAAAAAAAAAGCAAATTAATCTGTCCGTCAAGGTTGGAAATCAAAGTGAGGCATTTTGAGTAAATTTATAACTGTCATCACAGAGATTACATTGGAGAAAAGTATATGCGTATCTTGAAAACCGCAAATAAATTAAGAACTCAAAAAGAATATCACGTGCAGACATCATTCTTTTCTACAGAATCCTTCTGGATTCCATTTTTTGGGCTACAAATCTTAATTACAAAGCCAACGTTTCTTAGAAGTTGCATATGATTGCCAGGAATTTAACATCGCAAATGAAACCTACTATGAATATGACAATTTACCAAGAAATGCTATACTTAAGATTTTGACCATGAATCTGTTGACCATTATTCTTGGAATCAGATCTTGCTTTAGGTTTAACATGTATTTAATCCAAACAGCAAGATATATTGTGCATCAACTAGGTTTGTTTAGTTCAGACAGGAGCACCTAATACATGTTCCATTATAACTGTGCCATGATATTTATTATTTAGCTTTTTATTGCAAATTCCAGTCACAATCTTCAAAAAGAACAAAACATCTCTGATGCGAACAGTGTGTACTATTCCTCATATGCTGCTTATAAAAACTGGATATAATACATACAGTACACCAAATAACCTTGCAGGTTTCCTGAAAAATAGACTTATTCTTGCACAATTAATATCTGGCATTTGTTGGTGTCAAGGGTGTTGCATTAACAATCATAATGCCCAGGCAACAACTGGTGTTGTATTACTGTGACTTCATGGAACAGCATAAGAACTGTGTTTGAGTATCTGCTGATGACTTTACTAACTCTCAAAACTTGTGCTACTGTTTTGAAACCTCACTTACAGTCCAAGTTGTTTTCCATTCTGGTAACATGATCTTCAACCAATATGGGAAGAAAAATATTTTGCATTCAAGCTAAGCAGTACTAAACATCAGTAATTCTAGTTGTTGGTCTGACAGAAGACTTTTTTTTTCCTTTGTGCTGATGTACTTCTGCAACCTGAAATAAAACCTGAATATCTCCTCAGTAATTTGCTGAATTAGTAACCCTACAACCATCATAATAATCATTCACTGTAAAAACACAGCAGTGCAACAGTTGGGACCTAAAAAGCTTTGCAGGATTTCTGCCACTATTAGTGCCTAATTGCTTAAAAAATAAGCAAATTACTTTTACACATCTTAACAGTATATTGGAAAACAGTCACGTCCAGTAAACTGGCCCAATGCAGGGTCAGTGAGGTTTAGCAAGAGAAAGCAAAAACAATAGGTATTAAGTCATCGTGGAAAACAAAAAAAAACAAGCAAAAAGATTGCGTGTGTAACAAAAGGTACCATCTGTACAGAGACAGATTGTGCTATTAAACTCAACTACAGATTAACAGAGGTTTCAACTAAATAATGGCGCTGTTGAAATAAAATATCTTAATGTAATGGGCAAAATGTAAAGAACTTCAATAATATCTTTTCCTGCCACACCATCTCAGTAATCAGGCAGAAGTTCATGATTAAACGGTTTCCGTGAAACTCAAATCAAAATGTGCTTAAAAAAAGGAAAAAAGAGAGAGGTTGACAATATCTAGTCACTAGCACAGTGCATCAGTGTTACTTGAGAAAAGCTAGAACTTGCAGCAAACTCGAGTAGCTCACACTCTGATCGTGTTGCGTGCAGCGGCAAGAATTGCCAGTAGGTTTCATGGGCAGTTGTTCTGTGTAACAGCTATTTTTTTTTATATAGCCAGGCTGTCTTCAGATAGGGAACCAAAGGCTGAAGAAACTGGTTTAGCCCCATTCGTAAATGTTTGATGCTCAGATTCTGAGCCTGTCCATGGGGCTCTGCTGAGCCAGTGTTTCCCAGCTGTTTCTGTGAGGAACCCAGCCTTGGAAGGGTGAGACTCCCACAATGCAGTCAATATCAGGTCAAACTGACCCATCTCCTGTGTTTCAGACTTTGTAGAGATACAAAGTAATAATGCATTATTGGTCTGCACAGGAGATAAGTACTGAGGTTTGTGCCATTTCCTTGGGCTGTCCATCATGGTTCAGAGAAACTGCATGCTGGCCTCTGCAGAAGAAGGAAACAATGAAAATCAATACCACATATACACACATTGACCAGCAAGATACCTTCACTACCAGCATTTAGTGTTCCACATTTTTATGGGGACCTGCACACTACAATGGTGCATCTACCAACAAGCTTTCCGTATTCGAATAAGTTTGAATTTGCAGTAAAACATTGAAAGTAGCTCATTTACTTTGTACCCAAACCATACCACTAGATGGCGCAACAAACAAACACTAACATGGACACGACCAGGGCTGCATTTGTGAAATTAGAATCTGCTTGTTAAATTTTAGACTGGCTTCAACAAGACTGCCATGCATGCATTCTGCCTCCATTTTTAGTATGCATTATAGAAGATCATTCGACCCATTGTGCATGCACGAAAAGGCACCCTGAAAGAGCTAGCCAGTTAGCCCAACTTCTCAGCACTTTCCCCATGGCCCTGCAAATGTTTCCCTTTCAAGATGATATCCAATTCCCTTTTGAAAATGAATGTTAAATCTGCTTCCACCACCCCTTCAGGCTGTGCACTGTGGGCCATAAGGACTCGCTGGGCTGGATTTTGCCGCCAGAGGCAGGAATCGGGAGGCGGATTTAATTCCAAGACCCAAGCCGGTCACGAAACAGGAAGCAGCTCCTATTTTCATCGAGCTGGGGAAGTTACCTGCTTAAGTGACGGGTCTGCCTTCCAACGAGCTGGCGAGAGCGTGGAAACGGAGGCAGGTCAGTCGAAAAGCAGACCACATTGTGACTCGTTTCGGCAGCCATGATTGTGGCTGCCATTTACATGTTAATCTTTTAGGACAAAAGTTCGAAAAGTTAAAATTTCCCACATTTTGGAGGGCAGCGGGAGGTCTGGAACCCAGGCCAGAATAGCATTCCTTAGAATTTATGAATTTTTATATAATGGGGTCTGACCTCTCTGCCATGAGCAGCCTCTTCAATTCCACTTCAAACTGCAAATTCTCACACAAACTTGCAGCCGACTATGTCCCGGCTTCATTGAGCTGGTCTGATTCCCGATAGTTGCTAAGGTACGGCTGCCTTGCTAAAGATTAGAAAATTTACTAGGGACAGGCTCTTAATGAGTCCATGTCGGTGTTAAGGACCCCAATAACCGGATCGGGCCTGCTCCAAAGCCCACTCCTCCCTTCGCCATTGGGGAAATGGCAGAGGGCAGAAATGGATGCAGGAGGCCCAGCTGTGCTCCTCGGTGGCCACTCTTTCTACAGTCCTGCCTCCGTTCCTAACTCATCGGTGCTGGGAAAATACAGCCCTTTGTGTCAAAACATTTGTCCTGATCTTTCCTTTTTTTTGCCAATTATCTTAAGTCTATGCCCCATCTTTACCAACCCTCTTACCAGTGAAAACGGTTTCTTCTTATTTACTCCCTCAGTTTCTCCCCACCACAATTAACTTTCCCCATAACCTTCACTGTCCTAAGCAGAACAATTTCAGCTTCCCTGTTCTCTCCGTGCAGATTAACATTGTATAATCTTTTGATTTTCTATTCTTGTTCATTAACCAGTCAAATATATGGGAACTTTGGATGCAGAGAAGTACAGGTAGAAAATAGCAACACAAAAAGTTTACAGGAAGCGCTCATGGCTTCAAGGTTTTTAATATGTTGCAGACGCAGGGTCAGTTTTATGACCTTGCCCCTAAAGAACACTCATTTCTTAAGGATCAAAAAGTGAAGACCCATTTTATTGGGTTCCTATCTCCTTTATACTGCCCGTGTATTTGTAGGATTTCAGGGTGGGGGTGGGGTTGGATGGTTTTGGCCTCTTGCTTTGTTTTCCTGGAACAAGGCTAATCTGTGAAACCCTTCCCATGGACTCCACTAACAGGGGGATCTTATGTGCAAGCCAAAGACTAGGGGCTGAATTTTCTCCTCCCAACACTGAGAAAAGCTGCACTGGGAGGACCAAACGGGAGACGTGTGGGGCCGCAATTTTATAATTACCAGGCCATTCCTGCTGCCTGTCATTTTCCTTGGGCTGGGAAACGTGGTGGGCTGTGATCTGACATGCACTTGAAGTATGAAAAGGGCATGGGAGGGGTACTGGGGTGGGCGGGGCAGTGGGGGCTAGAGTACCTAAGACCCGTGAACAGCACTGAGCCAATCACTCCAAGACCGAAGGCGGGCCTTCTAACCTTCCCACCTCCATCCGCCCACCTCCGCAGCTGCCTCGGGACCTACTCGGGAGGTAGTGGCCCCGACTCTAGCCTAGCCCCGTTTGAATGGGCTGACTTTCTGAATTCAGGAATGTAACGTTGCGAAATGCCCTCTCTGTTCCCGTCGCTGAAGGGAAAACTTGGCCCCTCAATATTTTCCAGAACCTCAAAATATTAAGAGGTATTTAGAGCTATTTGCTGTGTAGAAAATGCCAGTGCTCTTGTGCCCTTAATGTTCCTGTTCAGCACCAGACAGAAAGGGCAGCTAGAAAATCCATTCCATGTAATATAGCTACAGCAACCAAAGGAATAGCATTAAATATACTGCAATACGTAGACATTTTAAAAAAACTGAGAGGAACACCACGGTGATGAACTAGTTTTGTGTTATTGAATGGTTTTACTATGGAACGTGATTTTTATCCAATATTTGTAAATTCAAAATTTTCCAACAATTTCTCTTCCTACGATTAAAACAAACACTTTGCAGTTACTGACTGATTATTCTTTTATAATGTGCCAATAACTTACTAGTCACCTCACCTATGTGCATTCTCCATGGCTGCAACTTCTGCCAAGGCAGCTAAACTGAAAAACGCTGGGATTGCAGATGTCGTTTGCACTTCTGGTGAAATGCTGCACGCCTGCTCCGTTTCTGGACGACTGCAGTTGACTCCACTAACTAAAGTGTCTGTCTTTAGTGGCTGTTTTTTCTTTTCCTGTTTACACGGCATCTTCTCCTTTGTCAGATCTGCAGAAATTAAAAAGCAATTTTGAGATAGGGAAGTTAGAAAGGGAAAGTAGTGCATAAAAACGTCAGCCCATTTAAAAATGATTTACTTTCATTGTTTTAGTAAGTCACTCCCCTCTATATATCCCATCTTTGACGGAGGGTAGATAGCTAGCCTGGTTTGAGGTCTCTTCTAATGGGTATTGTGTAACCAACCATTGAGACCAACTGCAGAGGCTATATGTAAGGAGACAGAGTGGTTTGGACGCTCATTACCTATTCTTGTATGCAACGGCTTCACTTCCCATTATTCCCTATACATGAGAGAGATCAAGAACTCACCACAGAACAAAACACTAGCACAAACCTTTGCCCAAGATGGAGGAATAATTACTATCAAAAATATTGTGGCGCTGTCTTAGAGTTACTAGGAATGGATGAAGGATGGTGCACTTAAGGTACAGGTCTACTTTCTGGTGCCATTTCCATTGAATTCTGGAGTTAGGGTTCAACCTCAAGCATTTTGCATAAGACCCTTTTGGGAGGCCTCCTGGGCACTTTATAACAAACAAGGTCTATTTAAATGTGTTGAGAACTCAGTGCACTTGTCTGGGATCTCAATATGTTTAAAAATTACCAGCTGGGGGCAAGGTCTTGCACAGGTGTATGTGTAAGCACACATATGCAAAGCTTGCTCCTGCCCATGACAGTCAGGTACTAAGTGCAGTACTGCAGTGGGTATGGTACTGAACTTGTAACCCAGAGATTTGAATATGGTAATTTGTAGTCTAGCACGAAATCAAATGACCATGAGAGCTGTCAGATGGTTGCAAAAACTCCAAGGGGAGAATTTTCTCCGTGTTGGGTGGGACAGGCGGGAGCAGGTGGGGGGCCAATCGCCACCCACAATTGGCTGCACGCCGCTATTTTAAGTGGGTGGGCCAATTAAGGCCCACCCAGCGTGACACGCACCCGGAAGCGCTCAATGCTACCTGTGCGGGCAGGGGGAGGAGGGAGAGTCGGGGCTTGCGCTGTTTCACGTGTGTGCAAAAGAGCACAGAAATCTCCCTGAGGCACGAAGCTGCCTCAGGGAGATTAATTTCATTCCGAAAAATTGAAAAAAAGAATTTAAAAAAAATATTCCGACATGTCTCCTCATGTGACAGTGTCACATGAGCTGGGACATGTTTATGAATTTTGATGAAAATTTTTTATTTCGTTAATAAATCCTTCATGAAACCTCATCCCGCCTGTGGATGAGGTTCCATGAAAAATGCAAAAGCCGCCCGGGCTCTTCGCTTGCCTGCCAACCTTAAGGTTGGATGACCAGCCCTGACAAGTACTTTAATTGGTTCATTAATGGTCTTAACAGGCCTTTGAGAGTTCGGCGGGCGCGCAGCCGACTCTGGTGCACACCCATTGACCTGGAGCTCGGAAAGACGCACGGTGACATCAGGACACACGCCCGACGTCACCGCAGTCATTTTACGCATCGGCAAGCGGGCCCCGCCCCCGCACGCCAAACAGAAGATTCTGCCCCAACGCTTCACTAACGCTTCAGGGAAGGAAACTTGCTGCCACTATTTAATGTCACACAATTAACTCCAGTCCACACTATTTAAATGACTTAGTGCCCTCTGAAGTGGCTGTGCAAGTCATTTATTTGAATGAACGATCTCTACAGGAAGGCCACCATCATCTTGTCAGGGAAACCTGGGATAGATAATAAACGCACCCTTCATTGACATCCACAAAAACAAGTAAAAAAACAAATAAGATTCAGAATTTGCAGATCAATACTTTATCGACAGCTGAGTTATAATCACAGCCTATGTGTAATGCAGGTATAATACTCTCCTGCATATAAACACACAAAAAAAAATTCAATCAAAATTAATTTGAATGTCTCACAGGAAACTAAAATATAGTTCCAAATGGAAATTGATATCAATGTTTTAATGCCATCAAAAATTCAGTATGGAGGTTTCTGGTGTGCTCTGTGTACAACCCAGAAGTCCAGCCTCTAAGTGTGCCATCTTTCATTTTTATAAGAATGCACGTACAGTTACTTGTACTTTATGACAGAAATAATGGTTAAGCTATCAGTGCCAGAAATGTCTTGAGTCTGTACAATCAAATGAGGAAATCAGGAAGTGCTGAGTTGCCCTGCTCCTCCACAAGCTTTGCTACACCAGTAACTCACTGATAGAGTTGGCACTTAAGCATACAATGGACATGGGCCTCAATTTCCTGTGCCCACCGGCGTCAGGTGTGTTCGGTGGCGTCGGCGGACAATACGGCACGATCGGTTTCACGACGGCGTGAAACCAGTTTGGGATCATCAACTTAGTCCGCCAATGGCTGGCTGTGTTTCCCGTTATCGGATGTCGGGAACCTCATTAAAATACATCTGCATATCATTATTAGGCTAACCCGCTAATGGTGGGAAAACACGGCGACGTGTTTCACAGCAGCACATAAGCGACGTGCACTTCACTCAGGACTTCGAGGTTTATTTGCCTACCTTACTTCGGTCAGCACTTGTAGTCATCAGCATTGGGCTTCACAGACAGCACCACATCACTTTTAGGGGGACTCACAGGCCAGTCTCTACCTACCAGATCAGCCATGTGTAGGTGGCTTTTCAACGGCTGCAGGGCTAGGGCTTGCTTGGCGAAGGGGGAGAAATGGCCTCAGGCGGCAGGACAAGGGCTGTACTGGTGAAGGAGTGTAATCCAGGGTGTGTGAGGGGGCACATGTTAATCTGTTCAAGTGGCCTCAAGATGGTGAGGGCTGAGGAGGCAGTCTCCAGAGGAGATAAGGCCAGATGGACATGTGAGGGTGTGTGTGAGAATGGGTGGTGATGTGCCTTGAGCTGGCAGTGAGTGAGATGCCAGTGAATGTGTGATGGGCTTGAGTGTGTGAGTTTCGAGTGATGAGATGGTTGCCATACTCTGGCTGTACGGATGAGATCATTCATCCTCTATCTGCACTGGATGGCCAACCTCATCTGTGCAGCATTGGCACTGATCACCACTGCCACCGCCTACCAAGCCTGGTTGGTCACACCGCTGCCCATCCTGTGGCCAGAGAGGGGGGTAGAGGACATTGCGGCAAGGCTCCATGGTCTCTAAAAGATGTTCCAGTGATGCGTCATTAAACCCTGGGGGCTGCAGTTTTTTTGTCTTTCGTGCACATCTTCCCTGCAGCAGCCTGGACTTTAAATATGGTGCCCGGCATGATGAAGCAGTGAGGTGATGGCATGGCGGGCGAATGAGAGCCCGCCCACCATCGAAACAGCGTGTTTTCCGGGATTGCATAACTAATGCAGTGGGTTTGGGATAACATGGCTTGAAAACCCACCATTGCGGCCACTACCTCACTTAGTGCAAATCTGGGACGGTTCCGCCCATGATGTTGCAGTATTTGCCCACTAGTTTTAACTCCTAAATATGTCAGAGGAAGTTATGGCTTGCACATTCAGGAGTAAGTGAATTTTTAAGGGCCTAATAACTTTTAAACACTGCCAAACAACCTGAAAATTTAGTTTTATAAGCGTAAAATTCCACTCACTCAGACTTTGAATATTGTTAGGGATTAAAAAGGATTTTTAAATTTTCTCTTTGTCTCTTATCTCATTCTCTCAATCCCATCTTTTTCTCTGTCTCTTTATTTCACTTTCTGTACATAATTTTATATTGAATTCAATATTCTAATTTAAAGCTCCTGGCTTAGACTTTGTGTGCCTCAGTCAGGATTTTTCAATCTGGTTGGTTGAAGTGACATGTTTTCTTTTCCCTGCTCGTACACGCCACAGATCCCCTCTAGAGGGTGCTATAGAGGTTCCCAATTGCTACCCAAAAACCTACATAAAATCTATGGGCAGCATAATGAACGGTGAGCACTGTTGCTTCGCCACTGACCACAAAGTCTGGCCACCCTGCACTTACCTCCTGCAGGTGACAAGCGGCCATCAGCTGTTCGTATTAAGTGTGTTATTTTTGTTTTTCTGGCCTTGCGCTTTTGGCTACCAACGAGGGGTTCTTGTGTCACTGGTGTCAGCGGGCTGCTTGGAACTGATGGAGCATGGTCCACCTTCTCCGTATGTTCCTCAGAGTTCGTGTCTTGTGGTACTATGGCTGAAATATAAGAAACAACTAAGTTAACTTCCCAACACTTCAGTAGTATCTACGGACATAAAAAAGACTGCTCTGTTAGTTTGTTTAGAAAATACTGTAGACGTCTATTTTCAGTGCCAAGATATTTATGCCTCCCTCAAGTGATCTACCTCTACCAATTTGTTATTAGTTTATGGAGCACTTTGGACCACTTTGAAAGTGCTCTACATTGCTAATAATTTTTACTTAGTGTCTCCAATTGAATAAATGGCTTGATCTAAAAGGTACACATTATGTACATATTAAAAGGAAATTCAGTTCATTGTCTAAATGTTTTTTAAGCATAACCGCATCATCTAATTCCATCACTATAAAATATTGATGCCCGAAATTTGTGGAACATTTTTCCTAGCTTCCAGACTGACATTAAAATCCTTCTATATTAATCCATAATGACACAAACACATGCCAGAAACAAACGATTGTTGCAGCAATGAAATCTGTAGAATGAGATGAGAAGCCATAGGTAGTGTGAACAATATCAGTGACCTTGATACAACTAATTATAGATAAACACATAACTAGCTGGATGTTTAGAACTTGCTTTGTACTTAATTCCTTCCTATAAGAATTTCCAGTGCCAAAAAAGCATATCACAATGGCTAACAGAATTTAATTTAATATGTGATGGCATAAGTACATTCCAAATCTCACCAAGAGATAGTAAGATCATTTTCATACTTAGGGCTTTATTCAGTGCATTATAAGGCTGAGTTGCTGAATGATTAAATGACAGTTGTTTCAAAGATTTGCAATGGTGCTTTATGGTAAATTAATGATGTGTTTACTAGATTCAGTGGAATATTCAAAATTATTAAATAGCTATCCAAACTGGACGCTATGACATTATTGAGGTCATTAGGCTTCACTCTATTAGAAATGGAATGTGTATTTTTGCAGTAGAATCTGGGTATTTAAATTCTACCCATAATGCAGAAGCCAATGGATTTTAAACAGCAAACATTTTTATCATTAGGTTCCTGACACTGGAGAAAGCTCAGGTTAAATTCCAAGATCGTTTTATAATGGTCTAGTCTGGCCTATATTATCCACATATGAGACACCATGCTTCTTAGTATTAATTACTGGTCGACACAGACTAGGATACTGTGAAAGAATTTTATTGCAGTAATCCATTTACTGGCTGTTCCACTTGAAAGTTAGTGTAACTTGTTTCATAGTTAGTATAATTTATGATTATGGTAATATAAAGAGATTAACTGGATAAGATTGCCATGGATTTAATTATATTCCAACAGACTGCTATGCCACAATATTCAACCTAACAGTCTCACTGGGGCACTTAGGCCATTACATACAAATTTACATGCATGCTTTCGTATGTGTAACATCCTCTGGGAACAATTAAAATGTTTTATGTGCTTATTTCCATCCGTGCTTCGTTATGTGAATATCTGCAGTTACAGCTCTTATACAGAAGCTAGACAGTGCAATATTTCTGAAAGGGTTCAAGAACTGAGGCCACCTCTTCCCTTACCCCATTTCTCTCCATCAAAAAAATTTCTACTTAATAGCAAAATTAACCTTTATTTGTACCTTTTTCAGTTAAATGGTGTGTGTTCTTTTGGTGTTTACACTTGCTGACTATTTTCTGAGATGATCCTAAAAAATATAAATAAAAATATAAAAAAAAATAGAAAATGTTGGCTTTAATCAAACGGGTTCCTAATGCTAACAGAATAATGGTAAACCCATAATCTGTTCTAACTAATGGAAAATGAAAATACAGATACACCTTAGACTATTTAAATCAGTGTTTGACTGCTGGCTCACTGGTCACTTTCAGTACAAGGACAGTATACCTGCTAACTTCCATTGTAGAATTAATATGGTGGGGAGAAGGGGGTGGGGGGATGTTCACAAGAGTGGTGGGAGTGGCCAGGTGTAAATATACTCATTTAGTTGACTTTGAATAGCTCTCAGGAACGACACAAAATCAAGTGCTCTGATTACATCTGCCACCAAAGTGGCTGGTGCTCCAGAAAAAAAAATGGACACTGTCTGAACTTAATTATTGAGAACAAATCTCCTGAAATTGAATACATGTCCTTGCTCCTGTGTTGTCACAGACATTAATCAATCTTCCATAACGTTGCTTTTCAAATTTAATAATAACAAGCTTCTATTCTACGTTATATTTTCCTACCTGAACTATTCAACATTTGAAGACCTGTGACTAGTCAAAGTGTTCAGTAACAAATTTGTTCATCATTGTACTAAAGGAAGATTGTTCCATGCAGAACCTACCAACACCATTGGTCACTCCACCAGATAGTCACATAAAAGAAAGCATCAATTATCAAGCTGAAGGTTGTTTGATTACACTCTTACCTATCCTATCAAAGCCAGAATGTCTCCAGAAATGACTTTGTTTCCCATCCACAGGAGCTCCGACCCCAGGAACCAATGTGGATATTTTCTTCCTAATCCACATTATTCCCCTCATCAATATCATCCGAAGACATGGGGTGAACTTCCATATAGTAATATCAATTATAAGGCAGCTGGCATTTTCCATATGAACCAGGTGAAAATACACTGTGTACTGGCATATTGAAATAAAGTAGGACTCATATGCTTTTGAGTCTGATTTCAAGCTTCTATAAGCTCAAGTTTATTACATTTCTGTTAGCACATACACAGACTCAATGTTCGTTCTGACCTTGCAAGATCTTTGTTAGGAGCTTTTCAGGTATTTCTGGTGCTCTATTTAGAATTGTATCTTACTTCACCCTTGACCTTCCTTCCCCCATGCTAGCTGGCATTGTAAATGGCTCTCAATCCTCAGGTACTATCCCCTTCCCTTTCTAAACCACAATCATCATATCCCCCCCTCAAAAAATAACCCTCACTGTGCTCGTAATCTATTGTTTCATCTCTACTTCGTTTTCCTTGAATATATTGTCACCTCTCACCTTTACCAAAAACCCATGCTTCAATCTCTCCAATTAGGTTTCTGTCCCTGCCATATCAGAGAAACAACTTATATCAAGGTCAAACATGATATCCACTACGACAGTGACAGTGGTGCACTATCCCGTCTCGCCCTCGTCAGCCTCTTTGCAGTCTTTGGCACGGCCGACCAAACCACTCTCCTTCAACACCATTCATCCATTATCAAGCTGAAGGTTATTTGATTACACTCTTACCTATCCTATCAAAGCCAGAATGTCTCCAGAAATGACTTTGTTTCCCATCCACTGGAGCCCCACCCCCAGGAACCAATATGGATATTTTCTTCCTAATCCACATTTTTCCCCTCATCAATATCATCCAAAGACATGGGGTGAACTTCCATATAGTAGTGACACTTAACTCTATCTTTCCACCACCCCTCAACCCCACAACTGCTTCTGTATTATCAGGCCGGTTATCTACATATGAACATATATACAAACAAGGAAGAGTAGGCCACTCAGCCCCTTGGGCCTGCTCCGCTATTTAATAAGATCATGGCTGATCTGATAGTAACCTCAAATCTGCATCCTGCCTACATCCAATAACCTATCACCTCCTTGCTTACCAAGCATCTATCCACCTCTGCCTTAAAAATATTCAAAGACTCTGCTTCCACCGCCTTTTCAGGATGAGAGTTCCAAAGACTCACGACGCTATGAGAAAACATTTCGCCTCATCTCCAATTTAAATGGGCGATCCCATATTTTTGAACCCAAGTTCTAGATTTTCCCACAAGAGGAAACATCCTCTCCACATCCAATCAGATCGCCTCTTGTTCTTCTAAACTCAAGCAGATACAAGCCTAGCCTGTCCAACCTTTCCTCATAAGACAACCTGTCCATTCCAGGTACTAGTCTGGTAAACCTTCTCTGAACTGCTTCCAATGCATTTACATCCTTCTTAAGTAAGGTCACCAATACTGTATACAGTACTGATGTGGTCTCACTAGTGCTCTGTATAACTGAAGCATAACCTCCCTACTTTTGTATTCAATTCCCCTCACAATAAATGATGACATTCTGTTAGCTTTCCTTATTATTTGCTGTATCTGCATACTAGCCTTTTGCAATTCATGCACTAAGACACCCAGATCCCTCTGCATCTCAGAGCTCTGCAATCTCTTACCATTTAGATAATATGCTTCTCTTTTATCCTTCCTGCCCAAATGGACAATTTCACATTTTCCCACATTATACTTCATTTGCCAGATCTTTGCCTGCTCACTTAACCTATCTATATCTTTTTGTAACCTCCTTATGTCCTCTTCGCAACTTGTTTTCCTACCTATCTTTGTACCATCGGCAAATTTGGCAACCATCCCATCCATCCCTTCATTCAAGTCATGAATATAAGTTGTAAACAGTTGAGGTCCCAGCACTGATCCCTGTGGCACACAGCTCGATACAGCTTGCCAACCTGAAAAAGGCCCATTTATACCTACTCTCTGCTTCCTGTTAGCCAGCCAATCATCTATCCATGCTAATATGTTACCCCCTATACCATGAGCTTTTATTTTCCACAATAACCTTTGATGTGGCACGTTATCAAATGCCTTCTTGAAATCTAAATACAGTACATCCACTGGTTCCCCTTTATCCACAGCACATGTTACTTCCTCGAAGAACTTCAATAAGTTGATTAAACATGATTTCCCTTTCACAAAACCATGTTAACTCTGCATGATCACCTTGAACTTATCCAAGTGCCCTGCTATACCTTCTTTAATAATAGCTTCTGACATTTTCCCTATGACAGATGTTAAGCTAACTGGCCTGTAGTTTCCCACTTTCTGTCTCCCTTTTTGAATAATGGAGTTACATTTGCTATCTTCCAATTTAATGGGGCCTTCCCCAAATCTAGGGAGTTTTGGAAAATTAAGACCAATGCATCAACTATCTCACTAGCCACTTCTTTTAAGGCCCTATGATGAATTCCATCAGGACCCGGGCATTTGTCAGCCCACAGCTCCATCAGTTTACTCAGTACCACTTCTCTGGTGATTGTAATTTTCCTGAGTTCCTCCCTACATTCCATTTCCTGATTTACAGATGCTTCTGGGATGTTACTTGTATCCTCTGTAGTGAAGACTGATGCAAAATACCTGTTTAATTCATCTGCCATCTCCTTGTTTTCCATTATCAATTCTCCAGACTCACTTTCTATAGGACCAATGCTCCCTTTGTTAACGTGTTTCTTCTTTAAATACTTATAGAAACTCTTACTATTCGTTTTTATATTTCTGGCTAGCTTACTCTTGCACTCTAATTTTTCTCTCCTTATTAATCTTTTAATCATCCTTTGCTATTCCTTATATTCTGTTCAATCTCCGGACCTTCCACCTATCTTCGCACAATTATATACTTTTTAAGTTTGATCCTATCTTTAACCTTTCTGGTTAACCACGGTTACTTGGACATTTTCTTACTTGTTGGAAAGTGTTTATTCTGTGTTTGCTGAAGTAACCCCTTAAATTTTTGCCACTGCATTTCTATTGACCTATCCCTTAAGCTAATTTGCCAATTCACTTTAGCCAGCTCTGCTTTCATGCCCTCATAATTGCCCTTATTTCAGTTTAAAAACATGGTCTCAGACTCACTCCTCTCTCCCTCAAACTGAATGCAAAATTCAATCATATTATGGTCGCTGCTACCTAAGGGCGCCTTCACTATGAGGTCATTAATTAATCCCATCTCGTTGCACAACACCAGGTCTAGTATAGTCTGCTCTCTAGTTGGCCCCAGAACATGCTGTTCTAGGAAACTATCCTGAAAACATCCAATGTACTCCTCATCTAGGCTACCTTTGCCCATCTGACTTTTCCAGTCTACATGTAGATTAAAATCTATATATATAACGTAAAGGCAAAATACTGCGGATGCTGGAAATCTGAAACAAAAACAAAAAATGCTGGAAAAACTCAGCAAGTCTGACAGCATCTGACAGCAGAAAGTCTGTTTTTCTCTCCACAGATGCTGTCAGACCTGCTGAGTTTCCCAGCATTTTTTGTTTTTGTGTGTGTCAAAATCTCCCATGATTATTGCCATGCCTTTCTGACAAGCTCCCATTACTTTTTCCTTTGTGCTCCACCCTACCATGTGGTTACTATTAGGGGGTCTGTACACGATTCCCACAAGTGACTTCTTCCCTTTACCATTTCTCATCTCTACCCAAACCGTTTCCACATCCTGGTTTCCTGAACTTAGGTCATCCCTCTCTACTGTGCTAATACCATCATTGGCTAACAGTGCCCCCGCCCCCCTTTCCTCACTTCCTGTCCTTCCTAAATGTCCTATACCCTTTCATATTCAGGTCCCAATCCATGTCCTCCTGTAGCCATGTCTCTGTAATGGCTATCATATCGAACTTATTTATTTCTATATGCACTCTCAGTTCATCTGTTTTGTTTCAAATGCTTCGTGCATTAAGGTACAGAGCCTTTAGTTTTATCTTTTTATTGTTTTTATAACCTCTCGTCCCATCTGTTGATTTACGGTTAGATTTGTACTCTCTATCTCTTCCTGTTACGGTCTGTTTTTCATTTCCTGTAATAATACCTTTCTCTTTGTCTCTACTCTTTGATTTATCACATCTTCCCAAATTTGATCTCTTGCCCCCACTACTTAGTTTAAAACCCTTTCTACTTCCCTTGTTGTGTGGCTCACAAGAACACCGGTCCCAGCACGGTTCAGGTATAGACCATCCCAATGGTACAGATCCCATTTTCCCCAGTATTGCTGCCAGTGCCTCACGAACTGGAACCCACTTCGCTCAAACCAGGCTTTAAGCCACGCATTCATCATCTAATCTGATTTTTCCTGTGCCAATTTGCACATGGCTCAGGTAATAATCCAGAGATTATGACCTTTGAGGTTCTGCTTCTTAATTTGGTGCCAAGCTCCTCGTACTGACTGTGCAGAACCTCCTTCTTTGTCCTGCCTATGTCACTGGTGCCAACATGGACCGCCATGATCGGGTCCCCCCCTCCCACTGTAAGTTCCTCTCCAGCCCCAAGCAGTTGTACTGAACCCTGGCATCAGCAGGTAACACAGCCGTCTGAACTCACGCTCTTTGCTGCAGAGAATGGTGTCAGTCCCTCTGACTATAGGGACCCCTACTACCACTACGTTCCTTGTAACTCCTCCTACCTGAATGGCTTCCTGTACCACGGTGCCAAGGCCAGTTAGTTCATCCACCCTGCAGCCCCCACTCTCATCCAAACAAGCTGAAAAAACCTCAAACCTGTTGGACAATTGCAAGGGCTGAAGCTCCTGCATTCCTGCTCTCTGGGTCCCCTTACCTGACATCCAATCTTGATTGATTTAAACCAGTTAAATATTAGGAAGGCCGAGGCCATCATCTTTGACTTACGTCACAAATTCTGTACACTTGTCACTAATTCCATCACCCTCCCAGCCAGTCTTTGATTGAACCAAACTGTTTGCAAAAAGATTTTTGACCAAACCTTTGAAAACCTTCCCTAATCTCTCTTCCTTTGGCTAGGCAAATATTTGTGTCCAATTATGTCGCTGTAGAGCACATTGGGACTTTCTATGTTAACAGATGCTATATGAATACATGTCATTGTTGTTTCCCTTCTTTCAAAACATGTAGGAATCCAGAAAGCAGCTAAACATGTCTAATTAAGGTACATAAGTGCAAAAGCAAAAATACTGCAGATGCTGGAAATCTGAAATAAAAACACGATAAATACTCAGCAGGTCAGGCAACATGAGTGGAGAGGGAAACAGAGTTTATGGTTCAGGGTTGTGCGACTTTGGAACACAGTGCCTCAGAAGGCGGTGGAGACGGGGTCATTGAATATTTTTAAGGCGCAGGTAGATAGGTTCTTGCTAGGCAAGGGAATCAAAGGTTATCGGGGGTAGATGGGAATGTGGAACTCGAAATACAAATAGATCAGCCATGATCTTATTGAATGGTGGAGCAGGCTCGAGGGGCCGAATGGCCTACTTCTGCTCCTATTTTGTATGTTCCTATGTATGTCGGTGATCTTTCATGATCGACCTGAATGTTAACTCCAATTCCATCTCCACAGACGCTGCCTGACCTGCTGAGTATTTCAAGCATTTTCTGTATGGTATACAAGTAGCCTGAAATCTACAAGGGCTTTGGCAACCACTAGATGGCATGTTTACTTCTAGACATCCAAAATTAAAATACATCTAGACTACTTTATATCCTCCTGTCCTACCTTTATCACTTTTTTGTTGCTCAGTGGATCCACTCCTATTCTTTTTCTTTTTCCTTGTCACTGTTGTGTTCTTGCGGTCAAAGGTTACTGGGCTATATTGTGGAAGGCTGTTGAATTTCTTGGCAAATTCCTGCTCTAGATTCCCCAACCTGGAAGGCAAAGAATAGAGTTCTCAAATGCATTATTTTGATGGTCTTGGTCATCCACAAGTTTTAAGGTTTCTCCTTCAGTGCCAAATTAAACCAGGTGAACTTTGTTGGATAGAATGGCCAGCACAGGGTGACAGCAGAACAGGCTGTACAGTAAACAGAGTGCAAAAGTTGGGAATTTGGTGTAAGTGGGAATTCGGTGCAGAGGGAAAAGGAGGTGCTGCTCTTTGCTTCCAGTGTAGCGGTTCGTGTAAGCTTGCTATATATAGTATGTATTTAAAAACTTTTGTCCAGTTTTTTGGTGCTTAGTGCAAGGAAGTGTGTAGAAAAGATAAATACTTACAACAATCTAAAAAGAGGGTATAAATAATCCAGACCACGATGGCAGAACAGCTTGTGTGTCTGGACTGTAATATGTAGGAGTTAGTGGGCACAGAGACTATCTGAGTGATCACATCTGCAGTGGATATCTCCATCTTGAATCTCTGGGGCTCAGAGTTATTGAGCTGAAATGCACATTGGAAACACTTGGACACAGGGGAGCAGTATCTGGGTAATTTGCTCCAGACTTTGGTCACACCTTGTAGAGAGATGCAGGTTCAGAACGGGGTTGGTATGACTGATAACATGCAAGAACAACCCAGATACTTTCACAAGGTCCCTCCCTTGCAAAATTGCATGTTAATTGTGATTTACAAAAACTAGAAGGATGTGTATTAAAACTAATAATGCTAACGTGCAAAACGTAAAAGACCTAGGATTGAAGAGGGTATAGGCAGAAGTGAGAAACATAATAAAACACTGGCAGAATTTTTCCATCCCTAAACAAATCCTCAATATTACTCAGTTACGGAGGAAAAAAACAGTTTATGTGAACACATTTTGAAATATTCTTGATGGCAGAATATTCTGAAAAACCAAGTACTCTTTAATAGCTGACACATCATCCATGCAGATAAAATATCAGGCTATCAGTCACAGTTAAAAGCATACAGACAAGAGACTTGATGGTGTCATAGGTATAATCCTTTCTTTCAAGGTCCACTGAAAATCAGATATCAGTGATGAGTACATTTTATAATAGTAGAGTTTGCAAAGACAGACACAAAAGACTGTTCTACACACAAAACCATTAGCTAAACATGAATGGCAGACAGGCTGCCAGGTTAAATCCCTAACATGAGTGGCAGGGAAAGCAGAGAAAGAAACTGGATTTCTTACCCAAGAGCAGATTCATCTTTCTGTTTCAACTTCTTCAACTTTTTGGTTCCACTGGTCCCAACGTTTGAAAATGGCCAATCTTCCTCCTTCCAACATCCCTCATGGTCAGATGAACCTCCCTTCCCTGAGGCTTTCTTACCTAAAAAAAAAATGCAAATACATTTCTGTACCATTCTGTGAAGACTCCAGAAGTTGGATCTATATTCCACCATGCAAATTGAGAGCAAGCCATCAGGCTCCTTCAGAACCCAATTCTTACCCCCAGCAATGAATTAGCTTACATCTTTTCAAGGTCAACTTCTCCAAAGTTCTTTTTTGTAACTAACTGCTTAAATAAGGAAAATTTATATCATTAAAATAAGAGTTTCAATTTGCCATTTTTTCCAAATTGTGAATTTATTTGACAATTCATTAGCAAACCTTTTGAGCCATGTATACAATGGGAAACATTAACTACGCCTACCACTCTGCATTTTGAACTGCACAAAATCATCAGCTACACTACAATCTGAGATCTGCAGTCCTCCATGCAGTGAGACAAGACAAGACATCTGACCTTGTTCCTCACAGTATCTGCCTGCCAGCTGCCAGATCAGTCACAGGACAGATGGACTGATAGACAAAGTGCCCCCTATGTGAATCGTGCCCCTTTTCTCCCAGCTGCTGAGGTAAGCATTAAAGTCAGTATACCTTCACTTCCAGCGATTCCTTTGGCAGCTTCCAGATCACTGATCTTAGCAGAGCTGACAAAGTTAAAATCTATACAGAACGCTCCCTGTCTCTTCAAAAGTGCTCATCTGCTGATGAGAGGTGAGTTTAAACAGGCAGTTCCACAAACATCAGGTTACAGACGTTATCACTGCAGGTGAATACATATTCCCTTTTAGATCTTACCTCTGCACAATGGGGACAATTGTTGTTGTCTAGTTATTTGGGTAGCTCACACAATCCTTAAAAATGTATTTATTCAAAGGATATGAGCAAAGTAAGGTCATCATTTATTGCCCACCCTTAATTGCCCTCAAGGTGGTGGTGAGCCAACTTTATGAATTCTAAAGTGATGGTACTGGAGGGTGTTCCAGGATTTTCACGCAAGTTAATGAAAGAACGGCGATATATTTGCAAATTAGTACGTTGTCTGACTTGGAGGAGAACTTAAAGGTGATAGTATTTGCACATGCCTACTGTCCTCGCCGTTCTAGATGATAGTGGGCCTGGGTTTGGGAGGTGCTTCAAAGAAGCCTTCGCAAGTTATTGCAGTGCATCATGTAGATAGTACACACTGCAGCCACCTATGGTGGGGGGAATGAATGTTTAAGGTGGTGGATGGGGTGCCAACCAAGCGGATTGCTTTGTTCTGGATGTCGTCAAGCTTCTTGCATGTTGTCGGAGCTACACTCATCCAGGCAAGTGG
This sequence comes from Cetorhinus maximus, assembly GCF_964194155.1. Lineage (NCBI taxonomy): Eukaryota > Metazoa > Chordata > Chondrichthyes > Lamniformes > Cetorhinidae > Cetorhinus > Cetorhinus maximus. The sequence continues at coordinate 71,603,411 of NC_135894.1, forward strand.
GGAGAAGTCTATCACACTTCTGACTTGTGCCTGTGGAAGGAAGGTCATGAAGCAGCTGAAAATGGTTGGGTGTAAGAAACTGCCCTGAGGAACTCCTGGGGCTGAGATGATTGGCCTCCAACAACCACAACCATCTTCCTTCATACAAAATAAGACTCCCAATCCTACCAATTTCAAATTTACTGGAGCTCCTTAGTGCCACACTTAATCAAATGCTGCCTTGGCATCAAGGGCAGTCACTCTCACCTCATCTCAGGAGCTCAGCTCTTTTGTCCAAGACTGAACCAAGGCTGTGATGAGGTCTGGAACCCAAACTGAGCATCAATGAGCAGGTCATTGGTGAGCAAATGCCGCTTGATAGCACTGTTGATGACACCTTCCATCACTTTACTGATGATTGAGAGTAGGCTGCTGGGATGGTAACTGACCAGTTTGAATTTGTTGTGGACAGGATATACTTGGGCAATTTTCCACTTTGTTGGATAGATGCCAGCATTGTAGCTGTATTGGAAGAGTCACGCAGTTTATAGTTAGTCAAGCAGTTGCATGAGGGAAGCAAGGGGCGGCTGAGTAAATGGAGGCAAATTATGCTTTTGCTGATGAGTGTGGAGTGAGCGAGTAATAAACAGTGTGCAGCAAGTTAGGAAATCTTGATTCTTTGCCACCTGGGGGTTGACTTCATTACCTTGAATAAGTGAATTTCCACTGTAATGTTTTGTGTCTTTACAACAACTTGTATTTTCATAGTTCCTTTAACATAGTAATAAAAAGCCAAGGTTCTTCAAAAAAGCTTTATCAAACATCATTTCACACAGAACCACATAATATCATCTTAGGACAGGTAAGAACATAAGAATGTAAGAGATAGGAGCAGGAGAAGGCCATTTGGCCCTTTGAGGCAATCATGCCTGATCTTCTACCTCAACTCTCCCTTTCCACATAGCCCTTGGTTCCCCTAATATCCAAAAATATATCAATCTCTATCCTGAATAAACTCAATGACTGAGCGTCTGCAGCGTTCTGGGGTAAAGAATTCCAAAGATTCACAACCCTTTGAATGAAGATATTTCTCGTCACCTTGGTCCTAAATGGCCAACTCCTTATTTTGAGAGTGTGATCACCAGTTTTTGACTTTCCAGGGAAACATCATCCATGCCTGAAGGCCTTTAAGAATTTTACGGGCAGAATTCTACCCCCGTCGGCAGGGGTGGGGGGGGGGGGGAGGTTGTGCGGGGGCGGGCGCGAACCCAATCGGGGCTCCTGATCAGGTCCACGCTGCCATTTTACGTGGGCCGGCCAATTAAGGCCCGCCCAGCATGACGCACACCCGGAAGCGCTGAGTGCTCCCTGTGCGGGCAGAGGGGATTCCCTGAGCCGGGACCTGCAAGCCTGTGCTCTTTCACGCATGTGCACGAAAGAGCGCAGAAATCCGTGCCTCAGGGAGATTAGTTAAAGTTTTCTGAAAGCTAAATAAAGGAAAGAAAATATTTTAAGCTCATGTGAGTGTGTCACATGAGCTGGGATACGTCAAGGAACATTAATGAAAAACTTCATTTAATTTATAAAAACTTCACCCCGCCCGTGGATGAGGTTCCATGAAAAATGCGAAGGCCGCCTGGGCTCTTCACCTGCCCGCCAACCTTAAGGTTGGACGGGCAGCTCATTTAACTATTTTAATTTGTTTTTAACAGGCCTTAATGGGCCTTTGACGGTTCAACTGGAAATCTAAATGATGCGCAGTGACATCGGGATGCACGCCCGGCATCACCATGCATCATTTTACATGTTGGCGAGCGGGTCCTGCCCCCCACTCGCCGACCCGAAAATTCTGCCCTATTTGTTTCAATGTGATCACCTCTCATTCTTCTAAACTCTACGGAATTTAATGTGCAAATCATTGTTCATAAATTGAGTAAAGGGTGAATCTGGAACCAGTCTTTTGCTTAAAAAAGGTTAATTCACAAAACCAGAGTGCACTGGCACAGAATTCCCATGGCCCCCCCACCAACCCACCCACAGCAGTGTACACTGGTTCTTATACAATTAAGAATAATTCTCTAATCTTTCCCCAATAAGCAACAGGTGCTCTCACTTATAAACTAAAGGATGCACTTTATTGTAAATGGATTCCAACATTAACTGTTTGGTTTAGTCAACTCAATCCCTCCTCATAGAACAATCCTCTCATCCCAGGAATCATACTGGTGATCCTTTGTTGCGCTCCCTTTAAGGGAAGTATATCTTTCCTTAGGTAGAGAGACCAAGACTGTATGCAATACTCCAGGTGTGGTCTCATCTAGGCCCTATATAATTGAAGTAAGACTTATTTCTCTTCTACTCCAATCTGTTTGTAATAAAGGTTAAAATCTGCCTTCCTAATTGCTTGCTGTACCTGCATGTTAACTTTCTATGTACAAGGACACACAGGTCCCAATGAATACCAACAATTCCCAAACTCTGACCATTAAAAAATATTCTGCTTATATTTTTCCTACCAAAGTGGCTAACTTCATATTTCTATACATTATTTTCCATCAGCCATGTTCTTGTCCACTCACTTAACATGTTTTTTTATTTCTTTGCAGTCTCTTTGCATCCTCCTCACAGTTTACTTTCCCATCTAATTTTGCATTGTCAACAAACGTGGATACATTACACTCATCTAAGTCATTGATACAGCCCAGGGTTTTCCAGCCCCGTCATGGTGGGACCTGCCGCGGGAGATTGGCAGCCCAGCCAAAAGTCCACTGACTTTCGGCAGGATCTGCCAATCCTGGTGGTGGGTGGGGCCAGAAAATCCCACCCATAGACTGTAAATAGCTGAGGCCCAAGCATTGCTCCTCACAGTACTCCACTAGTTACAGCCTGCCAACCCAAAATGACCTGCTTACTCCTATTTGTTGTAAAAATCACCAAAAGATTGATCAAAGAGATAGGTTTTAAAGGGGGAAAGGGAGGTAGAGGTGGAGGGGTTTTAAGGGGTAATTCCAGAGCTTAGGACCTCAACAGCTGAAGGCACAGCCACCAATGGTGAAGCACAAGAGGCCAAATTGGAAGAGTGCAGATGTGTCAGAAGGTTGTAGGGCTGCAGATTACAGAGATAGGGAGGGGAGTGATGGGGAAATGAAACTTGGTGAGAGGTACGAAATGAGCAGCAAAGTTTTAATCGGCCATGAGTTTATGGAGGGGAGAAATTGGAAGGCCAGCCAGGGCTGGAAAAGTCAAGTCAAATAGAAGTAACAAAGACACAAATAAGGGTTTCAACAGAAAATGAGCTGAAGTTGGAGTGCAGTCAGGCAATGTGGAAATCTGTGGTCCAAGTGATGCCATGCTCATCTCCACGTCAAAGAGGACACCGAGGTTATGAACAGTCTGTTTTAGCCTCAAACTGTTGCCAGAGAGAGGGATGGAATTGGTGGCTAGGGAGTGGAGTTTGTGGCAGGGACGAAGACAGTGGCTTTATGCAGTCGCAATGCACTGATTCTCCAGAAAACCCTTCCTTAAATGTTTCTCATACGTAGCCATTATTATGGAAACATTTGCAACACTGCCATCTATTGACCATTATAATACTGGGCAAAATAACACAAGAATTTCTTGCCATATATGCATGTTGTCACCCAAATTAACCTTCAGGGATAGCCATGGAAAATGAAAACTTATACAATCTGGTTGCAAAAATATCTTATCAAACATTATTAAATATTAAAGGCTATTTTTTCAACTTTGTATTGAAATTCCAGTCCTTACAGCTTTTGAAAGCTGCAACATCAGAACCCAGAGTAAATAAGAAACACAATAAAACAGCTTCACTCTACACTAGACTTGAGGGAGAAAAAGGGTAGCCAGGGGAGACCATGGTAGAGGTCAGAGCTGAAGGTTAGTACAACTCATTGCACAGGAATTCCATGGAAAGGAGACAAGTGCTGAGAGATACTTAATGTATGCCAACACTGACAAATCAGTATTTGAGGCCATGTCAATATTTGATGAGAAAAATCAACATACTCTGTCTGAGCCCTTCGAGGTACAACTGTCGATGGAAAGGATTCCAGTCACTGCACACTACAGGCAGGAATTGCCATGAAAGCAGGTACGCAGCAGCTGGGGACCCAGTGATGAGCAGCAGCACAGAGATGAGACAGTAGGAGATTGATGGCAATGAAAGGGGAGACAGAAGGCAGGAGAAACTGGGAGTGTTACTTTGACGTAGGGAGGAAAGAACAATGTCAGCATTAACTGACAGGAAATGGAGACATTGCGCGACGTGGAGTGGAAAGAGTGCTGGCTAGAAACGACAAGAGAGAGAGAGAGAGATAGCATGACTGAACAAGTGACACTTGTCATGTTAAAGCTGGAGGGCCAGCTTTAATCAGTGAAGTACAGGAGAAGAATAGCACCAGCTTGAATGGTATTGCAGGGTGGGGAGCAGGGGGACTTTGAAAAGGACCGGCTTGAATTGGGAGTCCAGGGAAAGGGGAAGGGAACAATGCTAAGTTGAATTGAGAATAGAAATGTAAAATAACTTCTTCCCGACTGGGGGCGCCGGGAGTAGGGGTGATGAAAGAAGTACAGGGTTGAGCTGAGGGGAGATTTTGGGAAGAGTGCTAGGTTGAGCTGGGAGGGCGAAAGAGGAGTTTCTCTGTGAACGGGTGAGAAGTTGGGACAACGTCTCTGTGAATTACGGCTTTTTGAACTACAGCTGAGGTTTAGGTGTGGGACAGTGACTGCTAAGGGTCACTTTCTTTTAAATCACAATTTACAATTATCATTCAGTGAGCAGAGCTACATATGTATAAATATAAGCGCAGAATGGCTTAAGATTTCAAGAGAAGCTCCTAGGCCAGAGGTTCCCAAACTATTAGTGCTAAATTCTGCAGAATTCTTGTCTCATGCAGAAATCCTTGCCTCCCTGTGGGCCGGACAACCTGTGTTTCTCAATTCAGGTTTCAGCAATTGGTATCATTGTACTTGTAGAAGAGAAATACCAATGCCTGATTAAAGAGCTGAAATGGTGTTCAGTATGGTTAATATAGTATTCCAAAAGTGTTTTTCTCATTCATAATGTCTTCATTTTTCATGTAAGTACCATTCATAAAGCCCAGTAATCCAGTTATAGCCCTATTCAGGGTGAAGTCAGACATACCAAACTCCCCACAGAAATAACGCTAACTGAAGGACGCCAAAAACACCTGGGCCGGACAACCTGTGTTTTTCAATTCAGGTTTCAGCAATTGGTATCACCGTACATTGTGGAAGAGAAATGCCAATAATATCTTCAATGCCTGACAAAATCACACCTGAAACTAGTTTGAATTTTTAACATTGGGCACACTTGGTTGACATGGAACAAGGCTTCAATTAACACCAGGGCCACAGGTCAATGTATGAATATTGTGTGCGCTCATGTAGAAAAACAGGGTATTTGCATCATGACTTGATAGTGTGCACAATTCAACAATTAATTGACTTATAACTGGAACACAGTCTATGTGCACCATCTATAACAACAAAAACTTATATTTATATGGCACCTTTAACATAATGAAACGTCCCAAAGTATTTTACAGGAGTATTATAAAACAAAGTATGACACCGAGCCACATAAGGAGATATTAGGTCAGATGACCAAAAGCTTGGTAGGTTTTGAGGAGGAACACAAGGTAGAGAGGCGGAGGAGAGGTGTAGGGAGGGACTTCCAGAGCTTGGGGCCTAGGCAACTGAAGACATGGCCACCAATTGGTGCAGCAATTAAAATTGAGGACACATAACAGGCCAGAATTAGAGGAGTGCTTGTGGGGCTGGAGAAGATTACAGGGATAGGGAGGGGCGAGGTAATGAACGGATTTGAAAATAATGATGAAAATTTTTAAATCGAGGCATTGCTTAACTGGGGGCCCATGTAGGTCAGCGAACACAGGGGTGATAGGAGAAAAGGACTTGCTGCAAGTTAAGGCACGGGCAACAGAGAGTTGGATGTCTTCACGTTTATGGAGGCTAGAACATCTGGGACCAGCCAGGGGTGCGTTGGAACAGTCAAGTCTAGAGGTAACAAAGGCACGAATAAGCAGCAGATGAACTGAGAAAGAGGCGATGTTACGGTGGTGGAAATAGGCGATCTTTGTGATGGCATGAATACGGGGGCAGAAGCTCACCTCGGGATCAAATGCAACACCAGGGCTGTGAATCGACTGGCTTAATCTGTTACCAGGGAAAGAGATGGAGTTGGCAGCTGGGAAGCTGGGTTTGGAGCAGGGATGGAAAACAATGGCTTCAGTCTTCCCAATATTTAATTGGAGGAAATTTCTGCCAAACCAGTCCTGGATGTCAGATAAGCAGTCTGATAATTTAGCAGCTATGGAAGAGTCGAGGGAGCTGGTGGTGGCATAGAGTTAGGTATCACCAGCTTACATGTGAAAACTAATGCTTTGCCTTGAATAATGTCGTCGAGGGGCAGTACGTAGATGAGAAATTGGAGGGAGCCAAGGATAGATCTTTGGGCACACCTGACGCAATGGTGTGGAACCAGGAAGAGAAGCCATTACAAGTGATTCACTGACTACAGTTAGATAGATAAGAATGGAACCAGGTGAGAGCGGTCCCACTCAGCTGGACGACAATGGAGAAGTATTACAGACGGATGGTGTGCTCAAGTGCATTAAAGGCTGCAAACAGGTCAACAAGGATGAGCAGGAAAAGTTTACCTTTCCCATGATCACACAGGGTGTCATTTATGACTTTGATAAGAGCTGTTTTGATATAACTTGTGCTTTAATTCATCTCATTGCACACATTGCTAGCTCCCTCTCATTTCCCCCACTTACAAGCCATGCACTACATCCAGACTAAAGCCAGGGGAGCAAGCTGTTTTGGTTGTATCTGTCTATGTTGCTCATCAAACAGATGCTAGGAAGCAAGAGATAGCACTGTCCCTTTTGAATTTGGCTGTTCATTGTGGAGAAGTACCTCATTTGTCTTTGTGCCTCTCCAGTTGAGATCAAGAATTAACTGAAACCATACATTATATCCTTCATTCATTGTGTAGTGTATTAGCACATCAATAACCCTGCAAATTGCACATTCAAGGGGAGTTTGATTCAGAACCGTTTGACTTACCTCTGTCGACATTAGCCCGTAAAGATGTCAACATGCCTTCTGACACCAAAGTTTTATAAAGAGCACCTTTACATGATCGTTCAGATTTTCTGGACCCAGATGCTTCTGTTTTTTTACTGATTTCCTTGTTCTCAGCTTTCACTTCACCTAGTGCATTATGGGAAAGTAGTTGCTCAGTGACAGAAAAAGTTTCAGTTTTGACTGGGCTGATGGTAACCTTCTCGAGATCAGAAACCTTTGCGTGTTTGTTGAGTTCTGAAATCTTTTCAGCAGGTAATTTTATTTGTTTTGGTTTCATTTTTTTCTTTGGTGGGCTAGAGACAGAGTGTAACAGATTTTCAGTTGACTTTGCTGAGCATCGTCCACTTTTCACTGGGCTTCCTGAAGGTTTTTCAGTACCCCAGTCACCCTTAGCAACAGCATCAATTGTGTACATTAAGCTTTCCATGTCAGACTCTGACGATTTCCGTTTTTTCCCGCTTTTTTTAAATGTCTGTTTTTCAGCTTTGGTAGTTTCGAGTTTGACTTTTTTTTTCTTCTTCTTTTTAATTTTTTCACTTTTGTTAAGACTTGTCACAGAAGTGTCAGTTAACAAAGACAGCGATTTGTCATTAGTAGTCCAATCCTGTGGTTTAATATCATTGTTATTCTTTGTACCTAATCCAGGATTAACGGTGGGGACTTCAGACGTGTGCCCATCCTCTGAGGTACCTGTAGGAGGCTCATTTTTTACTCCTTCTGTCACCAACCGGTCCGAACACATCTGAAGCAAAAAACCAATACGTAACAATTAAACAGAAACTTTAGAGGAACATCTTGGCTAAAAACTCCTACAATTTCCACTGCCACTTAAGATAATGGAGGACAACATGCAAAGAGGGCTGCCAACTCAGGTTGGATTTATTCCTGGAAGTTTCATCACATGACCTCACATTGCCAACCATCTCATCAAGTCAAACAAGCTCCCCCCACCCCATCTTTATTTATAACTAATAAATAAGTATTCAATTTCTTTTAAATTAACAACCCCATATGTCAGTTGTGGTTCAGTTGGTAGCACTCTTGCATCTGAGTGAGAAGGTTGTGGGTTCAAATCCCACTCCAGAACTTCAGCACAAATATCAAGGCTGACACTCCAGTGCAGTACTTAAACTGTGCTGCACTTTTGGGGGTGCATTCTATCAACGTGACCGTAAACCTTTCAGGAGCACGCGAAAGATCCCATGCCACTACTTCAAAAGAAAAGGGGAGTTATACTCTGGTGTTCTGGCCAATATCCATCCCTCAATCAGCATCACTAAACAGATTATCTGTTCATTATCACATTGTGTTGGGAGCTTGCTGTGCTGCTGCATTTCCTACATTACAACAGTGAACAAACAATAAAAGTACTTTATTGGCTGAACAGCCATTCACTGAATTGGAAGATGAATAGAAACTTTGGCCGGGATTTACCGGCCCCGTCGTGGGTGGGACCCGCTGTGGGTGAGGCCTCGCCCCAGCTAGAAGTCCATTGACTTGCAGCGGGACCGGAAGATCCTGGCGGCGGGCGGGTGCGGGAAATCCCGCCCTTTATCCTACAATTTGATTGAGATTGGATCTGAGCACCTCCCAACTTAACCTGTTCTCTTTAAACCCTTGTGACCATAGATGAGTCAGCAGATGTTTCAAGCTGTCACCCATGGGTGATGGCATTTGATGCCTCATTGTATTTAGTGTATGTATTGACAATACCATTATTAATCCAAAAGCACAGGAAAATAAATATTAAATGTTCAAAATGCACCAAAAGTTTACTTGACTTTGGTAGTTGAGTTGATAACTTGAATACCAATCCGAGATTCTATCAGCTGCATAATGTTGTGAACCATTTTAGCTTTTACTTTTAATCTGTTTTTGTATAAGCAAGTTTACTGTCCTGTTCTTCTCACAAGGGTGCACAGGTGCATTCTCTTTTGAATTGTACAGCCGATTGTGAAGCCTCAATTGTGAAAGGTTTACATACTGATGGGGGTAATTTATTTTTCTGTAAAACACAAGTTGTTTTATTCACCATAAACTCACACACACATTCCAGTAGAAGAACTAAGCCATTTCTGAAACTAACATCAATATATTTCTTTATGCATCATTCCAGTCCCAGGAAGCATACCTCTGCTAATTGAAACAATGCTGAATTCCCACACTGCTTTGACGAGTCAGGGACTCCTGATGGTGCTGTATTGGAGGAGATCTGCATGACGTAAAAAAAAGAAACCAGTTTCAGCTGAACCATCATACCTTTCACTGTAATAATTCCATTTCTTAGAGAGGAAAGAAAAAAGAAAACTATTAAGTTTTGAGCACTTAATCATCAGGGTTCAGTAAGTGGGTGCTAAATTGTAAGGTCTTTAGCGAGGGCAGAGTTTTAAGATTTTTTGCCACCTACTATTTTGCCAGTCCCTTTCCAGCTCTGCAAGTAGAATTTATAACATGTAGCAGTATTCGTACATAATTAAATGAACAGTATCCACTTGTGAGTGATTACACAAGAATAGTAAATTCATACTAAGGTACAAAATAAAAAAGTGGGAGACATCACTAGGAAATGCTTAAAGCATGAAATATTGGGAATTAGACTAAGATCCAACATAATTCTGAAGGTCACCAGTGGAGAGCACTGAATGCTCCCTAACCACTCTTGACCATCTCAAGAAGTTAAGAGGCCAACGTGCAAAGGTTTTATCTATACAGCCTGCATAAATAACTATAGATGCAGCACCACAATGTGGTCAAAACTATCAGATTCACAATGCAATCATCAATCCACACTGGTATCCTCAATCCTGCCTCCAGCAACAAAGATTTTGTTGGGTACTGACAAGTGACCTCCAGTGAAAAATACATAATACCCTTCCCTGAAGTATAAGCAAATAAAGGGCACACTTAGAGTTCAACCTTACTGTGTTTGACCATAAATTGCAGACGTTGGCGAAATTGAATTTCTCCAGTTTAGTTAGCAATGACAATGTCTCTCCATGAGCTCTAAGACTATAAAGAGAATATTTGAGTTTATGTTCCAGCAAACATTCAAAAATGGCAAATCTTTTGGTGTGTGAGACAATGCATGTGCTGCTCATAGCAGGAGAGAAAAAAACTAAAGGCACAACCCAGAATAAGTCCTCATACAAGGTGGAATGGAAAAAGAGCATCTGACAACAGATTGCCTTAAAAGGAAATGCACCATCCTCTCCCCACGGAATAGTAACACCCTATTTTATGTGAACAATAATAAAGGATGAACAACGTCAAAAGTATGGAAAATATTCAAATGTAGTGGAAATACTTGACAAGGGTTGAGCATAGTGGTGACAGAGGTAGAATTAGATCTGCAAGTGTTTGAGGGCATCAGGTTTATTACCAAGAGCAAATTTTGTTCAATATGAATTGACCTACAAAACGACTGTCTGTTACTATAAGCCATGCTTTCTCTTAACTATTCAGATTAATGAACAATTTTACTTGCTCTCATTGTATTTTTAAATTATGGAGTAAAAGGCAGAACTAACAGCATAGTGAACATAGCTGCAGTGTATGCCTAAGTGCAGTAAAGTATAATGTTGTTATTCAATCTCAAGTTCCGAAAGCAAGTTCGGAAAACAGTATGTATACACTGAGGTCAAAGCCATTTCTATCAACTTACCTCCTTGGCTGTCAAGGCATGTTCTCCTGCTAAGAGCAGCATACTTAGTCCTCCCATTTGAGTGGGATCTATCAGTAAAGAGATGCATGTGTTATTCATTCCTGAAGTAATCCCATTTCAATACCACCTTATATCTCTAAGAATCTCTACTTGAATAATTTAAATGTACAATGAAATACTTTCAAGTACAATCACTTGTGTAAACAAACACGGCAGCCATGTTGGACATGGATGGGAAAGTCCTCAAGTTATATCCTTGGCCTTTGCTCAGGTAAACTGACCTTAGCCAGCCCAGTACTGGGCTTCAGTGGATAGGAAGGCGGAAATCTGAGCCCAAGCTTCGTACTCATTATCGCAATCTAGCAATCTCCATTAGATGTTGTGTGCGCGCACACATCAGGTGAAAATAGGATTTGATCACGTCACGGATGCCCATGAGGAACAGCTTTCTAATACTGACTGTGTTATTGGCTGATGTCTTCCATCTGTCATTTTCAGACATTCATAAATAGTAGAACAGTAACTGAAAATAAACTTTCCGCCTCGTGAAAACGTGCTCAGCTTTTGGGGGCTTCTGCTTTCTGGCACATGACTGCAAAGAATTCAGTGCTTAAAAGCAGCAAAGTAACGGCAAGATGTGGATCCCAAATTCTCTGTTTTCTTCCCTTACTGAGAAATCAATTACAAACACATCATTGAACCTGATTCGCAGTAAGAAAGAGACATTTTCATAAATAATTTGACAATCAATTTTTGTTGCCCCCAGCAACCCTAAAAAGGTTTATGGGCGGGGGAAGAGGTGAGAAGAAAAAAACAGCTTTAATTACCTTTAACTGAATGCAGAATTTATTATGGTTTTTATAAAATGCTGATGTATGTCCCTTTAAGGCTACAAAGCGTAATTGCACTAAATGTTTGAAATTAAAGCTTGAGCCAATTACAGTTCTGAGTGAAATTCTTTCTTAGCTTATAAAAGGTTTGGAATTTTAAGTAAAATCATTCTCAGCGTTGACTGTGGCCAGGATTTTCCCCCCGTTGAGGGGGAAGTTGAATTGCGGGTGCGCACAGGCACGCTTCTGATCGGCATCCCCGATCGGGGGCGCGGCGCCATTTTACGTGTGCAGGCCAATTAAGGCCCGCCTAGCGTGATGTTCGCACGGAAGCGCTATGTGCTTCCTGTGCGGGCGGGGGGGAATCCCAATATCGAGAGTGCGCTCTTTTGCGCATGTGCACAAAAGAGCGCACTCATCTCCCTGAGGCTAAGTGCAGCCTCAGGGAGATCGGCTCAAAATGTAAAAAAGCTAAAAATAGAAAAATAAAATTTCCCTAACATGTCCCCTCATGTGACACTGTCACATGAGTTGGGACGTATCCATAATTTTTACAGAAACTTTATTAAAAATTTTAAAAGCTACATGAAACCTCATCCCACCCGTGGATGAGGTTTCATACTTTTTCTAGTTCCTGCTGGGGTTCCTGGCCTGCCCGCCAACCTTAAGGTTGGACGGGCAGGTCCACTAATTAGTTTAATTACTCTGTCAATGGCCTCAATTGGCCATTGACAGGTCGGCAGGCGCATAGCTGATTTTGCTGAGCCCCCGCCTACCTGAAAATTTAAATGGGGCGCGGTGACGTCGGGGGTTCCGCCCCCCCGCTCGCTGACGGGGAAATCCTGCCCTGAAAGTTTAACTCGCAAATGGTAAGGAACTGTAGAGAAATGAATGTCCTGGAATGGGGTGTCCTGATTTTAAAATAGTTCTGCATTTGTCACAATATGTGATATCTGGAGTGTTGGCATTCAGGATAAGAAACTGGGTTCTCATTTAAAACTGGCAAAGTGGGCTGCAAAACTGGAATGTGCCGCTGTATACGTTGGCCCAAGGCTTACTCTGAATTGAGCCTTGGGCCTCATTTTCTCAAGACTGGACACCAAAGGTAGGTTACAATAAAGCTAGAAAAAGAAAGAAGAGCATGTACCAGGTTTTGATCGTATTTGGGGTCAAGGGGTGCTACATGGGACGTTAGACCCCCCACTTAGTGTATTTAAAGCGCATCATGCCTGTTTCAGGCAACCACTCTGGACTTCCAATACTGTACTTCCGGTAGGAGAATCTGGGCACGGCTGACGGAAATTCATCCCACAAACACTCTCCACTCAGGAATCAGGTGTGACGTGGGCCATTTCTCCAACCTTGTTTTTAAACATTACATAGATAACAGATAAATAAATCCATGGTGTAGTGTGGTATGGTGCCATTCAGCTCAGTAAATTAAAGGGTGGAGTCGAATGGGGCAGAGTCAGTTCCTAATTACAAAGTGCCATTGGAAAAATTCTGGGAGCAAGTCACCCATCAGGTCCCAAGGCATAGGGCATGAGGAGGAAGGGGAGAGAAACAAAGAACTGGAAAAAAAATAATTTTTAAAGGAATTGTTTTGTCAAAACAAAGGTGTCCTTGTTGCTCATATTGTAAAATATGATGATTCCTTTTAAATCATCATGGGATTAAGTACCTGCCATGGCAAAGTTGATTTGTGGCATTTCCTCAGCCTTTACCACTCTTTTGGTGATGGGAAACTCCTTTGCAGGTTCTGTTGGAAATGTCCACAGCTTCTTCCTTGTTGTGACACTAGGTGATGGACTCTTCAATGGCTTGTTTGTTGTTGGACACCACTTGTAACCAGGGTTGGCCTTCAGAAAAGCATCCTTGTACTAAGAAAAAGTAACACGAAGAATTATTAACAGAAATAATCCAATACCATTTTAATCCACAATAGGCTTGCTGTCACAACAAACTACCTTAAGAGCAGGAACATTCCCAAATCATGATAAACCTCTGCACAAGTTTCAGAAAGCATAGTTTAGAGTGCAATTTGCAGTAATTTAGCATATGCACTCCAGAGGATTTGAGCTGGGCTTTTTACTACAGATGTTTAAATGGTAAGCACAGTCCTACAACTAGGTTACATTCTAGTCTATAGAATCAATTATGTCATGTTGATGGGTGCAATTATCTATGACATTATAAATCCTCAATAACCAACAAACAGCAGCAAACACAAAAAGCATAGCAAACAGGGATACAGTGTCTGAGGGATTTGATTTCCAATGAGCTGTATGATCCTGATAATCATTTTTGTGGTACAGAGCTCCTATTACCCCTGAAGCTTGATAGTTTGTAACAATGCAAGCTGTCTGTTTGAAAAAATCAACTTGAATGAACCTGCTATTCTTGCATTCTTATGTACTTAAGCCACTTGTAGTTAGATTCACAATACAGACAGTGGCTTCCAAGTGCCAAGAGAGAATCAATCGAACGTTAAAGCAGATTGCAGGGAATTAGCTGCTAACGCGGGTCACTCATGAAGGTACGACGATTCACTTTACCATCTCCAGGCTGTGAAAAAAAAAGTTTCTGATCTCTAACCAGTGTCCTTTTGGAATTGTTTGGATGCTGAAATATGCAGGTCACTTGTAGCCACGATCCAACAGTCCGCCGGTGTTTACTGTCCGAACTCACACATTAATGATCAATCAGGCAAGGTATCAAGTGGGCTACTATCAGTTGCCTACGATGAAAATTGGAGAGTGGAAACAGATGGCGTGGAGAGGGGCAAAAATAAAAAATCCACTTAAATGGTTGCTTTGGGAGACATATTCTGATAATTCACTGTGTCACGTGAACATATTCAATTCAGAAATGAGGTGAGTCAAAGTTGAAGAAACAAGTTCCACCTCTCCCAAATTATCATGCCCTCTACCAACCAACTCTTCTCCAACTGATCACAAACTCACTGTGCCTCATGACACCCATGGAGTATTATTGCATCACTGTATCCCCCACACACCCCTACAATATCCCTACTCAAAAAAAGGCAAACTAAAATTAGCTAAAGTGTGGGGGGCGAGGGGGTGGGGGTGGTGGAATCAACAAGGTGATTAGGCAAATAGTACAATTTTTTTTTGGTGCCATCAAGACAATATTTTAGCTTATCTCTGTGTCATCATGTTTTCCCACAAGAAAACTCTGGCCCTGCTATAAAAACAGATGATAAATAAATTCTTGTTTTGTGCCCTTACGGCATTTGTTCTCAAGTGCAGAGTTGTTTGACCTTTTTTTCTTGCACAATGATCCTGACCGCCATAAATAAATCTCTGCATTGCATTATTGCATACATTGCTGAAAATAATAATTCTGCTCTCGCTCACTGAAGTTCCTGACTACTCCTACATTTCAAAATCAATGTCTCAGATCTTCCAGTCAGTGTCGAAGAGGGAACGTCCGACACCGATTCCAATTTAATCTGCCCACTTACCATTTTACGCTACAGCCTTTGCACCTTCCGATGCTGGTCTCAGCAGGGATACAGGGATGATCACAGTCGGGAAGCAAACTGTCGGGCGTAATCCCAGCGCAGCCGTGCCCCCTTTTCTTATCATGAACTTCAGACACGCCCCTTAAAGTCCGTCTTTAGTTCATTGACTTACATTGTTTTAAATGGAGCTGACAACCTCAAACTGCACAGCCTCACCCTACTGACAGTGCTAAGCCCCCCTTGACGATGTTCATCCCCTCCCTCACCCTCATAAATGTTCAAGCCCCTCTCTCGCCTCCCCCATCTCATACCTGACAGTGTTAACCCCCTCAACCCACGAAAACATGCAAATGCTCAACCTGTACGTCCGTTCTGACAATGCTGACTCTATCCACATCAGCCAGACAGCAGCCAGGGATACTGGAAGGTCTGTCAGGGAGTGGGGGGGGATGGTGGGAGAGGGTGAGCACTGCCCAGGGTGCAGGAGAGGGTGAGCACTGCCCAGGGTGTGGGAGAGGGTGAGCACTGCCCGGGGTGCGGGAGAGGGTCAGCACTGTCCAGGGTGCGGGAGAGGGTGAGCACTGTCCAGGGTGCGGGAGAGGGTGAGCACTGTCCAGGGTGCGGGAGAGGGTGAGCACTGTCCAGGGTGCGGGAGAGGGTGAGCACTGTCCAGGGTGCAGGAGAGGGTGAGCACTGTCCAGGGTGCGGGAGAGGGTGAGCACTGTCTAGGGTGCGGGAGAGGGTGAGCACTGTCTAGGGTGCGGAAGAGGGTGAGCACTGTCTAGGGTGCGGGAGAGGGTGAGCACTGTCCAGGGTGCGGGAGAGGGTCAGCACTGTCCAGGGTGCGGGAGAGGGTCAGCACTGTCCAGGGTGCGGGAGAGGGTCAGCACTGTTTGGTGCGGGAGAGGGTGAGCACTGTCCAGGGAGCGGGAGAGGGTGAGCACTGTTTGGTGCGGGAGAGGGTGAGCACTGTCCAGGGTGGGGGAGAGGGTCAGCACTGTCCAGGGTGCGAGAGAGGGTCAGCACTGTCCAGGGTGCGGGAGAGGGTGAGCACTGTTTGGTGCGGGAGAGGGTGAGCACTTTCCAGGGTGCGGGAGAGGGTGAGAACTGTCCAGGGTGCGAGAGAGGGTCAGCACTGTCCAGGGTGCGGGAGAGGGTCAGCACTGTCCAGGGTGCGGGAGAGGGTGAGCACTGTCTGGGGTGCAGGAGGGGGTGAGCACTATCCAGGGTGCGGGAGAGGGTGAGCACTGTCTGGGGTGCAGGATGGGGTGAGCACTATCCAGGGTGCGGGAGAGGGTGAGCACTGTCCGGGGTGCGGGAGAGGGGAGCACTGTCCATGGTGCGGGAGAGGGTGAGCACTGTTCAGGGTGCGGGAGAGGGTGAGCACTGTCTGGGGTGCAGGAGGGGGTGAGCACTGTCCGGGGTGCGGGAGAGGGTGAGCACTGTCTGGGGTGCAGGATGGGGTGAGCACTATCCAGGGTGCGGGAGAGGGTGAGCACTGTCCGGGGTGCGGGAGAGGGGAGCACTGTCCATGGTGCGGGAAAGGGTGAGCACTGTCCAGGGTGCGGGAGAGGGTGAGCACGGTCTGGGGTGCAGGAGGGGGTGAGCACTGTCCGGGGTGCGGGAGAGGGTGAGCACTGTCCAGGGTGCGGGAGAGGGTGAGCACTGTCCAGGGTGCGGGAGAGGGTGAGCACTGTCTGAGGGCGGGAGAGGGTGAGCACTGTCTGGGGTGCAGGAGGGGGTGAGCACTGTCCAGGGTGCGAGAGGGGGTGAGCACTGTCCAGGGTGCGGGAGAGGGTGAGCACTGTCTGAGGGCGGGAGAGGGTGAGCACTGTCTGGGGTGCAGGAGGGGGTGAGCACTATCCAGGGTGCGGGTGGGGGTGAGCACTGTCTGGGGTGCAGGAGGGGGAAGGTTGGAGATAAACATTGCCAGGAAGGGCAGAGTTAACTTTGTTGGGTAGGGGTAAACATTTGCAGGACAGGGGCTGAACATTGCTAAGGCTTCTGGAGTGCTTTGACCCGCCAGCTGAGTTACTTGGGTCACTAGAGTTTCACTGGGTTTTATACCTGCTATGAAAAACTGTGCAAAAACCATGGTAAGAATTGTGTAAACAGCCTAAGTCTCTGTGGTTCTGGCCATCTGATCCCATTGTCTTTGGAATCATGCAGCAGTCCGGGCAGGGTAAAATGGCAATTGAAACTTTAAATTTCCCGCACAAGTACCATGGATGTGTGCACATGGTGGCTTCCTCAGGGTCCTGAGGTATATCAATGGTGTAAGTTGAGTCAGAGGCTTCGCACCATAATGGAAGATTTGGGCCAATATGCAAGGTCAGGAAGTAGAATCAGTATAGGTGGAGTTTGGGAATAACAAAGATCAGAAAATGCTGGTGGGAGCAATTTATAGGACCCCAATAAGTAGTTATACCAATGGAGAGGGCATTAAGCAAGAATTAATAGAGCTTGTAGCAAAGGCAATGCAATAATTGTGGTGGACTTAATCTTCATATAGACCATAAGGGTATCTATATTTTTAAATTTAATTTGTATCATTTTGAGGCAGATTGTACCTCAAAACAGAAGCTGAACTGAAAATTAAACTGTAAAGAAAGCAGGAAAAGGTAAACCTGGAAATAAAACTAAACTTCCCAGTCATTAAGGAAATCAGGAGCAAGCTGAAGTTGGGAAATCAAAACTGAAACCTTTTTGAAAGATATAAAAGGACACAGATCAGTCCAAGCTGTGCACTTGCAGTTGTTGAGTCCACTGGAGCAGAACTGACAAATTGAGGAAGACTCAGGAAGAGGAGGCTCGATCCAGAGAATAGACAAAGATAACAAGTTGCTGTAGCTGCTTCTGTTAGTTGAAGATAACAGTAGTGGCTCTACGCCAACCAGAAAGACTTGAGCAGGTTCTGCAAAGTGTGCCATTTGAGGTGAAGACCGTGCCTGTGGAACTCAGGTTGTTGCATGCTATCAGCTCCTAGAAGGATAGGAGCTGAAATTCCTTGTAAGGAGGATAGAGTTTGAAGTACTTTGTGACTCACTATGACCACTAAAATATGAGTGGACTGCTGAGTCAATTTCTTAAGATCTGTCTTAGTTGTAGTGTTTGCCATTTAAGGTGCAGTTTATAGGTTATATTTGACCACAATTTGGATGTTCGTTCATGTTTAACTCATGTTAATTCTGATATTAGAGTATAGGATATATGGTATTTAGTGTTTGCTTTGTTGACTCTTGTATAGCAAAAATTATTTTGTTTTAAACTGTGGAATCTTATGGCTTAATTCTCTTAGTAAATAACTGGGATTTCAATTCTGTTTACTTAAAAAAAAGTTACTGTTCTCCACCGAGATCATAACAAGCTTGGGGGCCCTTCACGGAATTTGAATCCACAGTTGTATGTGTGTGCTAGGACTTGGGGGGGTCAAGGCTAACAAAATTTTAGTATACTTATTGAAAATCAAAATGGCTTTTGTCACTTGCTACGACTTTTCTGGAGAGGGAAGATTTATCCCTGAGTGTTTTGCAACAATTAACCAAAGTTAGATTAATAACTTCAACCTTTCTGCTAATACCAGAGTTAAAAGCAGAGGCTAAAAAAGCAGACATAATTGAGGTAATAGCACAACATTTGGGATTGGAAGAAGAAAAGCCTGACCCAGGTAGAATACAGCTTGAGTTGCCTACAATTCAGCTGCAGATGAAGCAGCTTGAAATAGAAAAAGAGAAACATGAAAGATTGATCTTGAACTCCAGAGAGAGAAGTCAGCAAGGGAGGAAAGAGATAAGGAAAGCGTTTCAAAGAGAGAAAGAAATCAGGCAGTATGACTAAAGAAATGCTTAGGTTAGGGGGTGAAAGAGAGAGACTAACAGGTTGGATGAGTTGAGTCCCACTCCAAGCTCTGAGTTAACAAAAAATCTTCACCAAGTGCCTAAATTCACTGAGGACGGAGTTGAGAGATATTTTATCTTGTTTGAAATAGTGGCTACAAAGTGACAGTGGCCGGAATTTTCCAGCCCCTCATGCTGGCTGGATGTTCCGGTCCCGCCGATGCGAACAGAGATTTCAGTGGCTTGCCGGCCCCATCATGGGGGTGGGGCTGGAAAATTCCGGCTATGGACTCTTATTTTGCAGAGTGTTTTGGCCTTTCAGGAGAATGATCCTCAAATTATGAGACAGTTAATACTGGGGACCTTCACGCTTATGAGATTGGCCCCAATGCGTATCAATTAAAATTTTAGATTTTGAAAAAAAGGAATCAAACATTTATAGAATTTGCCAGGATGAAAGAAATGCTGCTTGACAGGTGGTTTCAATCAATGAAGTTAGAAGAAAGTTTTGAGAATCTGAGAGAGGTAATAATAATGGAAGAATTTTGAAACAGCATCCCAATAGCAGCGAGGGGACAACAGATCTCCATTACTAAACCCACAGGGAAACTGGAGGAAAAGAAAAGATTCTGGATTTACGGAGAAGGCAGAAGCTGTTCCAGTCAATAAAAATGATATAGAGAATAAAAATGATGTAAAGAAACCGGTATGTTTTCATTTCCATAAGACATGGCATGTGAAATGAAATTGTTGGAAGCTGAAAGTTAAATCAGTGGCAGTATAGGAATGCCTAAGGAGTCTTCGGGAGACTGCGAGTAAGGGGAACAGGTGATAAAACAATAGCAATAGTACAACTGCAGTGTGTTTCTTCAAAACCTACTAGCGCAGTGGATATGGCTCAGGGTAGTCAAGGGGATTCTTCCCTGGATACTGATGAAGTGAGTCAGGTTACTGGAGGTTACTGGATTTTGTCTCCAACAAAACAAATAAATTAATATTTTGAGAGATGCTGGGGCAGTTCAGTCATTGATGATGGCTGATGAGATTTGTCTTCCAGGTGGTTTGATGAAAAAAAAGTATTAATAGAGTGTATTCATGGGATTTATGAACCTGTTCCCTTGTAAAAATTTAATTTATGAAGTGACTTAGTAAACAGAATTCTTACTGTGGGAATTGTTCCTAGTTTACCTATTGAAGGGGAACAGGAGAAAAGGCAGGATCTGAGTTATGACAATTCTATTATGCTTAAATTCTGCTAATCCTACTTGTTATATTTACTTACTTTTGTTTTGTTTAAGCCCTTATAACTTCTTAACTACGATATGTGTAATTGTTAAATGTGAAACGGTTACCCGTGCAGCGTGTAATAAGCTATTTGTTAAAATATTTATGATGACAAGAACTTGTTGCATTTCAAAGCTATTGTAAATAACCCTTCACTACAGTAAAGCTTTCCTTTTCCCAAGGGGTATAGACAAGGTTGATTGTATAAATAGGCTAAAAGGTATGGCGATAAATAAACAGTGGGAAACATTTAATGAAACAATTCAAAATGTTCAACAAATGTACATCCTGTTAAAAAAACAAAAACTGAGAAAAAGATCCATCCATTGTTTACTTAAGGAACTTTAGTATTAGATTAAAAGAGGCTCAGGGTGTTGTAAAGGTTAGTGGCAAGCCTGAGGACTAAGAGTGTCTTAGAAACCAACAAGGAGCCACCAAAAGTAAATTTAAAAAGTAATATAAGAGCGTTAACTAGCCAGGAAAATAAAAACATATTGTAGAAGCTTTTACAAGTATATTAAAAGGAGGGACATGTCTTAAAATTTTTTCTTTTCTTTATTAAAATTTTGGGGACTTAAACTAATCTCCCTGAAGCAGCTCTGTGCCTCGAGGAGATTTCTGCGTTCTTTCGCTTGCACGCGTGAAAGAGCACAGGCCCCGATTCAGGGAATCCCCTCCCCCCCGCCACCCCTCCCAACCTCCTCCCAATTGAGCGCTCAGCGCTTCCAGGCGCACATCATGTTGGGTGGGCCTTAATTGGCCCGCCCACATAAAATGGCGGCGCAGACACCCCCCCCAACGGGGGGAAAATTCTCCCCATGGTTTTAAGAAAGTGAAGTCCTGTTTGACAAATTTATTAGAGTCTTCTGAGGATGTAACTAGTAGGGTAGATAAAATAGAACCTGTAGATGTAGTATGCTTGGATTTCCAAAAGGCATTCGATAAGATGCCACACAAAAGGCAAGACAAGGGCTCGTGGAGTTGGGGTAATATATTAGCATGGATAGAGCACTGGTTAACAGACAGGAAGTAAAGAGTGGGATTAAATCGGGCATTTTCAAGTTGGCAAGCTCTAACTGGTGGAGTGTTGCAAGGATTAATGCTGGGGTCTCAGCTATTTACAACCCACATTAATGACTTAGATGAAGAGGCAGATCTAAATTTGCTGATGACACAAAGCTGGGTGGGAACATAAGCTGTGAGGACACAGAATCTGTAAGCAATATATACAGGTTAAGTGAGTGGGCAACAAGGTGGCAGATGAAGTATAATGTCAGGAAATATGAAGTCATTCACTTTGATAGTAAGAATGGAAAAGCAAAATTTGTTTAAAGCCATGAAACTTGGAGATGTTGATGTTCAGGGGGAATTGGGTATAATCATACAAGGAACACAGCAAGTTAACATGCAGGTACAGCAAGCAATTAGGAAGGCAAATGGCCTAATTTTTATTGCAATGGGATTAGAGTAAAATAATAAGGAAGTCTTGTTACAGTTGTATAGGGCTATGGTCAGACCACACTGGAGTGGTGTGCAGTTTTGGTCTCTAGATCTAAGGAAGGATATACTTGCATTGGAGCTGAGAGATCGATTCTTTACCAAATTGGTCCCTGGGATGAGGTTCCTGTCCTATGAGAAGAAACTGAGTAAATTGGGCCTATACCCTCTGGAGTTTAGAAGAACGAGAGGTGATCTCATTGAAACAAACAAGATTCTGAAGGGACCTGACAGAGACTTAGGGCTGGATTTTCACCATCGAGGCGGGAACTTAAATTGGGAAATTTCCCTATTTGGCAGACTTGTCTCCTTTCAAAGGGCCTCTGCCCTGCATATTTTCGTTCCGGAGAGGCAAAGGTGGGATGGAGTTGGGCCCACTGTCCCCGGAGGCAGTTCAGAGGCGGCCACAGAAGCAGGCTTGTTAGAAGGCCCACCTCAGTTCTCTGAGACTTTGGCCCATTTGTATAAAAGGCTCTTGGGCCCTCTAGTCCTCACCTCCCACCTAATTATCATATCCCTATACACCCCCCACCCACCCCCATACCAGCTCCATGACTCTCCATGGCCACTCACCTAGCATTCACTATGGGAAGGCCTCAGAAGCCATGTGGAGACAAAACAATTAAACTTCTCATCAGCCAAGAGAGTTCTCAGTTATACACATTTGATATTGAAAGAAAACTCTCATTCATGAAACGCTTTCACAAAATTTAAATCCCCTCAAGTGGTATTTCTGTTGTAAAAACAAGCAAAGACAGGCTTTTAAAGTTGTCAATCGAAATGTGAACTCAGCTCCCTTCTGAGATGGGTGGTTTTGGAGCTTTTGAAACTCAGCAAAATATTCAAAATGGGCTCAGTTATAATAACCACTCTTGGGAAATGTTAACAATGAGGTCTATTGAAACTTCAGGAACCAACAGCTAATTTTTTTTCTAAGCTACACCAGATGGCCAGTCAATCAATGCACTCCAGCACTGGATATTTGTTCTTTTTCTCTCTAACCAAAAGCTGCAGCTTGTTTTTTTTTCATTTTTAAGGGGCTGAAGATTTAAATCCTTTCAGATCATGACATTTAAACAGACCTTATCTGCCTTCAAGAATGTTTATGCCTCCTTGTAAAATTGTGACTCCCACACTGCGGGCTAAAGCCCTTGGAAAAGTGACAATGTGGTCTGTTTGAACTCGACACCAATTTCAAATGTCCCTGCTGAATTTGGGTTGCCCTCCTGTGTGATTCATGTCCCATCCCCTTACCCCACCAGCAACATTGGGATCTCCCAGAAATGAGGGCAGGACTACCGCATCAGGGTCCCACCTGCCATTGTTAAAGACCTTCGGAGTCAGCCCGACTCTTGAGAAAATCCAGACCTTAGAGGTTGCTTCCTTGCCTGAGGAAGCTGGAGCACAAGGGCACAGTCTCAGATAAGGGGCCGATCAGTACGGAGATGAGGAGAAATTTCTTCACTCAGTGTTGGGAATCTTTGGAATTCTCTTACCCCACAGGGTTCTCGATGTTCCAGGCTGAGACAGGCTGATTTTTGGTCCCACAGGGAATCAAGAGATGTGACAGGAAAGTGGCGTTTAGGCTGAATAGTGGGGCCAAGCTAGACAGGCCTTATGGTTTACTCCTGTTCCTATTTCTTATGTTCTTAAGTTTAAAAAGTGGTATGTCCCTCAAAGCTCGTCTTTTTCCCCAGAAGCAAATCCTTCTAAAATATGTTCCTATTGCATCCTTTTCATAAATTGAACTGCCACCTCAAATAAATAAATAAATCAAATAAATAGCCAATGCCAGATGTTTAAAAAAGTATATTTAGCAATATAAATTTCATTTCCACTGCTGCCTTTTTAGAAATATATTGCCCAATCTTTATATCATTAACTGCCTAGTTCTACCCATCTTAGAAGGAAATAAATTTCAGTAGAACATATTCCCTCTACTCTCCTTTAGTTACCATAATTTTATAATATTTATAAATTTCATTCCCAGTACTGGCCTTTAATAAATAATTCACCTAAATAACAGAACATGCGTGTCTGGAACATGCCTTTGAGCTAAATGAGCAACAACATGGCAGATTCACACATGCACATTTTTTTTCAATAAAGGCATTAAGAAAAATGGGGGAAAAAATAGTAAAATACGATATTTTGGAAAATCTGCAACTGCATCTGGTATCCAAAAGGAAACTGATCTGAAGTTGTTAACAAGGATGCAAATCACATAAGGATACTCCAAGACTTGGACAAAGACAGAATTATTTTCCATTCATCAGGCTTAACAGTTTTCTTTTTAGACTGTTGATTATATAAGAAATATATAGAAGTGCGGAACTCAATCTGCTTTTATTCATCAGTGTCAACTTCACTAGCTCAGTTTTCTGACAATTACTTGTAAATGCTTACTGCTCATGTAAAACATAAAAAAAACGAAGCCTGAAAAAATTAAAATGCAGGAAATACACAACAAATAAATCAGCATCTGAAAGAGAATAGTTAACATTTTGAGTGTAAGCTTTGAATCTTCACTCTTCGGTCTAAATGTTGTTGTTAAGTGCCCTGCTGTGCATTTTGTTTTGAAACTTAACAATTGAGCCCAGTACAAAACAGACAAAACACAGTCTAACTCATCACTCACCTTCGGGAAGAGCAGTTGGAGAGGCGGACCTGTGGGAGATACACGGAGTGGGGTGAGGATCAATGCAGCCTGGGGAGCGCAGCCTACATCACTCACCTTCGGGGAGAGCAGCCAGAGAGGCCGACCTGTCAGCTGCTCAGAACCAGCCCACGCTGAGTTCAAAAGGAGAGTGAAAAGAAACAAATTGTGACATCACTGGAAAGAAGCAATTTGATTGGTTGGAGAAGAAGCTAGCTGTTTGGTGAGTATCTAGTTAAGTGTTTAAGGTTTATTCTATTCCTAAGGTTTAGAATAAAGGAGGAACTGTACTTTTTGGTAAGGTTTATAAAGTAGGATTTAAAAGTTTAAGTGATTTAAAAGTTGAAGGTTGAGGCATGGCAGGACAGCTCAGCCAAGCGGAATGCCCATCCTGTGGAATGTGGGGAGTCGTGGACACTTCTTGTGACCCAGACGAGCCCATGTGCTGGAAGTGTCACCAGCTGCACAGGCTTGAGCTCCATGTTTCAGAGCTTGAGCAGCGGCTGGAGTCACTGAGGTGCATCCATGAGGCAGAGAGCTACGTGGATAGCACGTTCAGAGAGGTGTCACACTGCAAGTTAGGGGCAAGCTGGCAGATAGGGACTGGGTGTCCGCCAGGCAGTCCCATGAGAAACAGGCAGGTAGTGCAGGAGTCTCATTAACCGGTTTTCCATTCTGGATATCGGTGAGGGCAATGGATCCTTGGAGTGCAGCAAGAGCCAAGCCCGTGGCACCATGGGTGGCTCAGCTGTACAGCAGAGGAGGAAGAAGAGCAGAAGGACAGTACTGATGGGGGATTCTTTAGTTAGGGGAGCAGACAGGCGTTTCTGCGGCCGTCAACGTGACTCCAGGATGGTTTGTTGCCCCCCTGGTGCTAGGGTCAAGGATGTCACAGACCGGGTGCAGGACATCCTTGTGGGGGAGAACGAACAGCCAGAGGTCGTGGTCCACATTGGTATTGATAACATAGGTAGGAAGGGGGTGTGGTCCTGTAATCGGAATTTAGGGAGCTAGGTAGAAAATTAGCAAGCAGGACATCTAAAGTAGTAATCTCTGGATTACTCCCAGTGCCACGTGCAAGTGAGTACAGAAATAGGAAGATAAGACAGATGAATGCATGGCTGGAAAGATGGTGCAGGAGGGAGGGCTTTAGATTCCTGGGACACTGGGACTGGCTCTGGGGGAGATGGCACCTGTGCAAGCAGGACGGGTTGCATCTGAACAGAGCCGGGACTGAGTTCCTTGCGGGTCTTTTTGCTAATGCTGTTGGGGAGGGTTTAAACTAACTCAGCAGGTGTGTGGGAACCAGGAGGGAATATTAGAAAGTAATACCAGGGTGCACGGAATGCTGGGAGAGGCAGATAGCACTAAAACAGAGAGTCGGAGTTGGAGTAAGGGAGCAAGTAATGAATTCTAAATCAGGGTTATACTGCATGTATATGAATGCACGGAGTATAGTTAATAAAATTGGGGAGTTACAGGCACAGATTGCCTTGTGGGATTATGATGTTGTGGCGATAACGGAGACCTGGCTCAAGGAAGGGCAGATTCGGGTGCTAAATATTCCTGGTTACAAAGTGTTCAGAAAAGATAGGAAAGGGAAAAATGGAGGAGGGGTGGCTTTTTTGGTTAAGGAGAGTATTGCAGTACTGGAGAAAGAGGATGTGTCAGAGGATTCAAGGACAGAATCGATTTGGTGAGAGCTAAGGAATGGGTGGAATTACGTTGCTCAGCGTAATATATAGACCACCAGCCAGTGGGAAGGATATAGAGGAGCAAATCTGCAAGGAACTTACATCGTAGGGTATTTATAATGGGGGACTTCAATTACCCGTATATAGACTGGGATAGTGGTAGTGTAAGGGGCAGTGAGGGATAAGCGTTCCTAGATTGTGTTCAGGAGAATTTCCCACAGCAGTATGTGTCAACAAGGGCACAACAGGCCAACAAGAAAGGAGGCACTGCTAGACCTGGTTCTTGGGAATGAGGTGAGCCAAGTAAATCAAGTGACAGTACGGGAACATTTAGGGGGCAGTGATCTTTGTATCATAAGGTTTAGGATTACGGTGGAAAAAGATATTGGTCAATCCAGAGTAAGAATAAATCAACTGGCAGAGAGCGGACTTCAATGGGGCAAGAACGGAGCTGGGCCCAAAGGTTGGCAGGAAAAACAGTACTGAACCATGGGCTACCTTCAAAGCGGAGATGGCTTGGGCACAGTCAAGGTATGTTCCCTCAAAAGGGAAGAGTAGGACAAACAAATCCAGAGCTCCATGGATGACAAAGGAGATAGAAACTAAGTTAAAGAAGAAAAAGTGTGCTTACAACAGGTGTCAGAACCAAGCTGAATACAGAAGGTTCAGAAGGGATGCGAAAAAGCAAATATGAGAAGCAAAGAGGGATGAAAAAAAGGCTGGCAGCTAACATAAAAGGAAATCCCAAAGTATTTTATAAACACATCAATAGTAAAAGGGTGGTAAAAGGAGGAGTAGGGGCCAAAAAGGGGATTTACTCCAGAGACAAGAAGCATGGCTGAGGTTTAAACAAATACTTTGCATCTATCTTTACCTCCGAGGTAGATGCTGCCCAGGCCATGGTGACAGAGGAAGAAACTCAATCACTAGAAGGGTTTAAAATTGATAAGGAGGAGATATTGGATAAGCTGTTGATATTTAAAAGTTGATAAAGCACTGGGACTGGATGAGATACATCCAAGAATACTGAAGGGAGTAAGAGTGGAAATTGCAGAGACACTGGCAATAATCTTTCAATGTTCCCTAGATTCGGGGGAGGTGCCGGAGGACTGGGGAATTGCAAACATTACGCGCTTGTTCAAAAAGGGTTGTAAAGATCTGCCCTGCAATTGCAGAGCAGTCAGTTTAACTTGGATGGTGGGGAAACTTCTAGAAACAATTATTCGGGCTAGAATTAATAGTCATATGGAAAAA
Organism: Cetorhinus maximus; assembly: GCF_964194155.1. NCBI lineage: Eukaryota > Metazoa > Chordata > Chondrichthyes > Lamniformes > Cetorhinidae > Cetorhinus > Cetorhinus maximus. Next base: position 71,630,744 of record NC_135894.1, read on the forward strand.
CGTGGATTGATTCGAAAGAGTCAGCATGGATTTGTTAAAGGTGAATCGTGTCTAACAAATTTGCTGGAGTTTTTTTTAAAGAGGTAACAGAGATAGTTGATGAGGGCAAGGCCGTTGATGTGGTGTATATGGACTTCCAAAAGGCGTTCGATACAGTGCCACACAACAGACTTGTGAGGAAAGTTATAGGTCATGGAACAAAATGGGCAGCAGCAATGTGGATACAAAATTGGCTGAGTGATAGGAAACAGAGAGTAATGGTTAATGGATGTTTTTCGGACTGGAAGAAGGTTTGTAGTGAAGTTCCCCAGGGGTCGGAATTGGGACCCTTGCTTTTCCTGATATATATAAATATATATATATCTACAAATATATATAAGCGATCTAGATCTTGGTATGCAGCAGACAATTTCAAAGTTTGCGGACGACACAAAGCTTGGGGGAATTGTAAACTGTGAGGAGGACAGTGTAGAACTTCAAAAGGACATTGACACATTGGTGGAATGGGCAAATAGGTGGCAGATGAAGTCCAATGTGGGGAAGTGTGAGGTGATACACTTTGGCACAAAGAACATGGAGAAACAGTATAAAATAAAGGATATTATTCTAAAAGGTGTGCAGGAGCAGAGAGACCTGGGCGTATATGTACATAAGTCATTAAATGTGGCAGGACAGGTAGAGAGAGCTGTTTCTAAAGTATACAGTATTCTAGGCTTCATTAATAAGAGCATAGAGTACAAGAGCAGGGAGGTTATGATGAACTTATATAAGACACTGGTTAGACCTCTGCTGGAGTATTGTGTACAGTTCTGGGCGCTACACTATAGGAAGGATGTGAACGCATTTGAGAGAGTGCAGAAGGGGTTTATGAGAATAGTTCCAGGGATGAGACACTTCAGTTATGAGGTGAGATTAGAGAAGTTGGGACTGTTTTCTTTAGAGAGGAGAAGGCTGAGAAGAGACTTGATAGAAGTTTTCAAAATAATAAGGGGCCTGGAGAGAGTAGATAGGGAGAAACTGTTCTTCTCGTAAATGGATCAAGAACCAGAGGGCACAGTTTTAAAGTGTTTTGCAAAAGAAGCAAACGCGAGGTGAGAGGAAACTTTTTCACACAGTGAGTAGTTAGGGTTTGGATTGCACTGCCTGGAAGTGTGGTGGAGGCAGGTTCAATTAAGGCATTCAAGAGGACATTGGATGATTATCGAAATAGAAACAATGTGCAGAGTTACGGAGAAAAAAGCAGTAAATTGGCACTAAGTTAAAATGCTCAGAGAGCCGTGCAGACGCAATGGGCCGAATGGCCTCCCTCTACACCATAACAATTCTGTGATTCTGTGAGCTGCCCTATGCAGGATTGCAATCCCTTAATCGTTTCAGGAAAGAATTCTAATAATATTTAAATGATAACTCAGTGAAATGATGCCAGTGAACAAATTCACAACACAATGACAGAAGTGCTAAATAATCGCCCTGATTCCATGTCACCATAACATTCTCAGCAATTAGGAAAGTTTTCACACATGAATATGTCTGAACTTGTAGAATTATCCACCACCACCAGTTACCTCTTCTGTTAGGACTGTAGGATATTCCAAATGGATTTTAATAAATTTCCATATAGGAACACAGATTAGTTCATCATTCATCTTATTTTGTGGGACTCGGTTGTGCCCAAATTGGCTGCTTTGTCTTTTTATTACACTCTGTATTTTAAGCAAGCAAATGTCCAGCATATGTATAAACCCATCAACACATTTAAAAATCTCCAATTCAAGTTAATAAGAAATCTACACCAATCATTAAAGTTCCAGTCTGGCCAATATGAAATGCACTTTCTCACTTCAAAGGGGAACTCCATTTCACTAAATCCAGGGAGCTCATATGTAAGTTTACAGAGCTACAGTTGAGAGCTGCAAAGTTTGTGCAGGAATATTGCTCTCATTAACCTGGCTAAGACATGCAACTTACCAGATCAGATCGCTGCCTAGCTTACCAATTCTGTTCAGCAAGAACCACCCTACACATTTGGACTTTTACATACAGGGTTATCTGCAGCCAAGTGAAAAGAATCCCAGTTCTTGTGGTTCCCTTTAGTGAGTCAGCCTGACGAGTCAGTCAATTATCAATAGTGCACAGGAGCTTTGTGGAATTACCTAGCACAGAGGATGAACTTTGTTCTGTATGCCCATCAACAAGCGTGTCATCTTGACCCACCTTTAATGACATATACACACAGGTCTTTCTGCTCCTGCACACCCTTTAGAGTTGTATCCCTTATTTTATATTGTCGCTCCATGTTCTTCCCACCAAAATGCATCACCCTCACACCTCTCTGCATTGAACTTCATCTGCCACCTATCTACCCACTCCACCAAGTTGTCTATGTCCTTTTGAAGTTCTACACTGTCCTCCTCACAGTTTACAATGCTTCCAAGTTTTGTATCATTCGCAAACTTTGAAATTGTCTCCTACACACCAAGATCTAGATCATTTATATGCATCAGGAAAAGCAAGGGTCCCAATACCGACTACTGGGGAACTCCAGTACAAACCTTCCTCCAGCCCAAAAAATATCCATTAACCATAACCTGCTGTTTCCTATTACTCAGCCAATTTTATATCCACGTTGCTACTGTCCCTTTTATTCCATTAGCTATAACTTTTCTCACAAGTCTGTTGTGCGGCACTGTATTGAATGCCTTTTGGAAGTCCACATACACATCAACAGCATTACCCTCATCAGCCCTCTCTGTTACCTCTTCAAAAAACTCCAGCAAGTTAGTTAAACATGATTTTCCCTTAAGAAATCCATGTTCTTCCTAATCAACCCACATTTTTCCACGCGGCTATTAATTCTATCCTGAATAATTGTTTCTAGAAGCTTCCCTACAACCTGAGGTTCAACTGACTGTTCTGTAATTGCTGAGCTTATCCTTACAACTTATTTTGAACAAGGATGTAATGTTTGCAATTCTCCAGTCCTCTGGCACCTCCCCTGAGTCTAGGGAAAACTGAAAGCTTATGGCCAGTGCCCCTGCAATTTTCTCACACTTCCTTCAATATCCTTGGATGCATCTCATCCGGCCCCAGTATAAAAACACCTTTTCACACCTGGGCTACAGGCAACATCTCCAAACAGCAGCAATTTCAAGTCTCAAACTTTCCTCATTAACTGAATGATACACAGTGCTGTCAAAGGACCTATGAGGCATTTTCTGCTGTGCCAGTCAATTTCGCAGCCCAATCTCATCTTTCAGGCTTACACATCACCAACCCGGTTCAATACGTCCCCCTGCAGTCTTTCACAATCCTCACTACCATTTCCTATTTTGGTATCACGACCAAATTTCAGTTCACAAATCCAGGTAATTCATGTACGTGATAAATAAGGGGCACCCAACACCTCCCATGAAACCCCTCCCCATAGTACAAGCCGCTGTGGAGCACCACATCTCTCGAGTCCAAGAAATTTCCTTTTATTCCTAATCTTTGCATTTTTGTTCTCTAGCCAAGTCTCTTATATTTTTTTACAACTCTTTTCTTCTGATTATGGGCTTTCATTAAGAACAGGAAACTGCCATCAACAATTCAGCAATGTCAACATCACATTTCTGGCATGCACAGGGAAACTAAGAGCTCAGCCTAACTACAAGCAGAATGAAATGCAGCCCTGGGCTTTGCTGCTGGTAGGCCAGTGTCTCCAGACGTAGGAACAAAACCACCTCACAAAGTGCTGCCTTGTGACTCTGGAAGTATGTACACTGCTTGATTTATTATTCAGTTCAGTGACATAGATGGCCTATCAAATATTGTTGTATCCTCTTTTAATTGATACAAGTTTCATTATATAGGATGAATTAATTGAAAAATGAGCATTTTTGGCTCACGCCGTCACACTGAGCCTGAAATATGATGCAAGGGTCTCCAACGCTTAATTGCTGAAATAGAGGTCAGAATTTTATCATTCCTTGGGCAGTGGGAAGGCCAGTGAGATTGCTGGGATCCGGATCGGATCAGCTCCCCAACGCAGTCCCACCATCAGGGCATTTTCTAACAGTGGGATCAGGTGTGGAAAGGCTGCCCGCTGCAAGGATCTACAAAATTAAAGACCAAACTAGACATCATTTTATAGTGCGATCAGCACTGGAAATTATGGACAGCAAGGTGCCCCCCATGATAGCCCATGAGAGATGATTTAATGGAAGAAAGAAGGGGCCATGGCAGGGTAAGTAGCAACCACCGTCCTAACGATCTCCTCAGCGCAGCTTTACCTGTGGCTCTTAGCCCCATGAATATTTAATATTTTTTAGTGACCTGCTATAGGCCTGAGATCTCCTACGTACCTCAGCATCACCCACCTTTCCCGGTGGCGCTAAAGAGGCTTCAAAGTTGACAGCCCTGTGATTGGGCCAGCAGTATCAGCAGCCCGCCCTCCATTCTTAATTGGATGGTGGGGTCACAGGTAATCAATTAGCAAGTCATCTATAGTAAATTTGCCAAATCGATCCCACTGTAGGCAATTGTGGGCTCAGGGCCTACTTTTTACCCTGCGTCAGTGTCCTGACATCCCTCATAAAATTCAGCTCAGAATGTCATGCAATACACTACACAGTATTGTTGTACTTGGGCTGAAAATAAAGGAAAGCATATAAATGCATTTGCTTAATGGAGCCAGATTTTAAGTGCAGTGAAAAGGAATGAATATATAGAGTGAGTATAACTCTTTCGAGTTATCAACAGATCGCATGTAACTCTTTCGAGTACATTCACAGTTCTTGGTTTTCCGGGAGTGGGACATGAACCCACAACCTTCTGATTCAAAGGCGAGGGTGCTATGAACTGAGTGTAGGCGCACACCACTGTAATATATCCCAACAGGTGAAACTGATGGTCTCCAGAGGAAAATATTACACGGCCCACAAACATGAAACCCACTAAAGGAAATAAGGTAGTAATGACATTTTTTCTATACTTTACAGAATATGTATTAAAAACACCAGTTCCATTTGCCTGAGAGCAATGTATATTTTAAGTGCCACTTTTAAAGTAGGACCATGCATAGAAAACTGCTAGTTTGGTCCCACCTGATTACATTGCTATGCATGAATACAACTTACTTGTTTCACATACTTTGTGACATCTTAGTTTGAAATCAACACATTATCTGTTATTTTACCGGGATAGCAAAAAGACACCTCTGCATTCTCTCACTTTTGCTGTGTGTTATCTAGTTTTCCTCGTTTCATACTTACATCTGCAGAAATATCCTTTACTCTTAAACTATACATATGGGAACCATAACTATCTCCAGAGTCACCTTAGTTTAGAAAACAAAGAAGTTTGTTTTTTTTTCCTAAGAGGGTCATACGGACTCGAAACGTCAACTGTGTTCCTCTCCTCAGATGCTGTCAGACCTGCTGAGTTTTTCCAGGTAATTTTGTTTTTGTTCTAGATTTCCAGCATTTTGCTTTTATTTAAGAAGTTTACTCTGATGCCCTTTATGTTATAGTACCGTCATTGATGGCAGCATCAGCTTCTCTACATTGCTGTAACTGTAATGTAAATGAGGCCTGCTGCCTCTGACAGCACGGAGACTCAAGCAATGAGGTTTTCCCAGGCTCCACTGGAGTCAACAGTACTTGCAAATATAAACACTGGCACCAGCAGAAGTTGGGTAGCAATCTACATTTATGTTTTGACTGATCTTTTAGAAAGGGGAAACTCTTTGTCATAAATAAAATTGTCAGCACAGAGAACAGGGCTATTTTCACATTCCTGTCAGCAGGAGGAAAAGAGAGCTGGACATTATTGTCTTGCCTCAAACATCCTGACCCATCTGTACAAGTAAATTACGCAAAATTGTTCGAAAAGGTCTGGTAGGCAGAAATGAGCAGTTGATGAACGACTGCACAAAGCTAAATGAGTACGTTCCAATTTAAAGGCGTCCGGGTCACTACAAACCTGAAACTTAGCACTGATTAGTACTAAACTCTCTTGCATCATTTGAAATTCTAGATTATCGGTCATTTCTCAGCCAGGTCACTTGATGGAGTGTCACCACTGCCTAGAGATGAGGTACAGCCAACTTCAAAAACCATCAGCTCAAAAAGTAGGGTGAATAAATGAAAGCCAGCATGGATTTCTTAAAGACAAATAGTGTTTGACTAACTTGATTGAGCTCTTTGATGAGGTGGTTGGTGAAGGTAGTGCAGCTGATGTTGTGCATGTGGTCTTTCAAAAGGTGTTGGACAAAATACCACATAATAGACCTGTTAGCAAAATTAACGCCACTGGGATTAAAGGACAGTGGCAGCATGGCTTCAGGATGAACAGCTATTTTTCAGACTGCAGGGAGACGTACAGTTGTGTTCCTCAAGGATAAATATTAGACCATTGCTCCTTTTGTTATATATGAATGACTTAGGCATAGGGGGCATAGTTTTAAAGTTTACAGATGACAGGGAACTCGAATATATAGTAAGCAATGAGGAGGACGTAACAGATTTCATGAGGACATAGAAACAGACTGATGAATTGGGCAGACAGGCATCAGATGAAATTTAACCCAGAGACATGTGAAGTGCATCATTTTGGTAGGAAGAATGAGGAGAGGAAATATGACTTTAATGGTCAGCAGGTCTGGTAGCATCTGTGGAGAGAGAAACAGAGTTAAAATTTCAGATCGATGACATTTCATCAGAACCGGTCATCAACATGAAACATTAACTCCATTTCTCTCTCCACAGATGCCTCCATACCTGAGTATTTCCGGAATTTTCTATTTTTAATTTCAGATTGCTAACATGGGTTGATTTTATATGAACTAAATGGTAGAATTTCAACAGGGTGCAGGATCCCTGGGATAAGTGGGTGTGTGTGGACACAAATCTTTGTGATGACAGACAAGTTAAAAAAGCTGTTAAAAAGCATTGGGATCCTTGGCCTTGTAAATCGAGGCATTAAATACAAAGGGCAGAATTTTTCCCTTGGTGGGCGGGTGGGCCCAACCGGCTCGGCAGCGGGCGGGTAGCCGACCCCCGCCACCAAAACAGGCCCCGCCGCCATTTTGAGTGGGCGGGCTGCCTGACGGGAAGCGCTATGTGCTTCCTGTGCGGGGGGGATTCCCCAACTGTCAAAGTGCGCTGTTTCACGCATACACACTAAAGAGCGCACATCTCCCTGAGACTAAGTGCTGTCTCAGGGAGATTACTGACAGTCTAAAAAAAGCTTTAAAAATAGAAAAATAAAAAATTATTAACATGCCGTCACACGAGATGGGACATGTTAATAAGAAGCACAGAAACTTTATTAAAGTTTTTAAAAACGGACATGAAGCCTCATCCTGCCAGTGGATGAGGTTTCATGTTTTTTCAGAAGCCCGCTGGGGCTCTTAGCCTGCCCACCAACCTTAAGGTTGGACGGGCAGGGCCTTTAATTGTTTTAGTTATCCTGTCAATGGCCTCAATTGGCCATTGACAGGTCGGCGGGCAGACAGTTGATTTCGCTGTCCCCCCGCCTTCCTGAATATTTAAATGGACCGGGATGACATCGGGTTTCCCCCCCGACGTCATCCTGCGTCATTTTTGCGTTGGCGAGCGGGCCCCGCCCCCAACTCGCCGATGGGAAAATTCTGGCCAAAGACAAAGTTAGTTATGCTAAACCTTTTATAAAACACTGGTTAGGCTTCATTTAGTGTAGTGTGTTCAATTTCGGGCCTCAAACTTTGGGAAGGACATCAAAGCCTTAAAGGAGATGCAGAAGAGACTTACTACAACAGTGCCGGGGTGAGGCACTTCAGTTACGTGGAGAGACTGTAAAAGGTGGAATTGTTCTCCTGGGAGAAGAGGAGATTCGATAGAGGGGGAAATCATGAACTGATTTGATAAGGGTGAATAAGCAGAGCGCGTTTCCAGAAGAGTCAGTAACAAGAAGACACAAAACTTAATGTGATTGGCAAAAGAAAAAGAACAAACAGGAAACATTATTTTACACGGCAATTGTTGTGATCTGGAATGCAGTCTCAAAGGATGGCGGAAGCAGATTCAGTGGTAACATTCTGAAGAGAACTGGATAAATACTTAAAAGGGAAAAAAATTAATAGGACTATGGGGAAAGAGGAAGGGAGCGGGATTAATTGTATGGATTTACCAAAGAGCCTGCACATGGACAATGGGTTGAATGACCTCCTCTTGTATTGTACCATTCTGTGATTTCATGAATGCACTGTGCTCAATAAATTATACATATCTTTACTAATACTGAATATTGAAATGATAACTTGCTGGTACTATTAAAATTTTGGTTTATCAACTGAATCTGCACCAGCAGAGGGAGTGCACTTTACACTGCTGTTATTTTCACTGCTTTATTAATATATATAATACACACACAATTGTATATATATTATGTTCGAATAAATACCATGTTCTCTGCAGATGGCCCAGCTAATAACCTAAACCATACCCTTTCAAAGTTGTTTTGTACTCCTAAGTGGTAGGTGAATAAAAGTGATAGGTAACCCTTGCTTGTTTGGGGTCAGTTGCTGTACTGGCAATGTACTACATTCACTGTACATTTTGTAATAATATTATTATATATTCACTGTAGGCCAGGTACTTGACACTCCTAGAGGAATAATGAAAATCAAGAGGAGGGGGTAAAGAGCTGCCTTCACTTGGTACAGTCCTTGTACTTGTTATCACTTGTGGGGCAACACTGACAGAAATCACTGTGTAGCCTAAAGAACTCCATTTGCCTAGGTAAAACTAGCCTTGCGGGGTGCGCAATGTTAGGAAACATGGAGCTAAGAAAGGGTTAAAATATAGCTTCAGCACACAGTGCATCACAGGCGGAAAGGTCCTCTCTCTACAGCAAAACAATCAAGATAAACACCTGCATCTTTATCATTGCAAGGATGGTGAGAGAACATTGCTAAAACTAGCCCAATGGGACCTTGGAAATTAGTTAAAGAAGCTGAAAAAAATTTAAAACAAAGATGGCTGCAGGGTTGTGTCATCTTCATGCAAGTCAATTGTATAACTTTACTCACTGATGTGTATATTATAATGTATATAACAATAATATATAACCATAATTAATAATAGATATTATAGATTTTTTCCCCAAAAATTAAAAATAATGTTTTTAAAAGCTTACTCTTTTGACCCTTGACCCTGATCCTCTTCCTTCTCTGTTAGCCTGGAAGAAACTCACTGTGGCTTCCCATTCGGGCCTCTGAGTCAAACATTGCAGTTGAGTCCCGATGGTGGCACATATTGCATAAAGGATCCTGCTAGCTTTGATTGGGTGCCCTTGCCAACTGCTGAGTTGAGCAAGTTAAAATCCCAAATCCCAAAATCCCATCAGCTCCCAAGATTTAAATCAGCCAGCTCTCATACTGCCAAATGTGGGCCAGAAAAAAAACTTGCTGACATGGCTAAATAAACTGCAATTTTAAGTTGCCCGCCCACCTAGTTTCCGCATGATAGGGAGCCCGCCCACCTAGTTTCCGCATGATAGGGAGGATTAAAATGCCCTCATCAATACAGCTTGCATATTGGAAGTGGATGAGTAAAGTTTATGACACTTTGGAAATTGCTTCTGAGAAATGCCAATTAAAAGTAAGGGTGTCAGGTCATTGCTGCTTATATCACATATATGTACCATGTTTGTTGTAGCAGATTTATGAATTCTTAGTATAATGTTCAGCAGATCACATCTGTCATTTCATAGAACTATAGAATCTAGTTTACAGTAACTAGCTACTCCTATAAAACTATATGGTTAAGCATGGGAATTGTAAAGCATTTGCTCTTTGATTCATCTTCAATTGGTGCCAGATTTGCAGTGCCAAAAGAACAGTACTCACTGTTCATTACACTTATCCACAGACATTCTATGAGCTTTTGCAGTGGAAGCTGCAGCAATTAGGAAACCAAAAACAGGCATTGCCCTCTGGAGAGGATCTGGAACCTAAGCGAAAAGGGCAAGCAAGCCAGTTTCTCCTTAACCAATCTGATTTGTTACAATCTGATTAGGGGCCAGTAACTTTTTGTTTAGAGTACACAAAGTTTGAATTCCCAGTTACCCACTAAAAGAAAAGAGCCACAAGATTCCACTGTTTTAAACAAACAAAATAAACTTTACTAGACAAAACCAGAAAAGTAAGACAATCCACAATATCTATCTTATACTCTAACATTCACAATTAATTGGCCAGGATCTTTGGGTCGGCGTGCGGGGGCCGACATTGGGTGTGCGTCCCGACGTCACCGTGCCTCATTCAGATCTTGAGTTCGGCGGGTGCGCACCGCAGCCTGCTGTGCACCCGCCGAACTGTTCAAAGGCCTATTAAGGCCATTTAAACAGCAATTAAAATAATTAACTGAGCTGCCCGTCCAACCTTAATGTTGGCGGGCAGGCGAAGAGCCCAGGCGGCCTTCGCATTTATCATGAAACCTCATCCATGGGTGGGATGAGGTTTCATGAAGGTTTTTAAACTTTAATAAAAATTTTCAATAAAATTCATAGACATGTCCCAGCTCATGTGACACTGTCACATGAGGCAACGTCTTAAAATTTTTTTTCCCCTTTATTTAAAATTTTTAAATATCATACTGATCTCCCTGAGGCAGCTCTGTGCCTCAGGGAGATTTCTGAGCGCAGGCCCCGACTCAGCCCACTCCCCCTGCCCGCACAGGGAGCACGTCACGCCGGGCGGGCCTTAATTGGCCCCCCCATGTAAAATGGCAGCGTGCAGCCGATCGCGGGCGGCAATCGGCTGCACGCCCACCCGCGCCCGCTCCCGCCCAACCACCCCCCCCACCCGACGGGGAGAAAATTCTCCCCAATGTGAAGTAAATATGAATTAACAGGCAAACTGTGGTTGAACACACTGCACATTAAATTGCAGATCAAACCAAGACAGATACCACGGATTTCTCAACAACCCAACCAGATGTCAATAACCACTGAGAGTCACAAAATCTTGGTAAAACAGTCTCTCTCAAGAGAGATTTCAACTCTTCCCTAATGAAGATTGAACCTCTGAATTCCCTCAAAGCCACTCCAACTCAGACTGCCTTAATGACTGCTCACCTGCCGATAGTTCAACCTCTTCTCCTGAGACTGTGTTCCACAGGGTTAACAAAGCTGCACTCCCACCTCTAATTAACAGCACACACTTCCAACTCTTTCACAGACTGCTAGCTTCACTAAGCTGGCACTGCCCCTGGGTTTCTCTCAACTCTAGTCTCCCAGCTATACTAAGCGATAATTGGCTCCCCGGGCTTCTCCAAGCTCTAACTGCCTGGCATGGAATCAGTGCCACCTTCTCAGGTCCCCAGGATTTCTCGGAGTCCTATCTGACTGGAGCCTGCTAACAACTCCCTGGCCTCTCTGTGAGCTGCAAACCACATGAAGTCCAAACTGCAACCAACCCCCACTCCCATCAAAAACACAGATAAACTGAAACCAGAGAACCTTCTTAAGCTCCACCCATCTCCAGGACCCTTTCAGGGTTCACTGAATGCTTTTAAACTAATTTAGCTCTAACTCCCAAAACATCTCGCTGGGCCGCACTTCATTGCAAGCAATGTAGACACCTCATCTCCAATTCTTCAGCTAAGTAAGCCCACCTGCTGTTTAATGGCTCCAGTTCTTCCATTTTGACTCTATTGAACAAATATAGGTAACCTTCTGAACTGCCATTTTCTTTTAGATGTTCTGGCAATTTCTGAAGCCCAGCATTTTAGTTACCTTCCCATCACAACAACAATCTTCCCAAAATAATTATTATCTCTAAACTATTAACATGAACCATGAACTAGATATTCGTCACAGATTGAAGAATCATTACTGAGACACACAGAGTCTGAACCAGGAAGTCTAACTTAGAATATTTAATTCAATTTAAAATCACATACAGAAAACTAAATAATGGGAAAGAAAGAAGAGATTATGAGAAAGATAAAAGGGATAGAAAGAAAAAGTAAAGAAAGCTAAGACTTTTTTTTAATTTTTAAAAATCAACAATAATTAAAGCCTGGAGGAATGAGACTTCACACCTTAAAAGCTAATTTACTGTGCCAGAGAGGATATTTGGCAATAATTCAGACTCATTACACTATTAAAAGTTCACTTACACTAAAATGGATATGCACTATTTTTTTTTCTGCACGTTTAATGGGTACCTAGTGGGCTATTACTCCAACTTCATGTATTTCAATGTTGAGTCTCTCAATGAGATACCAATATAGTGAAGCTTCTGGAAGAGCAGGATAGCTCAAGCCAGCAACTTCCTGATTTCCCTGTTTAATTGTGCATGTGCAGCACCAAGTTGCCATCCAATTTACTCTTTACTAATGATGGGGGCTGATTGCCTCGCTGTTCCTGCTACCCCAAATTCCGACCTATATTTCAAAGTGGTTAAAGACAATCAATCAGTCACTCAGTCCAGATAAGTAAATGAAGCTGATACGTTCCAATAACATGTGAAGGGAATCCCTGCAGAATGCATTTGTAACTGATAGAAGTAAATGATAGATAAAAGCCCATTTAGTCTCTTTCCAGAGTAATCGAGTGCAAGGTTTTGCCAAGTGGCCCTGGTAAGATTTTAAAAAGAATTTGCAATTGGCCTGCAAGAGACCTATGCTGGTGGAAACTAGCAGATCCAAGTTCTGCAGGGATGCAGTTCACTAATGTCCAATGTTCATTTAATTTCTTCCATAATTAAATTAAATGGAAATATTTAGGGATCTGCAGAGAAAACCTTCAATCACCAGTTATTGTTGGCATTAATGTAGTTAAAAATACATATGCCTTCAATTTTAAAATTGAGAACCTTGATTCAAAAGTCACCTGTCTTATGCAAGAAATTGTCCTCATTTCAAAGGCAACCATGAAATACAGTTTACATTGTGATACAGCTATGCTGGCTCACCTCCTTTGCCAGGTCGGTGTATTTCTGCTTCTCCTTTGGATCTAAAACTGACCACCAATCAGCTAGAATCTTGGTTGCACCACGGTTGTCGAGGCGAGGATGTTGCTGGCGGACCAGAGAACGATGGCGTTTGCAAAACAAAAGAAATGCATTCATTGGCCTGCGAGCTCGTTGTTCAGAGGAGTCATCATCTTCTGTCTCATCTGCCTCATGTTCAAGGCCCTCTGTACTCATCAAAGTGTCCTGTTGCAAAAATATAAAGATATCTGAGAATATGTTTTACAAGAACAAGAATAATCTTCACTGTAAAACAGACATCTTCAGTTTCACATTGAAACTTGGTTTGGAGATTTGCAGGGTTCATTGTTACATACAGTAACACAGAAGATCTTTTAAAGAGGAATCCTCATGCTGCATTAAGAGTAGCTAATGTTTAAAAGGTTTTATTATTTATTTGTACTAACTGATTTCCTTATTTGCCATAATTTTTCTCCCCTGTGAATTCATGCACAATCCAATATACTGATGACTGTTTGAAGCAGAATTTTAAGTGTGATTACTCAGCATGCTATTACACTTCCATGTATTACTGCATATTGAGGGGCATGGTAACAATATTTTTACCTGATTGCTATATTTTAAATAATTTAGGCTTTAAGCATGTAGGGTACCTTCTATCTTTGACGTGTCTGCTTCAATGATACAAGCAAGTCGGAGTGGAATCCTTGGCTCTCCAAATTGAAAGACAAAGACCCTAATTGTGAGGATGAGGATGCCAGCATGTTTGGATCAAGCAGCCCATGTCTGTAAGCCTGTATCAGATGTCTGCTTTGATCCATCTGCAGAAGGCAGACTGGCACCTAACCTCTCCTCTCCATTGGAAGGAATAAGTGTCACGTACTCTATTGCAAAATTAAGTGTTACTTTACTGGAATACAGCAATTGCATGTTACAGCATTAAGCTCAGGTTTTGAAAGTCAGCCAGAAATGTGTCTCTGTTAGTCCATGGGCTTCACCTGTGAGAGTGGTTCATGAGTTGCATCAAGTTATGGGAGTATGCAACCCCAATTTAACTGGCTAATGGTTTAGAAAAAGCTTGTTCCATAATTTTGATCTGTAGTATAACTGGAATACAAAATCTGCTAAGATTGGGCTGCAGCTTGACATAAAAGGATGTGATAGTGGCAGAACAGTAAAAGAATTGTCCACAATATAGATAGAGATACAAGAATACCACTCCTTTGAAGGCCTCCATTGGAGGTGCTGAAGCAGTGGCCCAATTTGGACTGAAGAACATTCCAGTTAAAGAACGCGACGACAGCTGCATCGTTAAAGATTGCCAAATCCCAGCTTCCTGGTGCCCGGCACTTGCTGGAATTAGGATCAGGGTAAAGATGTGTGCATTCGTCACTTAAGTTCCTCTGGAGCTCATTGAAAATGGCAGACACCTAGGTTGCAAACTGCTGCAATCTCTAGGAGGAATCTTTTGAAGCACTGCGCACAATCATTGTTGTCTTTTAGTGCGTATGCAAAAGCACAAACAAATACTCAAGTGTCCAGACCAAGATGCTCCTCCAAAGTAAGAGCTAGACATCCACCATTTCTTCTTTTAACATATCATGGGTACTGCGAATGACTCAGTTGGCTTGTGCCTTTTAGGTAAACCCCTAATGTCAGCCCCTTTGGCAAAGCTCTGGAAATCCTAAAACAACATGAAGCGGGTGGAAACCCGATGTATGAGCATACATAAGGAAAAGCAATACCGGAGCCAGTGAGTTCAGTTTCACGTGTTCTATTTTACAAAGCATGTCAAGGCCAACGGGGGGATGTAGATGATGAAACAACAGCTGAGAAGTTTTAGCTACAGGACAGACTAAAGAAATTAGGGTTCTTTTCACGAGAACAGAGAAAAGCTAAGAGGAGATCTGATGGAAATATTCAAATTAGTGGGGTTTTTTGATAAGGCAAATAGGGAAAAGCTATTACCACTTTTAATAACTGAAGAAACAAACCTATATTAAAAGAACAAAATGAGAGGTTAGGATGTCCTTTATGCAGAGGATTGTTAGGGCATTGAATGCCCTGCTAGAAACAGTAGTGAAAATGGCCTCCTCCTTGTCTGTAAAAATCTATGATTCTAAATCGAAGAAAGCAGCTTTAGTATATAGGGTCGAAAGGTGAACACTGCCTATATGAACAGCCAGAGGGGCTGATGAAATGCATAAGAAGCTTGTAGATTGGTGGAGGTGGGGGAAACTAAAAAAGATGACTTTGGGTTTGGCAATGTTAAGCAAGAGGAAATTACAAATCATCCAGGTCTTGGCAATCCGAGAGATCAAACTGAGACGGCTTTGGAATCAACGATGGTCATGTCTTGGTATTGTTGCATGGTTCAACATACAGATGATTGTTGGCCCCGGTTTGAGGATGATATCACAGAACAATTGTGTGTAGAAGATAAGCAGGGGGATTCCAAGGAAAGAACCAGGGGAAAATGCAGAAGCCATTTAAGGATATGAAATGGCTAGATTGGGAGAGACAGGAATGGACCTAGAAAATGAATCCTTTGGAATAGGCAGAGAAGAACTGAATAGCTGACAGTGTCAAAAGTGGCAAATAGATCATGCAGGGCAAGAAGGGTAAACAAATAATATTTTTCTGTTTAATTGAGTTAAAACTGCTTTAAGTATTTATGGCATATTGTGTGACTGCAACCATTGTTAAAATCCTTAAACTGTCAATCAACATAGGAACAGGAGTAGGCCAATCAGTTCCCAACTTTAAAAATAGCACTAGTCTACAATACAAATCCCCATTTCTACCTTATCAATATCTTCATCTTCCTCATCCTCCTCCTCCTCCTCAGAGAAGTCCAGCATCTTTTTGGCAAGCAGAGGATGCCACTGAAGACACTTCCGCTTTGGTCTTTTTCCAGTTCCATCGCCATCTGCTGAGTGGTCTTTATTTCTGCTGCTGGCTTTCATGGTGCTGCGCTGCATAACACAAATAGAAGCAGCACATGATTAGCAACTCGGGATGTCATGGTACAACAGGACTGAGGTAGCAGATACTGTACATCAAACCCCAGGTATGGATACTAATCTTCAAATTATAGAAATATGAGCAACTGTGATACAGCTCATTGTTACAAAGATTCATAATATTCTTGAGGGAACTGTGAAAGCAACAGCTCCCTCTAGTGCACCACCGTCAGCCAGTAATGAGCATAAGGGAGCGGCATTCTCAGCACTTGCTCGCTTGCTGCAGAGATTCTTAAAGGGGAAGCGTCCTCCCACATGACAAATCTCGACATACTGTCGAGATGGTTGATAGGAACACCTATTGGTAGCAGCTTGACTATTTCATTTTTGTGACTGTTTTTATAATTCATTCCAGAGCTTGTGAACTTTTGAACTGTTGTTTTTGTAGAATAACAATATTGGCTCTGTAGTCAACAACAACTGGCATTCACAGGAGGTCCTCAACGCAGAAAATATCCCGATGGGTTTTCCATAGGTGGGGGTGGGATGGAGCGTGGGAAACAAAGATAAAGGGATAAAGAAGCAGACGCCAAGCCAAGCTTAGTAAGGGAGGTCTTAAATGGTGGAGTGGCAGACGGGTTCAGGGAGGGATATCCTGAGTTGGGATGAGCCACCTGAAGATTCTGCCAACAACAGTGGACTAAACGTAGAAAAGGCCAGAATAGGAGGACAAAAGGAGTACCAGAAAGTACCAAGCTGGAGTAGACTGCACAGAAAAGGTGTGGCAAGGTGTTGGAAGGATGAGGATTTTAAACTCAATAAACTGGGGGACAGCAAGTCAGCGCAGCTCGGCAAGAATGAGGTGATATATGAACTGGATTTAGAGTGTGAAAGGATTGAAAGTGGTAGAATATCAGTAAATGAGTTTTGAGCAAATTAGAGCTAAAGAGAAGTAAATTGAAGGCCAGCTGGGAGGACAAAGAGCAAAGGAAAATAGATACTAGGGGCCGGATTTCCAAACACCCGTAGGGGTAAGATTGGGGTGCCTGCTTTTGGAAAATAGTGCTCCCGGGTGGTGTATCAGTCTTCTGATGCCTCCAGAATGTGCATCCTTCAAAGCAAGATGGCGAGGGGATTGGTGGTAGGGGCTGAGGGGGAAACGAGAACCGGCAGCTTGCTTGCCTCGACTACCAGTTTAGCTCATTGAAGAACATGTTAATGGCCTGGAGAGGAGCCGGAGATTTTCAAAGAAGTCAGCGCGAAGAGCAAACAATCTGGGGCACGTTAGTGCACACCTCATGGAGGCACTGCAGGGAACCATAATGTGATGTTGCTGCTGAATTAAAAAGTTACCCAAAAAAAAACTGAGCTGCTTGAACAATGGCACAAATTTGCCATCAATTGAGCAGAGTGGGTCAAGTACCTTGTGATTGACTGTTTGGCCACTTGGCTGCACCGTGAGGCTGCTGGGCCTCTGCTCTCTTGCCTGCTCCAATTTGCAAGGTAATGCCAAGCCCAGTCTTGGCTGCCATCTGCCTTTGAGTGTTGCACTCCAAAGCCAGTTCCTGCCTCCAGGCAGCACCATTAATTGGGTACCAAGCTCGCTCCTGGCCCATTAGGGGCTTTGGGTATTAAAATAGCGTTGTGTCAGCAATGCAGACGTGGTGCAGCGCTGGGATCCGAAAATAATTGGACATTAGCTTCCCAAACCCGCAGGGAAAATTCAGCCCTAGATATGCAGAAGGCAATTATGGAACTTCAGTGTTAACTGTTATGATCTTCAGTAGAAATGCTTCTCATCCTATCATAGTTGGTATAATTGCCTCCTCATCCCAGCATTCAAACAATTAGAAAAGGTCTATCATCCCATCCCTTCCACAGGACCATGAAGAAGCCACCCTATCACTGATTCTACTCCACCTATTTACTCTGCATTGTGCTCCAGACATAACCCCATCTCTTTCCACAGAATCTCAGGAACTGCTGGGCTGGATTTTACACCATCATACAGTCCAAAGGCAGTACCAACAGAGGAGGAGAGGAAAGTGTGGCAGGGAGGTCCTGTGTCAGAACCTCACCCTGAAACTGATGCCACTAACTCCCCCTTGCTGCAAAAGTAGGGAGTAGCTTTATGACTGTTGACCACCATGTCACACTTGAATAACAGCAGGGATGGAGGGTTAAGCAAACAGCCCAACTTCCCTGCTTTCTCATTGCGGTATCACCAACTCTGACACTGACAGAAGAGGAGTGAACAGTACATGTTGGGGCAGCAACAGGAAGATTGCTCTCATGACCCTGATAAGAAGGCAAATGCCAGTTAGTGGCTAACTCAACTTCTCCCCTTTCCTTATACAGAATATTTTGTGAAACACTTTATTGAAATCTTGAGGGCACTTTGCCTTTAATGCAGACTCCTCCTCCTCCTGGTGCTAAAACTGATAATCCACTTTAGCACCAGCAAATTTTAATGCCTTGCAGTAATTAGGGCCAATTCAGGAAAGTGAGGCAGGTTCATGGCAGGATTGAGGCAGCAAGTGGAAGAGTGCCCTGACCAAACTCAAGTGGCAAAGGTGCCCTGGAGGCACTATCACCAATGTTGCATTTAATTTCAGTCCATGATTATCCCTATCATCTACATCCAAATACTAACTAATATCACAGTACATCTAATATGGGATACAAAACAAAGGGCACCTGTGCCTAAGTGAAGCAGTAAATACAATAACAAGGATAAGAAAGTTTCACCAAGGAAAAATCTAAAATAAATTTTTCCTTGATCAATCATTATCTGAATAAAAGACACCAGAGAAAAAGGTACCAAGTGGCATTACAATTATAACGATTGGTAGCGATTGGCATTGGAGCTGTTAATAAAGTGCCCAGTACCATTATTACATCAACCATCTACTTCACAATGTGGAAAATTGCACAGGTATATCTCATTCACAAAATTAACAGGGCAACATCAAACCAAATCAATGATCACCCCATCAACCTACTCTCAATCATCAGCAAAATAATGGAAGAGCAATCAACAGTGCTATCAAGTGATGCTCACTAATAGCCTGCTCACTTATGATCTGTTTGTTTCTGGAAGAACCACACACTTACAGGCCTCTGAACATGGGCAGAGAGAGCAGAACAATAGAAGTGAGTTGAGATGAGAAGAGTTTGGGCTGACTGGGCCTGTGTTTACTGGAGTTTAGAAGAATGAGAGGGAATCTCATTGAAACATATAAAATTTTGACAGGAATGGACAGACTGGATGTTGGAGGCAATGCTTCCTTTGGCTGCGGGTTCTAGAACAAGGGATCCCAGTCTCAAGATACAGGGTAGACAATTTAGGACTGAGATGAGGAGAAACTTCTTCACTCAGGGGGTGGTAAACCTGTGGAATTCTCTACCAGAGAAGGCTGTGGAGGCCAAGTCACTGAATATATTTAAGGAGGAAATAGACAGACTTCTGGACTCTAAAGGCATCAAGGAGTTTAGGGAGAGCGCAGAAGGGGGTTGAGATAGAGGTTCGGCCATGATCGTATTGAATGACGGAGCAGGCTCAAAGGGCCAAATGACCTACTCCTACTCCTATTTTCTATGGCTGTCCTTGACATAAGACAGAATTTTTACTGAGCGTGGCATCGAAGAACCCTAGTGAAAGTGTAGTCAATGGGAATCAGGGGGTAAACTCTCCACCAAATGGAGTCATACCTTGTACAACGGAAGGTGTTTGTGGTTATTGGAAGCTTATCATCTCAGCCCAAGAACATCACTGGAGAAGCTCCACAGAGCAGCGCCCTGTGCCCAACTATCATGAGCTGCTTCAACAGTGACCTTGACACTCCCCATCCATTCGAAATTCCTCAGATGCCCAAATGCATCAAACCTGAATAGCAGACTTCAGTGGCAAGTAACATTTGCACCATACAAGTGCCAGGCAATGACTATTTCCAATAAAACGAGAGCATAACCACCTCCCCTTAATATTATATATTATAATATTAGATTATTATCGTCGACTCCCTCACAATTAAGGTAATGGGGGTAGGAGGCAGTGGGATGGGGTTTACCATTGACCAGAAGCTCAACTGAACCAGCCACATAAACAGTGGCTACTGGAGCAGGTCAAACAGTGAGGCCGAGATTTTACGGCCCCATCATGGCGGGCCCCAGCGTGGGAGATTCAGCGGCCCAGCCAAAAGTCCACTGACTTGTGGCGAGACCGGGCGATCCTGGCAGTGGGCGGGGCCAGAAAATCCCATCCGGGGTGTTCTGCAGCAAGTGGTTTACCTCCAGGCTGCTTAAAGCCTCTCCACCATGTGGAATAGAATATCCTCCACTTTCCTGGATGAATGCAGCTGCAACAACATTCAAAAAGTTCTGCATTATCAAGGAGAAAGCAGTCTGTTTGATTAGCATTTTATCCATTCGCCTAAACATTCACTCCCTCCGAACAGCATACTGTGGCTGCAGTCTATACTATCTACAGGTCTCACAGCAGCAAATTTGCCAAAGCTTCCTCGACAGCTGAAACCTTCATTACCCACAAGGAAATGGACCGTGGCACATGGAAATACCAACACCTTCAAGTTTTGCTTAGTTGCCATTAATAGCATTTCTTCATGGCTCATTTACATGCTGGTATTGGTGTGACAAATTGATACTGCATACAGGTCCTGAGTAGATGGGGCTTCAGTGTGCCACATTGCGATGAAGGAAGTATTGCTGAGGTTCTGAAAAGTGATAACTGGTGGCCATCAAAGAGAAGTTCAAGAGCTGTTCAGGAATGTGCCTTTAGAAAGGAACAGTGTGATGCAGTTATTGTTGCAGCAACGCATTAATGTGACACTGAGATACATGCCCTTGGTTAGCAACTCTTGGTGAGCAGTTTTCCTGTCCAGCACCCAGATTCTCGCTACTTGCATTGGCACATCTGCCATGTTGTAACACGTTCAGTCTGCCTTTTCTCTCCTAGCACCTTCAGTGCCCTCCTCCTTGCCGGCCGGGTGATTATTGTGCTTCATTGCTTTCTGCTGTTGGCCATTTTCCAAACCTCAACTGACAGCTTCTGCAGTCACAATGAAAAGCGGCAATTTGTTGTTAAGCTGTTGCAGCCCTTTAAGGCTTGCAGCAGCAATAATAAGAACTACCAATAATAAGAACTGCAAATTCCCTCGCTGATTGATTTCTAACATGTGTGGGCAGAAGCAAATAGCCTGCACCTGGAAACCTGTGCAAGTTCAGGAATTTCCAATTCAGGGTGTATCACCCACCTTATTATCGGGCACATATGGGGGAAAGAGGAGCGTCTGAGCCAAAAAGTAGGGTTTTTAAAAATGTTGTTTCTCTCATAGAACCATAAGAAAAGTTACGATGCAGAAAGAGGTCATTCAGCTCATCGAGTCTGCGCCAGCTAAAAAGAGAAAAAAGAAACTAGCTACTCATTTTTAATCCCACTTTCCAGCACCTGGTCCATGGCCTTGCAGGTTACAGCACTTCAGAAGCAGATCCAGGTATTTTTTAAATGAGTTGAGCATTTCAGCCTCAACCACCAACTTGGACAGTGGATTCCAGGCGCCCACCAACCTCTGGGTGAAAACGTGTTTCCTCATGTCCCCTCTAGTCCTTCTACCTCATCATTAGATATTGCAGTGGCAATCCACCTTTCAGTCACGATGGCTCCTTTGTCAAGTTTACACATGGAAGCTAATTCTCCTTCCAACATATAAGCCTTGAAAGACTTTCTCAAACTTAGACAGACCTGACAATGCACACCTCATTAAATCATATAGAGTTTTAAATATTTCTTGCACAAGTTTTATTTGTCTGTAGAAGAATGCTCATGAGAGGAAAGTGAAGGGCAGTGCAGGGAGAGCAGGCAGCTGCAGGCATGGGTTCATCTTTCGAAGCATAACAGAAAATAATGCATCCGCAGCTTTAAATTAAAAGCAATTACAGTTTTAGAGTACCCTGAAATAAAACAAAAAAAATTGCTACAAGAATTCCCTTCTGTCTCTTAGCTCATAGCATATAAAGTTAAAAGTGTAAAACTAAAGTAAATTGCTTCAAGAATTTTGTGTTACTCGATTCTCATTCAAGAACTCTACATTTTCCTGTAATTAAACTTCCAGGAAGATGTCATGAAAGACTGGTTAACAGTGCCAAAAGCTATTTTAGGCAGATACATAATTCAAACAAACAGTTTAAGAACCTCTGGAATCATTGAGCGATTTTATTCAGTGTGTACCTGAGTCACACATCAGGGAAATCCCTGATTTGATCCAGTCTGTGCTGAGCAGACTGTTCTCAACTGGGCCAACAGTAGGGGCACTGTAACTGGTCTCAGTGTCCATGCTTTATGAAAGGAAAAAAATAATCAGCCTTCAGTCTCACTCTTGATTGCCATCAGTGAGTGTGCATTTGTGGGTGCCAAGTGAGGTAAGGACAGGATTAAGTGTGCTGGGCAAATAACCTTCAAATATTTACCATCATGTGCTCACACATATGAATAACTGTCACTTTATATAGATACCATTCCTCCCATCGTTTTACCTCACCTCTTTCCATTGTGGGTTAGTTTGAAAAACGACTAGTTTTAAAATGCTTTAAATCTGAGCTGTAAGTTGTACATCTAAGCCCCAATTCTGCAACAACAGAAAATTCATAACTGTGCCCATGGCATGGCCTCACTGAGTTTTGAGAAGTTTGCTTCTTCCTATGGTTTTCATACAATCCCAATGCATGGGACACAGGGACCAGATCTATAGTTTGGTCAACAGGGGTGCAAGCTCCAATGAATCAGCAGCTCTTAAAGGACTATTGCTTATGACTTGAACTTGTTATTTAAAAACTTACTGTAAAAAAATGTTTCTGCATTAGCTCCAATAAAATTAACCTTGCTTTAAGGATTATATAAAAGCAGACCAGTGGTCTACTATCTATTTTCTATGGACAAGATATCTGTTTGTCATGATGCCTGGTTAAAACTCCTGAAATAGATCTTGTTTAAGCAACTGTTCTATTTATATAAGGCTTATGTTTGTCTGAAGCACAGCCTTATCTCATCCAGCAAATGCAGAGTATAAAGCTGGGCAATGTGAGGAGGACCACAAGAGCAGGTGTCCATAACACTGATGCTTAAATTTGAACTTTCAGGTCCACATCTGCACCCCGTAATGCGAGGATAATGGGCTATAGGTGAGGTACAAATTTCACTGCAGAGGCAAAAGGTTTCATGTTACAAAGAATATTGCTTTCTGTATTTTATTATAATTGGAAGCTTTGATTTCAGGTTTTCATGTGCAAGCTTGAATTAAATTGATAATTTAAGTTCAGAAGGTGTAGATTTATTTCAAAGATCTATAATGCTACAAAATCCTGGGCAGTGACTTGGTGCTAACTGCCGCCAGTTATAATGGAGCTCTCTCTAGTGGCTATTTGAATATATTATGCAAACATCACAAGTTCGTGACTGGAGCACCCTCTAGCAGTGAGTGATGTGTTTTACCTCCCTCACTACTCATGATAATAATGGGTCAATGTTCCTGGCCACCCCATGAAATGCCAGGAAAAGGTTAACTCATTTTTGAAAGCTTTATTAAGCACAATGCTGCTTTAATTTCACAGCAGTAACCTCTTAAAATAGACAAATTTACTATTACAGAGTTAAGCAGCAATTGAGAAATCATTACATTACTGTGTGTATTCCATAGACCACCAAATAGTGGGAAAGATATAGAGGAACAAATTTGCAGAGAAATTACGAAGGTTCAAAACAGTAGAGGAGTGATAATGGGGAGTTTCAATTATCCTAATACAGACTGGGATGGTAATAATGCAAAGGGTAGAGTGGGGGAAGAATTTCTGAACTGCATTCAGCAGAATTTTCTCAACCTGAGAAGTTGGCTGGCTCAGTGAGAGGAAACAGGGTAGTGGTGAACCATTGTTTATTGGACTGTAGGAAAGCTCACCAGGGATTGGCACTAGGACTACAGCTCCTCTTGATCATAGACTTGGGTGTGCAGGGCACAATTTCAAAATTTTCAGATGACACAAAACTTGGAAGTATGAGGAGAATAATGATAGACTTCAAGAGGACATAGGCTCATGGAATAGGTAGATGTGGCAGATGAAATTTAATCCAAAGAAGTGTGAAATGATGCATTTTGGTGGGAAGAATGAAGAGAAGCAAAATAAAGAGCACAATTCTAAATGGGGGGGTGGGGGGGTGGGGAGGGAAAGGGGTGCAGGAAGAGAGAAACCTTGGGGTATATGTGCAGTAAACACTGGAGGTAGTGGGGAAGGTGGAGAGAGTGGAGGATCCTGGCCTCTATAAATAAAGGCACAAAGTACAAAGGCAAAGAAATTACAATAAGCCTCTAATTCTGGGCATTGCACTTCTGGAAAGATGTGAAGGCTTTAGAGCGGGTGCAGAAGAGACTTATGAGAATGGTTCGAGGGATGAGGATAGACTGGAGATGCTGGGGCTGTTCTCTTTAGAGAAGTTTGAGAGAAGATTTGCTAGACGGGTTCAAAATCATGAGGCATCTAGACAGAGTGGCTAGGAGAAACTGATCCCATTGGCGGAAGGATTGAGAACCAGAGGACCCCGATTTAAGGCGATTGAGTGATTGGCAAAAAAAAACAGTGACAAGAGGAGAAGCTTTTTTTTAAACCCAGGGAGTGGTTAGGATTTGGAATGCACTTCCTCAGAGCTTCGTGGAGACGGATTCAATTAGGGCTTTCAAAAGGGAATCGGATAAGTATCTGAAGAGAAACATTCGCAGAGCTACGAGATAAGGGCAGGGGGAAGGAGTGGGACAATAGGACTAGCTGAGTTGTTCTTGCAGACAGCTAGCACAATAATGGACTACCCCTAATCCAGGTACAGTCAAACAACTTGCTGCATGAAAGAGGTGGTAATGCATGACACAACCAACGATCTGCTATCCCCTATGCCACACTGGAATTGTCATATTGTAAGTAATTAACTTGACATTTATATTTGCAGTATATTACTGCACTGAGCAGCATCAGGCATGCCTAAAATGAGATGCCAATCCAGAGAAGCTACAACACAGAGAAGCTTGCTAAACAGCAGAAACAGCATGCTACAGACAGAACTGACTGATCCCACAACTAACAGATCAGGTCAAAGCTCCAAAACCTGCACATCCAGTAGTGAATCATGGTGGACAATTAAACAAAAAAGGAGGTTCCATGAACATCCACATCCTCCGTGAAGCCAGATGCCAGCACATCAGAGCAAGAGAGAAGGATGAAGTGTTTATAACCATCTTCAGGTAGAAGGATGAAGTGGATGATCCACCTCAGTCTCCTCCCAAGGACCCCACCAGCACAGATGCCGGTCTTCAGCCAATCTGAATCTCTCCAAGTGGTATCAAGAAATGGCTGAGTGCATTGGATAGAATCATGGAACGGTTAAAGCATAGAAGAGGCTATGGACCCTGACAACATCCCAGCAGCAGTACTGAATATTTGTGCTCCAGAACTAGTTGCACCTCTAGTCATGTTGTCCACATACAGGCATCAACCCGACAAATTGAAAAATTGCCCAGCTATGTCCTGTCCACAAAAACAAGACAAATCCAATCCAGCTAATTACCCCATCAGTCTACACTCAATCATCAGCTAAGTGACAGAAGATGTCATCGACAGTGTTATCACGCAATACTTACTCAGCAATAACCTGCTCTCTGATGCTCTGTTTGGGTTCTGCCAGGATGACTCAGCTCCAAACCTCATTGGGGCCTTGGTCCAAACATGGACAAAAGAGCTGAATTCCAGACGTGAGATGAGAGTGACTGTCCTAGACATCAAAACAGCATTTGATTGTGTGCTATCATGGAGTCCTAGTAAAATTGAAGTCAATGGGAATTGGGATAAAACTTACCACTTCATACCTAATATAAAAGATGATGGTTGCGGTTGTTGGAGGCCAATCATCTCAGTCCCAGGACATCGCTGCAGGAGTTACTCAGGGCAATGCCCTAGGCTTATCCACCTTCAGCTGCCTCATCAATGACCTCCACTCCATCATAAATGGGGATGCTCATTGATGGTTGTACAATATTCAGTTCCATTCTCAATCGCTCAGGTAATTAAGCAGTCCATGCCAGCATGGGGCAAGACCTGGACAACAGTAAGGCTTGGGTTTATAAGTGAAAAGCACCATTTGCACCACACAAGTGCCAGACAATTACTATCTTTAAAAAGAGCCCAGCTACCCTCCTTTGATGTTCAACAGCCTTACCGCTGCTGAATTCCCCCATCATCAACATCCTGGGGGTGAGGGGGTCACTATTTCCCAGAAACTTTATGGGACCAAGCACATGAATAGGAACATATGAATTAGGAGCAGGAATAGGCCACTTGGCCCCTCAAAACTGCTTTGCCATGGTTGATCTGATTGTGGCCTCTACTTTCCTTTCTATCCCCTATATCCTTTGACTTGTCAGTCAAGAATCTAACTCAGACTTAAAAATATTCAAATACTGGGACTATAAGAGTAGGCCACAGGCTGGGAATTCTCTTACCTCCTGACTCCCCACAGCTTATTCACCATCTACAAAGTACAAGTTAGGGACGTACAAACATAAGAAATATGAGCAGGACTAGATCATAAGGCCCATCCAGCTTGCTCTGCAATTCAATACGATCATGGACGATCTACAGCTTCACCACCACTTTCCTGCCCGCTCACCATATCCCTTGATTTTCTGAGACACCAAAAATCTGTCTATCCCAGCCTTAAATGTATTCAACGATAGAGCATGCACAGCCCTCTGGGGTAGAGAATTCCAAAGACTCACAGCCTTTTGAGTGAAGAAACTTCTCCTCGTCTCAGTCCTAAATGATCAACCCTTTATCCTGAGACTGTGCTCAGCGTTCTAGATTCCCCAGTCAGGGGAAACAACCTCACCCGGTCCAGCACCTTCAGGATCTGGAACGTTTCAATGAAATTACCTCTCATCCTTCTGAACTCTGTAGAATATAGGCCCAATTTACTCAGCTTCTCATTACAGGGCAACCCCCTCATCCCAGGGGCCAATCTAGTAAACCTAGACTGTACTGCCTCCAATGCAAGTATATTCTTCCTAAAATATGGAGACCAAAGCTGCACAGTATTCCAGCTGTGGTGGTCTCACCAAAGCCCTGTACAAATGTAGCAAGGCTTCTTTATTCTTGTACTCCGATCCCCTTGCAATAAAGGCTAACATGCCATTTGCATTCCTAATTAATTGCTGTATCTGCATGCTAACTTTGAATCCCTTGTGCAAGTATACTCCCTCCTGAACATCAAAATTTACAACTTTCACACCTTTTAAAAAGTATTTTTTTCTATTCTTACAACCAAAGTAAATAATCTCACACTTTCCCACATTATATTCCAGTTTATTGCTCACTCACTTAATGTCTCCATCTCTTTGCAGCCTTTTGTGTCCTCCTCACAGCTTATATTCCCACCTAGCGTTGTACTGTCAGCAAATTGAGATACATTATTCTCTATCTCTTCATTTAATTCATTTACATAGATTGTAAATAGCTGAGGCCCCAGCACTGATCCTTGCAGCACTCCACCATTCACTTCCCCATTTATCAAAACTCTTTGCTTCCTGCCTGTTAACCAATCGTCTATCCATGCTAACATATTACCCCAACTACACAAGCCCTTATTTTGTATATTAACCTTCTGTGTGGCACCTCATCAAATGGGATTTGGAATTCCAAGTACACTAAATCTAAAGATTCCCCTTTATCTACTCTACTAGTTACATCCTCAAAAAAACTCTAATAAATTTATCAAACACGATTTTCTTCTCATAAAACCACGAACCAAAAAACAGACTTTGTCTGATCATACTATGACTTTCTAAATGCATTGCTAAGACTTCCTTAATAATAGATTCCAGCATTTTCCCAATGACAGTTATCAGGCTAACTGGCCTGTAATTCCCTGTTTTCTCTCTCCCTCCTTTCTTGAATAGCAGTGTTACATTTGCTAACTTACAATCTGTTGAGACCATTCTAGAATTTAGGACTTTTTGGAAAACCATAGCAAGTGCATCCACTATCTCTTTTAGAAGCCTTAGGATGTAGGCCATCAGGTCCTGGGCATTGTTTTGGATTTCAATCCCTCAAACTTCTCCAATACTTTTTTTTTCTGCTGACATTAATTACCTTAATTTCCTCACTCCTTTTAGCCTCTAGGTTACCCTCCATTTCTGGTATGTGACTTATATCTTTTATTGTATCTTCACAGACCCAAAATATTTGTTCAATGTCTCTGCCATTTCCTCATTGCCCATGATGATTTCTCCTGTCTCTGCTTTTAAGGAAACAATGTTTGCTGTAGCTATTCTCATCCTTTTTATATGTTTGTAAAAGCACTTACAATCTGTTTTTATATTCCTGGCTAGTTTACTCTCATGATGGTTTACGCTCAGGAACCTGAAGGAATACAGTTCACTTGCCTGGATTAGTACTGCTCCAATAACACTCAAAAAAAACTCCATACCACCTAAGACAAAGCAATCTGCCTGACCGACCTCCCATACACCACCTTAAACATTCATCCCCTCCACTACCAGTGCATTGAGCTGAAGTATGTACCATCCACAAGATGCACTGCAGCAACTCACTAAGGCTTCTTCTGGGTCAAAATCCTGGAAATCCTTCCCCAACAGCACTGTGAGTGTACCTACATCATCTTCTCATGAGCCATAATGCTAGCCCTACCAGCGAAGGCCATATTCCATGAACAAATGAGAAAGTAAACACATCCCCACTAGCCACAGAATGTTCCTCCCCAAACACAAAAAAAAACATGCACGCCAACCTGCTAAGCATAGTGGTAACTGAAACAGAAAACAAAACCTCTTGCAACCAAATACCCTAATTTGTTGTTTGCCTACAAGCTTCTAGGTCTTCCATTTCAATAACGTCTGACAATGCTGTTTAATATTGTGTCATCGCCAACAAACTGGCACTGGAAATAAGGCATGTTCCTGGAGCCAGGGGTTAATGCATACTATTAAAAGTTATTCCATTCAGAAACTCCAATTTCAATATAAATATGGTGTTGATACATTACCAGGGAATTAGGCAAAATGAAGAACTCAACCTGTACAGGTTGACAAAGCAATTGTGCTCACAAGGACTTTCAGCATCCATCAAGGAAGGTACCAACGCCTAGCAAATAGTTGCAAACAGCAACTTTGGCATAATTGCATACGTTCAGTTGATTTAAAGTGGGATAGCTACTGTAGAAACATATCTGCAATACAAATGGTGGTTTTATTTCCACCACAGGGAGCCTGTATTGCAGAATATATATTCAATATACAAATTCTATAAATTCAATATATACAATGGAGTTTGAGGGGCAAAACTGGCTGTGCTAGACTGGGAATCTACACTGAGAAGTATGACAGTAGATAGGCAATGGCTAGCATTTAAAGAATTGTTGCTTTACAACACATTTATATTTCTTTGAGGCACACAAACCCAGCAGGACAGATGATCCAACCATGGCTAACAAGAGGAGTTAATGATTGTACTAGATCAAAAGAAGAAGCTTAAAAAGTTGCCAAAAAAGTAGTAAGCCTGAGGATTGGGAGCATTTTAGAATTCAGCATAAGATAACCAAGAATCTGATAAAGAGAGAGGAAATAGAATATGAAAGTAAACTAGCAAAAAACGTAAAACATGGACTGTAAAAGCTTTGAGAGGCATGTGAAAAGGAAAAGATTCTCTGCCCACTACAGGCTGAGAATGGAAAATTTACAATGGGGAATAAGGAAATGGCAGAGAAACTAAACAAATACTTTGTGTCTGTCTTTGTGGAGGGAGATACAAAAAAACCTCCCAAGAACACTAGGGAATCAAGGGACTAGTGAGAATGAGGAACTGAAAGAACTCAGTATTAGTAAAAAAGTAATACTGGAGAAATGAATGGGAATGAAAGTTGATAAATCCCCTGGATAAGATTTATATCCTAGATTGTTGAAGAGGTGGCCGTTGAGGTAGTGGTCATTGGTGGTCATCTTCCAAAATTCTACAGATTCTGGAACGGTTCCTACAGATTGGAAGGTAGCATATGTCACCCCACTATTTAAGAAAGGAGGGAGAGAGAAAATGGGGAATTACTGACCTGTTAGCCTAACATATGTAGTAGGGAAAATGCTGGAATATATTATAAAGGATGTGATAACGGAATAGTTAGAAAATAATCATAGGACTGGGCAGAGTCAACATGGATTTTTCTTATTTATTCATTCATGGCATGTGGCATTACTGGCTAGGCCAGCATTTATTGCCCATCCCTAATTGCCCTCAAGAAGATGGGTGGTGAGCTGCCTTCTTGAACCACTGCAGGCCATGTGGTGTAGGTACACCCACAGTGCTGTTAGGAAGGGAGTTCCAGGATTTTGACCCAGTGACAGTGAAGGAACGGCGATATATTTCCAACTCAGAATGGTGAGTGGCTTGGAGGGGAACTTCCAGGTGGTGGTGTTCGCATGCATCTGCTGCCCTTCTAGATGGTAGCGGTCGTGGGTTTGGAAGGTGCTGTCCAGGGAGACTTGGTGAGTTCCTGCAGTGCATCTTGTAGATGGTACACACTGCTGCCATTGTCTGTCAGTGGTGGAGGGAGTAAATGTTTGTGTATTGGGTGCCAATCAAGCAGGCTGCTTTGTCCTGGATGGTGTCAAGCTTCTTGAGTGTTGTTGGAGCTGCACTCATCCAGGCAAGTGGGGAGTATTCCATCACAATCCTGACTTGTGCCTTGTAGATGGTGGACAGTTTTCAGGGAGTCAGGAGGTGAATTACTTGCCGTAGCATTCCAAGTCTCTGACATGCTCTTGAAACCAGAGTATTTATATGGCTAGTACAGTTCAGTTTCTGGTCATTGGTAACCTCCAGGATGTTGATGGTGGAGGATTCAGTAATGGTAATGCCATTGAATGTCAAAGGGGTGATGGTTCGATTCTCTATTGTTGGAGATGGTCATTGCCTGGCACTGGTGTGGCACGAATGTTACTTGTCACTTATTAGCCCAAGCCTGGATATTGTCCAGGTCTTGCTGCATTTGGGCATGGGCTGCTTCAGTATCTGAGGAGTCGCAAACGGTGCTGAACATTGTGCAATCATCAGCGAACATCCCCACTTCTGACCTTATGATGGAGGGAGGTCATTGATGAAGTATCCCAAGATGTTTGGGCCTAGGACTCTACCCTGAGGAACTCATGCAGTGTTGTCCTGGAACTGAAATGATTGACTTCCAACAACCACAACCATCTGCCTTTGTGCTAAGTATCACTCCAACTAGCAGAGAGTTCCCCCCCCCCGATTCCCATTGACTCCAGTTTTGCTAGGGAAAGGGAAATCATATTTGACAAACCCGTTAAGAGTTTTTTGAGGACATAACAAGCAGAATAGATAAGAGGGGATCACTGGATGTGGTATATTTGGATTTTCAGAAGGCTTTCAATAACGTCCCACACAGCAAGCTAGTAAGCTAAATTACAGCATATGAGATTGGGAGTAATATAATGGCATGAATTGAGAATTAGTTAACGGACAGAAAACAGAGTAGGAATAAATGGGTCATTCTAGGGTTGGCAGGCTATGACTGGTGCGGTACTGCAAGGATCAGTGCTTGGGCCCCAGCTATTCACAACCTATATCAATGATTTGGATCTGGGGACCAAATACAATAATTCCAAGTTTGCTGATGACACAAAACTAGGTGGGAATGTGAGCTGTGAGCAGGATGCAAAGAACTTTAAAGGGATTTAGACAGGCTAAGTGAGTAGGCAAGAACATGACAGCTGGAATATAATGTGGAAAAAGATGAAGACATTCACTTTGTAGGAAAAACAGAAATGCAGAGAAGTTCTAAAAGGGACATGGATTTCCTTGTTCATAAGTCACTGAAAGCTAACATTCAGGTGCAGCAAGTTCTTTGGAAGGCAAATGGCCTTTATTGCAAGAAGATTTGAGTACAGGAGTAAAGAAGTCTCTCTGTAATTGTAGAGAACTTTGATGAGACTGCGGCTGGGGTATTGTATACAGTTTCGGTCTCCTTACCTATGGAAGGATATACTGGCCATACAAGGAGTGCAACAAATTCACCAGACTGATGCCTGGGGTGGCAGGATTGCCATATGAGGAGAAATTGAGGAGACTGGGCCGATATTCTCTAGAGTTTAGAAGAATGGGAGGTGATTTCATTTAAGTGTACAAAATTCTTACAGGGTTCGACACAGCGGATGCAGGAAGGATATTTTCCCTGGCTGGGGTGTGTAGAACCAGGGGACATAGTCCCAGAGACTGAGATGAGGAGGATTTTTTTCAGTCAAAGAGTGGAAAATCTTTGGAATTCTCTACCCCAAAGGGCTGTGGAAGCTCAGTCATTGCGTATATACAAGACAGGGATCGATAGGTTTCTAGGTATTAATATCAAGCAATATAGAGAAAGTGTGGGAAAATGGCATCAAGGTAAAGATGGCCATGATCTAGTTGAATGGCGGAGCAGGCTCGAGGGACAAATGACTACCCCTGCTCCTATGTTCCTAATATTCGGAATGCACCATAAAAGAAAGCGAAAACACTGTATCTTGGCATTAAACTGCAATCTACCTTTTTTTATTCTGTTTAAAGAAAAATGAGTAGTCAACCTTCATGCGTTCTATGACACAGGCCTGGTGTAATGACTGTACAAATCTCTGAATTTCTGTAAGGCAAGCAAAGGTGTGCCTCACACCATAAAACAAATATTGGGAAGGACAAGAACAACAATTTCAACAAGGATTATTAAATCTCAGTGTGAGAACAGTAAGAACAAGGAGTATTTATAAACACAAAAAATCCCAGTCAGTGCTAGAATAAACTGAAAGCAGTAATGAATTGTTTAACTTAATGCTAATTTGCTTTTACAGTATAATGATCCACAGGTTAAATGGATTAAGTGACCATTCAGTTGAATCTCTTTAGTCACAGAAACCTAGGGAAAATCTAGATATATTCAAACACAGCATGCTGTCATTAAAACATTTATGAAATGTAACTACAGGATTCTTATTTAAGACTCGCTGCTGTGAATTCATGAATAATGCGCTGCAGGGTAACTGTCTGTACAATTACAGTACATTGGCAGATTAATTCTGATGTATTTGCAAGGCATGGTCCTCCAATGATTAGTTGCAGTAAAATACTATTGACTGTCCCAATTATTAATCAGCTAGCTGCGGGTGCTGATGGAGGTGGTTCAACCATGTTAGGAAAAGCAAGGTTGAAAATTCTGTTGTATTGCTTCAACACCCTGAAATCCAAATAGGCAGATCGTATCAGTTCTCTCTACATTACCCTTCCCTCTATTTTTGATCAAAGGGGGAGAATAACAAAGCTCTGAGCTTCTGGATTCAGACCACAACAGTGGACAAATGTCAAACAGAACGAGGCTGAGAATACATATTTGGATTAAGCAGGAGAAAGGAAATGACCAATCCTTCATGCTCCCACTTCAAACCAGTGAAATGCTTAAGCTTTCACAAAGCATTCCAGTTATCACCCTGGTCAATACTTAACTGAACACACAATAATGGACGGTGGATTCAGGTTTCAGATGACTGGAAGCGTCAAACTTAAAACTTACTTCATATTGCGATTGCAATTATTTTCTTTTTAATCTTAAACTGATGATAAATTACCACAGGTTTCCAGGGCTTGATGTTAGCAATGGCCCACTAAACCAAGACTAGTTAAGACCAGCAGAGGATTAGTAACAACAGGTGAATGACTTCCCTGACAGAACCGTTAATGTATCTTGACAAAATGTACATTGCATTATTTTATCCACTTCTATTAAGCTAGATGTGAACAAATGACTTATAATACTATTTCTCTATTTACTCACAAGCACTCCATCCCCCTTTAAGATTCAATTTGGTTGCATTGTATATATACATTTTTCTTCGTCAACTTTACAATACTGAACATAATATTTGTGGTGGCATTTCACATAATAAGCAAGTCTTTGGAACAGAATGAAGTGTAATCAAAAAATGGACACCAGGGCAAAGGAGGAGATATCTGGAGGGTGACTGGAAACTTGGTCAAAGAAATGGGTTATAAGGAAGGAGTTACAGAAGAAGGGACAGGTGCAGGCCCTTAAGGTGATAATTCTATAACGTGGGGCCGAGGTGACTGAGGGTACGGTGGTCAATGATGCGCAAATCATGGGGTTAAATATAGGAAGCCAGTGTCAGAGGACCAGAACATTTGAGTCAGGGATGATGGTCAAGCAGGAAATGGTATGGGATATGAAATGCATAGCACAGTTTTGAATGAGCTTATATTTATAGGGGAGAGAGGATGGAAGGCCAGTTAGGACAACACTGGAATAGTAGCACCTGAAAGCAACAAAAGCATAGATCAGGATTTTGCCGCAGATTGGCTAAGGTAGGTGAAGAGGCAAGCAAAGTTACAGAAGCAGATGTAAACAGCCTTTGTGATTGAGAGGTCAGCTCTGCCAAGCATTTTAATTCTGCCTGAGAGAATGGTCAGCCAAAGTTTGTGGTGGACGTTGAAGATGTTGACTTCGATCTTCCAAAAACAGACTTGCATTTATACAGTGCCTTCCACTACCGACAAATAAAGTTTTTCTTTTAAATGTAGTCACTGTTATAATGTTGAAAACTAATTTGTGTTGGAAACCAAGCTGCACACAGCAAGCTCCCACAAACAGCATTGTGAAAGACCAGATAATCTGATTTTGCAATGTTGATTGAGAAATAAAATTGGCCAGGGTATCCATAATGATTAAAAACTAAAAGGCTAGTCACTATCACCATCCTGACAAATCCCTCATCATGTCTCTAATATTTGCAACGTAAAACGTCCTCTGATTCACAGAGAATATGTTTGTAGAAATGTAAAATAGTACATGCCTGGAGAAAAGATAATGCGCTCCATGTGCCATATCTAAAAACTAATACCTCTCATTGTCAACTCCCTCAAATATCTATCAAATTGTGCTGTAAATCTTACCACATTATCCACCATTCTAACATTCCATTCCACATGTACACCACCTTCTATGTAAAGTAATTACATCTAAGTCTGTGCATCTGCCTGTGCTAAACTTAAGCACGTACCCCCAATTTTGGAGATTGTGGCATCTATGAGAATTCCATTTATTTATTTCATAAAGCATTGTTACACTCAAATAATATCTGCACTTCAGAGTAAACAATTTCAGGCTTTGCAATCTTCCCTCACAACTCAGATGTCTGAAAATAAGTATTAATGCAGAAAAAGACAGCTAAACTATCTTCAATGCTTTGACATCCTTGCTGCAGTACAATGACCAGAGTCGTGCACAGTTCTGCAGCTGCTGCCATACCAGTGACTAACACCTCTGGCAATTTGTGTGCTACGTCTTTGGCTATACACCCTTAGATTCAGGTTTTCTTACTGCTATCACATATGTTGGTTTCACCAGCACCCCCATATCTCTGTTCCGTGTTATGTCCTTTAGTTCAGAATCATTTGGTTTATGTTCCTCCTGTTGGTTCCCTAATCTCGTTTCCCTGTTTTTTCCCATATTGCAACTCATAACCTCAGTTTACCAATCTTATCCAGATCTTTTTATTTAGTTTGCCTGTCCCCTAATATTTGAACCCTCCTCCCCAACTTGGTGTCAGCTGCAAACTCTTTGGGGAGAATTTTCTCCCCGTCGGTGGGGGTGGGGGAGGAGTGGGGGGCTGAGCGGGAGCGGGTGCACAGCTGATCGCCGCCCGCCGCCAGCATGCTGCGTAGCCGGAAGCGCTAAGCGCTCCCTGTGCAGGTGGGCAGGGGGAGGAGGTTGAGTCGGCATGCGCACGAAAGAGCACAGAAATCTCCTCAGGGAGTTTAATTTCATTATCAAAAAGTCAATAAAAGATTTTTTTTAAATTATTCAGACATGTTCCTTCATGTGACAGTGTCACATGTGCTGGGACATGTCCATGAATTTTATTAAAAATTTTTATTAAAGTTTAAAACCTTCATGAAACCTCATCCCGCCCGTGGATGAGGTTTCATGATAAATGCGAAGGCCGCCTGGGCACTTCGTCTGCCCGACAACCTTAAGGTTGGAGCCTTTCCACCTGTGGATTTATGTGCAATGATATTAAAATCCTTGCTGAGATCTAAATACAGTCCACAGAATCTCCGTCATCAACAAGGTCTTTCATTCCCTCAAAAATTCCAGTATATTTGTTAGGTAAGATTTCCCTCCCATAAATTCACATCACCTGCCTTACCATATATCTATCAAGATACTATCATGGTAAGCACAGCCAAGCGTTTCATAAAGTTCCTTCTCTTCCTGTTAAATCCGGAATTTCGGTGTAGGCAAAAAAATACATTGCAGACGGCAATTTTATACTCATTTATATACCTCCAGTTTTTTTAAAAACAGAAAATAGTTCAATTTAAACGTGAACAAGCTAGCCTTGAGGTGCTGTTTGATGGAAATGCAAAAAATTTCTCCTCAGAAGAGAAATGATTTCAATGTTTTGTGTTTTTAATTTCCCTTGGGTTGTTCCCTTCACTGGCTCCATTGACCCTGTTTTCCTGTCCTAACACTTTTTTCGAATTGCTAAGTTTAGTTGCATTTTAAATTCATATATATATACTTTTTTTAAAGTCAGCTCATCTATGATAAAACATTGTTTTAACATACTCAATATTTTAGAAGCTGACAAATCGTTTTCTGAGAACCAGAAATTCAACACAAAAATGTGCTTCTTATAACAAAACTAGTGCAATCATTAGTTAATTTTACTTTAATTTATCCATTACATCCAAAACCTAGATAAACCTGTATGTCCAACAATTCCCACAGAATTCTCTAAAATTCCTTACAACACAGTTAATGGTTTATTTCAGGGAGATGTGGGCAGTTTCCTTACCAGTGAAGTAACTGCTATGTAATATGTTTTGGTAGCGACGACTTTAGGGTGCAGTCTCCAAGGGAATGCTGCATAGTTGGAGATGTCATGTTTGGATGAGTCATTAAACTGAGGCCTCATCTGTATTGCGGACACAAAAGATCCTGTGGCACTATTCCGATGAGAAGCAGCAAGTCTTCCTGTGTTGACCTAGCCACCACACATCTCTCAACCACCAGCAAAACAGATTACCTTGTCATTCATCACACTGTTGTTTGAAAGATCTTGCTGTGTACAAACTGGCAGCTACATTGCCTATTAACACGATGCCTAGACTTCAAAATTAATTCACGGGGCAGCATAAAGCAAAGTTGGCGTGGAGCCAACCCGCTCCATGCCAGCCCGCCCACCCGCCTCACAGCTGTAACATGTTGCAGGCGGGCTGAATTAGGGCGGTGTGGGGCTTCTGCACCTCACCGGGGAGGAAGTTCCGCTTTCGGATTGGCCAGCAGCTCCATCAGTCCTGGCAGCGCCAAGAGCACATCAGTGGGTGCTGCCGGGACTGCAGGCAGGTTGAAAAAGGTAGCCCATGGGTCCTGGAGCAAGGTAAGTCCAGGCTCTTACACACGGAGGGTTTGGGTAGATTAGGGAGGGGGGAGGTGTGGGTGGGTGTGTTTTATAGAGTTGGCAGTTAGGAAGAAAGGGGAGATAAGAAGAGGGGTTGTCCCCCAATGAGCAAAGAGCACCCCCTGAAGGTAATACTCCCTGTTCCTTCCCACCCTTTGAAAGGTTTTTTTTCTAAGACGCGGCCTGCCCACTCCCACCAGACTGCCCACACCAACAGTATTATATGGGCAGTGTATTAATCGGGGTCAATTGCCTTGTTAACCAGCTAAATTGACCCTTAATTATTTATTTAGTATTATGGGGTGAGCTTGGAGTTGGGCAGGAAGATGGTGGGGTGGGCATCCACCCTAATTTACATGCCCCCCAATGGAAAACACACCCAGCAG
The DNA here is from genome assembly GCF_964194155.1 of Cetorhinus maximus. Lineage (NCBI taxonomy): Eukaryota > Metazoa > Chordata > Chondrichthyes > Lamniformes > Cetorhinidae > Cetorhinus > Cetorhinus maximus. Next base: position 71,668,635 of record NC_135894.1, read on the forward strand.
GGGCACGTAAAATGCAGCCCATTGGCTGTGAAGCACTTTGGGGCAACTGAAGGCTTGAAATGCATTATATAAATCCAAATTTCTCTTTGAGACGTTTTATTATTCCTCCATCAGGATGCCTTCTAAAACTAACACAAGGACCCCTTTCTGCCCTCTTTGTGGGTATAAGAGATTGTATAGTCCAAATAAAAAGCAGCAGGGAAGTTCTGTCAGTGCCCTGGACAACATTTAACTCTCAACTATTACCACTAAAATAGTTAATCTGGTCATTTATCTCATTGCTGTCAATGCACAAATTGGCTGCCATGTATTACAAGACTGAATAGAATTGTAAAGCACTTTATTGACTGTGAAACATTTTGGGCCATCTTGAGGTCATGAAAGGCACAATATAAAATGCAAGCTCTTTGTTCAAAAAACATGTCCAATAATAATGCATTTCATCAACATAAAATACAGAAGTGACAAATTTCTTGTATTAAGCACATGGGAGTGTAATTTTTTCTCAATGTCTATCAATGCAACAACATCGCAGCCAGGTCAGATATACTAGTCACACAACTAATGCTGTAGCCAATGTAGATCACTGGGGGCCAAAAGTAGATTGAGCCACCTTGTACAAGATTCTCACTCTGGCTTCTCTGTGCCCCTGGCAGCTCCTCTCTCTCTGTAGCCAGCATATGCCATCGTGATTCCAACAAGATCAGGAAATTTGTGGTAAATAATTAGTTAATCATTCACACGCAGGCACCAATTCACAGAGTCACAATCGAAAGAACGGGAAATCGGAACAGAAGGGATAAGAGAAGACCTAGAGCAGAAAGTGGGGAACTAAGTTTTACATTAGGAATAGAATATCTGAACTCAATAATGTTCCTATTTAAAAGTAGGGTTGCTGTCGCTTAAACAGCTTTTTGGTTGAAAGTGAGGGGTTGTCATTCTAAAGAGTATATGGGCAGAATTTAGCCCTTGTTGGGCGGGTGTAGCGGGGGGAGGGCAGGAAGCTGACCAGCGGGGCTGGACCGCGATTTCACGCTAGTGGGCCAATTAAGGCCTGCCTAGCATGAGGCACAAGCAGCAGCGCTCAGCGCTGCCTGTGCAGGCACGGGGGAGGGGATTGGGGGTGGGGAGTGCGAGCGCGAACATCATGCTTGCAAATCTCTCTGAGGCAGCTCTGTCTTAAAGAGTTTTCAGAAAAATAAATAAAGGCACTTAAAATGTTATAAAACATGCCCCTTCATGGGACTCTGTCACATGAGCAGGGTCATGTCATTAATTAAATTTTTTAAATGTTATTTTTACTTGCTTTTGGAAACCTCATCCCGCCCACGGATGAGGTTTCCTAAAAAGTGCAAAGGCCACTTGGCCTTTTCGCCTGTCCGCCAGCCATAAGGTTGGATGGGCAGCAAAAAATGTAAGTTAATTATGACTTTAATGGCCTTAACAGGTCTTTTAACTGTCGGCGGGCACACTGTCGATTCCCGTGCACGCCTGCTGACCGAAATATCACGCTACTGCACGTTGACGTCGGGACACTCGTCCGGCGTCAACACATGTCATTTCACAATCGAGCGGGTCGAACGCGCACCCGCCCGCCGAGGTGAAAATTCTGCCTTATATTTTTTATTCATTCACGGGATATGGGGTTTGCTGGCTGGGCCAGCATTTTCTTCCCATCCCTTGTTGTCCTTGAGAAGGTGGTGAGCTGCCTCCTTGAACTGCTGCAGTCCATGTGGTGTAGTTACACCCACAGTGCTGTTATGAAGGGAGTTTCAGGATTTTGACCCAGCGACAGTGAAGGAACGGTGATATATTTCCAAGTCAGGATGGTGAGTGGCTTGGGAGGAGAACTTCCAGGTAGTGGTGTTCCCATCTATCTGCTGCCCTTATCGTTCTAGATGATAGTGGTCATGGGTTTGAAAAATGCTGTCAAAGGAGCCTTGGTGAATTCCTACAGTGCATCTTGTAAATGGTACACACTGCTGCTACTGTGCATCAGTGATGGAGGGAGTGACTGTGAATGTGGTGCCAATCAAGCAGGCTGCTTTGTCCTGGATGGTGTCAAGCTTCTTGAGTGTTGTGGGAACTGCACTCATCCAGGAAAGTGGGGAGTATTCCATCACACTCCTGACTTGTGCCTTGTAGATGGTGGATAGGCTTTGGGGAATTAAGAGGTGAGTTAATCACCACAGGATTCCTGGCCTCTGACCTGCTCTTGTACCCGCAGTATTTATATGGCTAGTCCAGTTCAGTTTTTAGTCAATGGTAACCCCCAGGATGTTGATAGTGGGGGATTCAGTAATGGTAATGCCATTGAACGTCAAGGGGTGATAGTTAGATTCTCTCTTGTTGGAGATGGTCATTGCCTGGCACTTGTATGGCACCAATATTACTTGCCATTTGTCAGCCCAATCCTGGATATTGTCCGGGTCTTACTGCATTTGGACATGGACTGCTTCAGTATCTGAGGAGTCGCAAATGGTGCTGAACATTGTGCAATGATCAGCAAACATTCCCACTTCTAACTTTATGATGGAAGGAAGGTGATTGATGAAGCAGCTGAAGATGGTTGGGCCTAGGACGCTACCCTGAGGAACTCTTGCAGTGATATCCTGGAGATGAGATGACTGACCTCCAACAATCACAACCATCTTCCTTTGTGCTAGGTGTTACTCCAACCAATGGAGAGTTTTCCTCCTGATTCCCATTGACTCCAAGTTTTGCTAGGTCTCCTTGGTGCCACACTCGGTCAAGCAAGTGTTGCTTGATTGCACTGTTGATGACCCCTTCTTTTACTTTACTGATGCTCTGGGGTGGCTGATGGGGCGATAATTGAACGGGTTGGATTTATCCCGTTTTTGGTTTTTAGGACATACCTGGGCAATTTTCCACATAGCCGGGTAGATGCCAGTGTTGTAACTGTACTGGAACAGCTTGGCTAGGGGCGTGGCATGTTCTGGAGCACAAGTCTTCAGTACTATTGCTGGGATATTGTCAGGGCCTATAGCCTTTGCACTATACAGTGCCTTCAGCCATTTCTTGATATAACATGGAGTAAATCGAATTGGCTGAAGACTGGCATCTATGATGCTGGGGACCTCCGGAGGAGGCCAAAATGGGACAACCACTCGGCACTTCTGGCTGAAGATTGTAGCAAATGCTTCAGCCTTGTCTATTACACTGCTGTGCTGGGCTCCTCCGTCATTGAGAATGGGGGTATTTGTGGAGCCTCCTCCACCAGTGAGTTGTTTAATTGTCCACCACCATTCACAGCTGGATGTGACAGGACTGCAGAGCTTAGATCTGATCCATTGGCTGTGGGATCGCTTAGCTCTGTCTATCACTTGCTGCTCATGCTGTTTGGCACGCAACTAGTCTTGTGTTGTAGCTTCACCAGGTTGACACCTCATTGTTAGGTATGCCTGGTGCTGCTCCTGGCATGCCCTCCTGCACTCTTCAGTGAACCAGGGTTGATTCCCTGGCTTGATGGTAATGGTAGAGTGGGGGATATGCCAGGTCATGAGGTTACAGATTGTGTTAAAGTACAATTCAGCTGCTGGTGCTGATGGCACACAGCGCATCATGGATGCCCAGTCTTGAGTTTCTAGATCTGTTCGAAACTTATTCCACTTAGCACGGTGGTAGCGCTACATAACACAATGGAGGGTATCCTCAATGTGAAGACAGGGCTTCGTCTCCACAACGACTGTGCGGTGATCACTCCTACCAATACTGTCATGGACAGATGCATCTGCGGCAGGTAGGTTGGTGAGGATGAGGTCAAGCATGTTTTTCCCTCTTGTTGGTTCCCTCACCACCTTCCGCAGACCCAGTCTAGCAGCTATGTCCTTTAGGACTTGACCAGCTCAGTCAGTAGTGGTGCGACCAAGCCATTTGCCCCACCCAAAGTACATTCTGCCCTTGCGCCCTTGGTGTTCAACATGGAGGAGCACTGATTCATCAGCTGATGGGAGGGTGGTACATGGTGATCAGCAGGAGGTTTCCTTGCAAATGATTGACCTGATGCCATGAGGCTTCATGGAGCCGATGTTGAGGACTCCCAAGGCAACGCCCTCCCGACTGTGCCGCCACCTCTGCTGGGTCTGTCCGGCCGGAGGGAAAGTACATTATCCGTAAGATATACGGAAAGCTCTCGCATTTTTGGCACTAGCCTCCAGATGTTAGGAGGACTTTGCAGGGTCGACAGGGCTGGGTTTGCCATTGTCGTTTGTGGTGCCTAGGTCAGGTGGTCCATCCAGTTTTGTTCCTTTTTTGAGACCTTTTAGTGGATTGAGACAACGGAGTAGCATTGTTGTGGCTCTGGCCAGACTAAAGGACATAAGTGAACCAGATGGATTTTTACAACAATCGACAATGGTTTCATGGTCATCGTTAGACTTTTAATTCTAGATTTTTATTGAATTCAAATTCCACCATCTGCTGTGGTGGGATTCAGACCCGGGTCTCTGGAGTACTAGTCCAGAGACAAAACTAGACAATACCCCTATGTCATCGCTTCCCCTGTATGAGTAGAACGCTGTTGTTGGAAATTCTAAGCGTAGAAGCAAGCAGAAACTATGTATAAAAACCTTCAATAATTTGAGACAACAGGAAATTGAAAGAATTTCACAGAACAGTGGATTCAGCAGGAGTGAACTGAAAAGTAGTGTATACATTAGTGGATCGCCCATGATGTTGCAGTTAGTTAAGGATAGAATAGAAGTTTGTGACATGTACAAGATACAGTAAATTAAGTGGATACTGGCGCGGTGTTTTACCCGATTCCAGAAAAACCTCAAGATAATCTAGATTAGTGGATAATGGTGACGTGTTTAAATTTTGCATCAATCCGCATTAGTGAATACTGATAAAGTGCTCTTTTCATCGATTTACCAATCAAAAAAACCAAACTTATCTGCGCCACAGACACATTTAAAGTCCAATACAGGTTTTACTCAAGACTTTTAGTGTACATGTTAATCAAATACCCTATTTAAACTATATAACCCAAACAATAGAATGGTCAGAGCAACACCAAACTAATTTCAGAAATAAGAGTCATACGGACTCGAAACGTTAACTCCGTCTTTCTCTCCACAGATGCTGTCAGACCTCCTGAGTTTTTCCAGCATTTTTTGTTTTTGTTTCAGAAATAACTAGTTTGCCTGAAGTTGCATTCACAACTATACCATTCTGGCAGTAAAATAGGGTCTGTACAGATCAGCAATGTTAATTACACAGAATAAAATGGCAGCCTGGCAAGAGCATTGGTGCCTCCACTACTTTGCCTTAAAACTTATCCCACATATTGATTACTCTTTGCAGAAGGAGAATTTCCTGATATTAATCCTAAAATTGCCCTTTCATAGTTTGAGCCCTTGTCCTCTGCTCCTGCAGTATGAAATAATATTCAGGGCTAACCTGTTCTATACCCATAACAATCTTGCACACCTCTGTAAGATCACTTCTGATGCCTCCCTTCTAGGCTGAAAAGTGCAACTATCTCCAGTCCTTTCTCTGAACACTGATGCTTAACATTGTGGATGAGTCTTGTGAGCTGCTCCGTGCACTGCTCTGGCATCTGAATGTCTGTCATTTCTTGGTAACCAGAACTGGACATGGTATTCAAAATGTAGTCTGACCAGCCCAGTATAAAATATGATCATTATTGGCTCTATTGATAAACTATATAGCCCAAGCAATAGAATAACAGCTTTTGACTTTATCGATTACTGCAAAACACAGGTTGGACATGCTTAGTCTGTTTGGATTCTCAGATCTCTTTCAGCATACAGAAAAAAGATAATTTTGAAAATACCATTAAAACAGATCACCAATATGGAGCAGCCTGGCAAGTCTTTTTTTTATGTACAGGAAGCAAAATGAAGTCTGATGAATTAAGCAAATTTTAATTATAACTGGCACTCTGATCACATGCTGTGAAACAAAGCAGCTTAACCATTGACATCTGACCTCACCAAGTGATTGCTCAGTCTGTTTTTGGAGGAATTGAAGAACTACAGGTATGAAAGGTATCAATGTCCAGTTCAGGTCATGAGGCAATAGTACTGTTACATTCCCAAGGCAACACTATTCTGCAAATAGATATAGGTCAATAGAAGTTAAATCCCATTAGGTAAGACACTCAAACCACCTATGGGACCAGCTGACTGAACACCAGCAAACTCAAATTTGCAACAGGTTACCGAGTAAGTAGTTTCTGAATCATTGCAAACAGATCAACTTATGGGAATTGTGGTGAAACTGACAAGAAAATGGTTCGTTAAAAACTCAGAAATTATACTATGCTTTTGAACACTATAATTGTTTTTTTAACAGAGGATATGATATGCAGCAGCAGTCAACCACATCCTGGTTTTCAGTTTGATTGACAAACACAATCAACAAAAATCAATGTAATTATCCCTGCCATGCATTCTAAGAGGATATTTTGTCTAGTTGGCGGCACATTCAGACAAATGGGTGATTCAGTATGGGAATTCGTTAACTTTCCTTCTTAAAGTGAAATTAATTCCAGGGTTGTGACCTGTGAATTGTTAGTACTTATATACAGCAGGATATTATTTTTGGTAATAATTACATTTCAGAATGTTATTTACAGGGTTATGCTAACATTAATTTCTAGTTCTGCCAATCACAACGTGTTTCAGTAAATGTTCCTCTTGGTTTTTGCTCTTAATAATTTAGCAACCCCTGTCTATCTACTACATTTTAATTAGTGGCATCACTACTGTACAAATTAAACACAGATACAGCAAGCTGAGCTGATGTCAAGCAATACTGGAAATAAATCTCTCCACATAAAAAACTGAAGCAATGACAAAAATATATATTAAAATAATAAATGTAAGTATGTGTTAAAATTTTGAACACCTACTTAATAATAATTCACTGTTCCTGATGAATTTCGTCATCTCCTGAAGGTACTGACTTCTTGCCAGGGCAGGGTTCTACAGCTGCTGGTGCCTTCAAGTACTTTGCCCCAGTGGCCATTCATCATGTGTGAACCTTGACAGAGTGTCAGCATGTTTTTCCAATAAAGACCATGCCAATCCAAGCAAGATCCTGCCCTCTTCTAAAATCCGCCCAAAAACTTATGGTCAAGAGCACTGGTTTGCAATCAGGAATTGGAAGCTGGCTGAATTTCTCTTCCCTAATCTAAGGGCTCTGAGACAATTTGACAAATTTAGGAAGGTACATTAAGAAATTACGTATGGATAAAAATTTCAGATGGCTGCCTTAAATACACAGGGATCACAATCCACAGGAAGCTATCAAAAGGTCTGGAAAGCATGAGTAAACACCAAACGGTCTTAAACATTCTAATATTTTAACGAGTTATTTAAATCACTAGTAGACTTTAGGCTGTCTGTAAGTGCAGTTATGGAGCTTTATTGAGCATTTGTTAAAATTGAAAGATAGAATGACAGCAGATTAGAGTTTAGGGTTTGTAGTTCTGAAGTCTGACTTATTTTCCCAAATTCCTTTTATTTTTAATCATTTTTACATATATTTAGATAATGACACAGTACATGGGTATTTACAGAAGGATACATTGGGATAGTCGGTGTATTTCGTTGTGCATTCTAGCTTTAGAGGAGGAAGATTCCTGGAGAGATTGTTTTCAAAACAACCTTTTTCTTTCCAGATCCTGCACACACTTTGTCCCAGCATCAAAATAAGTAAATTTAATTTTCTTATTAATTGGCTTTACTGAGGCTGTCTTGCCCCTTCCTATTCCCAACCACTCAAACTGACGTATGATTCCACAAGTGACAGGAACCCTTCAGTAGCTTTCACAGATCCTTTGTGTGTAAACCCTGGCTGGGTGTGGCAAGGCTGCTCAACTGTGAAAGGCAACACAACCAAGTACACAAAATGCTCAAATACACATTTCCTAGGAATCACTCAAAATGCAGAATAGTTTTTTTTCCTTCTCCCTAATTTAAGGGGATGGTGAATTTATCTGCTCAGCCATTAGGGAATTGTCTCATTAGGTACTTAAATTTAAATCCAAAGGAGGAACTTCAGCTTTTATGATTAATCACATGTCAACACGTTTACTACAGCAAATACAGTAAGTCCCCGCTTAATGTTGACTCACCCAACATTGTTTCGCTTTAGGATTGTTCATAAAAAAGGGACCATATATCTGTTTAACATTACAGCGTTCACTGTAACATCATTTGTCACACATTTCCTGTTCTGTGGCCTGCAGACCCCAATGTGCACATGACGTCTTCTCACTGCACCTTCCCCCCACCCAAGCACTCCCCCACCTCAACACCTCCACAGTGCTGTTGGGGTCTGTGCACTTCTTCCTCTACTCCATCCCTTACTTCCACTCCTCCCTCAGTACTGAAGTCCCTGCCATTAGATGGAGCCTGGTCAATCTGAAACCAGGCAGCTGGTGAGTGTAATTTTTTAAAAACATTTATTTACTTTTATTGTATATTGTATTTATTTTATACTTTTGAATTTATTTTATTTAAAGGTTATTTCATTTATGAATGTAGGCATTCAGGAATGTACAGTATTTCAACTTATAATATTTTTTTTCTGCTGAGTAAGATCCTAAATTAATTAACCAAGGTAGTCGAGATAGTGCAGAGGTTAATATAGTTGGGTGTATTTTTGAACCACCAAATTTCACTCTTGTGGTGAGGACAGATGTGACAATTAACCGCAAGCCTCTGTGAAGCTCACTGTTTTTACTGGGTATTCCAGCATATAAACTTTCTAGATGATCATCAGCTTCTTGTCCTGCCCTAGGTTGTGGCTGGCCTCCCTTTCTACTTGTCGTTCCATTGTTTGGCCTTTCAAAATATGCAGCAGGCACTAGACAATGATAATCTTGGAGATATGCCAGAGTTTATTGTAAAACATCCCAATTTATCTAGGTATGAGAGTTGCTGTTTGTTGTTAGCTCAATGATGTCGTAGCACCAGGCTGAACAGGGTAACCTTGGTCTTTTAGAATACACCCTTGATGTTTACTTTTTCCTTTAAATGGTCTAAACACAGAGAATTGTTCTAAAACAAAAGCAACTTGTCTGGGAAGCAGGTACCGATGTGCATAATCATATATCAACACCCATCACTGACCACTTGTACAATGATGTATTAAAACCCTTGCAGTTCATGTTGGCCATCAGATTGTGTACAGGCCACACGAAAGCCACAAATAATGCCCTGGGCATTGAAAAATCCTACAGTACAAAACATATTGTGGGGCATACTGATTCTGTGTCAGGTTGTCAAAGAAAATTTATACTGTTAATTGCTCTGGTAGCCAAAACGTTTGTGACCTACTTGATGCATATGTGCACTGCAAAATGATTGATGTTGCATATGTTCCCTATAGTAGCTTGTAATGAGCCAGAGGCACAAAATTCAGATTGCTGTGACTGGTATCAACAGTGTCACCGATTCCTGTGATGGAGATAGTCAGCATGTTTAACCACACAGTGCAACTGACTCCTTGTGAACAATGGCAGATTTCCTCAGATATCCCCAAGGTGCTGTGGAATCTCCTCTTCATGCTCTTCTCTCTCCTCCAAATAAGAGAGAGAGAAAACGCCACTGAAATTCCTAACTCTCTGGTTTTAATGTTGCTATGATAAATCATGCTGGAAAAAATCTAGGACATAGTTCTCTAAAAATGAACAAAGTGCCAAAAACATTTAACAATTTAGCTGCCATAAATCCACTTTCATCCAGTCTAAATAAGTTGCCGCCCTTTCAAACAGAGACTTCCTTAGCCAACATGTGCATGAGCCTGAACTCCCACTTGATACAGGTGAACTGAATGCACGTGCGTTCGCAATGAGAACACTGCAATACCTGCACTTATTTCAATGTATTTTTTCATAGCGCAACGAGGGGCTTGCACAAATAGGGCATAAAACACATCACGTTATCCTAGGCTAGCCAGAAGAAAATATGAAGTGCACCACACTCATAGATCTAGCCAGAGTGATCTTTACCAGATTCCCATTTGTTCAGTGTTGACATCACTAGCCATCCAATGCTAAAAATATATCCTATATTCTGCAGACAACTGAACTACAAATTACCTAACCTTATCATTAATTATATACAAGCACTTTCAAAGAATTTAATTCGTGCTAGCCAGATGGAAATCTGAATGAAGGGCAGATGGGATAAAAAAAAACACACAAAAATAATGGCTGGATTTGAAATAATAACAACATTGAGGATAAAAGCAATCACCATTATAATGGGGTTAATCGGACAGCAACTTCTGGCATCCACACATGAGCAGTTAAATGCAGAGATCAGGAATACCCTGCTCCTCCACAGGGTGCATTGTCCGCACTGAAGCAATTGCAACAGCATGAACTTGGAGTACTGGCTCATTTTTTTGTGCACCAGACAGCAGAAAAGCGGGGACTGTTGCATTCAAAATGGAGTTTTTTTTAAAACTGCATGATGTGTGATAAATACTATCAAGCAGCTTCTCTGAACTTGGAAAATTAATTTTGCAAATTTGGAATCTCATTCCCTCAGAAGGTAATTAGTGTTGGAGAGTTAATTTTAAAAAAATTATCTTCCCCATTTTTATTTTACTTTCTATAAATGATTTAAATCTATTTGATATTTCTTCCTTTATACTTCCTGGTTTGGACTCTACATACCTTAGTGAGGTTACTTCAACCTGATTGAAGAGCCTGACAGTTTTTTTGACCTGCTCAGACAGCACAGATCCCCTGTAGAGGGTGCCACACCAAATCAGATGCCAGATTACAGCAAGTCTGTAGCCTAAAGCCTGCAAAAACTGTGTCTTAACAATCAGTGAGGTGAACGGCAAGCGCCATAACTTCACTGCTGACCACGAAATCCATGTCTTCAGTATTTAGTAAATCATCCTTAGGTATGACAGAATTTCTTGACTTTTTGCCCAGTAACTGGTCTAAAAGTCCATTTAGAAACTTCAGTTCTATTCCAATTAGGGGCCAGTAAGTTCAGTTGGCTACAGTGCAATGCCAAATGACACCAACAGTGCATGTTCAATCCTCACATACATATCCAATTGTTGCTCTCTATTGGAGTCAGCTGCCTATGGTCCTTTGTGGATTTGGCTAAATACTAATCAGTTATCTCATTTTGACCAAATGTAGAGTCCCCAAATTTCTGCAATGTTCTCTCAATCTCCTGTCTAACCTTTGGTTTAACCCCCAGAGAAAAGATGTAAATAGCTTTTTTTTAAGCTGTTTACACCATTTCTCTGGAGATTACACTGATCTCTTGCTAGAGAACCTCTACAGAAATTCCAGGTAAGTATAGTCAATGTTGCTTAGGTTTTGAACCAGCCGAGTAACATTTATGCAAATTTTATCAACCAGTCGTTCACATAAAGTTAGCAGTATCTCTCCTTTCCTACTGCATTTGTTGAAAACATTCAAAGTTGAAAAAATGCTGCCTTTCCCACCTTTCATACAACATTCCATAATTTTCTTAGACATTTGCCTGTGTGTGTGTGTGTGTGTGTGTGTGTGTGTGTTATTATATTTTAAAAAGTGAAAGCAAAAACTCAAAAGGTGTTCTTCGGTAATACGCCAATTAGTCTCAAGATGAAACGTACAGTCAGATATTACTTCATTCATCTCACTAGTTTATGCTAGTGATGGCAGCAGTGATATCATTGACGGTATTCAGGATCCAATTAGGTCGAATTAATTTGGCCAGTCCACAATTTTTAAGCATGAGAATTTGTAGGCCCAAATTAATAGTTTCTATTCTGGCCACATGTCGAGAGCAAAGATAGAGCCATGAGACTGCTATTCCTACTTCACCTGCTTGAATAGTATAAATGATTAATAATCTAATTGCCTGGCTATTAAAAAAGAATCCATCTGTTCTTCAGAGGTACCTCCTTCACTTCAAAAAAGACGGAAGTGTTTGTATTTTCATTTCTCTGCTCTGCCTACGTGCTTTCAGTGGAAGTGTCCCAGATGGGTTCCCCAGAGATCTTATCCACAAACATCCTTTGTAATTCGTTTTACAACTTTTAAACAGAATTTCTAAAGATTTTGGACTCTTCGTTGTTTTGGAAATCTGTTAAGTATTATGCTACTGGTTAGCTGCTGGGTGTCCTCTTCTTCCGTATTAATTAACTTAAGTGTAACGAAATGCAACTTAACAAAAAAACAAGTTAAGATTTGTTTGCGCATTAAAGATTTGGAACTTACAACTTAGCATTTAATGAGGATTTTAAAAACAATGTGAGCTAATTTTTGAATGAACATACAGCAGTTTTCAATACTGTCTGAGCCAGCGAGTACTTTTGTAAAATAGCAGGTTAACGAAACATACGTTAGTGCATGTTGAAAACCAGAGATTCCCAGGACAATTGATTAACTAGAACTTAAGAGTTTCAAAAGAATCATTTTACTGTCTTGGAAGAACAAACTCCACTGCAGAGCACAGCTTCTAAATTTGCTTAAAATGTGAATCTCAATGAAAAGCTCTATGAGGTACAAGGGCCATTTAGTCAAACTAGGTACATCATTAGGCAGCATGCTTACAAAATGGAAATGAACACAACGTAACTGAATTCTCACATACCATAATTTTCCCCTATAATCATGTAATAAAGCATATTATATATATATATATATATATATTAGGGTAAATGCTAGGAGGACGTTTTCCCTGATAGGAGGGTCTCACAATAACGGGTTAGTCATTTAGGGTGAAAGGAGGAGAAACCTCTCTACTCAGAGGGTGGTACATTTTTGGAATTCTATTTCCCAGAAGAGCTGTGGGTTCTCAGTCCTTGAGTATATTCAAGGCAAAGGTAGAAAGATTTTTGGATACAAGGGGAATCAAGATTAGCCTGATGTTTTTGGATGGCGAAGCAGGCTTAAAGGGCCAAATAACCTACTCCTGTTTTTTCATTTGTTTATGGGATGTAGGCATCGCTGGCAAGACCAGCATTTATTGCTCATCCCTAATTGCCCTTGAACTGACTGGTTGCTAGGCCATTTCAGAGGGCCGTTAAGTAACTTTGGGTCTGGAATCACATGTAGGCCAGACTAGTTAAGGATAGCAGATTTTCTTTCCTAAAGGGCATTAGTGAATCAGCTGATGATAGTTGTCAGAGTCACCATTACTGAACCTAGCTTTATATCCCAGATTTATTAATTGAATTTAAATTCCACTAGCCATGGTGGGATTTGCACCAATGCCCCCAGAGCATCAGGCTTGGCCTCTGGATTACTAGTCCAATGACATCACCACTACGCCACCATCTCTCCCTTAGCATATTTGGTTTCCTGACAGCTAATCAATGCATCCATCTTTAGTACCTAGTATTCAAAAAGCCTAATTCAGTATCAGAGATCCTCTTGGCAATATTAAATTGCATCTCCCTTTCATAGCAGCAGCAGAATGTAACAGTTTTCAATAGAGAATGTAAAAATTGCAGCCAAGATTCTATGTCAAAACAAGGAACATCATATACTAAAGCAATAAAACTCAAATGTCCTCCCCACCAAATTAAGATTATAAATCCTGAATATTGCAATTTTGTAGGGGATACACAACCCAAAAGTTGGCAAAACTAAAGTTGGTTAGTAATTTATAAGTTAATGTTAATAATTATAAAAACACACAAAACTTGACAGAATCAATTACTTTGGAATGCTATGGCAACTGATGAGTAGACAAATTTGATGCATACAATTTAATTTGAGCTCTCTGATCATTCCTTACAATTTCTACAAGTCAATCACGAAAACCAAATGTATGCGATACTTCTCAACATTACAGGTATCTCCAGGAATCACTGTCTTCCTGTAGTACAATTATTTCAAACATACTCAGTACCTTTAAGCTCCTGCTAGTGGCAGAGTTGAGCTATTGGAGATCTCTATTTTAAGCAGCAGAACCACATGAATGTAGTATGTATTAAAAACTCAACTCCAATATGTGTTGGATTTAAAATATTCACCCCAGAGTGAAAAATGCTAGAGGAGACCCCCTTTGGTTGCTTATTAAGAATAATAGTAACTCAATTATGTAACTTTACAACACATCCATAATTTAATCTTTGTTTCCATTGATGAGGTTATGAGTAATAACGAGAACTAAGCAATGCGATAGAGAATAGAACAATAGGCACTTTAATTTCATAAGAATGCATTGATGATAAAAAGTCTAGCCAATTTTTGTGTGCTCTTACAGGATAATGAAAATGTTACAACTCATACCTGGCCCTTCTACAACCTGCTGAATCCAGAATCAGCTCAATTTTTTCAAACAATCTTAATCAGTATTCAGAATCAGCACATTCTATAAAGTAACAGGTTTAAGAGTGACAAAGTTATCACTAGGCTCAATTAAATTAAATGGTGCAGACCCTAGAAAACTCATTGTAGTTCAGTATACACAGAATTCATAACTAAAATTCCAGATCAATATGGAAGTGGGTCAAAACACATGTTCATTGGAATATTTTGAAAATCACCAAAGAGAAACAACATATCAAACACAGACTACAAAAAAAAGTCTCTGTAGATCACTCCATGATCATACAATGCTACATGGGTACATGCAAGTAGTCTTGAATAGGATATTGCTAATATGAAATATGTTTTCAATATTCTTTAGCATCTTTCATCAACAGATCTTTCTCTAAACAGCGTTTTCAGATTCTCAGTTGAAACAAAATAAAGCACCACTGCTCCAATCATCCCCAAGAGTGGATACATAGATTATATGCTCAACTCTGATATGAGGCTTCAACCCACAAAACTCTGACTCAGGCTAGAGTGTGTTACCACTGAGCCAAGGCTGACATTCCAAAGGGAAAATAAGGAAGGGCACATATTCAAGTTCAGAATAATACTCAACTCAGAAAAGTTGCATTTACAGAGCAGAAACAATGCTGCTGTACTGACTTTCAGGGCAGTGACAGAACAGGAGCACTTATTAACCGAAATAAAATTGTAAAATCCTGAACGAGTCTTATAATCACATTGTCAAATGCCAAACTAAATACACTACTCAACAAGTTATCATTGGAACATTGCTTCCACGATGTAAATTGGCACAGCTCTATGTTATTAAGTTTCCCACTCAAGGCATTTGCACAATCTTGACACCATATTTGTTTCCTATACTTACAAGGGCCCAAAGCTAAACCATTGACTAAGCAGCAGATAACCACGCAGCTGATCTTCATTGAGGACTTGCAGCTTCCTAAGTATATAAGCTGCGAATATCTCTGCAAGAAATGTAAATTCATACCTTTAGGTTTGAAATGTAGGTATGTTAACATTGAAAATGTCCAAAACTGAGCACAATTTCCCAAACGTTTGTAATAAAATGAGGCACCAACCATGGCGATGATTTCTGCCCTCACCCCACCGCATCCCCACCTCCAAGAACCAAATGCAAACTAGATCATGAAAAATTGAAATTGTTGCATCATAATCCAAATAATACAAATATTATGTCAATCTTCAGTAGGTGCTTGAGATACTCCAGCATATGTGGTACATCATGAGGTAGAACTAACCAACTTAGGTCGCTGCATAACAGTCATCGTACTTCAAAGTAATTTACTTAATGCTTTTGAGATGTTTCTGCGTGACGTGGTAAAATGCTAAAGAATGCCATGCTTTTAAGGCCATTGCAAACCTTGTAAGCAAATACCTGCAGACAATAATCAAGGCATCTAACACTTGGGAGGGTCCAGATCCAGCATTTATTCACATGTATAAACAATCTTATTTAAATGCTCAGCAGGTCTGGCAGCATCGGCGGAGAAGAGCACAGTTGACGTTTCGAGTCCTCGTGACCCTTCAACAGAACTGTTGAAGGGTCATGAGGACGCGAAACGTCAACTGTGCTCTTCTCCGCCGATGCTGCCAGACCTGCTGAGTTTTTCCAGGTATTTCTGTTTCTGTTTTTGTTTTGGATTTCCAGCATCCACAGTTCTTTGTTTTTTTTTAAATGCTCCCGCTTGTCATTTCCCTCTCCTAAACCAACGGCAAGAGACAGCTTCGACTTGAGGCTTCAACTCAAGTTACTTAAAAATGAACTCTGTGGTGTATTTAGCCTTGAATAAGGAGGAAGAGGGTTTGCAGAGAGATAGTGGGTTTTCAAGATGTGACCCTGAAAATAAGTAGCTGCAGTGGCACTAGGACTCTGGGAACGTGACTGCAATGGTGAGTGGTGGAAATGTGCATAGCAAACAGCGATATGGAATGAAAGTAAACTCATTCACATAATATTATATCCATTTTAAAAAACCATCAATTATAATAGCAACAATTCTGCAACATCAGGACCCGCACTTTCACAACCCAAGTTCCAGCTTCGGATCAGATCTGAATCCGGACCTAGGACCTTTCTTGAACGGGAATGCAGGTTCAGGAAGAGGGAAGCGAGCTGGAGAGTCGGTGAGCAGGAGGTTCCTCGAGAGCGAGGATCTGCGAGAGTGAGTCAAGGAGCAGAAGCCGCAAGTTGGAGCGATGGCAGCAAGTGGGTGGACTAGGGTGCGGGAGAGACCACGAGCCAGAGGGTCAGCAGTGAGAGAAAGGGTCAGGAAGTGGGAGAGACCACACTAAAGTGGCAGCCTTACATCAAACCGGCGGGAAACAACTTTACAACGAATCTCATGATGCTGAACGATAATACAGCCCCACTAACTGACTGACATTAAAGCGAAACAACGTTAAATGGGGACTTACTGTACTTCGGATCTAATATGCTAAGTGTGCTGCTCACAGTGTGATCTCCTCTACATTGGAGACATCAAAAACGTATTAGGCAATTGCTTTGAACACCTTTGTTCTTTTCTCATGTCTGGCCCTGCTCCTCCTATAACATGCAACATCACCTTCCTATATCATTCCCACTCTGGTCTTGCCTCCTACACTGTTCTAAAGAGAAAACATGCAAGCTTCAGGAATATGATTTATTGATTTTCTCCTGGGTACTGTAGCGGTGCAGTCTGAGGATTGACTTTAGTCATTACAGACCTTAGCTATGTCTCCCATTTTCTTTAGGGCAATTAGTGTTGGTGGTAATAGTGGGCTTCTCTTTTCAGAGGAGGGGAAGAGATTAACCTTTGAAGTCATAGCACAATGCCGGGGGGTGGGGGGGAGGTGCCTACCTGCACCTGTAATGCTGGCCTATTTTTTTCTCTTTTTTGCAGCAGCTTTTGTTCTATCACAATGATCAAGTTGTCAACAACTAAACCAGTGCCACAGTGAAAGGCATTGACAAACGACCACTGGAAACAGCCAAGAAAATAGCTCAGGAGGGCATGAGTACAAATAAGCAACAAAACAGCATAGACAGGATCCCCTGTCAAATGAGCAATAGCAGGAGTCCAAGGATAGATTCTTAGGGGGTACCAGAGGTAACTGTGTGGACTGGAAGAGAAGCCACTGGTGGCGATTATCAGGCTATGATTAGATAGATAAGAATATAGCAGTGTGAGTGCCACACAGTTGGATGACAGTGGAGAGGCGCTGGAGGATGGTCTGATCAACTCTGCCAAAGGTTGCAGACAGATTGTGAATGATGGAGGCGATAATTAATCTTTAAGGCAGTCACATAGGATATCATTTGTGACTTTGATAAGGGCCGCTTCAGTACTGTGGCAGAGGAAGAAACCAGTTTGGAAGGGTTCAAATACGGAGTTCTGACAAAGATGGGCCTGAATTTGGGAAGCAACAACCTCCTTCCCAAAATCCACAAACAGGACTGTTCCAGTAGAGCCATCGTGTCAGCCTGTTCCTGCCCCACAAAACTTATTTCTTCTTATCTTGACTCCATTCTCTCTCCCCTTGTCCAGTCTCTTCCCACCTACATTCACGATTCCTCTGATGCCCTATGTCACATCAACAATTTCCAGTTTCCTGACACGAACCACCTCCTCTTCACCAAGGGCATCCAATCCCTCTACACCACCATCCCTCACCAGAATGGTCTGAGGGGCCTCCACTTCTTCCTTGAACATAGAATTTTAAAATCTACTAAACTCATCAGGCGTGCCTGTAAAAGTAGTTAGCATATCTAAATTTATAATGGCTGTTCTTTTTTTAAAATTCAAAATAATTGTAGATATTGGGCTGAAAAGGGAAGAAGTGGAAAATGTACCTGCAAGAAATTGAAACAGTCAACTATAAAAGATGCATAGAGCTTAGTCTCCGAAGCGCACACATTTAATATGTTATTTTAACTGGATAAACACTTAAATCTTAACAACTTAAACCGCCAATACCTAAGGTGAAAGCAGTTTAATTCACTGCCACTTCTCTTCCAGGAATGCCTACCTTGAAGAAATACTGCTCTTCTCTCCAAATGCCACTGTCAGCACCTTCTTTAGTCTTTATCACTAAAGTTAACATTCTTGTGTCCATCACATCTTTGTCAATCTCTCTTTAGCTCCCAACTATCCATGACCTTCTACCTTGCTCCACCTGCTCCACCCCCCTTAAACGGTATAAAATCCATTACATTTCTACTTCTCTTTAGCCCAGAACAGGACTCAAACGGATCCAAAACATTAACTCCGCTTCTCTCTCCACAGATGCTGCCAGACCTGCTGAGTTTTTCCCAGCATTTTTTGTTTTTACTGCAAATACCTAAGTTATATTGCTCAAAGTTAACTCAACTGACAAAAATAATTACAGTACACATACCACAAACTTAACCCTTAGCTGCTAATTAAAAAGACCTGTGGTGTTTGATACAATAGCAGCAACAAAAGCTTTGAGGGTTCAAACCAAGGCCTCAAAAATGATTTCCAGTGTTTTAAAGCATTTCATTAACAACTTAACATTTAGTATGTGGTGTTTGATTGTTAAATTCAAGTTATCATACATGGGTTGACAGTGTCTAAAGCTCTTCAGCTGTTACAAATCTCTCAGTAGTAACATCTAGAAAAATTTACATAATGTTGTCATTAGCATGCTGTGGCATACATGGTAGGCTTTAAATGGCTAATGTGGGAATACTGATAATTGAATGTTTCCATATGAAAAGTGTTTTACGGTTCATTTATAGTAGGAACATTTCTGACAGCTTGACAGTTTTCTCATTCTTAATCTGCAACCAAGCAATTGTGACTATTCAGAATATAAACCAATAGACTTTCAGTTGTGAATCTTTGACCTATTAGCGTCAGAACCAAACTAACTAATAAGGGAAGATAAACAAAACTTGCATTATTTAGATATAAAAAATCCAAATTAATTTGATGTGTGCCATAACAAAATTAGAGATCAACCCCACAGCGTGGGACTGCAATCTCTTACGCAATAATCCAAGTCACAGGTCTCAGTCCCCTAGCTGTCTGGCACGGATCCACCAGCCTCAATCGCGATGTGTCTGATCAGCTCTTGGCAGTGTATGCAGTGCGATGGCCTTGTGATAGTGAAGCACACTAACCTGAGGGAGACATACACAGACACTGCCAGAACAGCAACAGAAGAGAATAGGCCTCCTGTCGGCTGATTATGAAGCACCAATGGTAATCCTTTTTTTCCATTTATTAGGTGACATAAACAGGTGGTAACTTAGAACAACTGTAATAAAGACCAGTCTGATCCTCAATGGCAGCTGAAAGGATAGAAAGTACTGGGGTACCAATAATGCTTACAGATTTAAAATAACCAAATGCAAGCAACATCTAATTCTGTATTTGAAGGCCTTTGTTCCAAATAATGCAACTGGGAACATATTCAGAGACAGGAGAAAGTGGGTATGGAATTTCCCACTGGCATTCAAACTTACTTTGTGGTCTGAACAACCCCATCTTCTCTTAAATTTGCCATACAGAGGTTGGCAACCAAATGGGAGGAGAATAAATGAGTGTTTTATAAATGCGTGATTACAGGCAGGGAGAAAGAAAAAGAATCAAAACAAAAAGGTAGAAGTGCAAATCTGCCTTTACACTGCAGCTGCATGCACTGATGAACTTCTATTTTTAATTGGCAAGTTCCTTTCATTAGAAAAGTGAACTGAGCTTAAAGGAAATTCCCCACCAGAACACTTCATTGAAGCTAAGAAAAGAAAACGTTCAATTGCCCAGTCCTGACTTCTCTAATCTTGAGAAGCAATAAAAAAGTGTCCCCTCACCTCCCAAGAAAAGCAGTGCCAATTAATGATATCTTTATAATGTAACCTAAAACAGATGGACAAAACAAGGCAGTATTGGAAGGATACGATAAATAAAGCATCAATAAGATCCAGGGTAAAGCTATGAAGGTATAGCCTCCTGATTATTTTTCCTCACATAAAATTTGAAAATATCCATCCATTTCTATTGTCTCTATCTTGTGTATTTACCTAAATGAGGTTTCAATTACAGCATCTTTTTTTGTTGGTTCTTTGAACATATCAATATATGAACTCCCTCTCTAACAGAACTGTGGGTGCACCTACACCACATGGACTGCAGTGGTTCAAGAAGGCAGCTCATCACCACCTTCTCAAGGGTAACTAGGGATGGGCAATAAATGCCAGCCCAGCCAGCGAAGCCCACATCCTATCAACGAATAAAAAAAAATGAAAGCAAAATACTGCGGATGCTGGAGTTCTGAAATAAAAACAGAAAGTGCTGAAACGTTCAGCCAATCTAGCAGCATCTATGAAGAGAGAAGCAGAATTAATGTTTCAACTCTTGTCAACTCTGCTTCTCTCTCCACAGATGCTGCTAGACCGGCTGAGCTTTTCTAATACTCTGCTTTCATTTTAATATAGGAATTGTTGGATGCAAAAAGACCAGACCATCTAATTCGTCATCTTCCATCCTAGTAATCACTTGATGTAATGACAATGGAATTATTGACCAATTGCAATAAATCGTTATTAACTGTTCTATAACAGGTCCAGATAAGCCACAAGGAAAGCCCCAATGGTGGAAAGTTATGGGAACCGTAGGTCTAAATTCAACTATTCCTCTTGAGACTGCTAGACTTATCACATCCTATGCCTCAAATTACCCACATACTATATACCAAAATGTCATTTTCTGGAAGAAATCTATCTAATTTGCAACTGGTTAAATCAATACTAAGTGCTTCCAAGTAGGGAGCTCGCTGAAATATTGCTTCCGCAGATTAGGTTTGAATTTACTCACCTTCAAGTGTAGGCCATATCCTTGGGTTCGACTGTACTAGAGAACATAAAAGGACCCATCATAGTCCAAATTATCTAGACCTGTTAGAATATTGAAAATATCAATCCTATCACCACTCAACCTCGACTTCTCATGTCAACTTACATAGTCACTCGGAAAAACCCAATTCTTCCATTCGCTGAATTGTTCTCTTCTGTATCCTTTCAATGGTTGCAAAATTCTTTTTGTATTGAGGCAACCAGAACAACAATGATTTGTAAAATGGCAGAATTACATGGCTATTCCAATTCAATATTAATCATTCCAACGTACCATTTGTCTTATTTACTACCATCAGACAGTGTTTCAATAGCTTCAGTGTATTTTCAATCGGGGTCCGCAAATCTTTTTCACTTTTCATGTATATTATTTTCTTTCCATCCAAGTAATAGTCCCTTTCCTGGACTTATTGCCCCTATGTAGAATAAGCCCTCATAAAGCACATTGCCTTTCTATACATTGAATTTCATGTCCCTTGCCAATTCCCAGACATATTCCTGTATTTTGTCCTGTTCAGCTTTGGAGTCGACCACTTTATTTAACTTTGTATTAACTGCAAATTTAGCCACTGTGCTCGAGCCCAGTTCTGGATCGTTTCTAAAGATCACTTACAAAACAAGAAGTCCCAAACAGACTCCTGTGGGATACCAACGGTAACACTCTTCCAGGTGGATGACAAGCACTGTGCTGATACCTTCTGATTACTTATTTTAAATGGTTTTGAAAATATTTTAACTGATTCTTGCTTTCTTCATTTTCAACACCAACCTTTCCAAAGACACTGTTATCAAAGGACTTACTGAAATCCAAGCACACCACACACACTGCTGTACTCCTCTCAGGCTTGCTCACATCTTCAAATAAAACCAGTAAGTTAGCAGGACCTTTCCTTCACCAGCCCACATTAGCTATCTTTTATGATCTTATTTCTATGATCTTATCTTTAAAAAGCGTTTCCATAAATTTACTCACAATGAATGTCAAACTCACTTGGCTGGAGTCTCCTGCTTCACTTTTGCTACCTCTTAAAAACAGGCAACATCTGCCTTTGCCCAGTCCCCAGACAACCCCCACAGCATTTAGTGATTTTTGTAGTTTCTATGTTTATATGCCATGGTTCTATGTACTTCTGGAAGAATTTTGACAGAGTTCCTGCAATTTCCTCCTTTATCCCTTTAAATCCTCATAAATGTATGCGTAGCAGCCAGAAAAATTCTACACAATTTGAATTTCAAATTTGAATATTTTTCTTAATTATTTCCCGCCTACATGATTGAAGTGGTGTATTCTAGTAAGAAAAGCTTGGGCTTACTGAGTTCTTCCTCAGACCACAGTAATATAGATGTCTATATCCATCCTCCTTTATCGGACTTGCATCCAGACAGTGACTTTAACATATCAAAACACTCCAAGGCACTTCACAGGAACATTACCAAAGAAAATCTGCCCCCTGGGTCCTTGATCCCAGGAAAGGCCTGAAGTTGTCCTGTTTAATATGGCAGGCCTTCCCAAAAAGAGCTGACATGGGGCTCCGCAGCTGTCTAGCGAGACCCCTGTCACCTCCATTAAATACTGCCCCTTGATTCCCTATGAGCTTTTTAGGTAAAAGAAAGTTGAGTCTTGATTATATTTTTCAGGTGCAAGTTGAAATTCATGTTTTGTCAAAAGAATTACCACAATGCAGTCTGTTTTTCTTTTTACTCTAAATCATATGATAATCGCCTGTCACACTATAATTTAGCCATTCATATCCCACTGCTTTCATGGCAGGTTGTTGCGGACATCCTGGGGCAAGATCCAGTAGACAAGGTGGGCATGCATTGCCAATGGTGGTCTAGCAAGGCAATGCCCGCATCCCATGAACGAATATTAAAAAAACCCGCTGCTGGGTTAATACCAGCGGTGAAGCGATGAGGCCCTTAAGTGCCTGAATTGGCAGCAGGGCAGGAAGTCCATCCATGGGCCTTCCTGCCACGGAAGCAGGGTCCCAACCTGCCATCCTCCCGTCTGATTAAAAGCTCCCCTGCCACCATGCTCATCACTGGGGAGGGCATTCAATACCGCCCAAGGAGTTCCCCAGATCATTTCAATGAGATTAGAGACAAGATTAACACTTTCCAACATTGTACTTTCTCCTCATATGTGTTCTACTCTACCATCAATAATAGGTCCTTACCGAGAGAGTTGCTTTGTTATCTCCATTTCTTTGTGAACATCTACTGCAGGGAAATCAGTAATAAACAAGCATGCAATGATACTATCAGACAAGGTCATCTCCCATCTGTGCATCCATTTCAATCTCTCGTTAATCTGCCAGAGGCTGAGGGCTAAATTCACACCACTGCCAAATATGTAAGTATTAGCTAATAGTTAGGAGGGAATTCCCCTTCCTCCAAAATCCAACCAAAAATAATCAGCAATAAAGAAACCTGCATGGATTTAGTAAATCACTAGTCAATCTTCCTTGATGCTGTACATAGTAAGGCAAGATCAAGTGTAGTCCTCAGGTGAAGCAGGATCAAAGGGGAGGGGATAATTAGATGATTAATTCAATCTCCATTTCAAAATCATATATTCTGTACTTTTTATATTTCTAAGTTATTCTTCCTATGCCAGCAGTGATTTGACCAGAGCCCCATATAGCTTCAGTATGATGGCAACTGACTTACACTTGGTGATTTAGCATCATAATTCAGCACGCTGTTTGGCTTTGAGGTCTGGTGCTCCACAATGATAACACATAAATGTGAGTACTCCATTACTGCCAGCTCTCCTCTGCCTTTCCTTTAGCTCATATCACATTACCCTCCTCATCCAATATCACTTTCTCAATAAAAGTCCAGGAGGTTGGCTAGGTAGGATTTTCCCTTCTGAAAATATGTTGAATAACATTTATTAAGCTGTTTTCATATAGTTTGTTCCTTATGATCGATACTACTATTTTGACAGTTATTGATGGGTTTGATAGTTACCCTGATTTGTTTTGCTGTATTAGTTGAAAATAGATATTGGCTCATTTCCAATTAAGTGGGGCCTCCCTGTATTCACCAAGTCCGTGCACCCTCATCTACATACTTTCCATCCCCAAGGATGTATCGATTTTGAACCCTTTCAGTCTCACCAGAATCTTCTTGTAAATTATGTCAAAGTCAATAAGTTGAATTACAGACCTCCTAATGACTGGTGGCATAATACCAGTATTTTTTCAGGTTAAAAGGGAACCAACCAATAATACAACAAATCAGAAATAACATTTGAATGCACTTTTAGAGCAATACTTATTCATTATAATATTGGTCTGAATTTTGCAGTTAGCAGCAAACAAACGGTACTAGCCGTTCATTACAATTACAGACTTTCTGTGGCTGCTGATCTGGAAATTGAAGTGATAAGAAATGCCCAAAAGTACAGGGGATTTTAGATCATTATGAATAGGGCAAACAACTATGCATCTCCTTAAGCAATCAGACTGAAGAACCCTCATGCAGGGTCATGCAGCCATGCAGAGCCTGAATCAGTAAATATTTATTAGAATATTTAAGTCAACATCAAACGATGTATAAAAAACAAAATGTAGGAGGAAAGAAATCTGGGGTTAAGATAGAGATAAAGGAACAGCAAGTATAATTTTTTTGTTTAAATCTCCAACAGTAATTAAAATCTGAAGGAATAAGACCCTATTCTTACAAAGGTAGAAGCTGAAATATCAGAGAAAAACTTTTTTTTTTTAATTAAAAATCGACAGAATCATAATGGAGAAATTTGACATGCCACATATATGGAAGTATTTTTTTTTTAGGGCCAGGGAGATAGTTCAGCAGTAATCATGATTTATAGGTCATTAAAAAGCGAGTTGCACTTCATTTAATAAGGTACAACTTTTTCATATTGTTACAGTGAGGCGGATAGCTTAAAAGTGGATGTTTACATCAATTCAAGCTACTTCAAAAGAGTGACATCTGCAGGGACTTCAACAATCAGTTTCACAGTTGCAATGACGGCTGACACTAACAGTTTTACCGTCACTACAACTGCAAAATTTGAGCCAAGAAATCAACATCCATTCAACATATTTTAAGTTTCATATTCCTACATAATCTTAACCTAAAATGTACCACTGAATATGCATTCCAACATCTCAACTATCTTCCTTATTTGCACAAATCCCATTAAAACATAGGGTACTGCATAATGCATCAGATTACACAGGAGATCCATCACTGTATGATGCCTTTATCTTAAAGTAAACTCCTTTTTAAATGCCAACTTCCCATTTGCTTAAAGAATTTTGAAAATTGGATTAAAACAGTATTTTCTCAAATGCATTTGGATTATTCATTGGATACAGTATTCTTTTTTTATTATGCTTTCAGTTAAGGCCATGATTTGGAAAGAGAGCTTTGAAAGGGTTACCAATGATGCAGTAATGTGAAGAAATGCAATTCAATTCTTCTTTGCTAACAGATATTTAACATTAGTATGACATGGTGTATTCAATTACATTTGTTTAATCTTGCAAAAATTAAAAGATTTCCAGAACACGCCAGCAAGTTGACATATGCTGTAATATTTGGGCGTGTTTTTTTTTTCTGAATTACTTGCTGCTCGTGGTCAGTCATGACTTGGTTGCTTCATTATTTCTACTACTGCTACTTATTTTCCTGGTGACTGAAAAACCAAATTCAATGACATACAAAATTAAGTGATACAATATGCATATATTCAATAGTTGATTTGCTTGTAACATGATGCTGGTGAAAGTGACCAGAGTGGTAAAGTGATGACAACTTGAGGTCCTATATGATCAGCCGTTTTATTACCCTTTTATCTATATAGGATAGCTTGTCAAACAGACTTTTACTTTGCTTCATAGCAAGTTCATAGAATTGTTTAAAGCCTATTATACACAGTAACAAAGATGCTGCAATGGGTTAAAGGCTGTAATTAAATCTCAGAATTCTGCTGACATTGTGATGTGACATCAATAATTTTAAAATATAATAAATTAAAAATGATTCATTATTGTGGCAGAGACACATCAAAAGAATTTTCTTCTGTGAGCATCATAAATGAAGAATATTTCTGAAACAAACACTGCTCAGAATGCAATCAAAAGACCACAAATGCACAGTAATAAATATCAGACAATGAGTTCCATTTAAATCTTCAGATGCATATAGTGGTGATAAACCATTCATGCTTTGCCCTGACCATTATATCATCCCAACCCCTGGGTTAGTTTACAATCTCTTTCACACATCATGCCATACTTACTGTTAGAAGTGGTTCATTCAGATGAAATGCTTCACCCTCTCTGTACACTTGTGTTTTAATTAGTTGCAATATATCAATTCTCGTGTTGAATTAATTTAGTTCTAGGTCACACAAAATTGGTATCTATACATGGTTATTATTCACCAATATCTGGATAATAAAATGTGCTGAACAGCAGTCAAATAAAATCCCATTGTAAACCCAACATTAAAAAGTTAGGGCAGAATTTGCCATAAATGAGACTAAGTGCAGTGGCGGGCGGTTTTGGCAGTGCCCACCCTGCTGTTCGGAAGTTCCGAGAACTGGTGCCCGATTCTGCCCTTGGAGCCTCATTAATTATGCAAAGGCAGGTATCAGTCCGAATCACCTGGCAGGTCGAGAGTTGATTCGTGCGTCCTCGGTTAGGTGGCGAGATCGAAGGGTGAAATTATTTCACCCCTCTCCTAATATTACTCAGTTCTGTTGAAGGGTCATGAGGACTTGAAACGTCAACTCTTTTCTTCTCCGCCGATACTGCCAGACCTGCTGAGTTTTTCCAGGTAAATCTGTTTTTGTTTTGGATTTCCAGCATCCGCAGTTTTTTTGTTTTTGTTTTTATCCCATCTGTCATGTTACTCACAATCCATCCTTTGGCTCGTCTGGGGAGGGGTCACCACACACAGGGCGCATGCATCTCACCCAGCCTCTGCTCCATCCCTTCTCATCACATGCCTTTTTTTTCTTCTTCATACAGGCCAAGCTGGTGCACAAGCGCGAGAGATCACGACCGGGGGAGGGACGGCTGACATCACTGCCCTCACCGAGTTTGATGAGGCAGCAGCCGAGCTGGCTGGGGAGGACAGGATTGCTCCTGTGGAGAAGGGGAGATCGGCCTCTCCCACCAATGACAGGCAGTGGAACATCAGGCAGAGATTTGACTGTCATTCAGCAGATTAGGGCAAACAATGGAGGAGTCCGTCCGCATTCTGTCTGATGTCGTTGCTCTGGCATGCAAGTGCATCGAGGTCACCATGGGAAGGCTGGTGACCACCATGGAGACCTTGGTCCTGCAGGTCTTGCCAGATTTGCATTCGGTCCTGCACTCCAATGGCCACACACCCTGGTGGGCACCATCAAGACGTAGGTGACAAGGCAACTTGACCACCCCTCCAGGTGCACCATCTCCAGCAGGAGTTAGGGTGGGGTCCTCGGGCACCCACAGCGAGGATGAACATCAGCCAAACAACCCGGGGGCCTCCTCTCAGAACACTCCCAAGGATGTGCAGCCACTCACAGCCCCCTCTGCCTGTGACCCCATCTACTCCAGCTTCTCAGGCCGCCAAGGGCGTGCCTGCCCCTGAGTAGGTGACCCTTATCAGGCCAGGGCCCTCCAGGCCTCAGGCCACCAGAGAACATCAGCCAAGGTCATCACAGACATCAGGACGTAGCTGTCAGCAGGCTGCCACACCCTCTGCTGTGGATGTTGGGGCTGCACCCAGGTGTAGCGGTAGAGTTCGGAAAGTTAAGAAAAATTGATGTCACTTTTGGGTCACAGGCGTGTCAGACATGTAAATAAATTGCACTTTTGTTAATACGTTTGATGGTTACGTGAATGTTCCTGTCAATTGAAGGTGCTGTGATTTTGTACTTTGGAATCCTCTTATTTTGAGGTTGAGCCTTGCTCCCTCTCAGTGATAGTGTCCCAATCTGAGATTCACATTCCTATGATATCAACCTCAGTTAAACTAGTCTCAGCACCCTTGTGTGCTGTCAGGGATATTTATTTAAATCTTCATTGGAAATGTATGATGTAGGCGTTCATAACCCTTCTTCCTCAAGGAACACCACTTCGTGAGGGCAGCTCATCAGCATTGATAATCTAGCGGAATTTGTGTCTCCTCAGTGGTAGTGGCAGAAGACAAGACATGCACAGGAGGAGGAGATCCATAGGCATGCCCACATCTCAGTCGCAGCAGTATTTGCAACATTATATGAAAGCAAGTGCTTCAAGTCTTCTCTCAGATCGCTCTTGTTCCTCAGTGGACTCTCAGTTCCCAGAGAGTGAGCTCACTCACAGGGCCCCAAGGACCAAAGAAAAGGTCAAGGCCTGGCAATTCATGGGGTCAGAACGCGCGTGTGAATACGGGACTCGTTCTCGCTGCAAGTGGGTGATCATCCCCAGAGTTGAAACAAAATGGCATTGAGGGCTAGGAGAGATGTGGCCATATTCCATCACTTGACTCTACTCTTCCTGGAACCTGTCAGCAATTAACGTATCACAGGCGCGTTTCCCACGTCTTCCTTCCTCCATGGTGTGATCACAGTACATGTCCAAATGCAGCAAGACCTGAACAAAATCCAGGCTTGGGTTGACAAGTGGCAAGTAACATTCACGTCACACAAGTGTCAGGCAATGACCATCTCCAACAAGAGAGAATCCAATCATCGCCCCTTGGTGTTCAATGGTATTACCATCACTGAATCCCCCATCCTGGGGGTTACCATTGACCAGAAACTGAACTGGACTAGCCATATAAATACTGTGGCTACAAGAGCAGGTCAGAGGATAGGAAAGGATACTAAAGAAAGTAAGAGTGGAAATTGCTGAGGCAATAATCTTCCGATCCTCCTTAGATATAGGGGTGGTGCCACAGGACAGGAAAATTGCAAATGTTACACCCTTATTGAGAAAGGGGTATAAAGATGGAGGGACAAAATTGACAGTTATTTAGACAAATTAAAGAAAGCCAGCATGAAATTAAGGGAAAATTATGTTTAAGTAATTTGATTGAGTTTTTAAATGACATAACAGAGAGGGTCGTTGAGGGTAATGTGGTTGATATAGTGTTTATTGAGATCCAAAATTAACAGACTCATTACAGCACAGATAAAGGCCATTTGGTCAAACCAATTCATGCCAAAAAAAAAGGCATTTGATAAAGTGCTATATAACAGATTTGTCAGCAAAGTTGAAGTCCATGGAATAAAAGGGACAGTAGCAGCACAGTTACAAAATTGACTGTGTAACAGTAAACAGGTTTGTGTTGAACAGTTGTTTTTTGGACTGGAGCGCTGTATATAGTCAGGTTCCCCAGGCATCTGTATCAGGACCACTGCTTTTCTTAATCTATATGAATGACCTAGACTGGGGTGCACAGGACATAATTTCAAGATTTACAGGTGACAAAATTACTCTGAACTGTGAGAAGCATAATGATAGACTTCAAGAGACTGGTGGAATGGGCAGACATGTGGCAGAGAAAATTTAGTGCAGAGAAGTGTGAAATTATACATTTTGGTAGGAAGAAGCAATATAAAATAAAGGATACAATTCTAAAGCAGGTGCAGGAGCAGAGGGGCTTCAGGATATGTGTGCAAGAATCGTTGAAAGTGGCAGGGCAGGTTGAGAAAGCCACCAATAAGGCATAATGGATCCTCGTATGAGTATAGGCATAAAGTACAAAAGCCAGGAAGTTATAGTGAACCTTTACAAGTTTATGATGAACCTGGTTCAGTCTCACTGGAGTACTGTGGCCACTTTTGGACAGTACGCTTCAGGAAGGACGTGGGAAGCACAGAGTATTCCGAGAAAAGAGAGCTAAATCGGGAACTTGGATTAAGTAGGATCTCTCTGCTAAGTATTTCTCAAGCTGTAATTTAGGTTAACAGTTAGAATCTAATTTAGAACTTTAAAATCGCAAAAAAAAACTGCAAGTTAGTTAAGATACCTAATTAAAAGAAACTGCCTGGCAGTAGCAGGTAAATCTCAATCACCTGAAAGTGGCTACCTGAATAAGTGTTAATTGTTTCAGCAGGAAGTTGATTTGATAGTTGTAATTTGGGTGCAAGTCATAAACTCTCAATAGAAGTGGACAGTGTTGGCTAACGCACTGAGTGACCTGGGAACTGAGTGCAAAGTTAGGAATTTTGTGCAAGTAGGCATTCAGTGCTAAAGGGAAAGGAAGTACTGCTTTTTATTTTTGTTTTACCTCCAGTGAATATTATTATTTTGTTCCTAATCTAGGGGACTGTAACTTGCTATTATTTTAGCCAACTAGTTAATTTAGTAAAGTAATCAAATAAATAAGTAAGGTTAGACAAACATGGCCGGGCAAGTGGTGCATGCAACACATGGGAGTTTTTGAAATGCACTAGATAACCATATCTGCAATGTTTGCAGTTTGTGCAGCTTTAGCTCAGAGATGCTGAGTGGAGTCTGAGTTGCAGACATTGCAGGGCATCATTGATGACAAGAGGTGCCTGGACATTTTTCCGGTAGGCAGTCGGACCCCTTAGGTTAAGTAAAACTTTTAGGATTGGTTAATGAGGGTGTGCAGGTATAGGGATCCAGCATATAGTGATGGAGGAGACTCAGCCCTTGACTTTGACCAACAGCTAGGAGGTGTGTGGATAAGAACAAGGACACAAGGTGGATGAACAAACTGTCCATGGCACCATGGGGCAGGATGCCATTCATGTAGGGGGAGTGAAAAGAAACGTGGTAGTGATGGGGCAGTTGAGTCGGGGGGGGCAGGGTGATACTGTTCCTTGCAGCCATAATTCGGTGCTTCAAAGGTTGTGTTGCCTGTCCAGTGCCAGGTAAAGGACATCTCGCGACTGGAGACAAACTTGGATTGAGATAGAGAGAATTCAGTTGTCATGGTCCACATAGGAATCAATGACATAGGTAGAACTAGGCATGATGGAATGTAATAAAAATGGAAAATGCTGGAAAAACTCAGCAGGTCTGGCAGCTGCAGTGGAGAGAGAAACGGAGTTAATGTTTCAAGTCCTATATGACTTTTGTCAACTCTGTTTCTCTCTCTACAGATGCTGCCAGACCGGCTGAATTTTTCCAGTACTTTCTGTTTTCATTTCAATATAGGAATTGTTGGATGCAAAAAGACCAGATCACCTAATTCGCATCTTCCACCTAGGTCGTCACTTGATGTAACAACAATGGAATTGTTGAATAATTGCAATAAATCGTTATTAATTGTTCTATAACAGGTCCAGATAAGCCACAAGGTAAACCACAATAGTGGAGAGTCATAGGAGCTGTAGGTCCAAATTCAACTATTCCTTGAGCATGCTAGACTTATCACATCCTATATCTCAAATTACTCATATACTGCATAGCAAAATGTCATTTTCTGAAAGAAATATATCTAATTTGCAACTGTTTAAATCAATACTAAGTGCTTCCAAGTAGGGAGCTCTCTGAAATATTACTTCTGCAGTTTAGGTTTGAATTTACTCACTTTCAAGTATAGGCCATATCCTTGGGTTTGACTGTACTACAGAACGTAAAAGGACTCGTCATAGTCCATTCTTTCCATCCAAGTAATAGTACCTTTCCTGGACTTATTGCCCCTATGTAGAATAAGCCCTCATAAAGCACATTGCCTTTCTATACATTGAATTTCATGTCCCTTGCCAATTCCAGACATATTCCTGTATTTTGTCCTGTTCAGCTTTGGAGTCGACCACTTTATTTAACTTTGTATTAACTGCAAATTTAGCCACTGTGCTCGAGCCCAGTTCTGGATCGTTTCTGAAGATCACTTACAAAATAAGAAGTCCCAAACAGACTCCTGTGGGATACCAACGGTAACATTCTTCCAGGTGGATGACAAGCACTGTGCTGATACCTTCTGATTACTTACTTTAATGCTTTTGAAAATATTTCAACTAATTCCTGCTTTCTTCATTTTCAACACCAACCTTTCCAAACATACTGTTACCAAAGGACTTACTGAAATCCAAGCACACCGCACACACTGCTGTACTCCTCTCAGGCTTGCTCACATCTTCAAATAAAACCAGTAAGTTAGCAGGACCTTTCCTTCATCAGCCCACATTAGCTATCTTTTATGATCTTATTTCTATTCAGGTGCTCTGTGATCTGATCTTTAATAAGCGCTTCCATAATTTTATCCACAATGGATGTCAAACTCACTTGACTGAAGTCTCCTGCTTCACTTTAGCCACCTCTTTTAAACAGGCAGCATCTGCCTTCCCCAGTTCCCAGACTCCCCTCCAGCATTCAGTGGTTTTTGTAATTTCTATGTACATATACCACGGTTCGGAACTGGCATGCTGGAGTTGGTGGAGGATGATCCTTTGAATATGGAGGCTGGTGGGGTGTAAAGTGATTGGCATCATGCTAGAGTTGGCAGAATGATGGACTGTGTTCTGCTGAGAGATTGTGAGGAGTTAAGGTCCAAATAGGAACACAGAACCTCAGAGATAATAATAATCTCTGGATTGTTCCTCGAGTCGTGCGCCAATTAGCATAGGATCCAGCAACTTAGAGAAATAAAGGCTTGGCTCTAAGGAGTGGTTTGAGAAGCAGGGGTTTCCTATTCATGCAGCACTGGCAGGTATCCATAAAATCGCTTTCTTCTTCCTTCAATCCTGTAAATGTATTTTACTGCTTCACACTACTGAGAAACAAAAGCTGCATGATAGCAATCAAAGCAAGCAGGAATTTCAAACTTATTATTCCGTACGGTTGGATTGTAATCTACATTTCTCCAACAGGGCTGATCAAAATCCCAATTGTTAAATAATTACCTTATGGTCAATAAATAGCTATTACAAGTACTCAATAGGCATAATTTTTTTTAAATCCCAATTTCTTTAAGCAGAGATCAGTAGTCTTTAGAGTAAATATGATCACTGGTTCCACTTCAGAGATAAGAACCCACCATTTTCAGCTGAACACTTCGGGACTCCAGTCACTCTACCTAGCCTGAAGGTCTTTCCATGCGGAAGGCAATAATGTGTCAAAAGCTTAGAAATATTTCTTAATAAGCTCGTACTTCAATGACAAAACCTTCTGTCTATATTGTAGCATATCGAACTGGGGACATGGTGTAATATCATTAAATTATTGGAGTTCCAAGTGCATCAAACATGGAAACCATTATATGCGGAGTTTCATTCAGGGAAACTGTTGAAAAACTTAAACCTAGAAAGTACTACTTACGCACACATGGGTTATGATGTTTGCATGAAATTTTCCACGTGCTAGTTTAAAACCAGCATTAATGGCAGCACAGAGGAATGTCATACAATACTAACTACACACACACATACATATATATGTACGTATTGCACAGATGGCTCTGTTTAGTTAGAAAAATTCTTACAATCATTCATACAATAGTTGTGGCCTCTGGCTTGATGCCAGAAGACATTTTCACATGTGTGATTGCAGTGATTGCAAGCTATAGTACATGTCCAGGATTCATCTTCACAGGGCAAAATATAAATTGAATTTATAATGTATTAAAATTCAACTGTGTCAACACAGAAACAAGTATATTTAAGTGCTTTTTTTTTAAGAAGCAAAAAAAATTTCCAATGCAGTTACACACCAGCAGGATACAATACAGTCAACTTATCAGCCACTTTAGCATACATAAGTGCAAATGCATAATCAGAAAGGCCGGTTCTCCATTCATTTGACTTATAAGCCACTCTATAAATAGATATCACAAGGTTTCCTGGTGTAAGCCACTTTGTGAAATGAACTATCCTCAACATACTTGAATTAATCTCTTTCGCACAATACCTGAATTATTTATTGGAACTAAACTGCAAGTAGATTGTTGCCAGTCAGTTCCACTCTGACTATGTATAGTTGCGATGTTGTATTCCTTCCATCACCCTCTCACTTTGCCTGGAGAAGAGTAGCTTTTTTGGTAATCAAAGTAAGCTCGACTAGAATATTTTGAAGAGTAACTTTGTTGTGACCGTAATCATCTAATTAATCCAAACAACATTTTTTGTGTACAATTCCAATGCATCATTTTGGGCGGAGTTTTCTGTGCCTGCTGGCGTCAGGCGTCATGGCGGGTGTGGGTGCACAATATGGCGGGAAGGCCAAAATTTGGTTTCACGACGTCATTAAACCAGTTTGCAATTGTCCGTTCTGCCCTTCAATGGCAGGCAGCATTTCCCACCGCCACACGGCGGAAACTTCATTGTAATACATCTGCACATCACTATAAGCTCAGTTCACTGGAATCATCCTCCCACGTCGGTATTCCAAACACATCGGCATGCACCTTTCACAACACCATTTGTAAGGCGTACACCTGGTGAGCTGCACTTTGAGGGGAACTCGGAGGTGAGTACACAGTAACAGTGTGCAGCACTTGCAAGGGCCAACGTTTGGACTTCAAGGTTGAGGTGCTGTGCATTCAGGAGAGGGGCACAGGCAAGTTGCATTTTCCCGGCTGGCTGACAGTGTGGTGCCAGGGTAAGAGCTGCACTGCAGTTGAGGCGAGTTGGGGAAGGGGGGGTAGGGGCAAGGGCTGCCCACTCAAGCAACGCAGAAGCCTGAAAGTGCCACCAAGTGCTCCAGAGCTTTTCACCCCTCGGGCACAGACCGCAAACTAATGAGCATTTTAGTGGACTGCAGAACAATTGGACAACTGGGCACATTGTACAATCTCCTTGCTGAAGCTGGACATTGAGCAGTCACTGGTGGAGGAGCTCACAGCCCCTTGTAATGTCTTCATTCAGGTTTGGACCAGTCTCCCCCATGGTTCGAGCTAGCAGTGCAGTTTTGCAGCATGGTTTAGGAGAATGTCTGTGCCTGAGCTGAGAGCACAGCATGCAGTCCAGTGGGCGAAGCTGCTGCCAATCAGTCAGGTGAAGTGGGGTTGAGGCAAGTGGAATTTCGGGCAGCCATGCAGCGCACTAAACTCTGGCTATCCAAGTGCTGGCTAGCACCCTCTGGGATGCGTTAAGGGGCCTCCAGGCTTAACAAAGAGTGGTTCTTAGTACACCCGAAGCTAACCAAAACGTCTGCCTCTTACATCCTGCAGGGGGAGTACATCAGGGGTATGGAGCCTAGTGATCTAGCTGTATGCCTCATGGCTTACAGAGAGAGGAGATGAAGGATTAGAGAGCAATGGAGGAGTCTGGCAGGGCAGCGGGAGGAGCAGCTGGGGCTCCCACGCATGCCAAAGAACCATAGTGAGCCGTCGCTGGTCGGCGCCTAGCTAGACCCAGGGTCTATAAACGGCGCCTATCCTTCCTGCAGATGACTGAGAACCAGTGCCGCTGAAGACTGCACATATCCAGGGAACTGGTCGGTCACATCTGCCACCTGCTGCAGGATTTGGCACCACGGGACGTGGAGGGCATCCACTGCCCATGGCCAAATTTACAGCAGTGGCTCTTTTCAGGGCTTCACAGGTGACCTCTGTCGGATATCGCAAGCCTCTGTCCACAAATGCATCCATGAGGTCACAGATACCATCTCCACAAAGGCACACAACTTTGTGCATTTCTCCCAGGATCAGGAAGCAAGAGCGCTGGGATTTGCTCAGATCTCGGGTTTTCCACAGGAGTAGGGTGCCATCGACTGCACTCACGTGACACTCAGATCTCCGTGGTAACAAGCAGTCAACTACGTCAACCACAAGGGCTTCCATTCGCTAAATGTTCAGCAGGTGTGCAACCACCACAAACGCATCCTGCGGGTCTGTGCATGGTTCCCAAGGAATGTCCACGACTCTTGCAGTCCTAGTAGGTCTCAGATCCCTGATGTTTTCCAGGGTCCACAGGGGCTGCAGGGATGGCTCCTCAGGGACAAGGACTATTGGCAGAGGACGTGGCTGGTAACTCCCGTGCAGCGGCATCAGGGTGCAACAGAGAGAATATGCAACAAGGCTCATGCTGCAACTTAGAGGCAAAAGTGGACATTGGGCCGCTGGAAAATGACGCTGGAGAAGTAGTAGTGGGTAACAAAGAAATGGCAGAGGAACTGAATAGGTACTTTGCGTCAGTCTTCACAGTGGAAGACACGAGTAACATCCCCAAAGTTCAAGAGAGTCAGGGGGCAGAGGTGAGTGTGGTGGCCATTACCAAGGAGAAGGTGCTAGGAAAACTGAAAGGTCTGAAGGTGGATAAATCACCTGGACCAGATGGATTACACCCCAGAGTTCTGAAGGAGATAGCTGAAGAGATAGTGGAGGCGTTAGTGGCGATCTTTCAGGAATCACTGGAGTCAGGGAGGGTCCCAGAGGAATGGAAAATCACAAATATAACCCCCCTGTTTAAGAAGGGAGTGAGGCAAAAGACGGGAAATTACAGGCCGATTAGCCTGACCTCGGTCGTTGGTAAAATTTTAGAGTCCATTATTAAGGATGAGACTTCAGATTCCTTGGAAGTGCATGGTAAAATAGGGCAAAGTCAGCATGGTTACATCAAGGGGAGGTCATGCCTGACAAATCTGTTAGAATTCTTTGAGGAGGTAACAAGTAGGTTAGACAAAGGAGAGCCAATGGATGTTATCTACTTGGACTTCCAGAAGGCCTTTGACAAGGTGCCGCACAGGAGGCTGCTCAGTAAGATAAGAGCCCATGCTGTTGGAGGCAAGGCACTAGCATGGATAGAAGATTGGCTGTCTGGCAGGAGGCAGAGAGTGGGGATAAGGGGGTCTTCTCAGGATGGCAGCCGGTGACTAGTGGAGTTCCACAGGGGTCAGTGTTGGGACCACAACTTTTCACTTTATACATTAATGATCTAGGTGAAGGAACTGAGGGCATCCTGGTCAAGTTTGCAGATGAAACAAAGATAGGTGGAGGGACAGGTAGTATTGAGGAGGCGGGGAGGCTGCAGAAGGATTTGGACAGGTTAGGAGAATGGGCAAAGAAGTGGCAGATGGAATACAACGTGGGGAAGTGTGAGGTCATGCACTTTGGTAGGAAGAATACAGGCATAGACTATTTTCTAAATGGGGAGAGAATTCAGAAATCTGGAGTGAAAAGGGACTTGGGAGTCCTAGTCCAGGATTCTCTTAAGGTTAACTTGCAGGTTGAGTCGGTAGTTAGGAAGGCAAATGCAATGTTGGCATTTATTTCGAGTGGACTAGAATATAAAAGCAGGGATGTGCTGCTGAGGCTTTATAAGGCTCTGGTCAGACCACATTTAGAATATTGTGAGCAATTTTGGGCCCCGTATCTCAGGAAGGATGTGCTGGCCCTGGAGAGGGTCCAGAGGAGGTTCACGAGAATGATCTCAGGAATGAAAGGCTTAACATATGAGGAACATTTGAGGACTCTGGGTCTATACTCGATGGAGTTTAGAAGGATGAGGGGGGATCTGATTGAAACTTACAGAATACTGAAAGGCCTGGATAGAGTGGACATGGGGAAGATGTTTCCATTAGTAGGAGAGACCAGGACCCGAGGGCACAGCCTCAGAATAAAGGGAAGACCTTTTAGAACAGAGATGAGGAGAAACTTCTTTAGCTAGAGAGTGGTGAATCTATGGAATTCATTGCCACAGAAGGCTGTGGAGGCCAGGTCATTGAGTGTATTTAAGACCGAGATAGATAGGTTCTTGATTGGTAAGGGGATCAGAGGTTATGGGGAGAAGGCGGGAGAATGGGGTTGAGAAACTTATCAGCCATGATTGAATGGCAGAGCAAACTCGATGGGCCGAATGGCCTAATTTCTGCTCCTATGTCTTATGGTCTTACGTTCTTATGGTCTTAAACCATCGGGATGTTGAAAATGAGGTTCCAGTGCCTGGACTGGTCTGGTGCAGCCTTGCAATACCGTCCACAGAGGGTGTCACGCATCGTCATCACCTGCTGCACCCTTCACAATTTGGCGCTGCAACGGGGAGAGGAGCTGGCTGAGGAGGAGATGGAAGAGCTGCGGGTCTCCTCTGAGGAGGACGACATCGAAGGAGATGAGGGTGAGGAGGTCCTTGAAGGCAAGGATGATGGCGATGAGGCCATCGCACTGTCCAGACAAGGCAGGCGCGCTCAGGAGGCCCTCATAGCTGCTAGATTTGTGGAGGATGATGATGACATGCAGTGAGGGGACATCATGGATCCTCACATTGTATCTGTGAACATTTGACTCCTATCTGGCTGATGGCACCTCACTTGTGCTCTCTGAACAGGGTCATATCATGAAGATGCAACGGGGAAAACTTTAACTTCTCCTAATCCTATGGCATCCTTCATGAGCTGAACCCTTCAGGACCACACTATCACCGGCCACATATACTGATGAGATTGGGGGCCAGCCACACCTCAAAGCTGGGAGCACATAGAGAGAATGACGGAACTCTGTGCTGCCAGCCCACGACATTCTGGCAGCAATGATAAGCCCCATTGAGGTACAGGCATAACTGATGTGACCAGTGACAGAGAAGGCACATCATCAGTGCGCTGGGGAGGTTGTATAAAGTACAGGGAAGAGGCCCTGGACTGAGACACTTGTTTATATCTTGTGCAGGGACCAAGGTCTCACATCTGAGTTACACAAACACTGCTTATCAGAACAAGGAGCCATAGACAAGGAGACTTCTTGGGAGTTTATTAATAAAGTAAACAATATGTACAAGTGATTGACACCCATGCACAGGGTGCACAACAACATCTTCTTAACCTTCCTAACCCTACTGCTACATTGACATCCACAGCCGAGGTGGGCGCAGCCTGCTCACTGCTACACTCTGTCTGTGATGGCCTTGACAGATGTACTCTGGAGAACCGAGACCTGGTGGGACCTGGCCTGCTTTCGGGGTTCCGCCATGTGGCACTGGCACCTTCCTCGGCCTGTGGAACTGGATTTGCTGGAGTCACAGGAAGAGGGGATTCAGATGGGCCGGAAACTCCCAGAGTCACCTGGGTGGATGGCCCCACGATGTGCACCTGCTGATCCTCCTCCTCATGGGTCCCCGAGGGCCCCTGGCTGACTCCTTGAGGAGAAGAGGAAGCTGGAGTGGGATCGAGCTGCCCCACACCCCTTTTGCATACACACTGTTGGAGGGCAACTATAGTCAGTGATGGAGTTCAGCCCACACAGCAGTGCAGGGCTGATGTCCTGGACCAAGGTCTCCATGGAAGCTGCCACCCTACCAGTGTTGACCTTTGTGTGTTGGCATGCTGGCACTATCACCTCAGTCTGAAGGTGGCTGGTCTCCTTCATTATGCCTTGCAATCCGAGGAGTGCAACGGACATCCTTTCCTGATGTTCCCGAGCTTGCTTCGCAGCTCCAGCAAAGGAGGTATGACCGAGTCCAGAGGCTCGTCATCTGACTCGGACTCAGCAGATTTCTGGTCTCCAGCAGTTCTCCGAGTGCCGGAAACCTGGGAAGACCCTGCCGCCATCTGCAGTGGATCAGAGTGCGGTATGCTCACCAAATTGTGATCCCAAGGCTACTCTAGAGCTAGGTCCCACCGAGGTGCAAGTCTCTGCACTGGTGGAGGGTGTGGGTGAGCGCTGTGATG
This sequence comes from Cetorhinus maximus, assembly GCF_964194155.1. Classification (NCBI taxonomy): domain Eukaryota; kingdom Metazoa; phylum Chordata; class Chondrichthyes; order Lamniformes; family Cetorhinidae; genus Cetorhinus; species Cetorhinus maximus. The sequence continues at coordinate 71,708,341 of NC_135894.1, forward strand.
GGTCTTCAATGAGGGTTTCGGAAGATTTCTCTTCCAAGATGTCTTTGGGGCTTGAGTCAAGGACCTGGGTCATGGACCCTTCAGCTGTATCCCAGATTTGCCTGCAAAAGCAAGGAGAGAAAGCAAGCCTGTGAAACAGAACACATCGTTCACAGCATGGTTGTCTGATGGATGTTGCAGAATTGGATCTTCACTTGGTTGAGCACCCTTGACCTCACTGTTAGCACAAGAACGGTCCTGATTTCCGTCGGCCAGCTGGATGGCTCAATTTTCAGAGTCTGTGATCTCAGGCATTCCTCCACCAGTCTGCAACTTCTCCCTTTTGTTGTATGCCAGCTTGTCCTGCATGAATAGAGATGGACAGAGTGTATGCAGGATGCCCGCCAGGCCAGATGAGGAGGATGCCTGGCATATGTGGGTGGTGAGTGGTCCCATGGACAGGATGAGGACAATGAAGGTGAGTGTGAGAGTGTGAATGGTGATGTCCCTTGAACCGGCAGTGAGTGAGGGCCCTGTGGATGTGTGATGGGCTTGTGAGTGTGAGTTGAGAGAGGTGAGAAGACTGAACTACCCTGCAGAACGGAGAAGATCATTCATCCTCTTCCTGCACTGGGTGGCTGTCATCTTTTGCAGGATGCTGGCACTGACCACCACTGCCACTGTCTCCCATGCCGGACTGGTGATGTTGCTGCCCCTCCTGCAGTCAGAGCGGGGGTAGAGGACATCACGGCGGGCCTCCACAGCGCTCAGAAAAACATTCCAGGGACACGTCGCTGAATCGGGGGACTGCAGTCTTCTTGCCTTTCAGGGCCATGTCTTCTTTGCAGCAGTCCTGGGCTGGAAGCACTGAGAGGTGTTCACGCAGCTGCACTTTAAATATGACACCCAGCATGAGGAAACAGCAGGAAGACGGCGTGGTGGGCAAATCAGAGGCTGCCCTCCTGCGAAACAGCGTGTTTCCTGAGAACGCATGATCAATGAGGTGGAATTGGGATGATACGGCATGAAAAGCCGCTATTGCAGCCAGTGGGTGTGATGTTCTTTTTCCCGCCCGCTACCGTACTTAGTGCAAATCTGGGACGTTTCCGCCCAATGTTTATGACGAAACTGACATTTTATCAGGATGGAAATCTAACCTTCCAATTTGTCTAGGAGGGCCAACTTCACAGCTCTTAGATCTTGTGCCTTGTCTTGAGATCTTGTGATAGAGCTCCTCCAACTTGATCTGTGCGCACATTTATATTTCTGGTTGCATTGTAAAAAATAATTCCGATCAACTAAAGGAAAGGTTTAGAATAGCAACTCTTTCAATTAAGTATTATGCAGTCAACTTAGCTCTGAACTTGAAGCAGCTGGGAATACAGTAACTTTTCACTGTTTCAACCACTTTTGGAATCAAGGTTCACTTTGAGCTATCTATTCACTTGAACCTAAAGTCAGTCAGTAACACTGAAACCAACCCATTCCTAATAAGGTAGAACAGTTCTGTGCTGAACAGAAGTTCACTGCAAAAGTGCCCTGTGCATAATTGATTATTTCTATACTACAGATCCAATCCTGTGGAGAAACAGCCACATCACCGAAAGATTCCTGCATCTTTTTTTGCAACTCACTCTTTGCAATTTGAAAACATAGACAGCATCTACCATCACATGATAAAACAGCCACTAATTTTAAAACTGCAACACTATTTAATATTTGGAAAAAAAAATTTATTAACTGTACTTTGAGGTTTCTTGATAAATAAATGATAACAGCTTGTTTACGGCCACTGGTCTTTTTTTTTCTCAAAGAACGATTAAGTCTAGCAAACTTTCTTCAGTAGGCCCTACCATGCAGAAATTGGTATTTCGTGCTTCATTTTTAAGCTGCTTGAAAATGAAGCACGAAAGGGTATTCTTAGTGAGTTAAGGGCATCTGCAGAAGACAGGCTACAGTAGTCGTTTGGTAGTACAGAACTCGAGTGTTGCTGAAAAAGAGAGATACGGCTAAGCTTTTCGTTTTGCGCCCATTAGGACACTCGCAACAATACCAATATAAGGGGAAAAACAACAATTTATACTGCATGTGAAGAGGATGCTGATTGGTGGCAAGTGGCGTTGCCATGGAGAAAGCACCACTGATGGTGACTGACAGTTAACTGCCAAGCATTATTTGAAATTTAATCCAGGTGGCTTGATCCTGATTGGTCCAGGCATTGCCCTGAGGAATGGGCCAGCGAATGGCTGTCATTTATTTTATTTACCTGAAACAGGCACAGTGTGTGTACATGTTCTTTCTTCTGCAAAGAACAGGGCCATGTGTATTAATATACGTAGCTTCCAGTACATGCAAATGCATCACACTGCAAGCTTGACTGACAATCTTAAATTGGTTGTCAGCGTAATTCTTAGCACATTGAGGATTATTTAGCAAATGTTGTCCAATCGCCAAATCACATCTAATGATCGACACTGTCTTTGAATTTTGCAAGGACGGGCTGGTTGGGTGCAGTCTGTACCCGGCCCGTTGTGAACAGCGGCTGGGACATGCTTTTTTATAATGTCTACAGTCTTCGGGACGTACGGCCTACATACCTAACGTCACACTGGCACTGAAATTCATATACCACATCACTCATTTGTGTGATAGGCAGAATGTCTTTTTGGCTTGACGGCAGCATCCTGTTAGTGGCGAATACCACTTGTGTTGCTACTGCATAGTAGCAGCGTGAAATAGCTAACTTCATCTGTTGCTCAAATTTTTGAGAAACCTTGCCCTTCCAGGGTAATCTGAGGTAGATTGGGCACTTTTCAGGGCTGAAAGCGACAGCCTTAGGCCCGTTCATTTGCGTGATATACAGCACAAAATGATCTGATCAGGGTAGATATTATCCTGCAGGGTGCCTTTGAGCATCAAGCTTGCATGGTGGACAAATCGCTCGGGCCCTATTTACAAGGCTGCTGATAATACCAATCTTATAGCTTGTGGAACTGTAAGAATCCCAACGCATATATTGACCAGTGAAGGTAGGCTTGTGGTAGAGAGCCAGATTTCTCAAATAATACGTCAAGGAACGGGAAAAGCTTAGGCATGTCTCTTTTTTCAGCAAAACAGGTTACAGTTGTGGGTGAGATCTTTGAGGACTGATTCTAATTAAGATTCCCACCAAAAAATATTATCTGCCTTTCTCTTTCATGCATTGGTTGACCTAAAGTGCATTTGCCCCCTTTATCTTTTATTCAGATTTCGAGAATTCAATGCATTTTTTTTTTAGCTAAAAAGCTACTTTCCTTGACAAATTATCCTCAGGAGTTTACTTCGCAAAAAATTTTTTAAAAATCAAGGACACAGAATTTTCTGCTTGGCGTGCAGGTGCACGCCTGACACACTCGAGTGTGAAATAGCGCGTGATGACATCAGGTATGCGTCCCAACGTCATCGCACACCCGAGTGATATTTCGGTCAGTGGGGGCATACGAGAGTCGGCAGCACACCCACCAACAATTAAGAGGCCTATTAAGGCCATTAAAGTAGCAACTGACAGCGATTTTTAGCTGCCCGTCCAACATTACGGTTGGCGGGTAGGCGAATCGGCCAGGTGGCCTTTGCATTTTTGAGGAAACCTCATCCAAGGGCAGGACGAGGTTTCCGTGATTAACTAAAAAAAAAATTAAAACATTTTGAAAAAATTTTCATCATCCGTATGTTGAGGTGCCTCATTCTGTCGCTTGGACAGTTTTTCCAGATTTTACATTCTGTTTTTATTGATTTTAAATTCATCTGCTCCGAGGCAGCTCGCTGCCTTCAGGGAGCTTTCCTTCCACGCTTCCCCCACGCACCTGCATTAATTGGCCAACCAGCAAGAAATCGCGGTTGGCAGTCCGTTCCCCGGCCACTCCCAGGCCCATCGATCGCGGCCGCCCCCTGACCCGAAAATTCTGCCCCAAGTGTTGAAGACAAATCCATTTTTTTTCTATTGTAATACAGTAGAAAGAGATCGGGCAGGCCACTCATGTTTGCAATTGTCAGTGCTTTTGTAAAAGTGAATGTCAGTTGGTCTCTAGGTGCAATTCTTTTTCTTCACAATTATTGTTTCATCAGGAGTTCTGATAATGTTTATTGCCCTAGACGCTAACTGTACCTTGGGGAGACTTGGCAAGTTGAACAGCTTACTATTACTACTACTACAAAAAAAATTCAATATGGAAATGTGAAAGCAGTTACTGAGTCTACGAAGAGAAAGGACAAACATCATGATTTAAGAGAAACAGAGACTAAAACATAGAAAAGCAGTAAAATGTCTCGTAGAGTTCAGATGTGATCATGAGGTAGAAGAATGTTAAGTTTCAATACCAAGACACAATCACGATGTACACTGGACCAAAATGTCAAAACTAAGCAAATATTTTTGATAAACACACTAAATTGGCCACCAATCACAATCAAAAGGAGATTATAGTGTCTCTGATACAGTAACTCACATCCAGTTTGACATCCCACATTGTTTTACTCCATATTTCATAAATGTTCTCTTCTTCAATAAATTCACAACTTTTTTCCTCCAATTTTCCTCAGTCACTTCTCTCATACCATTCTTCTGAAGATGTTCACCCATTACTGGGGCACAATTTCACATGTGTTGTCTTCTGGCACTTTACCACAGGGCAATTATTCAGGTGTGAACCTTAACAGTAAATGCTGGCCTAATATTTGACTGACAGGGAGAAGAGGTGGGGTGGGGGGATGGACTACCAATTCAGTGGAACTCAAAACAGCCTTTGCCCAACAAATACACGAACACCCTTCCAGCAGGTTTCACAGGATAGTAGTCAAGATTGACAAAACAGTATAATTGTCCTTAAGGGCACCAAAGCCTCTACAACTGTCTCATTTGGGCTGGATTTTCAGAGCTGGGATGAGTTGGAGGCCCTTTAGAAATGGCAAGAGGGTCTTGATTGCAGGATTCGCAACCCCATTCCAGGGTTTCCGATACTCAGGAGTGCCTTTTAAAGAGTGTGTGCTGGTTCGGATCACGAGCCTGCATTCTGCACCACCAACTTGGCCAGCTCCATTACAGGGAGGGGCATGTCCTAGTCCTCCGCAATTTTCATGGAGTCAGGTCCGCTTTTTGAAGAGTCGTGGTTCACGGCACCTTAGACGTGTTGTGAAACACTGTCTGCATGAGCGGACCTTTTGAAAGCTAAGTTGAAAAGGTCCTCCTGATACCCCCATGCCACGGGTATGGCCCTATGGCCCCCTCATGCTATGGCACTTCCAGGTCAATTCACCCACTATACACTGTATAGAACCAATTAACCCTATAGTGGCAGTATTATGTGTAAAAAATGCTTTAAAAAGCCATTCATTGATAACTTTCCACCTTCTTAAAAAAACTTAATTTAATTATAGGCCAATAATCCAGACCCTTTAACATATCAATAGCTGAAAATGCAAGCACTTGAAACCTCATTATCTTTGTAAATTAACATTGTGAAATTGACAGTATAGATTAGAGCCAGAGCTGTCAGTCAAGCAATATTTTCCCCGGCCATGGAAGTGCCATAATTTGGATGGCAGGGCATGAGGGGCTGTAGGATTGTTGGGATATTCCTTGACATGAGGGCATGAGTGGCCATAAGAGGTGGGTGTAGGCATGAGGTGGCATGGATGGAGCATGGAGAATCTATGGTGGGGGGGGGAAGGTGGGGGCTAGAGGGCCTTCCATTTTCTCATTAGAACTGGGCAAAAATCCCACAGCACCAAGCCGGGCCTTTTGAGACGCCTGCCTCGGCATTCGGCAGCTCCTGTGGCTGCCTCCAAACTTTTTCCTGGGTCGGCTGGCCCAGCTGCAGCCCACACCCACACCCACACCCACCCCCCCCCACAATGAAAATACCATCCTTGCAAGCATTTTCCCCTGAGACGGGCGGCTGAGATGGGAATTTTCCCAATTCCCACTACCAGCCTCGAAGATGAAAATTGGGACAACAAGGAAGCTTTAAGGCCACTACTCCCATCTTTAGGACCACAACTTAAACTTCCCAAAATGATCATTATTCATTCCTAGGCCAGAATTTTACGTCTCACAGGCGGGCGCACACTCGGCCCGAATGGACGCGAAATAGCACAAGATGACATCGGGCAAGCGTCCTGATGTCATCCCGCACGCAAGCAATCTTCAGGTGTCGGAGCCACGCCCAATTAAAGTGCCAATTAAGGCCATTAAAAAGGCAATCGTACTCAATTTTACCTTGCCCGCGCGATTTCACACTCATTGCACAGGCAAAATGGGCAGCCCACTTTTAACAAAACCTCATCCAAGGTTGGGATAAAAAGGGTCAGCAGCATTGCCGGTGTGAGTAGTGAGGAGTTTAGGAGATGGTTTGCTGCTTGTTGCTTATTTGAATTTGACAGCTTCATCTCTGTTCTGAGCTCCAGTCTTAACATTTTTAGGCTTCATTTCAGGACTCATTGGTGTCTCCAATGCCCCCGGAGGATTTTGATCGTGAACCCTTCCAGGCACCAGACAGCCTTCTGCTACCCTGGTAATGGGGATTGTGGTCTCCACTGGTGGCACCTCTTCTGAGGAGGAAGAGAGGGACAGAAAGGAGAGGAGACCAGGTGTCCCTATGCAACTTCCAGGGGAGCGACCTGTGGGACGGGAGGCACAGGAACAAGGGGCACAGGGCCAGGCTGATTGAGCCAGAGGCTTTGCAGTGATTGCTGGGTTTCCCCGCATCCAGGGTGCAATCGACGGCACACAAAGCGCCAGTGGATCAGCCCAGTGCCTTCATCAACAGGAAGGGCTTCCACTCGCTGAATGTACAGATAGTTTGTGACCACGAGACGCAGATCCTGCAAGTCTGTGCAAGGTGCCCTTGGCAGCTCCCATGGCGCTTACATTCTCAGACACTCCCAGGTGCCGAGGCTCTTCAGTGCTCCAGCTCGACTGGATGGGTGGCTGATGAGTGACAAGGGCTATCCTTTGAAAAGGTGGCTTATGACGCCTCTCCACGAGCCAAGAACAGGGGCAGAACAGCGTTATAACAGGAGTCATGCCTCCATAAGGGCTGTGAAAGAAGAGGGCCATAGGTCTTCTGAAGATGCACCTCCAATGCTTGGGCGTCCAGGGGGGGGCACTACAATACCTCCTAGAGCAGGTGTCACTGAGTGTGATTGCATGCTGCACTCTCCACAATCTGGCACTGGCAAGGGGGAACCCACTGGAGGAAGAGGATCTTGAGGCAGCTCCACAGGCCACAGAGGATGAATCCAGTGGCGAGTCAGCAGAGGAGCCCGGTGAGGAGCATGGGGCGGGCGTGGAGGCAGACCTCTGTCCCTTCACTGAGGCAGGGACACCAGAAATGCCTTCATCCAACACTCCTTCAGCTAGGTTGCCAACGATCTGCTTCCGCCTCATGCCAGGGGTGCCATCTCCATCCCGGATGTTTGAACCCTTCCCTTTGAACCCAAAGTCCACTCAGTGCCTGTGCAAAAACGTTTAGAGCCACTCACGTCCAGCATTAGATACTGGCATGCCATACACCTACAAAACAAGTGAAGCATACTCAGGCCATTAAGGAAAAAGCAAAATTTATATCATGTTAGCATTCACATCAAATGAACATAAGAACATATGGTGTTAATGGTCACACCAGTGAACAGATTAACAAAAAATGGCAGAACAGAAGGCCCCCATGCCTAACATAAACAGGGGGAACCAAACCCAACATTTTATTCATCCTTAAACTTCATAGAACCATAGAAAAGTTACAGCACAGAAGGAGGCCATTCGGTCCACCTTGTCCATGCCAGCCCGAGGACACCCAGGTGCCCTTTCTAATCCCACCTTCCTGCACCTGGCCAACAGCCCTGCAGCTTACAGCACTTAAGGTGCAGATCCAGGTACTTTTTAAAAGAGTTTAAAGTTTCTGCCTCTACCACCAACTTGGGCAGCGAATTCCAGACACCCACTACCCTCTGCGTAAAAAAGTTCTTTCTCGTGTCCCCCCTACACCTTCTGCCACTTATCTTGAATCTATGTCCCCTGGTTCTAGAATTCTCCACCAAGGGAAACAATTTTATCTTGTCCACTCTATCTATTCCCCTCATAATTTTGTACACCTCAATCAAGTCACCTCTCAGCCTTCTTTGTTCTAAAGGAAAATAACCCCAACCTATCCAATCTCTCCTCATAGCTACACTTTTCTAAGCCTGGCAACATTCTTGTAAACCTCCTGTGCACTCTCTCCAGAGCTAGTACGTCCTTCCTGTAATGTGGTGACCAGTACCACACACAATACTCCAGTTGAGGCCTCACCAGTGTTTTATACAATTCCAATATTATATCCTTACTTTTATATTCCATACCTCTGCCAATGAAGACGAGCATTCCATTTGCCTTCTTTACAACGTTGTCTACTTGAACTGCTGCTTTCAGGGACCTGTGTACTTGTGCGCCAAGATCTCTCACTTCATCTACCCCTCTTAGTATATTCCCATTTATTGTGTAATCCCTGTAACTGTTTGACCTCCCTAAATGTATGACCTCACACTTCTCTACGTTAAAATCCATCTGCCACTTTACCGCCCACTCCACCAACCCATCTATATCGTTTTGGAGATCATGGCTATCCTCTACACTATCCACTACTCGGCCAATCTTTGTGTCTTCCGCAAATTTCCCAATCGTGCCCCCCACGTTCACGTCCAAATCGTTAATATATAACACAAACAGCAAGGGTCCCAACACCGAGCCCTGTGGAACACTACTTGAGACAACTTTCCATTCGCAAGGGCATCCATCGACCATTACCCTTTGTTTCCTGTTACAAAGCCAACCTTTTATCCAGTTCGCCACATTACCCTGAATCCCATGGGTTTTTACTTTCCTGACCAACCTGCCATGCGGGACCTTGTCAAATGCCTTGCTAAAATCCATGTACACAACATCCACTGCATTACCTTCATCAAGCCCTCTTGTCACTTCCTCAAAGAATTCAGTCAAATTTGTGAAGCAAGACCTTCCTTTAACAAATCCATGCTGACCATCCCTGACTAGTCCATGCCTTTCCACATGACAGTTAATCCTATCTCTCAGGATTGATTCTACTAATTTGCTCACCACCGATGTAAGACTAACTGGCCTATAATTGTTTGGCATTTCCTTTGATCCCTTTTTAAACAATGGAACCACATTTGCATTTCTCCAGTCCTCCGGTATCCTCCCTGTATCTAGTTAAGATTGGAAAATCCTCAGATCTTCTGCTATCTCCTCCCTGACTTCCTTCAGCAGCCTCGGAAACAATCCATCTGGCCCTGGTGACTTATCAACTTTCAAGGATTTCAACCCTTCAAGTACTTCCTCTCTCTTTATGACTACCCCGTCCAATATCTCGTAGTGTTCCTCCTGGACTACTATATCTACATCCTCCTTTCCTTTGTAAACACGGAGACAAAATATTCATTTAAAACCCTTCCCACAGCCTCTGCATCTACACACAAATTTCCATCTTCATCTCTGATAGTTCCCACTTTTTCCTTAACTAGCCTTTTAGCATTAATGATTTGGTAAAACATCTTTGGGTTATCTTTAACTTTACTTGCTAATCTTTTTTCATGCCCTCTCTTTGATTTCCTTATTTCCTATTTTACTTCATCCCTTCACTTCCTATATTCGTCTAGGCTATCTGCAGTACTTAGTTCTTTGTGCCTATTGTACGCTTTCTTTTTTTGTTTGATCTTCCCCTGTATTCCTCTAGACAACCAGGGGGGTCTAGATTTGGCAGTGCCACTCTTATTTTTGTAGGGGACATGTCTACTTTGTACAATTAGGATCTCGCTTTTTAGTGCTTCCCACTGGTTTTCCACTGTTTTATCCTCCAGCAGTGCTGTCCAGTCTACCTCAGCCAAGTCCCTTCTCATTTCTGCAAAATTTGCCTACCCCCAGTTCAAGACTTTTACTCCTACCTTACCTCTGTCCTTTTCCATGGTAATGCTAAATCCAACTAAATTGTGATCAATGTCCCCGATATGGTCACCAACTGTCACTTCACCCACTTGCCCGTCTTCGTTACCCAAGACTAGGTCTAGAATTGCATCTCCTCTCGTTGGGTTTGTCACTAATTGGTTGAAAACATTTTCCTGGACACACTGCATGAATTTTTCTCCCTCAGTGCCCATTATATTGTTTGAATCCTAGTTGATATTAGGATAGTTGAAGTCTCCTACTATTATTGCCCTCTTGTTCTTACAAGCAGGAATTTGCCGACATATTTGTCCTTCTATCTCCCTTTTACTATTTGGGGGTCTGTAGTATACTCCCAGTAGTGTGACTGCCTCTTTTTTATTTCTAAGCTCAATCCACAAAGCCTCGTTTGTTGACCCATTTAGTATATCATCCCTTCTCACAACTGGAATTGATTCTTTAACCATTAGTGCTACCCCCCCCTCCTTTTTTATCTCCTACTCTATTGTGTCTGAAGACTCTATAACCAGAGATATTAAGCTGCCAGTTTTGTCCCTCTTTTAGCCAGATCTCCGTTATAGCAATGACATCCTGCTGCCCTGTGTCTACCTGTGTCCTTAACTCATCTACCTTGTTTGTAATACTCCTTGCATTGAAGTATAAACAGGTTAACCCCGTCAATTTCCCTTGCTGGATACTTGTAAACTTTGCTTCTCCTGTAACTTCATGTCTATCACAACGTCCCTATCTAATGTTCTACCTCTATTTTTCTGATCTGAATCTGACCTATCTGATCCTACTCCTGGGATCCCATGCCCCTGCCACACTAGTTTAAATACTCCCTACAGAACTAGCAAAAGCTCCCGCAAGGACACTGGTCCCAGCTCTGCCTGGGTGCAGCCCGTCCGGTTTGGACAGGTCCCACCTTCCCCAGAACCGGTCCCAGTGCCTCAAGAATCTGAATCTCTCATGGCTACACCATCTCTCCAGCCACGTGTTCATTTGGTCTATCCTCTTATTTCTGCTCTTGCTAGCACGTGGAACTGGGAGTAATCTTGAGATTACTACATTTGAGGTTTCATGGGGAAAGTATTTAGAGAATAAAAGCAATTTAATTAGCTTTGCTTCATTAACCGATGGCTGAATTGTTAGACCAAAGATTTAATTTCACCAGAGTTTAACTTACGGCAATGAGTTAACTGAGAAGTTATTCAAATTTTCTGTTCCAACAAATAGGAACAAGCCTGTACAAAAGTGATTTGTAATGTTTTGGTGGTAAAATGGAGAATGTGGCAACTAAAAAAAAAAGACATGAAGGAGGAATTGTTCAAAAAGAAGAAATAGAATTTCTGCCACACTTCCAGCAAGAGGCATGGCAGCAGAGTGCGAGCCACACGGAGAAATTATTGATCTCTGGGATTCACCAAGGGTACGGTAGCATTTTGATATGTTAGTGGAGTAGTTATCCAGAGAAAATCAGCTGACGTTTCCAGCCGGTGGTGAGATCGTTGTTCCAGTCTCCTGGACAGATTCCAAAGATTCTCCCCTGGTAGCCTTCAGGGAGCTGCCTCTGCCGGTTTTAAAGTGCCCGCCGAGTCGGCATTGGACCCGGCGCCTGACAGGCTCCCACCCGGCCCTTCCCAACCATTGAGAGGGAGCATTCCACACTGGGTGACCTTAATTGGCCATCCAGCGTGAAATCACGTTTGCAACGCGACCGCAGCCGGGAGTGGAGGCCACATCCACTTCCGCCAACTTGACGCACACGCCAAGCATGAAATTCAGGCCCTAGTCTCCTTAAAAGCATTCAAAAAATAAGCAATTTCTATGCCATATCTTATGATTTGTGAACATCCATCAGTAGAATATCGGTGATAATTTACATTGTGTCATTGCCCCAATATTATTTTACTTGGAAAGTCAAACAAAAAGTATTTCATTCATATCCATTACTTGCATACACACCCTTTGGTACTGAGAAGGTAATGAAAAGTGAGGCAGACAAAACAGAATAAATGCAAAGGCAAAGAACGTGTTAGAAAATTAGCATATTGGTATACAACATAGTGTTGTGGGAGCTGTAATGATACCATATTTATTGGAGTTTTCTGTTTATCATCAGCATACATCAAGTGTATTAGACAAGTGCAACAAAAGTACTTTTTAAAAAAGAATTAATTGGGCACTGCAGCGTTTTTGCACATAAAGCAAACAGCATTCACTATTATGTTGTAATGATGCTCAAATTACAACATACACGAGGCAAGTTAATTGCTTGCACTGGTTGAATAAATATAGGATAATGCATGAGACACCATGTGTTGCTTTGCACTTGCGCCTGTTGTACTGTGATTTACAGCCCAAACTGACTCTCATAGCAGTTTAATCAGTGTATCATCTTGTATTTATTCAAACCAATAAAAGCAAATAACCTGTATGTAACTTGAAAATCCTAATAGAACAGCCAGTTCACATACTGATTCAGGTGTAATGTAAATAGAAAATGCTCGAAATACTCAACAGGTCGGGTAGCACCTGGAGAGAGAAAGAGGGCCAATGTTTGAGGTCACCCTTTCATCATAACTGGAAAAAACAGTAGAGATGTAACAGATTTTAAGCAGGCACAAAGGCAGGAAAATAGGGTTGGGGAGAGAACAAAAAATGTCTGTGATAGGGTGGAAGGCAGTAGAGATTAAATTACAAAAGGGATAATGGTGCAAAACAAAAAGGAGGTGGTAATGGAACAAGTAAAAAAACAAAAGATGGGTCTAGAGGAGCTGTACATGTAAAAACAGTCACTACCAATAAATGCCATTCAGAAACTAAACTAAACAAAAAAAGAAAAAAAAAATGGGAAAGAGGTCATGATCTGAAATTGTTGAACTCAATGTCGAGTCTGGAAGGTTGTGTCGTGATTAATCGAAAAATAACTGCTTTGTCCATCACCTCAGCTCACACTACAAGTGTGAACCTGACCTTCCAGCCACCTGTCATTTTACCTCTCTGCCCCATTCCCACTTGGACCTCTCTGTCCTCGACTTCCTACACTTTTCCAATGAGACCCAATGTAAGCTCAAGGGCATTATTCTTGTTTTTGTGGGTTTTTTCTTACCTCATTTGTTCTTCCGTGTCCTTCCCCCACTCCCTCTCTACTTGCTTAAAATTGGTTCCGCTCTCACCTTTTTCAGTTTGGATAAAAGATCATTCACCTGAAACACTGGGCAGAATTTTCCTACAGGCTTTGGGACACAGACGTTGGGATCAAATGGGGATCCCAAGCCTGCACCTGCCGGCAATGAGACCAGCAGAGCAATCTTCCTGGAGTGCCGGCAGCTCTGAAAACTTGGCTAACACACAGAGCGGTGGGCACTGCTGAGGTAGCTCAGGGACCAAGAGGGTGCTTCAACGTGGAGCTGCCCATACTGGCTTGCACAACAATCAAAAAAATTGGATCGAGCCCAGCAGATGAATTGCGGTGGAGGGGCAAGCCCTCTGATGGGTCATTCTCAGCCTCATTATTGCAGCCCCCTCTTTACAACATGGGGTTTCTGACTCCTATGGCCTGATGGCCTGCTGCGAGGAGGGCACCTCCATTAATCTGGAGGCCTCCGCGTAAAGTTGGGGGGCACTCTGCCATGAGCAAAATGGAGGAGAGGGCCAGGAAAATTCAGCCTATTAACTCTGTTTCTCACTCCACAGATGCTGTGAAACCTGCTGAGTATTTCCAACATTTTCGGTTTATATTTCAGACTTCCAGCATTCACAGTATTTTGCTTCTGACTCAAGTGTACCACATCATCAAGTTAGTTCAAGCCTACAGTAGTGCTGTATTTGTTCCAGCATAGCACCTAAAGCCAACACAGTACTTTAAAATAAAAGCAAAAAACTGCGGATGCTGGAAATCCAAAACAAAAACAAAAATACCTGGAAAAACTCAGCAGGTCTGACAGCATCTGCAGAGAGGAACACAGTTAACGTTTCGAGTCCGTATGACTCTTCAACAGAACTAAGTAAAAATAGAAAAGAGGTGAAATATAAGCTAGTTTAAGAGGGGAGGGGTGGATATCCAGCTCTACCCCCCCCTCCTTAAACCAGCTTATATTTCACCTCTTTTCTATTTTTCCTTAGTTCTGTTGAAGAGTCATACGGACTCAAAACGTTAACTGTGCTCCTCTCCGCAGATGCTGACAGTACTTTAAAATCCGCTAGACCTAATAGTGTTATGCACGCCAAAATTTCCCTCATCTATACATGCACATTTGCACTCCAAATTTTGAAGTAAAGCAACTTGATCAATGGAAAGCACGAGGTAGCAATGTTATTAATTAATAGAACAATGAGTTTACAGGGAGTGAGATTAGCCGAGTTACTCTCACAAAGAGCCAGCACAGACATGATAGGCTGAATTGCCTCCTGTGTTGTACCATTTTATGATTCTGTGAAATTATAGCAACCTACAAAATGAAAGATCAGGCTTCTGGAATTGAATTACATGACTCTAATTGGAGTCAGTGGGCTTTGCTTCACTCCATGCTGCATATATGCTCTGTACATTCTAGGATCATATCAATGCAAGTTAAGTATACAGAATACAACATATACTAACAGAATTACCTGGAAAAGCTCAGCAGGTCTGGCAACATCGGTGGAGAAGAAAAGAGTTGACGTTTCGAGTCCACATGACCCTTCAACAGAACTGTTGAAGGGTCATTTGGACTCGAAACGTCAATTCTTTTCTTCTCCACCGATGTTGCCAGACCTGCTGAGCTTTTCCAGGTAATTCTGTTTTTGTTTTGGATTTCCAGCATCCGCAGTAGTTTTTTGTTTTTACAACATATACTAACTTGTCTTAAGCCAACCAAATGAAACTGAGTTGTAATCTACATCTATTCTAATCATTAAAGTTTAGATATTCTCATAATTCTTATACTCACAGCTAAACAATTGCCATAAAGGGACAATGGCCCTGACTCTCCAGTAAAAATAAGAAGACTATCAGCGCTCAAACAGCCACATCCAGCACCTGCAAATGCACAGTTAAATGTGGAAATATGGAAATAAGGAAGCTGCTGTCCGAGTTGCCCTGTCCTCCAGAAGTTTCACTGTAACCGTATCTCGCCAAGAGACTAGGGATTGAAACACACGCAATGGAATAAAAGCAAAATACTGCGGATGCTAGAAATCCGAAACAAAAACAGAACATGCTGAAAAATCTCAGCAGGTCTGACAGCATCTGTGAAGAGAGAAACAGAGTTAAAGTTTCGAGTCCGGATGACTCTTCTTCAGAGCTAAAGAGAGGTAAAAATGTGATTAAATTTATACTGTTTCAGGGGGGTGGAGCAGGTTGAGCTGGATATAAAGTTCCAATATGAAGCAATGGAATAAAGTTGGGGTGCTTAGGTGATACCAATAAACATGCCAGAAAAACTTGGATTTGTCCATTCCAGTCCAAGTGTATTTTAACAGCATGGTAAATCTTAATTACTGCCAAACATCCTCTCTGTCACTGAAAATTAACTGTAACAATGTGGAGTCTCATTTGTTCAGATTTTAATCAATGCTGGAGATCTTAAAAAGTGAAAAAAATAATTTAACTTATTCTTTTTATTTCTTTTATCCTTCATGCATTCTCTTTGTTTTGCTTTATGCACATGATTTGTTATTGAATTCAATATTCTAATTCACACTTCCTGGTCCTGACTCTGTGGACGCAATCTTATCCCCTTTGAAAAGTTTCATGGCTTGGCACAGTCGGGTGAGAGATGTGCCCTTGGCATGATCTTACCGGGGCAGCCAATTAACAGGCTGCCTCTGTGTACACCATTCAATTAAGGACAGTGGGCAGGAGGCAGGAGACCCAGTCAGAAGACCCGAAGCTGTCGACAGGCGACGGCCAACAGCCCCACTGGGTGATGCAGGTAGGGGAGTGAAAGATCATGTCAAAATGCAGGTGCTCTCTGGACAGTTCAGCAAAATTGAAAATAAAGAATGGCAACTCGGCTGTCAAGGCATCATTGTGGAGGGGGAACCTTTCCACAGGACTGCTTTTGGTTGGAGCTCCAGGATGGGGGGGTTAATTTAGTTTAGAGACGGTGGCGATGGCGTGCCAGCCTGCTGCTGAGAGGTCACATTGAGGCATCTACTCGTCTTCACCATTGGTGGGGACCTATCCGACATCTTGAAGATGCTGGCAGCTTCACCAGTTTGCATTCAAGTGAGTACTTAATTACCCAAATTGTCTGCCCATCACTCCTGGGTGGGTAGCCAGTGCTTGTTTGACCTCCCACTCTGGCAAGATCACTGAGACGGAACACATCAGGGAACCAACTCAATGTACTGTTTTCTCATTTTGCTCCCACCTCTAGACCCAGGTCTGCTAGATTGGGAAAGTTCTGTCCCATATTTCTCTGTAAGGATTCTTCAGTCTCGTTGGTTAAGGAGATAAACAGTTGCTTGCCTTGTTCACACAGGTTCAAGATCCCCTGTAGGGCACTGCACTAATCTGAACTTCTAATTAAGACACGTTCCAGTGCAAAAGCCCACAGAAAGGCTGTAGACAAGTTTGAATGTAATGAACGACTGGCACCATTCATTTAGCATTGACCGCAAAATCCAGGCCAAGTCTTCTCTGACAGTAGAAATCTGCAACTGTGACTGGGATAGGGCTATATATTGTGGTAAATAAGTTACTGCAATGGCACTTCTCACAGCCAGCAACACTTTTAACCTCACCCATCAAATCACACTATACTAGCATCACAAATTTCTGGAATGGCAAAGTAAAAACAGCACAGCAATGTCAATGAAGAATCAAGGAGCCCGTGAACATCAAGCTCAATGGTTTATATTCTTAAACAATGAAAGAAAAGATTAGAAGAATAAACAGAGTGAACAACAGAGAAGGAAATACAGTGAATTAGTGTCAAATTAGATACAAAGAGAGAAATAAAGAAGGCAAGGAGAGTGAACAAGAGGAGGGAAAAAATGACAGAAAAGGGAAAGTCAAAGAACAATTGAAAAAAAGCAGAAGGGGATATTGAAACCAGGTTATGTTTGGCATTTGTTGTATTGGTCCTTGAGAAGTTAATGAGTGAGTGGCAGGGTAGGTGTGTGAAACATGCAAGCATTCTTGACCCATGAAGTATGAGACTAGTGGCGCTGTCCATCATGGTCAGAAACAGTTAAGTCCTTTCAGGGGAACATAAGAATTGTTAGACAAAAAGACACCAAAGTCCTTTCTAGTTAATTTTCTACCATTTTGGGACCCTAGGTCCTAGGCCACCTTTTTCCTCCTGAGAACATTACGCTTAATATATCACATCTCTAGCCTATATATTGTATCCCAAAATTATTTTCTGAATTCGCATTGTGTGTCAAAACAGCTTTGCCTCCCAACTCTAAACAGGCATGTGAATAACAATACTGTCAAGACAACTAAAAACTTTCAAAAACATACAAGAACAATTTACTATCTGCAGGAGTTTTATCATATTATATTATATATATTGTATATCATATTACTATCAGCGGGGAGTTTTAATGTGGTAGCTTGATGGAGGTGAGGTAGTATGATAGCACATGGAAAGCCTGTATCTGCAATGCACCTGTCTGTGCCTTTCCAACCTAGCCACATAAATGACAATCCACCTGAGTCGTTGTCATTTAAAGGGACACTACGAAGGTGACAGTTAAAGGATTGTGAAGGTAGAACAGAGGAAGCAGCTAATGAATTCCCATTAAGGCAAGGTTGTGCCTCAGTTCACAGATACTTCCCTAGACCTGATACTGCAGGCTGCAAGGACTCGTTGGGAGATACTCTTCCCTGCCAATGGGAGGAAAAGTTTAATGCAGAGAGCAAAAACACATGGCTGGAGAATATTCAAGGCATGGAAAGTGGATAAAATTGCACAACTACATCCTGATGTGCATATCAACCCAATTCCCCCTCACAACCACCCACAAGTTCCCCTTCAAGCTACACACCATCCTGACTTGGAACACTATCATCATTCCTTCACTGTAGCTGGGTCAAAATCCTGGAACTCCCTCCCTAACAGCACTGCGGGCGTTCCTACACCAGATGGACTGCAGCAGTTCAAGAAGACAGCTCACCACTACCTTCTCAAGGGTAATCAGGGATGGACAATAAATGCTGGCCTAGTCAGCAACACACATATCCCGTGGAAGGGTAAATAAAAATACTCTGCCTTCCCAAGTCCACTCCTCACACCAACCTTGCAGGTGCAAGCATCCTGCTCTGTGCATGCACTTCCTTGCATCCCCATATGACCATCCACCACTCGCCCTTATCTTAATGCAATTACATGCCTCTCCCGCATGTCTCCCTCAAAAAAATGTTGTTCAACACATTTCATTACTCTCACCCATAGGCCTCTCCTTCTCTCCTTGCAGAAGAGAGCACACAATAGCAGGGAGAAGCAGAGAACTGGAGGTGGAATACTCTAGCCATCTTGTAACTGGCAGCTGCAGAGGAAGGAGGAGGCACTAGAGATAAAATGAGTACAATGTGCTTGCCAGAGGTGGAGAAATGGGGGCCTCCCAACTACCCAGTGATAAAATTAAATATCGCACAGCCACAAGGCATGCAACACTGCTACATGTGGAAAAGCAGAATACTATGGATGATGGAAATCGGAAACAGAAATGCTGGAAATACTCAGTAGGTCAGGCAACATTTGTGGAGGAAGAAACGGAGTTAATGTTTCAGGTCGATGACCTTTCATCAGAGCTAGGAAAAATATCTATACTGCTTTTGACTCACTCATGTTCACCTGATGTCAGGAGCTGGTGAAATATGATCATGGACATAATGACGACATCCTCTTACCTTGACAGTGCTAATTCATGTCTTACATCTTCCACAGACCCTTCAAGTGGAGGTGCTGCAGGAGGACAAAGACATCACAGAGGAGGCCATACAGTCCAAGAGGAAAGCGCTCATGCAGACTATGCACCAGCTCAAGTACACAGATTTCGGGGGTCTGGTAAGACAGATAGTTGGGCTTTCACCTGGTGTCTCATGCATCACAACACAAGTCAACAAGAGCAGGAAGTGGAAACAGGCACTGAGATGGAGAGTCCTCGGAGGGCACAGGATGCTCCAAGTTCTACTCAGCTGGACAGAGATGCTGGACCTCCGGGGCCGTCAATGACGAGGATAATTCTGGAGCAGCAGCAAAATTGAGAAAGATATTGGCTGGCTTTTCAACCCCATTGTTCATGCTTCTAAAGAAATTGGAGGAGTCCATCCCAAGAATAAGTGCCACAATGTCGTAGGTTTTTGCGATGATGTCTTCATTCATAGAAAGATTGGCCAGCTGAAGGCATGCTGGCCCTCACCAATGACTTGCACATTCTGAATGCCACCTTAAAGAGGATTAATGAAACCTTAGCCGTGGCCCTTCAATGTTCCTTCGATTTGCAGCAAAATGCTCTCCAGTTCATTGCTAGCGAGGAAGTGCAGGTAGGCCAACAGGAGGGGGACGGAGAAAGGAGACGAAAATGAGGAATGAAAACAGAGTTAACATTTTGAGTCTTCAGAGCTCGAAATGTTAACTCTGTTTCTCTCTCCACAGGTGCTGCCAAACCTGCTGAGTTTTTCCAGTATTTTCTGTTTTTTATTTCAGATTTCCAGCATCCGCAGGATTTTGCTTTTATCATGAAAGTGAGGACTCTGCTTAAAGCACTTTCATTTCTCACCTGTTGCCACCGCTCAGTCGGCGTCCCACAATGCTGCTTCCTGGAACTTCCTTCCTAACAGCACTGTTAGTGTATGTGCACCAGATGGGGACTGCAGCCATTTGAGAAGGTGGCTTACCACCACCTTCTCAAGGGCAATTAGAGATGAGCAACTATACTCACACCCCATGAAGGAAAAAAAAAGTCCCAATGATCGTGCCTGTTCCTGCACAGATGCATGTGAAACAGCCATTGGTCGGGTTCTCCTGGCTCCAAAGCCAAGATGCTGTCGGCCAAGGGCACCTCAGCAGTCAAAGCAGGGATATGGGCAGCTGCCTCTCCATCTGCTGAAGCCAGAGGATTTACACCTCAAAGGAGTATCAGAAAAAGAGTAAAGAATTGTAGTCGCATAAAAGTGTGCACATAAGTGTGTTGCACAACATTAGATCATTAATTTTCTGATTAGCATCTGAGTCACGTAAAAATTACTTGTTTGTACCACTTTCCCATCTTGACCATTTTTAGCTACTGCCCGACAAGTGGTCCTCTCCCTTTTAATGAATAGAAAACAGGTCTTAAGGCTAAGCAATGGGTGTCTGTGACATGGATAATCTGTTGATTGCAGTATTGTCTTGTGTTGAGGGAAAGAGATCTTCGTGGGTTCAGACTGTGGCTGGCAGATGGATGCACTGAAACAAACTAACTAAATCTCGCTAGCATGAGGCCATCTCTGGGACCTCAGCAGCGATGTGCACTGCAACTGGTGCCATGGACACATTATCTTCTTCCTTCTTCTCCTCCTAAGAGACACTGCACTATGTACCTTGCACCTTCTGCAGCTGCAATCCTAGCACACCACAATCATTCTTGAGGCCTTGGTAGCTGCATATTGAAGGGCGCCTCCAGATTTGTTGTAACACAGGAAGCATATGTTGAGCATTGTGATTGCTCAATGATACACCTTGGTTGTATCAATGACTTTGATTGTACTGGTCTTGAGGCAAACTTTTTGGGCTCCTCAAGGGTACCATCAGCCACATTTTAAGTAGCAGGCAGTCAGCAAGTCTGTTCCAAGGTGTGAAGAGCTCAGGAAAGGTGGGCTGGTGCAGAACAAATGCAACACGGCAGCTCCTGGAGAATCCTACACACTGCATAATGATCTTTTTGCGGTTGCAGACAAGCTACCCAATAATGGAGTGGAAGCCCTTATGGTTCACAAACATTTCAGGGTGATCTGGGGGTGCCTTGATTGCCACGTGTGCAACCGGCGATGCCCTGAACTTGTGAGAAGCCAGCCAGAGCAGCAAACCCAACTCAATCTGACAGGTTTCATTGGTGGCAAAGTGTACAGCAATAGCCTGCCCTGGCATACAAGGCATCGGTCAACTGCGTGGTGCGTGGTTTTTGGGACACGGACTGCAAAATTCTGCAAACACCTCCTGCAGATCGCTGGGAGGAACCAGAGAAGTTGAGGGTGGTGGTCACTTTGACAGCTACTTGTAAAGAATGGCATCATGTCCACTTGGCACAGGTCTTTTTCCAGGAGGCTGCAAATGTCTGCGGCGACATATAATGCGATACCTGGAGCCTCCTGAGGCACTGGTGTTTGGACGGTCCAGGAAGCTGATCCTCGGCCTTATTACCGTGTTGCGGGTTTCGCCCCCAAGCTGCACCTCTGTGCTCATCTCCTCTCTCCGATGGAGTAACATGTCTGTGAAGAGAAGGCTACTGCTCCTCCTGACCCTGCTGTACATCTGAGGCCCAAGGTAAAGCAACATAAACAGCACCCATGCTGATCTGATATGGGAAGTAGAGATCGGATGTACAAACATCCAATGTAGTGAAAGGCACCTCTAGAGTAGTAGAAATCAACAAAAATGAATGAAAGGTCACACTCAGAACAAGTACTGCGAGCAAAAGCCTTTCACATAGGCAAAGAGGCAGGAGTGAAATCCCAGTATTTATGGTGTTTTTTGCCTGTCATTTCTTCAGCCCCATCAACTGCCCCTATTACTTTCACAGGTGATTTCTGAGGAAACCTGTTCACCCACTGTTAAAAATGAAATATCTTGTCAAATGGCTGTTAATTAACTCTTGACATAAATAAATCAACAACCCGCCTTACCGGAGGGGGTTTCTTGCATGCAGCCAAGCCAACTACAGTTAAATGAAAGCAAAATACTGCAGATGCTGGAAATCTGAAGTAAAAACAAGTAGTGCTGGAAAAACTCAGCAGGTCTGGCATCATCTGTAGAGAGAGAAAAACAGAGTTAACGTTTCGAGTCTGATATGACTTTTCTTCAGAACCAGCTAAAAGTTAAAGTTACAGTTGAAGTTGGTGGGTTGGAACCGACTTCCAGGCTGCTGTTAATGATAATGCTTTTAAATCGCCCACTCGCTCCCAAATCCACTCACTCTTTGAAGTTAAAATTCACTCTTTTGGTTCATTGCTCCCTTTCTGGGCCTCCAAAGTTAAATATTATGTCAGGATCTAAAATTATGGATTGGATTTTTTTAAAACTTTAGGGTCCAGATTGGGAAAACATAGAAACATAGAAAATAGGAGCGGGAGTAGGTCATTCGACCCCTTGAGCCTGCTTCGCCATTCAATATGATCATGGCTGATGCTCTATCTCAACGCCGCACTCTCCCCATACCCCTTGACGCCTTCAGAGTCCAGAAATCTATCTCCTTCTTAAATATATTCAGTGACTTGGCCTCCATAGCCTTCTGCAGTAGAGAATTCCAGAGGTTCACTACCCTCTGAGTGAAGAGTTTTCTCCTTATCTCAGTCCTAAATGTTCTACCCCATACCCTGAGACTGTGACCCCTTGTTCTAGACAGAGGAAACATCATCCCTGCATCCAGTCTGTCCGTCCCAGTCAGAATTTTATGTTTCAATGACATTGGAGATGGTCGGGCATGCAGTTTAGCACCGCTGGCAGCTGTACTGGTTCCCCACTGCGACCCCAACCCTGAACCATTTTGAAAGAGGCCACTTGGGGTTGGATTAGCTCAGGCAAGTGGCGGGTAGCCAATTTAGGCTAATTATATTTATTAAAAAGCCTGTCAAGGTCCTGTTCCCGCATTGACTGGGATTTCCAGTCAGCACTGCAGGCAGCCCTTGTTGCCTGGACGCGGGCTTTGGGCAGGAAATTGGGGAGGGGGTTCATAATGGATCAAGCAAGGAAACACCTCTTCCCAGCCCCCCCCAGACACATAACGGCTGCCAGGCCACAGCAGCCCCTCCAGGATCATGGCCAGACAGTTATCTCATTTTTAAAAAATTAAAATGAACATACCTGCACTGGTCCCCCACTGTCTGCATCCTCACATTGGCAGCTCGCACCTCAGCCATTGGGAGACCCTCAGGCATTGGCAGCCTGCCCCTTGTTAATGTTAATTGTATTGTTAGGATACACAGCTGAAGGGCATGGTTTAATTAAATACTTTGAGTACATATAAATAGGGGGCAGCTGGGACACTGGGAGGTTGAGGAGAGCCATGAGACTGAACAAAGTCAATAAACTCTCTCAGTAAAGAAAAGCTGTGAGTCTAGGTTTTGACCACTCACCAGCTTTGATTCTATTAACAAATGTCATCCCCAATTGGACAGCAAGCCTACCCCGTGGCCTAAAATTAGCTTAAGTGTTGAAAATTGCAGTTGGCATGTCGAAAGTATGTTGCGGTATGGGGTCGAGACCTAGAACTAGCCCTTATTTCCAACTCCCGGCCTCGGATTAAAAATTCTGTCCCATATTATCAACATTGTCTTGTGACGTGAATTATCAACCCTAAATGGCTACGGTGATATTAATCCACATTGACAGCATCAATCCAGCAATTTCATGGCATACAATTAATTTCAATGGGGGACAGATGCTCAAGCTAGTTTTTTTTGGTTTTATTAAGACTAACAGCAGAGTAGTGCAACAATATGTAGGAAATTGAAACCCCTGGTATACCTATTCTTCGCTGCAACTTGCTGTATTTTTTATGAACTAAAAATGTCAAGTGCCTTTGATTCATCATTATTTTTCCAGTAATTTCTGGCCCTACATGTTGACTCCACTATGTTGCAACTAAAAGTTAATGTTTTAGGTCGATGACTTTTCAACAGAACTTTCTGGTGAAAGGTAATCAAACTGAAACATTAGCTCTGTTTCTCTCTCCACAGATGCACTCTGATTTTCTGAATATTTCCAGCATCTTGTTTTTATTTCAGATTTCCAGCATTGGCAGTACTCTGCTTTTTGATAAAGTCAGTTCATGATGGATTAAAGTATGCTTTTCAAACTGTATTTATTACACCATCTAATAATTTTAGATGAGAAGTTATTAGGCTTCCCAAGATGATGTTGATGCATGAATCATTGAAATTCTGACTGACAACATAGTGCCCAGCTTCAGAAGTAAACCAAATTAAATTTCAGCAACTACTGTTTGTAAGACTTTTTTTTATTCATTCTTCTTAAATTGACTGTCACATTTCCTGACATTAAGTCGTGACTATAGTTTAAAAATTAGAACTTCATGGGACAGCCTAAGGTGGAGAAAGACACTACAACAGATCCAGGCTTTCTTTCTAAAATAAAACCATTAAAAAGTCTGGCAAATATGATAACATATTTTTATAGAATTTTCTGAAATATCCCAAAAGTTGGGAGCAATAAAAAACATAAGCAAATGTCCTCTATGTGCTAATAGTAGCAAAAGCACTTGTGTGCTTTAATTACAAAAGGCAAAGCAAATTTTTATTTCACCAAGATCTAGATGTGCACATGGAGAAAAAAGACAACATGGGAAAAATATTCTTTCACACAAAACAAGTACCCGATCCATCATTCGATGCATTTAGTTTTGTCAAATTTCTTCTTTTAATCCTCTTCCAGCTCTTTAGATACTACAGCTTAGCTAGTAATGGTGGATTTTGCATACAATATATTGCTATGATACATAATTCAAGTCCACACTCACATGAATGCTTTCGATATATAATCGATTATTTCTTTTAGAAAATCTAAGTTATTTTTCAATGGTGAAAAATTTGCAGAATTCAAAAGCTTTACTGTTACTTTGATAAATATAAATTAAGGAAAACCTTTTTTTTCCTTTGAGAACTGCATGGATCAATCTTCCCTAAATTCATCCTTGGGATCAGAATCACAGCAAACCAGTGCAGCCATGGAACAGATTTGTTGTGTAAGTCGGGTGTACCTGAATGAGTATGGAAACAAAGTGCTTATAGGGAACAGAACTTGTAAGTGTACAATTGGGTAGCATATTGCAATCTCTCTAGCCAAGGCATTCTCTACACTGTACTGCAGTTAGAAGGTTCATGCCTCCCACTGTACAGTCACTCCACCTCTCTCCATCACCTTCTGAGAATGAACTTAGCCCCAGGTGTCAGAAGCAAGATGTGTTTGCAAGCACTGTGCAGTTTAGGTTTCACCCAAATGCACGAGAATATGTTTAGCAACATCATAGGACCCAGCTGACACAGAAGTCATCTCTGATCAACAATTTGCGTTTCTGAAAATTATAATTTTTTAAAAATACTCCATGGCCAGGATTTTACAGTTCATTCTCAGAAGGTGATGAAGAGAGGTGGAGTGACTGTACAGTGGCAGGCCCAACATGCCAGCGCGTAAAATGATGTCGGGCGTGTGCCCCGCGTCACCCCGCACCATCACGATATTTCGGAAGGCGGGCGCACTATGAGTACGGATGGGTGCCTGCCATTAATTAACGGGGCAGTTAAGGCCCTTAAGGCAGCAACTGATTTACATTTTGCGCAGCCCGTGCGATTTTCAGGGCATCGCACGGGTGCAACGAGCAGGCCACGTTTTCAAAAACCTCATCCACGGATGGAATAAGAGAGGTGAGTGGGCTCGCTAATGCGAGTTGTTAGAACTTTAGATTATTACTTACTGCTACTTGCTTGTATGAACAGGACAACTTCATTCGCTTCAGAGCTGCTTTAACAGAAAAAACAGGCTTTGGTTCTGGCCTCCGGAGGAGTCATAACACTTGGGGCCTTGCAGGTATCAGGCAGCCTTCCCTTACCCTGGGAATGGGGATTGTGGTCTCCACTGGAGGCACCTCCTCTGAGGAGGAAGAGAGGGCCAGAAGTGGGAGGAGGCCAGGAGTCCCTATTCAGCCTCCAGGGGAGCCACCTGTGGGAGGACAGGCGCAGGCACAAGGGGCACAAGGCCGACAAGAAGTGCAGCGGAATAGGCCGCAGAAGACGCCACTATCCTGCTGCCAGGGTTTACAGGCAGCGATGCAGCTACCTCAATATGTCTGAGGTGCAGTGCCGAAGGAGGCTCCACCTCTCAAGGGAGACAGTGACCTCCATCTGTCAGATAATTGGCCTTGAGATCAGCTCCAACTGTATGGACACCCCATGCCAGTGGTGCAAAAGGTCACAGTGGCCCTCAACTTCTATGCCTCCAGCTCTTTCCAGGGCTCAGTGGGGGATCTTTGTGGAGTCTCCCAATCAGCTGTCTACACTTGTGTCAAGCTGATGACAGATGCTCTGTTCAGGCATGCATTGACTTTCATTCACTACCGCACGGATGAGGCCAGCCAGACACAGTGAGCCAGAGACTTCGCGGCCATTGCTGGCTTCCCCCGTGTCCAGGGTGCTATAGACTGCACACGTGGCCATCAAGGCACCAGCAGGTGAGTCTGGTGCCTTCGTCAACAGGACGGGCTTCCACTCCATGAACGTGCAGATAGTGTGTGATCACGGGATGCAGATTCTATAAGTCTGTGCAAGGTACCCACGACGCCTACATCCTCAGACACTCCCAGGTGCTGAGGCTCTTCAGTGTTCCAGCCCGGCTGGATGGATGTCTGCTGGGTGACAAGGGCTAGCCCCTCAAAATGTGGCTCATGACGCCTCTCCGCCATCCAAGAACAGAGGCCGAGCAGCGGTACAATAAGAGCCACGCCTCCACAAGGGCTGTGGTAGAGAGAACCATCGGTCTTCTCAAGATGCACTTCCGACGCCTGGACCACTCAGGGGGCGCACTCCAGTACCCTCCAGATCGTGTGTCACTGATAGTGGTTGCATGCTGCGCTCTCCACAATCTGGCGCTGGAAAGGGGGAACGCAGTGGAGGAAGCGGATGTTGATGCGGCTAATCTGGCAGCAGACGATGAGCCCAGTAGTGAGTCCAAGGACGAGCACACTCAGGAAAACACTGAGGGGATAAGGTGCTGAACTGGGCAACCTCCAGGAAGGCAGGGACACCCAGGAGGCTTTGATCCAATGCTCCTTCAGCTAGCCTACCAAATATGAACCACTACCAAATGCCAGAGCTACAGGTTCCATACTTGATATTCGACAGGAACATTTGCTTGATGAACAACATGCACTATGTGCCGTTTCAATAAAGCACAATGACAAACACGTCACTCGTAACATCATGGGTCACCCTTTACCTGCAGAACTAGTGAAACACCCAGAGGCTTGTTGAAAACAAGAACACTTACTGGTGTGGAGCCTGGCATACATAAATCAAATTAAATGTAAAGGTGTTTCACACCTGACATCACATCACACCAGCTTATAAAGAACTTAAAAGTGGGGCAAAAAAAGAACACCAGTGAGAAGCCTGTGTTGTGCCTAAGGTGATTTACGTTTACGGGTGCTACATCTAGGTGCTCCCCCTCGCTGGCACCAGCATTGGAGACAGCCTGCTCACCGTGCTGTCCTGTTGGCCTTGATGACCTTGGCGGGCTTCCTCTGGCCCGTGGAGCCTGTG
The DNA here is from genome assembly GCF_964194155.1 of Cetorhinus maximus. Taxonomy (NCBI): domain Eukaryota; kingdom Metazoa; phylum Chordata; class Chondrichthyes; order Lamniformes; family Cetorhinidae; genus Cetorhinus; species Cetorhinus maximus. Next base: position 71,735,760 of record NC_135894.1, read on the forward strand.
CTAGCCCCGCATGGGAGGGAGCGGCCAATTGGCATGGCTGGTACCTCCCCAGTCACTGCAGCCTCATCAGATGCCACAGTCACTGGCAGAGGCGAGGGGGAGCTGCTGCCGTCATCCGGAGCGCCCTGAGAGGAGCTCGCAGGGAAAACAAGCAGCTCGTGCGCCAATGTCAAGTCGCTCTGGACCTCCCTGCTCACCACTGATGGATGGACACCGAGCTCGGATATTTGGTGCATAATCCATCTCCCACACTGACACTGACCACCTGAAGTTATTGCCGGTGTGAGGGCTTGCAGGTCTGAGTACATCCCCAGGAAGCCGTGACTGAGCTCCTGAAGGAGCCTCTCCATGACAGTCGCCAGCCACACTCTCCATGGAGGAGGCAGTGCACTCGGCCATGAGGGTCATTGCATTGCTCATGCTCCGCATGGACTCCTCCATCACGGGCACCATGGCACGCGTACCCTCATGTATCTCCGCCAGATCCTCCCACACACCCTGCTGGTATTCCAGCATCTGCTGCCTCAGGGACAACTCCAGGGGCACATCATCAACCACCGTCTGAGCACATTCCTGGTCCCCATCAGTCCTCTGACTGTCGGCGCCCTGGACACTCTCTGCCTCTGCCTGCACCTCAAGCAAATGTGAAGTGGCCTCACCGCTGTGCACCGAGATACTAGCCAACAATCTTATTCCCACCGAGGTGCTGGTATCGGCCCTGGTGACTGCCTGGCTGAGAGGGTGTGATGCTGGTGCATTCAGATCCTCCATGAGCAGCGGTCTTTCAAGCTCTTGAGGCTGAGGGTGTTCTGGTGAGCCTAAAAGGAAGAACAAGGACAAGTGATTAGTTGAAGTAGTTACACTGTTACTGTGCATGCCTGGCACCCAAATCAGGGTGCCCTCGTCTTTCCATTATTAATGGAGATTCCATGTTGGAGGCTCAAATCAATATGCAGTGGAATGATTGTAATGACAGACATTCTGACAACAGTGCACTGTACTCTTACCTCCCTGTGGCACCCCAACCTCATCGCGGCCGGTTGATCTAGGCGCATGGTGCCTCTCCAGCTCCAGCGCCTCCTGCTCGCGTCTGGTCAAAATTAGAAGGTGGGCCAGTCCTCCGCCTCTCTGCATTATTGTGGGCTGTCTTCTCCTGACAGGACAGAGGAGCATTGATTAGTCCACCCTGTACCTGCAGTGCCATTGCAGCCTGGCCAACCCCACCTGAGGAATACCTCGCAGGGCTCAGCCAATTCGTGACCCTGGAGCCGCAAAACACTCATTCCAAGCAGCCAGGGCTCATCCCCTTGCCCAGATGCTGCCTCATTGACATTTGCCACTCACACTCTAAAACCTCCGAGGTCCAGAGGGGAGGGGCCGCTGCTAACTGCTGTGCTAAGTGATCCAATCCAACACGGTACTCACCCTCCCTGATTGCAGGAGGTAATTAAACCGCTTGTGGCACTGCACCCATGTGCGCCTCACCACATCATGGGGGCTCATCATGATGCCACTTCCTTCGAGGCATGTTTGGTTAGGTGGGGGCGCCTCTTCCTCCCGTCCCTTGGAACAAGGATATCCCGGTGTGCTGCTACCTCCTCCAGGAGGGCAGCGAGGCAGTCGTCTGAAAACCTCGGGGCCGACTGCCCCACCGGCCTGCCCTCCCGCCTGGCCTGTTCTCCAACGACGTTCTGCATCCGTCCTGCTCCACAAAGTCAACGGCTGCCTGCGCCGTTTTTGAATAGGCCGCTGGGTCGCCATTGGGACCCAGCGGGCATTGAGCTCCCGCCCCCGCCTGCCTATCTCGGAGATACACATTACGCTGGGCGGGCCTTAATTGGCCCACCCGCGTAAAATAGCAGTGCACACCCGATCGCAGGCGGTGGTCGGGTTCCCGACTGCTCCCGCTGAGCCTGCCCGACGCAGGAAAATTCAAGCCCATATATACAAGGGTCGCGTGTTTATTTTTCAAAGTTAAAAGTTAAGTAGTGAAGGCAAATGCGCTGAATTTCAATCAATGTAAAATCACTTTTCATTGTTACTGGACTTACCATGAAGGCTTTCTAAATTTCTACTCCAGCCCACGTCTTATATTCACTGTGATAGTATTTCATTCGATTTAAAAAAAACAGTAGCACACTATAATATTCACTTTCTCAGTACATCACAGATACATCTGTATTACATGTCCCTTTTATTAAAGTTTTCTCTTTCAAAGTTTTCTCTTACACTTCGGTGTAAACTCTTTCACTGAAATATTAATCTATCTTATAGTCCAAATATTAGATTATACCTATTTCTAAAAGGTAAGTAAACCCTTTCACAAGAACTTTTCAACTACATTCATTCTCAGTTATGTATTAACATTGCTCTACTGAGAAAAATTCAATAAAAAAGCAAGTATATGGAACATCATTAGTTTACCATCATGGATATCTGCACAGAGAGAAAGAGCTGAAAACAAATTCACTTGAATAAAATGCAGAAAAAATACAAGTTATATTGTGGTTATCATGTCCTTGTTTCACTTGAGCTGATGCTTGTATGTGCTGAATCCTGTTGTCACCTAGGTATTAAAGACTATTGTGCCATTAAACTAGGAACAGCTTTCTGGTTATAATGTCAGACTTCAAGAGATTTCTGGAAATGCTGCAACCAAGCAACTGGAGAATCTGGCTCTAAACTGGAATGACCAAACAAAGATTGGGTGACCACCCTGCGGAACACCTTCCTCAGTCTGCAGGCATGACTCTGCGCTTCCAATTGCCTGTCATCTTAATTCTCCACCATTGATCTCGCCGTCCTCGGCCTCCTATACTGTTCCAATGAAGCTCAGCGCAAGCTCAAGGAGCAGCACCACATTTTTCGATTAGGCACTTTACAGCCTTCTGGACTCAACACAGCTCAACAATTTCTGACAATAGCCACTGCCCTCATCTTATTTCTTTTTTCCTTGCTTGCTTATTTTTTTTAAATCATTTTTTGACAGATGATGTCCATCCTTCTGCCTTTCACACCTCTTCTAGATACATCTTTTGTTTATTTTTTTTCCCCTGTCCTATCAACACTCCCTTTGGCCCTGCACCACTAACACTTGTCATTTAATCTCTTCTGCTTTCCACCCTATCACAGATCTTTCCTTTTGCTTTTATTTCCACACTCCCCATTTTCACTTTCTTGAAATCTATTCCAATCTCTAATCTTTTCCAGTTCTGATGAAAGTGCATCAACTTAAAATGTTATCTGTTGCTCATTCCACAGATGCTACCTGACCTGCTGAGCATTTTCTGGTTTGATTGAAGAATTTGTGCAGTTTGGAAACAAGAATACCAGAATGATTCTTTCCCCACTCCAGAATGGTTAATGTTTGAAGACACAACAAACTGAGACATATATTTCACAATTTGTTCTGTGCTAAATGCAGTAGTCGCACTTAAAAGGCCAATCGAAATTACACTATTGTTTAATTGAGAATTTTAATTACAGCAATTGTAGAAGAAATATTTGTTTTTTTCTTTGAAAAGAATAGCTCTGAAGTACCACAGGACATATGTACTCTAATTTCCAACTTCTGACAGCAATAGATTTAACACAAAATGGATAATTGGAAGTATAGGTCAATTTTGTCACAACAAAACGCCAATATTACAACCTTTTCAGTGCAAAATTCTTGATCCTGCCATAGCTCTACAGTTAATAGAAGGGCTTAATAAGATGAACCCCTCCTAACAAGAAATAATTCTGTCAGATCCGTGAATCTGCAGTAAGGAGGTTTACTCTACAGGGTCTTGTGAATCAAAAAGCTTTGGATTTTTCTTACCCAAACAATGGAAATGGAATTTGATGTGATGAAGATGAAGAAGTTTTTTTCAAAATCCTTCTCACTTGATCACAACCTAAAAAGAAAGAGATATTACTATGCAGAATGAATCATTCAACAGAATATGCAAGATGAATAAAATGGTCGAGTGCTATAATTTTTAATCACTTTTTGACAGAGGATGTACATCTTTGAGATCAGAGATGTTATCTCTGTTGCTCTTTCCACAGATGCAACCTGACCTGCTGAGTAGTTTCTGGTTTTACTAGAGAATGTGCACAGTTAGAAACAGGAATACCAGAATTAGTCTTTCTCACTCCAAAATGGTTAATGTTTGAAGACACAACAACCTGAGACATATATTTCACAATTGTTCTGCGCTAAATGCAAGAGCTATATTTTAGAAGCCAATTGAAATTACTCCATTGTTTAATAGAGACATTGCAGTATAAATGAAGTTTTCTTATACTCATGTTTAGTTTAAGCTGATTCTGCTTTTCTTAATTGTACCTAAAATGTTGCTGTTAGAAACTTCATGTGCTCTTTTGGATTCCTGAGCATTTTTCTTTATTCAAAGATCTGCCAAAAATGTTCCTTTCTGTTAATTTGTATATCAACCACAAGTTATAGATTACCCTCCCCATTTCCTTCCCCACCTCAACCTGACACAGGGCAACTTTTGAGGAAATATTTAATGTATTTTCCTTTGATAAGGGCACCTCTGACGAGAAGCAGAACACATGTATTCTAATATCCAAAAGACTCAGTATATGATTTAGTCGTTTGGTAGTACAGAATTGGAGTATTGCTGAAAAAAAAGAGACATGTCAAAGAGACATGTTAAACCAGGCAGCTTCGCAGTTAACTGTCAGTCACCATCATTAGTGCATTCTCCATGGCAATGCCTCTACCAATCAGAGTCCATTTGCCAACCAATCTCTTCTCATACAGTATAAATTGTTGTTTTCCCCATTATTGGTATTCTTGCAAGTGTCCTGATGAGTGCAAAACGAAAAGCTTCGAAATGTCCTATTTTTTTCAGCAATACACAAATATATGATTGACAACTTCTGACAGCAATAGCCTGAACGCAAAATGGATAATTGGAAGAACTTTGTCACAACAAACACCAATATAACAACCTCTTCAGCGCAAAATTCTTGATCCTGCCACAGCTCTACATTTAATAAAAGGGTTTAATAAGATGAACCCAAACAAGAAATAATTCTGTTAGACCTGTTAATCTGCAGTAAGGAGGTTTACTCTAGATGAACTTGTGCATCAAAAAGCTTCAAACTTTCCTTACCCAAACAATGGAAATGGAATTTGAAGTGATGAAGATGAAGTTTTTTTCAAAATCCTTCTCACTTGATCACAACCTAAAAAGAAAGAGATATTACTATAGGGAATGAATCATTCAAACAGAGTATGCAAGATGAATAAAATCGAGTGCTATAAATGAGACCTATATGCCTATTGTCTCAACAACTGGGATACACAGCACTGTAAATATTTGGGTTCCACATACTCTACGTCATGTCAAAGTTTTTGAAAACGCACACTTCACACCCAACCTTACACTATCTCAACTTCCCACACAAACACAACACATCACACAGCCTTCTTGAATTGGTAAGTGGAGCAATCTGGACCATAGGCTTCCCTATGAGACCAACAATGCATTCATCCTACACAATCTGTCAACAGAAGATTGCATTATCAAATTATGTGAAATGTTTTTTCATTAGCCCATATAAACAACAACAAAACTTGATTTTAACAGTATAAAACATGGTCAAAAGGCATATAGGCCTCTGACAGAAGTCCAAATACATTTGTATTCAAAGTGAGCTGCCCTGTTTAAATTCTGATGTCCTGCATACATACATAGAAATTACAGCATTGAAAGAAGTTACAGCACTGAAACAAGCCACTCGGCCTAACCGGTCCATGCCTGTGTTTACCCTCTATGTCAGAAGATCGCGTGATCAAGTTTATACATCTCATTCCCATATTCCTTCAACACCTGTTCCTTCATCCATCTAATCAATCTAATCTTAAATGCTAACAAAGATTTTGCCTCAACTACTAAAGCTGTAAAGCTCTTGCATTTAACTTTGTATCTATGGCCCCTCAACAACTGGAAACAGTCTGCTTTTACCTATTCTGTTCCAACCTGTCATATCTTTAAACATTCTACTAAATCACCCCCATTATCTGCAACATCCTCTCAAGAAAATTTGAAGTTTACCGTCTTTCCCCAAGCACCACCCCCACCATCCCAGGGGCAGGTTGGCAGACGGGTAGGGGGCGTAAAATTGAGCACAATGCCATTCACGCTATTCCCAGCGTCTATCCGCCCACCCCAGCACCAACTGCAGTTTTACTAGTGGCAGGAGAGGTATCAAGCCCAACTTTGGACCAAGCCTCTCCCCACTCCCACCGGAATTTTCCTCTGGCAGGCAGAAGCCAGTGCCAACTGGAAAGCCCAGTAACTTTCACTGATCAGGCTGATGATAGGCACGTGCAGTGGGGAGAGGGGTACTTCCTTTACCAGCCCCATGGGCCCAACCGAGGCCACCCCGTTCCCACTGCCCCCAACCCTATCCCCCCCCTCCCCCACCACCGCCCAGAGTCTCACTCCCCCACACCCCTCCTTGGCCAGTCCACCCCAGTCCCCATCCCAACCCAAAATTACCTCGGTACCCAGCTCCAGTAACTATCACCGTTGAGGACTGCATACAGTCTCTGCAGTGGCCACTACTCCAACTGGCTGACAGGCTGGCAGCTCTTGGACTTGGGAGTTCCTCCCCATATGGGGGCAGTAGCCTCGGCTTGAGCCATTTAAAGGCCTACCAATCATTAAATAGCTCTGGGGCAAGCTGCCAGGGCAGGGTTGGGTTCGCCCCCGACATCTGTGCTGGGAGGGCGGGTCTCTAGCCGGGTGCAAAATTCCATGCATCTACACACAAGGTCTCCCAACAGTGGTCATTAGACAGTGATCAGGAACAGGACTCCTGGCCTACTTGTCCCTTCCGAGCCCTGGGAAGTTGAGGCCAATTCTCCCACCCTACATGCTCCCCCCAGCTTAGATGAGCTAGTGGACTGGAGATCAGACCTGAAGCATATTCATTAGATAAACTTGCCAAGCTAAAGAGTAATTTGAGTTTTATTTTGATTGTTGCTATTTACTTACTTACACTTAGTTCCTCCGATCCCGTGTGAGACAATAGGCAGCAGGATTAAGCCACTGGCCCCAGTCTGTTGCAATCTCTTTTGCTTCAGCTCAGGCGGTGTCCCATTCTTGGATGTCCTCCTTAAATGTACTTCACCAGGTCTTCTTTAGCTGGCCACGTCTTTTTCTTTCGTCTGGTGGTGTCCATTCTATTGCCGCTCTAGAGGCCAGGAGGCAAAATACTTATCCTGCCAGCCTCAGTCATCTCTCTGTCACAATGTCTTGCGGACACCTCTGACCAGCCCTTTGTTGCACTTCTTCATTGATGATGCTGTCTCTCCATGTGATGCCCAGGATCTTACATAGGCAGCGCTAGTGAAAGTTGTCCAACTAACATGACACCTTTACTGTTCAATTCCATGTCTCTCTGGCATAGATGATGATTAATACTACTATGGACATATAGATTTACTGCTTCATTAATTCTTTTGTGGACGTCTATTGAGTTAAAACTTTGTCAAACTGTATCCATACTGGGAAATATCTACACTGAGTGGTTACCTCACATGGAGATAGGCAGATATAAGCCAAGTCTATGGAGCAGATTGCACACATAATTCGCCAAAACGAATTCCATATCATACCAATATCAGTAAATTTTTTGCTGAAAAAGAGACTTGCTGTCAAAGCTTTTCATCTTGCACTCAGGACAGATTCGCAAGAATACCAATTGTGAAGGGAGCAACAATTTATACTACGCGAGAAGTGAGTGCTGATTACTCGGCAAGTGTACTCTGATTGGTAAAGGCGTTGCAATGGAGAATGTACCAACTCCACCACCTCTTCAACAGCATGTCCCTTTTTACAGTAATACTATCAAACAACTACAAACGTCAGTAAAGTGAAGCTTGGTTATAAGACACCCTATAGTCTCTCAAGATAATTTTTCTCAAATAGGGAAAAAAGAAAAAAGACAGTTTACTGTTAAATTCAACCAAAGTTATCAGACACGACCTGCGTTGATGGCAAAAAAAATAACTGTTAGGAATACGTATTAGCTATAATAGTAAACACAGAAAAGGCGTCTTATTTGTTTGAAAATATTTACAATTTAACTATATAACAGCGTCACCTTCACTTGCCACTCTACGTATTCCTTCACTTTTAACAGCCTGTTCAAATCTTCTCTTTCCAAACAAGCTTTCAGACCCACTTCTTAGCCTTTCCCTCCATGGTTTGGAATCTATTCCTTTACTTTGTATCACACCTTAGGATGTCTCCTATGTTAAATACAAGCGTCATCTTTAGACCACAGGCATATTGAATACAAGATGTTCTTGGGTCTCCAGCCTTTCAACACGTTGAGGATTTAGTTTAAAACAGAACTTTAAATTTTAAAGGTTTTTTGACAAATGTTATGAACATGTTTTACTTTACATTACTTGATTTCAATTCATCATCTATGCAAATTTAGATGACCCCAGCTGGGATGATACTCTAGTGCTATATCAGTAAATTGACCAGAAGAAGAAAGCTGAGCAAAAAAAAAAATCTTTAAAAAGTCGAAGCTCCATTATTTCACAGCTATGTTCTGTCACAACTGTAATCACGTGTACTTATTTTGAATAAGTTTAGCTTTGGTTCATAACCGATGGGTACTTAAGTAATGCTTGTTTCCCCTTCAAAATAAATATATTTTGTATGTTCAAGATTAGGTTTAGGGAGGTTACAACAACTTTTAGTCCAGCTCAATGGTGGAGATGCTGCTAAGGAGCCTGTTTAGTGTTGTGATTATGTTAACTATGGGATGAAAGCATACTTTCAGCCTGGGTACAAAACTATTTTTTTAAATCAAGTGATTCATTTTTGGTACCAGGGCATCTCTGGAACGTCCAGCATTTATTACCCACCCTTAGTTAATGTAGTAAGGTTCCTTCTGGAGTCACTGCAGCCCGTATGGTGATGATCCATTTTTTTCTAATCTCCTAACATTAGATTAATTTAAACTGAAATTATGTGCTGTGTATTTAAGAATATCTATGTCAACAGGGTAACAGTGAAGAATACTAATACTACCCTATTAGTGTCCACATTGCCTGGCAATCACGAACCCCAGCTAAATATGCCTGAGGTCCCACCATTTTGGTTCAACTGTTAATAAGGGACTTAAAATCTAGATTGAACAAAAGAAATAGGAGCAGGAGTAGGTCATTCGGCCCCTTGAGCCTGCTCCACCCTTCAACAAGATCATGGCTGACCTGAATGTGGTCTTAACTCCACTTTCCTGCCTCTCCCCCATAACCCTTAACTCCCTTGTCGATCAAAAATATGTCTAACTCAGCCTTGAATATAGTCGATAACACAGCCTCCACTGCTCATTGGAGAAAAAGAATCCCAAACACTAAAGACCCTCTGAGAGAAGAAATTCCTCTTCATCACTGTCTTAAATGGAAGACCCCTTATTTTGAAACTGTGCCCCCCTAGTTCTAGATTTCCCCACAAGGGAAACATCCTCCCAGCATCTACCCTGACAAGCTCCATCAGAATCTTATACCTTTCAATAAGATCAGCTCTCATTCTTCTAAACTCCAAAGAGTATAGGCTCAATCTGCTCAACCTTTCCTCATAAAACAAACCCCTCATCTCAAGAATCAGCCTACTGAACCATCTCTGAATTGTTTCCAATGCAAGTGAATCACTCCTTAAATAAGGTGACCAAAACTGTACGCACTGCTCTAGGCGTGGTCTTAACAATGCCCTGTACAATTGTAACCAGACTTCCCTACTTTTATACTCTATCCCCCTTGCAATAAAGGCTGACATTCTATTTGCCTTCCTAATTACTCGCTGTATCTGCATGCTGACTTTTTGTAATTCATGTACAAAGACAACCTGATCCCTCTGTGCCACAGCAATCTGCAGTGGTGTAATGGTATTGTCACTGGACTAGTACTCCAGATACCCAGAGTACCTGGGACCTTGGGACCTGGGTTCAAATCCCACCACAGCAGATGGTGAAATATGAATTTAATAAAAAATCCAGAATTAAAAGTCTAATAATGTCGGTTGTCGTAAAAACCCATCTGGTTCACTAATGTGAAGAGAGAGACTGGAGAGAGAGAGAGTCTTAGTTAAAATCTTTTAGGGAAGGAAATCTGCTGTCCTTACCTGGTCTGGCCTACATGCAACTCCAGACCCACGGCAATGTGGTTAATTCTTAAATGCCCTCCGAAATGGTCTATCAAGCCACTCAGCTCTCAAGGGCAATTAGGGTTGGGCATAAATGCTGGCCCTGCCAGTGATGCCCACATCCCATGAACAAATTTTTAAAAATTCTGCTTTCTTATTCTTCCTACCAAAATAGAACAACCTCACATCTTCCCACATTATATTCCATCTACCAAATATTTTGCAGGCAAGACAGAAACTTGACAGACCAGGTCGGAATTTCTGGTCCTGCGGAAAGTGGGACCGGAAAAACCCACCACTTGTATGCTCCTCGCAACTTGCTTTCTACCAATCTTCATATCATCAGCAAATTTGTCTACAATACATTTGGTCCCATCATCCAAGTCATTAATATAGATCGTAAATAGTTGAGGCCCCAGCACTGATCCTGTGGCAATCCACTAATTACAGTTTGTCATCCTGAAAATGAGCCATTTAACCCGACTCTCTGCTTGCTGTTAGCTAGTCAATCCGCGCTAATATATTACCCCCAGTACAATAAACTCTTGTGTAGTAGCCTTTTATGCAGCACCTTATCGAATGAATTTTGGAAATCCACATACACCACATCTACTGGTCTCCTTTATCCACACTGCTTGTTACATCTTCAAAAAACTCTAATAAATTTGTGAAGCACAATTTCTCTTTCTCTAAACCATATTGTCTCTGCCTGACTGTATTATGATTTTCTAAACGTTTTGCTGCCACCTCTTTAATAAGGGATTCTAACATTTTCCCAATGGTGTTAGGCTAACTGGCCTATAGTTTCCTACTGTCCATCTCCTTCCTTTCCTGAACAGGCTTGAACAGGGGTATTACATTTGGGGTTTTCCAATGGCTGGGACATTTCCAGAATCTAGGGAATTTTGAAAGATTATAACCAATACCTCCACTATCTCAGCAGCGACTTCTTTTAAGACCCTAGGATGCAGGCCATCAGGTCAAGGGGACTTGTCAGCCTCAAATCATTCATATTCCCATTACTTTTCCTCTTGTGCTGATGATTATTTTAAGTTCCTCCCTCCCTTTTGCATCTTTATTTCCTATTCCTGCAATGCTTTTCGTGTCTTCCACTGAGGAGACACAAAATAATTTTCAAAGCCTCTGTCATATTTTCATTTCCCATTATTAATTCCCCAGTCTCACTCTCTAAGGGACCAATGCCCACTTCAGCTACTCTTTTCCTTTTCATTATGTTTTAATATTTCTTGCGAACTTTCTCTCATATTCCAACTTTCCCCCTCTTTTTTTTTTAAATTGATGCTTTGCTGATTTCTAAAACTTGCCCAATCTTCTAGCCTATCTCTTTGCAGCATGCTGCACCTTTTCTTTCAATTTGATGCCACTCTTAACTTCTTTAGTTAGTCACAGATGGTGCATCCTTCTCATAGTCTTTCTTTCTCAGTGGAATATATCTTTGTTGACAGAGTTATGAAATACCTCCTGAAACGTCTGTCACGACTGCTCATTGAAAATGGATGGGTTCATAAAAGTATGAATTGAAAGCTGGTGACAAATTTCATTTTTCCCCCCACTGGTGCAAATATGTTGACGTTTGTAACAGCAAAAAAATACATCAACTGTATTTATGTATGTGCTGTATAGTACACATGTAGTCTGACATTTATCTAGTTAACGTAAACGGAAATCTTGACACTAGACCGAATTTACAAATAAATTCAGCAACAAATGCAGCAAGTCACTTTACACGTTGAAATTAAATTATTAGGTTTGTATTTATGGCTACATAATTACATTTCGGAAATTCATTTTATATCAAGAGCAATCAAGGTACTAATGAGAAAACGGTCCAAAGAAGTGCCTATTTTTCAAATTATTACTCAATTAAAAAACACTTAGAGACATGGGCCAACATCAACAAGCTCCTAGTACAGCTGCTTTCAAAATGAACCTAACACTGGTTAAGATTTTTTTGAAGTTTCATTAAAACCTGATGAAGCATTTTAACATTAGAGTTGACTCAGGTAATATTTATTTATTAGAAGGAAAGAAGGCAACGCCATAACAAATCCTTCTCTCTCTGTGCATTCTCAAAAGTAAAATTCTAAAAAATGACAAAATGAATTTAGGTCCACCAAAAATACAAGCTTGTCCATTCTAAAAGCCCATTAAAAGACATGCAAAATAGTTTATTAGATTGGTCATTTGTGTGGAAGGGATTTTTTCCTTAAATTTTAAATATATTAAGAAGTGCTTTCCAGATTTCCTTTGTCTTATCTTCATTAGATGTAGCTTTTGCTTGTAGTTTCAAGACTTCTTCTGTAGTAACCCTTAAGGGTGCTTTTAAAAGTAAGACATATTTCCAAAGATAGAGAGAATAAGTCAAATGTATAGCTGCATCACAAGCAGAGAGTGTTGCTTAACAGTACAAGTGTCTGAAATCAAAGAAGTTTGGAGTCAACCTGGAAGATACGCATGTATGGTGGAATAAGCTTGAACCAAGGATCCAAGGGGGACAGATTATCCTACCAGTAAAGGGAATCATCAATTTGATAATCCAGAAGCTATCACTGCTGTCCCACAAGAGAGAGAGAGATCAACTCGACCATGCTACCCATGAGGGCAAACATAAGCTTGGACTCCTTGCTAATCACCAGCAGATAAATTCCAGCCCAATCGGAAAACTGGATAACCAATGTTTTTAACTTGTCACCTATCTAAGGAGTTTACTCCTTGAGTAGTCTCATCAATTCGCAATAGTATCAGACACTAATCCCACAATAATTTGATAAGTGATCCAGTTAATGTTACATTATATACTGAACCGCCTTTAAATGTTCTCAGTGTCATCTGCTTTTTGCCACATCTGTTAAAGTGTATGCAGTGTTCAGCGCAGGTTGTTGGTTGAGGATTGGCCTGAAGCACACACAGTGAGACGAAAGTTCTTAAAAAGATTTCTTTTCTTCAGCTTTGTAGTTACAGAACATCAACCAGACTGAGAAAAACCTAAAGGAAAAGCTGTGTAATTGTACTAACGTTAACACAGCATGGCAGACATATGCGCTCTACTGAGTGCCACCTTCACTTGGTTATCAATGTAATTGAAGCAGGTTATTAAAAACTTGACTGAAATTTTGGTTAGATGTTATCTGCACTGTGGCTATATCATGGTCTTAAGGTGGTGTAGCTGAAGATAATGATGTAGCAAATCTACATACAAAGAATAATATATAGTTAGGGAGTGATTATAATACTTTACTCTTCCTAAAAATAATGCAATAGGAGTTTGTACGTCCGTTCCCCCCGACCCCGAGCAGGCAGATGGGGCCTCGGTTTAACGTCCTATTCGAACAATGGCACATTTGACAATGTAGCACTTCCATCAATACTGCACTGGAGCATCAGCCTAGATTTGTGTTGATCCTGAGTAGGATTTGAACCCACAACATTCTGACTCAGTGGCAGGCTACCAACTGAGCCATGGCTGACAGCAATATATTAACAAAGACGTACAGGTGACAAAACTGAGAGTTTGGGAAAAAATAGCTGAACTCATAATTAGGTAATGACTTAAGAGATGCCATTTTTCAGTGCAAACTTCATGGGTGGTTTCATTCAATTTTATGTCAGGTTTTGTATCCTACAACAGTTGGCAGTACAGACAGTAACTGCTAGTGTGCTTTGTGTCACTGATAGAAGGCATTCACACTGAAGAATTCATGACTGGGATGTCATTACTGCAAACATAACAAGAAACAACTCCCAACTCATTAGCAGGCATTAGCTGGCCTGTACACATACTATTTTAAAGCAGGTTCTGATAACTGTATGCATTTTTGTTTGAACAATTCCATTATTCACAGCACACTTTAAAATAAACTGCCATACAGGAGATAAATAATTAAAGAAAGGAAAAGCAAAAGCCCAGGATTTTTATTTTAACAATAGCTGAGTTGTGCTAACTACTCTGATCAAGGTAACAGGAAGTCCCAGCCCTGCAAAATGATGAGATCAGTCATTGGTTCTCAATATCTGTCACTCAATATTTTCTCAGGTGTTCTTCAAAAGAAAAAAAGATGAAAGTACATAATTTGGAGTGCACCATACTAGATGACTGTACTAGATTAACTACCTGAATTAAAATAAATTAAATTGGAAACAGTTCTTTGAATTAGGAGGGAAATCAGCTTTATTTTTCTTATCTTAATTCTTTTGAAAACTTTCTGTTCAAGGTGATGGCTGTACAAATTGCCTAGTATTCCCTGGGTTCGTGGAAAATATGGGCCAGGACAGACTTCTACTCGACCACATGATTCTGATAGTGACCAATAGCTGGGGGGTGGGGGGGGAGGGGGCGTTGGGTTGGGGCTGCGCAGGGAGAGGTGTGAGGACAAATTTGTTATGCAGGTCAGTTCCTGTTCCTATGTGTCACTCTGCTGGTGGTAGGGTAATAAATGGCTTTTACCTGCAGCATTTCAAAAGTTGATTTAGCACAGAAATCCAGAAGCTCCAAAATGTTAACTGAGAGAGGAGAACAAGGACTCTAAGATGCAAGAGACAGTGAGTAAAAGGATATGAAAGTTACCATATAAATGCACGTTATTTGCTTTTGTGTAAAAATATGAAGAGAGTGAAAAACTTGTGTACTGTTAAATGTAACTATAATTATCAGACAATATCCATAGTCATTCATGGCAACGAAAGAAAAATGGAAAAACAGAAAACATGTCTTCCTATTTGTTTGAAAATATTTCTAATTTAGCCATGCACAATGCCACTGATATCCGAGATTCCAATCTGAATATTAACTATGAATTTTCAATGTACTATATTTTTATACTGGCAGGTAATTGGGCCAACGTGAAAAATATTGATCAAAATGATAGGTCATTAAAAATATATTGTTCTCCAGATTATGTCTGTGTGCATATAATTATATGCACATTTGAGTCAAGTAGTTATTGATAAATCTTCAGAATATTCATTTGTTCACATTACTGCCAACCAGTAACTGATGGTTCAAAAAGGCACATAGCACTTTTAGACAGGCTACTCTGATGACATTATTTCAACCTTGCCAATATGAGAGTTTCTTCTTTTGAGAAATAATGCACTGTAAACTTCAAATAGCAATTTGCAGAACACCCAAGTTACCTTCTTGGCATTATTCCTACTCTATTGCAGCTTCGCGAAGCTTTATGAAAGAACAGAAAACAATTACTGAAAGTTTACTAATCACTTGTTTTGGGGCAAAATTTAACATAAAAGTAAGACACATTATTTGGTGTAATTTTTCATTCAAAGCATGTAACAAAATTACATTGGTAAATCTTGAACAATAAATCGATTTCAAATATACGCTCTGTTCATTTAGTATCGCCAAGTTAAGAATTCCAAATACTGGATTTAAATCGCTGATTTAAATCAGAGAAGGCGGTATATTGTGGAAGGGGCGGGGAGGCACAGAGAGAGAATTTATATTCCTTTGGTTAAAGCCACACTTAACATTACTTGCTATCACTGACAAGCACTGTTACTTACAGGGCTGCTGGAAACAGGAACCATAGATACTGCATTTATGGTATTGCTGCTGCACAAATTCGATGTCAACTAAAGGCAACATTTGGATTTGTCCTTTATATAATTACTCCAAAAAAGTTAAATTATTACTAAGATGTCCCCTGCATTAAATCTAAGAAACTTAGTTTTGTTTTACCAAAGTGAACATTCTCTTACTAAGGCCTTCCCACCCACCCTATAAATTGTTTTCTCGTTTGTGTTCAATTAAACATCCCCTGCAGTAAGTATGTAACAGATTGCCCCAAATTATTACAAGGTACAAAACAGGGAATCATTTGGCCTACCTATTTCATCTTTCCATGGAAATCCATAACTGCCTGTACCACATTGAGAGCTTCAACTCATTCACCAGCCAGACAGTGTTCTGAAATGTGCATTTATTGCAATCAAGTTTGAGTTGTTATGAAGTGGTTTTTGAATGCTGTCTAAATACCAAATTCTCCACACCATTATCAAATATTTTTGCTCTCCCTAGGCGGTTAGTGTACAAAGGCTTAGCAGCACTAAATTGTAGGTTGCAGTCTCAAGCTATTCCCCCATATCACGGGATTTCCAATCGGTCCTGGTGTTGCAGAAGACAGACAAACTAATTCTCAGGGCTCCAGCACCTCCTCAGCATAACTTGCTGCTATGAAGGTAGCAAGCAGTGAAACTGTCTGACTCAGGTTTTCACACTTTGCCACTTAAGACATTCCCCATTCAAAACAGACAGGCTGAGAGCAGAGGGGGATCACAAGTTCATGGCCACGCCTAACCGTTCCATGACATGGTATTTTAGTAAAAAATACAGTGTTCCACAAGAGATTCCTGATTTATAAAACTCCTGCTTCCATTTTGCCTATTTTATTTACAGAAGAGCTGTGAGAGAATTATGGACTATAAGCTGAGCAAAACAATGCTAACATTGGTCAAATAACATTCTGGCCATATAAGTCTAAAAAAAAGGGGGCATAAAGCACAGAGCACAACTTCACAGGGAACTACAAAATGTAAAAATATTGAAAATGCTTATGATGTTTAAATACATTGAACATCTAAAAATGGAAGTGAAGAGACTTGTTGCTTTTTAGGCATCAAAATATATTACACTTCCTTTGTCATACAGTGGTGATGCCAACAGAAAGTCCAACAGCAGTAATGTAAAGTCAATTAAATTGGGGCTATTTCCAATGGCCTCTATAAAAAAATCAATCCCTGTCACCCCCAAAGCAGCAACACGGAAATAGATATAAATGTGTCCCTACGTTCAAAGACCACATTTTTTCTGGCCAGTAAGGGGAGCCAATGAGTTCAGCCTGCCCCTACAGGCACTAAAAAGTGGCGTTCACAAAAGTGGCCGATACAGACATATCCCAAACATCATGGAGTTTCAGTGACATTGAATAAATAAAACTATAAATTGTGACTTTCAAACTGTTGGGGTGGAATCCATCCATCAAAGTAAATAGGCTGGATTACACAGCTGTAATTGCCTAGGATATGACAGAGCTGTGTTTTTTTAAAAAAGTGGTGTGAGGAGGTACAGTGCAATACAACACTGTCTTTCCACCTCTTCAGCTTCTAGAAACTGCACTGAAATATCTGTATGTGTAGGATTAGATTTTATGAAATAGTACTCCCAGGGCTAAGCTTCACGAACCAGTAGAATGTAATAGGGAATTTAAGAGCAGAAGTTAACACATCCACACAATTTTCTACCTAGCAAAATTAATGGACAGGAAATTATACATCCTTCATGTACTCATCCATTGCCTAAAGTTCAGCATCAATAGTGTTAATTCCACCCCATCCCCCCCAAAAAATGAGTTGTGCAGTTTCAACCCAGTTCCTAGTGGGTACAGGCCTAAACCTGTATACACAAAAGCCCAAACTTCCTACACTTCACAGAAGCATATGAATTAGGAGCAGGAGAGGCCACTCAGCCCCTCGAGCCTGTTCCACATGTTAAAGTAGCAATTTCAGTTAGGATGGCAGAGGAATATCTTTATTTAGAGAATATATCAAAGCAAAAATGAAATTTATGAACCAAACTGATGAATATGACACTGTACAATAAAGAGGGACAACCAACAGTCCCAAAAGAACGAGAATGTGTATTTTTTTTTAAAAGCGGATCAATCAGGAGATGCCACGTACCAGTGATATCCTGGAACAAAAAATCTTTGTGATGTTCAGAATATTCAGAAGGCAGTTTCAGAAATGTATAATGCCAAAAGCCATGGTCTCAAAACTAAAGGAGGCAAAATTGCAGCTATTACAGAGTTGTAACACTAAGTTTCCCTTCAAGTCTCTAGGCAAGAATGGGAGAGTCATAGAATCATAGAGCTCTACAGCATAGAAAAAGGCCCTTCGGCCCATCGAGTCTGCGCCAGTCAAACAAGTACCTAACTATTCTAATCCCATTTTCCAGCACTAGGCCCACAGCCGTGTATGCCATGGCATCGCAAGTGCACATCCAAATACTTCTTAAATGTTGTGAGGGTTTCTGCCTCTACCACCCTTTCAGGCAGTGAGTTCCAGATTCCCACCACCCTCTGGGTGAAAAAAATCTTCCTCACATCCCCTCTAAACCTCCTGCCCCTTACCTTAAATCTATGCCCCATGGTTATTGATCCCTCCACCAAGGGGAAAGGTCCCTTCCTGTCTACCCTATGTCCCTCATAATTTTATACCTCAATCATGTCCCCCCTCAATCATGTCCCCCCTCAATCTTCTCTGCTCCAGGGAAAATAACCCCAGTCTATCCAATCTCTCCTCATAACTAAAAACTCTCCAGCTCAGGCAACATCCTGGTAAATCTCCTCTGCACTCTCTCTAGTGCAATCACATCCTTCCTATAATGCGGATTCCAGAACTGCACACAATACTCTACCTGTGGCCTAACCAGCATTTTATACAGTTCCAGCATAGCCTCCCTGGTCTTATATTCTATGCCTTGGCTAATACAGACAAGTATCCCATATGCCTTCTTAACCACCTTATCTACCTGTCCCGCTACTCTAAGGGACCGGTGGACATGCACACCAAGGTCCCTCTGATCCTCAGTACTTCCCAGGGTCCTACCATTCATCGTGTATTCCCGTGCCTTGTTTGTCCTGCCAAAGTGCATCACCTCACAGTTATCCAGATTAAATTCCATTTGCCACTGATCAGCCTGTCTATATCCTCCTGTAATCTAAGGCTATCCTCCTCACTATTTACCAGCCCACCAATTTTTGTGTCATCCGCGAACTTACTGATCAACCCTCCTACATTCAAGTCTAAATCGTTTATATATACCACAAACAGCAAGGGACCCAACACCGATCCCTGTGGAACCCCCCTCACAAAAACATCCCTCAACCATCACCCTCTGCTTCCTGCCACTCAGCCAATTCTGGATCCAATTTGCCAAATTGCCTTGGATCCCAAGGGTTCTTACCTTTGTTATCAATCTCACATGCAGAACCTTATCAAAAGCCTTGCTGAAGTCCAAATAGACTACGTCAAATGCATTGCCCTCACCTACACACCTGGTCACCTCTTCGAAAAATTCAATGTACAGAAACACCTGAGACAGAGGCACAGGAAAAATACGATGAAAACCTGTGTGATGGATAGAGATTAAGACACCAATTTACAGAAAGAGGAAAGCAAGGTCAGAGCCATATGGAGACAAAAAAAAAGTGGAAATCACAGAGAAAAGGTCCACAGAAAATGAAAGAAGACAAAGAATGATTTCAAACACAGTTGTGTGGAGACCAAAAATTTCTTCTCCATGAGAAACACCAAAGATGATTTGTAATTCCTTAAAAGTATAAGTGTATCTCTTTGGCAAAAATAATATTTATCCGAGTCATAGAGACCCTACACCATAAAGCAAGCAAAATGTCTAACCTACCAGGAACTAGGGTTGCCTTGAGCCATAACTAATAACTTAAACAGGTAGCAATAATGAAAAGCTATTGCAACAACAAACACGCTACAGCAAAACAAAGAAGTCACAAAACACCTCAAAACAAAGTGACCTTAGTGATAAATGATAAAGATTTTAAAAATTTTAATGAGGGAGACAGCACCTCCTGTCACAGCTGTCTGCTAAGTATGAAAACAACTGTTCCATGCAGTCTACGTCATGCACACTTTTCTCAATCCATTTCCTAACAATACAATCATAAAGCACATGAAAAAGTCACTATGTTGATATTCCTTTGCTTGACAAAATTCCAAGTATTACTGGCCTCTGACTATGGAAATAATTCTTTGACATTTCCAATTCCTCTGTAATCCAAAGGAATTAAAGAAACAAAGTTCATTTTTATCTCCACAGATAAATCACCATCTTCCAAGCTTACTGAATCCAATCTTGAGTCAGTTACCATCTTTGAGAACAATAAAAACATAAACATGTTAAACCCTTAGGTACGAATGAAGCCAGTCGGGTCAGCAACATATGGATTTCATGTTGTGATGTCAAGCAAAAGGACAAAGCTACATTTGTCACCATGTCTTATAACAACACACCTCAGCGGACATCAGCCTCACAAAACAGACCTTGCTCCTTCAACATCTCCAATGCAATCTTTGAGCTTGCTGAAGAAATGAGCCCACTTGACCCATGAACAACTTTCATACCAGTTTTCAGTCTAATAACTTAATGGATAGTGACCTTGCACAATGCTCTAAACATTATTAAAGGAACAGATTAATTTTCCGGCCTTTAGCTCATAATTATAATAGTGATCTGCTGAAAGCAAGGTCCTCTGCTCATTTCTCCATACCTCACGGTCTTGCACTTTCCTCTTCAGTTGCTCGTAGAAGCCTCCCATGTTCAATTTAAAATTATCTAACATCATCATTCTCTTTCTTCCTCCTGGTCTACACCCCTCTAAATCTTCCTTCAATCATCTCCTTCAGCAAGTTCTCATGTCTTAGCATATGGCCAATCCAACCTTGTTGCATTCTCTTGATGATATTCCCTCACGATTTTTCCTCCTCCACCATTCTGAGAGCAACTTCTTCCGTTTTCTCCAATTGACCTGCTCCATCCTACTCCAAAACCACATTTCACAACTTTCTAGACTTTGGATGTCCGCTCACCAGCACGCTGATAAAACCAGCAAATCTTTCACCTCCATGTAGGTCTGGAAACAGCACTCAGATTTCTTACATCTGAGATGCCCCCAGGCCCGAGATCAACTTTAACATTCCTTTTGAGTAATGTGTGCTCCGCAAGTTCGTCTGTCAGTATTTTACAGATCTGTAAAGAGAACAAAGCGATGATGAATCTCAGTGATATATTGTACATTCCAGAAGAGTATGACTTTTACTGTTAACACATCATTCCAGTATTAACTGAAATTATAGCACTGTCAACAATGCATCACTGCACAAAATATTAACTTTTTTTCAAGTTAGTTTTTCATACAAATTTTGCACCTGGCTGCAACGAAGAAGCTACCATGATAAAAATACAATGAAAATTCACTTTACCTCTAAAAACTGCTGATCCTTGAAGCAATTTGAGTTTTTTCTCATTTCCATCTCCAGTATCTTCTTTCCCCCTCCATGCCAGTTTTGTAGCTGGGAAGCCTTCAACAGGTTTGCTATCCTACACACAACTGTTACAGTTTCTGGAATGTCCAGTCATACATGTTGCTCTTTTGTGCTGTGGCTCCCACTATTGTAACATATTCATGCAGAGTGGTTGAAATTATTCCATTTGCAACAGGTAGCCTCAATTCCAAAGTATCATGCACATATATTTACACATGGATTTGTTTTACACATTGCAGATTTAACAATGTGGGAGAACATCATCAGCATTTAATAAAACACATTTATCAGATTGTATTGTAAATCCTGTTAGATATTTAAACATGAAAGGTTATCGACCTGAAACATTAATTCTGTTTCTCTCTCCACGGATGCTGCCAGACATGCTGAGTATTTCCAATATTTTCTGTTTTCACTTGAAATCATGTTGGTTTTAGATTGTTGGCATTTAGGATTGAAAT
Source organism: Cetorhinus maximus (assembly GCF_964194155.1). Taxonomy (NCBI): domain Eukaryota; kingdom Metazoa; phylum Chordata; class Chondrichthyes; order Lamniformes; family Cetorhinidae; genus Cetorhinus; species Cetorhinus maximus. The sequence continues at coordinate 71,757,520 of NC_135894.1, forward strand.
AAATTAAGCATATAGTGCTGTTTAGCATATTTTCTTTGCATGATTTGCATAAGGAACTTCAGTAATCTGGCTCCACCCCAGTGTCTTGCACAATTGCCACTCTGGTGAATTTGAGTTAGAAATTATTTACCAATGTTTAAAGCTTATATAACAAACCCACAGAAAATGCTGGAAAAACTCAGCAGGTCTAACAGCATCTGTGGAGAAACAGAGTTAAGGTTTCGAGTCCGTATGACGGACTCGAAACAGATATCCAGCATTCACTGTATTTTGCTTTTATTTAAAACTTATATTACCACCTAAAACTATTTTAATGTCCAGACTGTCATCTCTCATAAACATAGGAAATAGGAGGTGTAAGGGATGACATAGTGGTATTGTCACTGGACAACTAATCCAGGGTAATGCTCTAAGGACCAGGGTTCGAATCCCAACACAGCAGATGATAAAATTTGAATTCAAATGATGACTATGAAACCATTGCCAATTGTTGTCAAAACCCATCACTGTAGGGAAGGAAATCTGCCTACATGTGTCTTCAGACCCACAGCATTCAGTTCTCAAGGGCAATTAGGGATGGGCAATAAATGCCCACATCCCATGAGCAGCACCTGTTCCGCCAATCAGTTAGATCATGGCTGATCCACCTCAATGCCATTTTTCCCACAATATCCCCACATCCCTTGTGTCTTTGATATCTAGAAACCTATCGATCTCTGTCTTGCATATACTCAATGACAGAGTTGAGAGTTGACTGAGACTGGGGTTGAAAATTCCAGAGATTCACCACCATCTGAGTGAAGAAATTCCTCTTCATCTCAGTCCTAAATGGCCTACCTCTTATTCTGGGATCTTATTCTTGTTCGAGATCCCCCAGCCAGGGGAAACATCCTTCCTGCATCTACCCAGTCGAGCTTTGTAAACATTTTGTATATTTCAACGAGATCACCTCTCATTCTTCTAAACTCTAAAGAATACAGGCCCAGTCTCCTCAATCTCTCCTCACAGGACAATCCTGCCATCCCAGGGATCAGTCTGGTGTACCTTCATTGCATCTCCTCTATAGCAAGTTTATCCATCCTTAGATAAGGAGACCAAAACTGCACATAATACACTAGGTGCAGTCTCACCAAGGCTCCAGAGAAATGCAACAAGACTTCTTTACTCCTATGCTCAATCTTCTTGCAATTAAGACGAACACACCATTTGCCTTCCTAATTGCTTGCTGCATCTGCATGTTAGCTTTCAATGACTTATGAACAAGGATACCCAGGTCCCTTTGGACATCAATACTTCCAAACCTCTCACCATCTAAGAAACACTCTGCATTTCTGTCCTTCCTACCAAAGTGCATGACTTCACATTTCTCCACATTATATTCTATCTGCCATGTTCTTGCCCCTTCACTGAGCCTGTCTAAATCCCCTTGAAGGCTCTCTGCATCCTCCTCACAATTCACAAAGGATTATGTAGACATTGATGCAACTGGCAGTCTGAATAAAAGTCTCCAAATTACTATAAAACAAACAAGCTCAGTCAGAGAACCCTGGATTTGATATCTGAGCAACCAAAAGAACATGGTTTTACTTTGACCAGTTAAATAGCTTCTTCGATAAAGGTGTCAAGTCAGATGGAAGCAATTCTCTTCTCGCCTTAGAATATCACACAAAGGATGTGAATGATATTATATGTCCTACTGGATTTTCAATGGCATTCCTAATAGTTAACAAGAAACCTACAATGTAGTATCTGACATTTACTCTGGTCATTCTTGCTGCAGCTATTCTACAAAATTGGATCGCCCATCACTGTACAATAATAGATTTACTGAAGCAACATGTCATATAACTCAAACTGGAAATTAAGAGAAAGAATTGTATCATTCTTCTTTTACTTTTCAGTGTTGACATGCTAAAACCAATGAAGTTTTCCAATCTGGCCATTGCTTTAACACTGCCCCAAGATTCTCCTCCAAGAAACCTGCAGTCCCACCAATCCGTAGCCCATCACAATGCAATGGAGGTATAGTAACATGCTGGCTACATTACTGGACTAGTAATCCAGAGGCCTGGACTATCAATCCAGCGACGGGAGCTCAAATCCCGCCTCGTATCTGATTTGGGAGAACTGTTCCAAGGGCTAGCCAAGCAACAACAGCCTAAGTCATACTCACAGAATCATACCTATCAGCCAACATGTAAGAATCCCCCATCACTATCTCCAATGTCCTCTCCAATCGGCAGGGCATATATACCAGAGGTGACAGCACTGCAGGAATATTTAACATTGACTCTGGACCCCAGGGAGTCTCATTGCACCAGGTTAAACATCAGCTGCTTACCATCTACCATCCCTCCCTCTGCTGATCCATCAGTATTCTGCAAGGGGACACAAATTAAACTCTGGATGAATCAATGCCCTTAAGAGTGACTTGGTAGCACCACTACTCAGAAGTACCACAGACTGGGCATACAGCAGATGGCGCGAGCCAACAAGATGGAAAAAAGCAATTTGACCTCATCCTCACCAACCAGTTGCAGGGGTCTCTGTCCATGACAGTACTTATAGGATTCCAAGCGTTTTTTGTAGAAACTAAGTCCTGTCTTCATACTGTGCTAATTGATTCCAAACAGCTCTAACACCACAGAATTTGGCATCAACGAGGGCCATCAGCAACAGAATGTATACTCCCACAATCTACAACCTCGTGGCCTGACATATCCCCTGCTCTCGCATTACCATCAAGCCAGGCGACAGTGTAGAGGAGTATACCAGGAGCAGCACCAGGCATACGTGAAAAAGGGGTGCCAACCTGGTGAAGCTACAACAAAAGGCTACATGCATGCTAAACAGATCCAAGTGATCACACAGCCAACGGATCAAATCAAATCTCTGCATCCTGTCACATCCAGTCATGAATGGTGGTGGACAATTAAGCTAATGGGAAAAGGAGGAGGCTCTATGAACATCCCTATCCTCAAATGATGGTGAGGCCCAGCATGTGAGTGCTAAAGATATGGATAAAGCATTCGCAACCTTTTTCAGCCAGAAATGCTGACTCGATGATCCATCTTGGCCTCCTCCTGAGGTCTCCACTGCACTGTCGCATGTGCCTGTTTTCAGCCAATTCGATTTACACCACAAGATATAAAGAAATGGCTAAGCACATTGTATAGAGCAAAAACTATGGAGCCCCCACAACATCCTGGCTGTAGTGCTGAAGAATTGTGATTCAGAGCTAACTGTACTGCTACAATGCTGGAACCTAACCAACAAAATGGAAAATTGCCTATCATCCTGTCCATAAAAAGCAGGGCAAGTCCAATTAAGTGAATTACTGCCCCAGTCTACTCTCAACATCAGCAAAGTGATGGAAGATGTCATAGACAGTGCCATCAAGCGACATTTACACAGTAGTAACCTGCTCACATTTGCTCAATTTGGGTTTCACCAGAACCACTCGGTCCCAGGAGTTATTACAACCTTGGTCCAAATATGAACAAAAGAGCTGATTCCAAAGAGGTGAACTGAGAACGACTGCCCTTGACATCAAGATAGTATTTGACCAGGTGTGGCGTCAAGGAGCCCTAGAAAATCCGAAGTTGTGGGAATCGAGGGAAAATGCCCCACTGGTTGGAGTCACAAGTAGGACAAAGGAACACAGTTGTGGCTGTTGGAGATCAATCATCTCAGTCTCAGGACATTGGTACAGGAGTTCTTCAGTGCTAGGCCCAACCAGCTTCAGCTGGTTCATCAATGATCATCCATGGTCAGAAGTAGGGATATTCATCGATGATTGCAGAGTGTTTAATTCCATTAATAATTCCTCAGGTAATGAAGCAGTCCATGTCCAGATGTAGCAAGGCCTGGACAATATCCAGGCTTAAGATGATAAAGTAGCAAGTTATATTCATACCATACAATCACCAGGCAATAACCATCTCCAGCCAAACAGATTGTAAACATCTCCCCTTGACAATTAATGGCATTAACATTGTAGGACCTCCATCAGCATTCTGGGGGGGTTATCATTAACAAGATACTTAACTGGACCAGTCACTTGAATACTGTGGCTACTAGGGTAGGTCAAAGGCTGGGTATTTTGTGGCAAGCAATTCACCTCCTGATTTCTCAAAGTCTTTCCATCACTTATAAGCCACAAGTCTGGATTGTGATAGAATACTCTCTTCTTGCCTGGATGAGTACAACTCCAAAAACACTTAAGAATTGCAACAACATCCAGGAAAAAGCAGTGCATTTTATTGGCACCCTATCCATCACCTTAAACATTAACTCCCTCCACCACCTGCGCATCAGGAGCTACATTGTGTGTGCCATTGCTGTTATATAGGGAACATAACAGTTATTTTTCATACAGCAACGTTACGAATGACATTTTTGTTGATATCGGTAGAGGGAAAAGACTGGGTGGGATTCCTACTCTTCTTCCATTGTTACGGATCTTTAATATTTATGAAGTGCCAGAAGGGGCAGTCAAAGCATCAGTTTAATGTGACATCCAAAGGCTGCACCACTGACAATGTAGCATTTCCCCAGTACTACAATGAAGTATCGGTCTATAATTTTTGCTCAAATCTTGAGAGTGGTGCTGATGTTCACAGCTTTCTCACTCAGGTTTAAAGTGCTTACATATAAGCCAATTTTTCTCAATTTGTCAATCAGCAATATAAATGGTGGCATTTACTACACTACCCATACAATTGTCAACAGTATTTCCACATGGGGCAATTTTGTAAGATGGTTACCATAATTATGACCCCATTCCAAGAAATGAACTACAACAAAAATAACAAAATAATGGAATGCACTAGGCCTCAGCATTCACAAATTAAATGGAAATGACGTTCAGTTAAATAGTGCAACTATTTTCAGGCAAAACCAAACTTCAAAGTTTTATCTTTTTGGAAAAATTTAGGTTTAGGCATGATTCTGGAGGAAAATGTACAAGGAAATTTGAGACTGGGTGAAAAGCAACTTCAAAACCCAGTGAAATAAAACTACCTTTCAACCGACCTCATTGTTGAAGACTTGTCAATTACATCAAGGCACTGGGAAAAGAAATTCAATGTGGATTTAAAGAATGACTATCAGCCCCAAATTAGTGCAATTCTACACAATTTAATTTTTTAAAAATCCTATATTTCTCCCACTCCAGGTCACTTATGATACCACTGCACACACCACAATGTAAATGATGCCACTAAACCATACACCCTTCAGCGTATAATCATGTCACAAAACTACACATCCAAATTCAGTTATGATATCTCTACATGCGCTTGTAGAGCAAATCATGATTTGCACTGCACAATCAAGGAGCTGATTTCTTTTCTGCCTGCAAGTTTAAATAGAGATTACAAGCAATGGGTTTCTTCTGTGATTTCCATGGTCAATACAAGGTACTCTGAAAATTTCGGCTAGGAAAGAATGTTATACTACTATAATACAAATTACGTACAAGAGGGAGACGCTTCAGTGGGCCAGCTGGCCTACCCTCACTCCTGAGTGATTATGTTCTTATGTACGTGCAATCTATCACAAAAATAAATTAGCCATTTGGATGAAATTTAAGTATCCAACTTATAAACCCTTAACAGTATACTGCAATTTGACACAAAATATTGTGATCAACCTTAATCCGAGCTCAGTATGTGGTGCTGAACAGCACTGGGCCCTCTGCTTTATGTAATTCACCCAGTGACAGTGACATCAGGCATCACCCAGTGGCAAGTCATTCATGCATGGACCATTCTACCAACACGTGAGAAGTTCCATGCATTGGCATTTTACAATAGTGCCTCCAGTTAGGACATGTACATCAGGTACAGCGAGTACATTCTATGTTTCAATTTCAATGAGTATGGCAGCAATTATGGCCTTAATTTCATCCAGACAGAACTGCAGTTACAGACGGCCATATTTAGTTTTGGTGCTTTTGTTCCCTCATTAGCATCAAAACCAATTAGGAATGTTGCACCTTTGTTCAAAAAAAGTGTATGGATGAACCCAGCAACTAGTGGTCAGTTAACCAGCTATGGCAAAGTTTTTAGAAACAATAATTCATGACAATATTAACAGTCACTTGGACAACTGTAGATTAATTATAAGTAAAGTCAGCAATTTGTTAAAGAAAAATCATGTTTATCTAAATTGATTAAGTTTTTCATGAGATAACAAAGAGTTGATGAGGGTAATGCAGTTGATACAGTGTATATGGACATCTAAAAGGCATTTGATAAAGTACCACATAATAGACTTGCCAGCGAAGTTGAAGCCCATGGAATAAAAGGGACAGAGGCAGCAAGGTTACAAAGTTGGTTGAGTGACAGGAAACAAGAGGATGGTAGTGAATGGTTGTTTTTCGGATGAGACCTAGGTGTGCAGGGCATAATTTCAAAATTTGAAGATGACACAAAACTTGGAAGTATTGCGAACCGCGAGGAGAATGATGATAGACTTCCAGAAGGCATAGACAGGCTGGTGAAATGTGTGGACAGGTAACAGATGAAATTTAATGCAGGGAAGTGTGAAGTGACATATTTTGGTAGGAAGTACGACAAGGGGCAACACAAAATAAAGGGTACAATTCTAAAGGCAATGCAGGAACAGAGAGATCTGGGGGATTTCCATGCATAAATCGATGAAGGCTGCAGGACAGGCTGAGAAAGTGGCTAAAAAGGCATGTGGGATCCTGGGTTTTATAAATAGAGGCATAAAGTACTAAAGTAAGGAAGTTATGATGAACCTTTATAAAACACTGAATCGGTCTCAAGTGGAGGACGGTGTCCAGTTCTGGGCACCACGCTTTAGGAAGGTTGTAAAGGCTTTAGAAAGGGTGCAGAAAAGATTTATGAGAACAGTTCCAAAGACAAGGGACTTCAGTTACATGGATAAATTGGAGAAGCTGAATTGTGAAGAGAATGTTGAGAGAAGATTTGAAAAAGGAGTTCAAAATCACGAGGGATCTTGACAGTGTAGATAGAGAGAAACTGCTCCCACTGACGGATGGATCAAGAACCAGAGGGCACTAATTTAAAGCAACTGGCAAAATAACTAATGGCGACATGAGGAAACTATTTTTTCTTATGCAGCAAGTAACCTGGAATGCACTGTTTGAGAGTATGATGCAGACAGATTCAATGGTGACTTCCAAAAGGGAATTGGATCATTATCTGAAGAGAGAAATTTTGCAGGGCTACGGAGAAAGGATGTGGGAGTGCGATGAGCTGAGTTGGCTTGCAGTGAGCCAGCATGGACACAACAGGCCAAATGGCCTCCCTCTGTTCCTTAATCCTGCTATGATTCTATGATTTTGCAATTTTAAAATTAAAGCATTAGTGTTTCGAAGTGAAACCTGGAGCAATTTTTCCATGACAAAGGGTAATGGAAATGTGAAATTCTCTCCCCTAAAAGGCTGTGGTAGCTGGGTCAACTGAAATTTGAGGCAGGAATTGATAGATTTTTTATTAAGATAAGAGTATCAAGCGATATGATCAAAGGTTGGTAAGTGGAGTTGAGATACATAATCTATCCATGATCTAACTGAATAGCAAAACAGGCTCGAGTGGCTGACTGGGCTACTCCTGCTGCAATGTAGTATGGTCCATCATTGACAAAAAGGTTTGTTATTTCAGTTCCATTTCTGTTATACAATGCATTACAAAAGAAATGGTCAGAAACTACAAGTTAATGAACCATGTAAATACCAGTTAAACTCGTACTGTACATATGTTTATACTAACTGCACACTTCTGAACAGTTCAAATCCCCAATACGTACATATTTCTGCTGAAAAACAAGTTCACATAAAAACTGACATAACTGAAGTGTTAGGTCTAGAATGCTGGAACAAGTTATTTTGCTGTTTCCACAAAAACCAAAATCACAATGTAATGGAAACCTCATTCATCATTATCAGTTTTATAACAATGCAAAACTCCAGAACATACCTGGCCCAGTGACATTACGAGGAATTACTCCAGGCTCCACTAAAGATACACACATCTACGCAAATCATGTACATATTAAAAGCATAGTTAGACTTTGCTAAACTATATAAACTTATGCATGCAACTTGTGTGCTGCAATAAATGCATGTTCAAAGCATTCCCCATGTTGCCCTGTATCCTACATGGATTAAATATTAGTAAATTGATTTCCTCCCACACTAGAAACCAGGCTTCTACCAGGGTGCATTTCCCAAGCCCTGTGATGATAGAGAATTGGCGACGGGGTCAAGGCTATGAACCTGGGAGTCCCTAGTAAAGAATCTGCACACAGGCGACAGATACATGGAAGGTCGTTGGACATTTATGTAAGGACAGGGGTGTCTTTGGGCAGCAGCATCAGTGACTGAGCAGTCTTCTTCAGGGTGCCCTCTGCTCACTCAAATGGGGCATGGACGGGGCTAGAAAAGGTGCCCCAAAAATAGGCTGATCCACTTTCTCCTGGCTGGGGAACCACACCCTGCGGTGTCACCATATTTGTGGTCAAAGAAAGAAAAAAAACTTTAAATTTTGCAACTTGTAATGTTAGAACACTAATGGATAAACTCAAGAGTGACCATCTGGAAAGAAGAACTACAATCATATCATGTAAGTTAGGTTCTAAATTGACATCACCGCCCTCGGTGAGACGCACCTTCCTCTGGAGGGGCAGCTGAAGGAACAAGCAGGGAGCTACACTTTCTACTGGAAAGGAAAGGCTGATAGCAACCCTTGTGTCCACGGAGTTGGTTTCGCCATCCGGAATAGGATCTTGGATACACTACCAGAACTCCCCAGTTGTGTAAATGAAAGACTCATGACACTTCATCTTCAGCTCAGCCGTAACCAATGTGCCATCAGCATTTATGCCCAGGCCCTTGACTTCAATGAGGGTGTTAAGAAAAAGTTCTATTCTGACCTTGGTGAAGTCCTCACTACCATCCCTAAAAAAGAAAGAAGAAAAGATCATCCTTCTGGGGAACCCAAGTGCCAGGTTTGGTCATGACTCCGATGCCCAGAGTGGAACCATTGGGAAAAACAGAGTAAGAAAAGCCAGTGCAAATGGCATTCTCCTACTGACAAAATATGCTCAGCTTAACCTCATTATAATATACACCCTCTTCCACCAGAAGGACAAATACAAAACCAGATGGAGGCATCCTAGCTCAAAGCACTGGCACCTCCTGGATTATATAATTGCTCAGGTCAAAGATCTAAGTGATGTCTGTATCACTTGATCCATGCTGTGGACTGATGCCTGCTCAACTGATCATAAATTGTTCAATTGGTGATGAACATCCATCTAGCACCAAGACATTGCAAGGCCCAAAAGTCCAAGAGGAAGAATTCCAGAACAGTGGGATAAAATAAAGTTATTTGCACTAGACTGTTCGAGCATTGTCATCACCAGGCCTGGTTCGATGAAAATGATGCTGAAATATGTAACCTCCTAGAACAAAAGTGAGCAGCCTTCATTGCCTGACAGAACAATTCAAAGTTGCAAGTCAAGAAGGCAGCATACCAACAGCTCAAGGGTGACACCCAATGACAAATCTGGAAAATAAAGGAAAGGTGATGGTAAAAGAAAGCCCAAGAGATCCAATGATGTGCCGACTATTATGACATGTAAAGCTTTTTTTGAAGCCACCAGGGCCATCTACAGGCCAAGGTCAAATGGATAAAATCCACTTTGCTCGCTGGATGGTGTTTCTCTTCACAAAGGATGACAATGACATGTCAACGCTGAAAAGAACATTTACAACAATTCCTAACCATGAATCCACAATGGCAGCTGATTCTCTCCACGCCTTCCCCCAGTACCCTGTGGTAGAATCCATGGGAGAACCAGCATCAACAGGGGAACTGCAACAAACAATCGGATGAAAAACAATAAAGCCTGTGGCCCCAATAATATTCCAGATGAGGTCTTCAAAGCTGGCGGGATTTTGCTCACATCAAGATGCCATGCACTCATCCTACGAGCTTGGAGAAAAAGAACTTCTAACTGACTTCTGGAATGCAACAATTTAACAACCTTCAAGAAGGGGAATAAATCATGCTGCAGAAACTATTGAGGTATTTCCCTCTTGTCCATAGCAGGAAATTTCCTGACATGCATTCTCCTGAATCAGTGAGATCCTGTGGCTGAGGAAATTCTCCCAGAGACAGAGTGTGGATTTAGACCTCCCAGACAAAACCAAGCAAAACATTGAGAACACCATTAGGAACTCTACATTGCATTCATCGGCCTGACCAAAGTACTTGACTCAATAAATCACACGGTTCTATGGATTGTGCTCCAAAGATTTGGATGTCCTATAAACTTCATCACAAACCTACAACTGCTTCAGGATCATATGACACAACTGTCGAGTGGGAGTTCTGAAACAGGCGCCTTCAAAATCTGGATCGGGGTCAAGCAAGGCTCTGTAATAGCCCCCATGCTATTTACAATCTACTTGACAGTGGCGATTCACTTCATCAAAGATCAAGTGCCCTCTGGTGTCAGTATTAAATACCTCCTGGAGGGAAAATTCTTTAACCTCAGTCACCTCCATGCCAAAACTAAACTGACCACCTTGGACATACATGGTCTACAGTTTGCAGATCACTGTAGTGTCATTGCCCACTCTACACCAGATTTGCAAGCCAATCCCGATCTCTACAATTCTGCAGACAAGAAACTTGGTCTGTCCTTGAATGTTGCCAAATCAAAAATCATACCAACCCATAACTGGTCAGCCAAATACTCCATGTCCATTTATGGTGAAGGAGACACTCTGGAATAAGTTGAGCACTTCCCATACCTAGGCAGCCACCCCTCTCAAAAGCCTACCATTGACAAGGAGATCGAACACCGAATTGGCTGCACCAGCTCAGCTTTCTGCAATCTACAGTAGCGAGTGTTTGACAAAAAAAGATCTCCGCAAGTAAACAAAAGTCCTAGCACACGGAGCAGCTGTCATCACCACACTTTTTTTATTCATTTACAGGATGTGGGCATTGCTGACTACACCAGCATTTATTGCCCATCCCTAATTTGCCCTTGGACAGAGTGGAGCCGAGTTGCCTACCCTAAGGAACTCCTGTAGCGATGCCCTGGAACCGAGATGACTGATCTTCAATAACCACAGCTATCTTCCTTTGTGCTAGGTATGACTCCAACCAGTGGAGAGTTTTCCCCCTGATTCACATTGACTCCAGTTCTGCTAGGGCTCCTTGATGCCACACTTGGTTAAATGTGGCCTTGATGTCAAGGACAGCCACTCTCACCTCACCTCGGGAGTTCAGCTCTTTTGTCCACATTTAAACCAAGGCTTTGATCAGTTATTGAGTTGAGTGGCCCTGGCGGAACCCAAACTGAGCACCAGTGAGTAGGCTATTGCTAAGCAAGTGCCACTTGATAGCACTGTTGATGACCCCTTCCATTACTTTATTGATGATGGAGAGTAGACTGATGGGGCGGTGATTAGCCAGGTTGGATTTGTCCTGCTTTTTAAGTACAGGACATACCTGGGCAATTTTCCACATTTCCTAGTGGATGCCAGTGTTGTAGCTGCACTGGAACAGCTTGGCTAGGGGCGTGGCAAGTTCTGGAGCACAAGTCTTCAGTGCTATTCCCAGAATATTATCAAGGCCCATAGCCTTTGTAGTATCCAGTACCTTCAGCTGTTTCCCAATTTCACATGGAGTGAATCGGTTTGGCTGAAGATTGGCACCTGTGATGCGGGGGACCTCCAGAGGAAACCGAGATGGATCATCCACTCGGCACTTCTGGCTGAAGATTGTTGCAAATGCTTCAGCCTTATCTTTTGCACTGATGTGATTGAGGATGGGGACATTAGTGGGGCGTCCTTCTCCAGTGAGTTGTTTAATTGTCCACCACCATTCTCAACTGGATGTGGCAGGACTGCAGAGTTAGATCTGATCCATTGGTTGTGGAATCGCTGAGCTCTGTCTATCACTTGTTGCTTATGCTGCTTGGCATGCAAGTAGCCCTGTGTTGTAGCTCCAACAGGTTGACATCTCATTTTTAGGTATGCCTGGTGCTGCTCCTGACATACCCTCCTGCACTCTTCATTGAACCAGGCTTGGTGGCAATGGTAGAGTGGGGGATATGCTGAGCCATGAGGTTACAGATTGAGGCTGAATACAACTTTGCTGCTGCCAATGACTCATAGCTCCCCATGGATTCCCAGTCTTGAGATGCTAGATCAGTTCAAGATCTATCCCATTTAACATGGTGGTGTTGCCATACAACACGATGGAGGGTATCCTCAATGTGAAGGTGGTACTTCGTCTCCACAACAACTGTGCAGTGGTCACTCCTACCGATGCTGTCATGGACAGGTGCATCTGCAGCAGGCAGGTTGGTGAGGATGAGGTCAAGTATTTTTTTCCCTCTTTTTGGTCCCCTCGCCACCTGCCGCAGACCCAATCTAGCAGCTATGTCCTTTAGGGCTCGGCCAGCTTGGTCAGCGGTGCTACCAAGCCACCCTTGGTGATGAACATTGAAATCCCTCACCTAGAGTACATTCTGTGCCCTAGCCACCTAGTCCTCCAAGTGGTGTTCAACATGGCAGAGCACTGATTCATCAGCTGAGGGGGGACGGTACGTGGTCATCATCCTCATGTTTGGCCTGATGCCATGACACTTCATGGAGTCCAGAGTCAATGTTGAGAACTCCCAGGGCAACACCTCTGGTGAGTCTGTCATGTCAGGGGGGCAGGACATACCCAGGTATGGTGATGGTGGTTTCTGGGGCATTGTCTGTAAGGAATGATTCTGTGAGTATGACTATGTCAGGCTGTTGCTTGACTAGTTCGTGAGACAAGCCCCGAGATGTTAGCAAGAAGAACTTTGCAGATTTGACAGGGCTGAGTTTTCCATTGTCATTTCCGGTCCCTAGGTCGATGCCGGCTGGTCCGCCTGGTTGGGATACAACTGAGTGACTTGCTAGGCCATTTCAGGGTGCATTTAACAATGAACCACATTGCTGTGGACCTCGAGTCACATATAGGCCAGACCAAGTAAGGACGGCAGATTTTCTGAAGGGCACTAGTGAACCATATGGGTTTTTACAACAATCAACAATGATTTCATGGTCATCGTTAGACTCCTAATTCCAGACTTTTATTGAATTCAAATTTCACCATCTGCTGTGGTGGGATTCGAACCTGGCTTCCCAGACTATTACCCTGGGTCTCTGGATTGCAAGTCCAGTGACAATACCAGTACGTCACCGCCTCCCCTGTACTGCAGTGAGAACTAGACTGTGTATCAACGACACAGAGGTAGTCCATCAGCATTGCCTCCGCCGCATCTTCCAGATTCAATGGGAGGACCGTCAAACAAATGCTAGTGTACTTCCTAAAGCCAGCTTCACAACCATTCAGGCAAAACTCCTGCAAAACCAACTTTGCTGGACTGGACCATTTGGCAGAATAGCCAAAAAGCATCTCCACTGACAGGTCCTGTTTTCTCAACTCTCCAATCGCCAGTGTTCCAGGGAGGACAAAGAAAAGTCATCAAAGACATCTAAAACTCTCCTTAAAACACAGCAGCATTGACATTAATGACTGGGAAGAGCTTGCTACCAATTGTTCAAAACTGTGTCAACTTTGAACTTGTCCATCAAGCTCCATCACACTTTGAATCTATGATGAAGCAGAGTAGCAACGGAGGGGAAAGGAAAAAGAAGTAAATCCTGCACTCCGAATTGCACTACCTTGTGGAACGTCCTGCCCCAGGTGCCCGATGATCTGTGGATTGAGAATAGGCCTGTTCAGTCACAAGACCACCCATGACCCATGAAGACCCAACTCATGATCCTGAGTAGACATGATCCTGAGTAGACATGACCCTCGAACCGAGAGACAGCTGACAACAGCGGTTTGTAAAACTCAGCTGCTTAACCAGCTGAATCATTTGGGGGAAACTTGTTTTATTTAAATTTCCAATAACCATCTTGGATAATCAGTGCACTTTGGTATGTGAGAATGAGGATTCCTATTACTGTCACTTTCAATTTGCCATCTTACAAAAAGTGACAATGAACGCAGTGTGATAACAAGGGTTTTACTTCAATACATTTATGGTGATTCTGTTATTTTCCTCTGAGAAACATTTTTTTGGTCCACTGGCCACCAGACATAGGTCGGAAAATATCGCCATACTTATGATTGCTGAAAACAGCCTACAAAGAAATAATTAGAGATTCACTTTACTTGATGTTAGTGCTTCTCATATGGAGCCATTTCAACTAAATTAGAAAATTTAGGTACAAATTGAAAAAAGTCAATGCTAAAGGGTTCGCAATAAAAACTTAAAAGGAAGACTTGCATTTATCTAGTGCCTTTCAGAACCCAAGGACTTCTCAGAGCTCTTTACACCCAATGAAGTACTTTTGAACTTTCATCACCGTTGTAATGCAAGAAACATGGCAGCCAATTTTCACACAGCATGGTTCCAAAACAACAATGGGATAATGACCAGGTAATCTGTTTCAGTGACACTGGCTGAGAGTTAAAAATTGGCCACTACATGGAGGAGGAATCCCCTAGTCGAATGCAAAATAGTGCCCCAGGATCTTTGCCCCCACCACCCCCAAGAGGTCAGATGGTGCCTCAGTTTGGTATTTCTTCGAGTGAAAGACATGGACAATGCAGCACTCTTCAGTACTACATTGAAAGTAAGTGTCAGCCTAGATCTTGTACGCAAGTGTAGCTAAAAGTTCTGCTCAAGATTAAGCTACTGAAACTGCAACTTGTACCAACACAGTGATAACCTTCACACACAGGGCAGTTGTTTGCAGGGTTAGTTTAGTACAGGTGGTAAAAGTTTGGAACTCCTCCTCAAACTGAAATTGATGCTACATAAATTGTTCATTTTAAAATCGGAGATTGATAGGTCTTTTTTATCCCTAAGTATTAAAGGGTGTGAGGCAAAGGCAAGTATATGAAGTTAGGTTGGAGATCAACCATGATCTCAGTGAACGGGGGAAGAGGCTCGAGGGGCTAAATGGTCAATTCCTGTTCTTGTATTCTTATATTTCAAGCCAAACGAGCCAGTGGCAGGACAAATCCTATCAACAGGACAGGTTGGCCAGTCAATCATTAATATTAATATTAATAATATTAATTTCAATCACCACATCTTGGAGTATTACAGATCAACCCATACTAGGTTTTGGATTACAGAAAATCAACTTGGTCCCAATCTCCCATTGCCAGGCATGCCTCTTGGGCCAAACTCATCAACAACAAAACGCCCATTACCTTCCTCTCATCCCCAACAATTGTAGACATTGGTTGGTTCTTAGACCTTTCGACTGAGCTCTTACTAGGCAAACAGCAAGTCATAGGAACTCCTCACAAGCACCACAGTGAGCATTAAAACTCACCATAAAATGGGTGAGCATACTGCCACCTGATCACAGTATGGACACACATCATACCCCATCAAATGGAATTTCCACTAATTTGAGGAGTAACACTTCAGCAGCAATTTCTAAGTCCAACATCTCATACCAGCCATACTTATAAGAAATTACTTAATCAAGTCTTCATGTAAGATACTTTCAGATAGGAAAATGCCTGTCATGAGTCAACTTCCTATAACCAACAACTTGGTGTAAGATATGTACCTCCTATTTTTTTCCCCCTTTTGTCACTAATCCACATTAAGGATTGGTCCTGGATCTTGCACAAGGCCTTAGGTAGCATGCTTTTTCATGGCTAGGAGCTTAAACCATAAAGAACTGTCTGGAAACATATTATGTAAGCCAAAAGCTTAATTCACTCTGGGGTTTTCATATTATCAATGAGAGACAAGACAACAGTGGCCTTTATTCAGGATTGCATGCAAAAGAACAACTACATCAAAGTTAAATTAGTTATCAGCAGAAACCCCAGATACTAATTTGAATCAACAATTGGGACAAAACCTCTTACATCTTTCAATCACCACATCAGAATCTCTCCTGCCCTGTGCAAAACCATAAGACTATAAACATGGCAGCATTCGCTACAATAGCTCACTGCTTAACAAGCGCACAAGGAGGTTCACCAACATGAAATTTGTGAAAAGCCAACGGTTCTTTCAGAAATGCCAAGACTGGACACTTCAAGGCCATTCTCTTTCAATTAGACCTAACATTATCAGTGAAGACCACTTCAAGCAGGATGTGTGAAAATGCATAATCTTACCTTAAAAGCATATTGATGTCCTTACCTAGATCCTGAAGCTGGGCTACATAATCCCAGATAAAGTCCAAAATTTGGACACATAGTCCTTTTCACCTTTTGCAAGGGCTGCACAAAACATTAGGTTGAAAACCTCACAGAAATGAATGAAAACAATGTAACTGAAGTTTGACAGTCATTTAATGCTTGATTTGTATAAAATTTGTGTAAAATCATGACCATGCATTCTCCAAGAGAATAAGATCCACCGTTTTCCTTTTTTATACAACATGGGCCTCAAACACATCTGATATACATGCCAGAACATGTCACAAAAAAGCCAAGAGTCACTGAAATCAACTGAATTATTCGGTGATTTTAAATTTCACTAGGATCCCCATCCTTGTAGATAGAACACTAAGGTACAAATACATCAAACAAATTATTTTTCCCTGGCTCCAGTTTGAGTTGCCAGTTCTTGGAAATAACTACTAGGATAGTTACCGATTTTCTCTCCTTCCCCACAACAGTTTTTTCAGAATTTAGCATAAATGCCACTTACACCTTCAGTGCTACCATAGCTAGGCAATGCAGTGTGGAATCCACCTGCTCAGAATGAACTGGTTCATTAAGACCATCTACTTGTGTAGTACACTCTGCAGATTTTTAGAGATGGGTCTCTACTCCAACCATTAAAATACCTTTAATTATTAACACTAGTCCAGCATGATTAACCACTTCTTTAGCCAACAGAGAAATAATTTAGAAACACGCAAGATGAACCACATTGCAGTTAAAACACAATTTTTCTTTTGTAGCTACAGTGGTTCTGGCAGCATTGGCATTTTCATGGAGCTGAGAAGACTGAGTGGTGCAACAAGAAAATAGCAATGATGTACCTATGTACTTGGAATAACTGATGCTATTAGAATAAAAGTAACATTACCAGGAAAACTAAATTATGGGTTCTTAAAAGATATAATAGGATTACATAGGACATATGGCACAGAAACAAATAATTCGGCCCAACCAGTCCACGACAGTGTTCATGCTCCACACAAGCCTCTTCCCATCTTTCCTCATCAAAATCTACCATTCTAACCATCCATTCCTTTCTCCCACAAATGCTTGTCCAGCTTGCTCTTAAATGCATCTGAACTACTCACTTCAGCCACTCCCTTGTGATAGCGAGTTGCACATTCTCACCACTCTTCGGATGAAGAAATTTCTTCTCAATTCCAACTTGGATTTCTGGTGACTGCCTTATATTGATGGCCTCAAGTTATGCTCTTCCCGACAAGCGGAAACATATTCTCTGCATCCAATCTATCAAAGCCTTTCATAATTTTAAAGACCTTCATTAGATCACTACTCAACCTCCATTTTTCAAGAGAAAAAAAGAGACCCAGCCCCTCAATCGTTTCCAACTGTGTATGCCTACACGTTTCTGGTGTTATCCTTGTAAATCTTCTCTGCACCCTCTCCAGTACCTCTATATTCCTTTTCTAATATGGTGAGTAGAACTGCATGCACTATTCTCAATGTAAATACTAAACAAAGAGGTAATAAATGACAGCAAGTCGATGCATTGCGTTAATCCCAGATGCCATTAATACAACTGTTAGGAAATACTAATAACAGTACTTTGAGTATAGAATGCTCTTTAAAGCTTTCAAAACATGCAGATGTTTTCACTCATGCAAGATCTTCAAAACTAATAGCTGAAGTTGTGATATCTTTGAGAAGAGAATCAACTGGAATGTTTTAACATAGTGGTATATCTTAGTACACAAGGTCATTTTAGGGTCATAGAGGTCCACAGCACAGAAAAAGGCTCTTCAGCCCATCAAGTCTGCACCGGTCAAACAAGTACCTAACTATTTTAATCCCATTTTCCAGCACTAGGCCCATAGCCTTATATGCCATGGCATCGCAAGTGCACATCCAAATACTTCTTAAATGTTATGAGGGTTTCTGCCTCAACCACCTTTTCAGGTAGTGAGTTCCAAATTCCCACCACCCTCTGGGTGAAACAATTCTTCCTCACATCCCCTCTAAACCTCCTGCCCCTTACCTTAAATCTATGCCCCCTGGTTAATGATCCCTCCACCAAGGGGAAAAGTTCCTTCCTGTCTACCCTATCTATGTCCCTCATAGTTTTATACCTCAATCATGTCCCCCCTCAATCGCCTCTGCTCCATGGAAAATAACCCCAGTCTATCCAATCTCTCCTCATAACTAAAACTCTCCAGCCCAGGCAACATCCTGGTAAATCTCCTCTGCACTCTCTCTCGTGCATCCTTCCTATAATGCGGATTCCAGAACTGCACGCAATACCCCAGCTGTTGCCTAACCAGCGTTTTATACGGTTCCAGCATAACCTCCCTGCTCTTACATTCTATGCCTCGACTAATAAAGGCAAGTATCCCATATGCCTCCTTCACCACCTTATCTACCTTTCCCGCTACCTTAAGGGATCAGTGGACATGCACACCAAGGTCCCTCTGATCCTCGGTACTTCCCAGGGTCCTACCATTCATCGTGTATTCCCGCGCCTTCTTTGTCCTGCCCAAGTGCATCACCTCACACTTATCTGGATTAAATTCCATTTGCCACTGATCAACCCATCTGACCAGCCTATCTATATCCTCCTGTAATCTAAGGCTATCCTCTTCACTATTTACCACCCCACCAATTTTCGTGTCATCCGCAAACTTACTGATCAACTCTCCTACATTCAAGTCTAAGTTGTTTATATATGCCACAAACAGCAAGGGACCCAACACCGATCCCTGTGGAAACCCACTGGTCACAGGCATCCAGTCACAAAAACACCCCTCGACCAACACCCTCTGCTTCCTGCCACTCAGCCAATTCTGGATCCAAATTGCCTTGGATCCAATGGGCTCTTACCTTCATTATCAATCTCCCATGCGGGGCCTTATCAAAAGCCTTGCTGAAGTCCAAGTAGACTACGTCAAATGCATTGCCCTCATCTACACACCTGGTCACCTCTTCGAAAAATTCAATCAAATTGGTCAGACATGACCTCCCCTCAACAAAACTATGCTGACTGTCCTTGATTAATCCCTGCCTCTCCAAGTGTAGATTAATTCTGTCCCTCAGAATTGCTTCTAATAGCTTCCCCACCACTGAGTTTAGACTGACTGGCCTGTAGTTCCCTGGTTTACCCCTTCCTCCCTTCTTGAATAACATACCACGTTGGCTGTCCTCCAGTCCTCTGGCACCTCTCCTGTGGCCAGAGAGGTATTGAAAATTATTTCCAGTGTCCCTGCTATCTCCTCCCTTGCCTCACTCAACAACCTGGGATACATTTCATCCAGGCCTGGAGATTTATCTGCTTTTAAGCCTGCCAGACCACTTAGAACCTCCTCCCTTTCTATGCTAATTTCTTTAAGTATATCACAGTCCTTCTGCCTGATTTCCATACCCATGCCGTCCCTCTCACTTGTGAACACCGACACAAAGTATTCACTTAGAACCCTACCTATGTCTTCCAGCTCCACACACAAATTACCACTATGGTCCTTAATGGACCCTACTCTTTCCCTAGTTATCCTCTTACTCTTAATGTACTTGTAAAATAACTTTGGACTTTCCTTTATTTTACCTGCCAATGTTTTTTCATGCCACCTTTTTGCTTTCCTAATTTCTTTTTTAAGTTCTCCCCTACACATTCTATACTCCTCCAGGGCTTCTGCTGTTTTGAGCCCTCGGTATCTCCCTTAAGCCTCCCTTTTTCTCTTTATCCAAACCTGTATATCCCTTGACATCCAGGGTTCCCTGGATTTGTTGGTCCCACCCTTTGTCTTTACTGGAATATGTTGGCCCTGTACTCTCCCTATTTCCTTCTTGAATGAGTACCACTGCTCTGACATAGATTTACCTAAAAGTGGCTGCTCCCAGTCCACTCTGGCCAAATCATATCTGATCTTATTAAAATCGACCTTCCCCCAATTTAGAACTCTGATTTCTGGTCCATCCTTGTCCTTTTCCATAACAACCTTGAATCTATTGGAATTATGATCACTATCTGCAAAATGCTCCCCCACTGATACCTCTACCACTTGCCCGGCTTCATTCCCTAAAATTAAGTCCAGGGCCACCCCCTCTCTTGTAGGACCTTCTGCGTACTGGCTTAAAAAGCTCTCTTGGATGCATTTTAAGAATTCCACTCCCTCTAAATCTATCACACTATGACTAACCCAGTTAATGCTGGGGAAGTTAAAATCCGCCACTATTACTACCCTATTACTTCTACACTTCTCTGAAATTTGCCTACATATCTGCTCTTCTATTTCTCTATGACTGTTTGGGAGCCTATAGTACACTCCCAGCAATGTGATTGCTCTTTTTTTGTTTTTAAGTTCTGCCCATATGGCTTCATTTGAGGAGCCTTCTAAGATGTCATCCCTCCTTACTGCTGTAATTGATTCCTTGATCAATATTGCAATACTCCCTCCTTCCCTATCTCGCCTGAAGACCCTATATCCTGGAATATTGAGCTGCCAATTCTGCCCCTCTCTCAACCATGTCTCTGTGACAGCAATGACATCATACTTCCATGTGGTAATTTGTGCCCTCAACTCATCTGCCTTATTCATCAAACTCCTTGTATTAAAATAAATACCATCCAACTTTGCCAAGCTCCCTTGTGCCTTAACTGGCCTATAATTTCTATGCCTTCCAGACTCAGTTACTCTCTCTTCTAATTTTGGCTGTGCATCTCCCCCTGCTGAACCTCCTCTCAGGATCCCATCCCCCTGCCAAGTTAGTTTAAACCCTCCCCAACAGCACTAGCAAATCTCCCCACAAGGATGTTGGTCCCATTCCAGTTCAGGTGCATTACGTCCGCCTTGTATAGGTCCCACCGCCCCCAGAAACGGTCCCAATGTCCCAGAAATCTAAAGCCCTCCCTCCTGCACCATCTCTCCAGCCACGCATTTATCTGGACTAACCTCCTATTTCTATACTCACTAGCACGTGGCACCGGAAGTAATCCATCGATTACTACCTTTGAGATCCTGTTTTTTAATCTGCTTCCTAGCTACCTAAATTCTGCTTGCAAGACCTCATCCCTCTTTCTACCTATGTCATTGGTACCAATATGTACCACAATCTCTGACGTGCACTTGAATTCCTTTTTTACTTCAGTGTAAATGTGCCACTGTCCTCCTAAAGCCACTGAGATATCTGGAATACACTAAAATTGCATACTAAAAAGTATTGCAGAAAAGTTTAGAAATAAGGTATAGTTCACATCTTATTTAATAAAATAATGCACTTTGTCAAATTGCATCATTAACACTTCAATTATAAACTTCAAATCTGGCCAACTATTGTTCCAATTGGCAATTTTTGTGACTAATGGAGAAAGCCTGAAGTTCATGTCCCTTATAAGGAAAACCACTATCATCTCACACACAAGTTATCACTTGTGGGTTAGATTATTTTCATCAATTGTGAAATTAAATCCATTTTATAAACAGCCATTTTCGATTGAGAAGCCACCAGTTCCAATTACAAAATAGTTTACTTGATTCCTTTGCCTTACTTTTCTTCCAACAAGAACTCTTCACTTCCTTGATCTTCCGCTTATTATTCCATTCGAAGAACTGAAGTTTTGAAAACAAACAGTACACCCTGAGATTTCTGACATACTCATCTACACTCCAGTATCACACCTGTATTTAACAGAAATATGAATTAAAACTGTGAATCAAAGACTCCCAGTGCAAGCTATAAATGTCATCATGGGTTAACAATATTATTTGCACTTAGTTAAGAAGTCGAAGTGTGACGAATTTTGCTTCAGATCGACTCTAAATCTTGCATTAGCTATTGGCTCACTAGCCCCAGCCAGTAGCTACAGGACCTGTCAGCTCCATACGACAGTGCTATACATACTCGGCACATGGGACGTACACTACGCCTTACGTATTAAAATAGTAGAATATACTGTCATTTTACAGTTTTCGGCACTAAGAATGATTAGAAAGTGTAAAAAATCAATCAGTTTGTTAGATAGCAACACAGGTACATTCAAACCACACGTCAAAACACGGGGTGTTCCGGAAAAGGACTACTTGCAGCACACACACACACACACACATACACAGGGAAAAAAATCTCTTTGATACAGGCAACTCGACAGAACCCAAATGCAACAAAAAAGTACAGTGACCGAAGTTACAATTTAAAGGCGATCGCCGTTCAGAAACGTTGTTCCGTTTTCCTCTAATCCCATCACACTATTTGCAGTGTAAAAGTAGGCCAAGCTCAAGTTTGCATCGCTGTGCAAAATGTCGATCTAAGGCTGACAAGACACAGCGAGAGAGTCCATCTTGCTTCGGGGAAACCAAGTGCAAAAAACCTCACTCATACAGAGAGAGAGAGAGAGAGAGAGGGGGAGAGGGAGAGAGGGAGGGAGAGAGAAAGAAAGAGGGAGGGAGGGAGGATAAAAAACTCCCCCAAAACAAGCTGCCATTTCAGTGCTGGTTACTCCATCCTGCTTCACCCAAACTCCCTCTTAGTTACAAGGTTAGATCTCTGGTGGATTATCACCAGGCCATTCAGTGATCTGTCCCTGTATTCCTGTACACTAATAACAATTTGTTTTTGGGGGGGGGGGGGGGGGTTATTTTGTTTTTTTAAAAAGAGGAAAGGAAAAGAAGTGCCCTGGCCTGAGTGAGTCGCTTATAAACGTGTCATTTGCAGGACACGGAATGGTTTCAGCTTCCACCTCCCCTCAGAGAGAGAGGGAGAGGGAGAGGGGGGGGGGTCCCACTCAGCACCAGAATTATACTTCCTGAGAAAAAGTGCACTGGTTTAAAATAATAATAAATAAACAGCGATGTGTTTAAAGCTGTGGTATCGCAGCACCACTGGATAATTAAACAGCAAATCTCGTATGAGGCGGTAATGGGATTTGATCAGAGAAGACAAGGGCAGAAAAAGCAGGTACAGAGGCTGCACAGTGTTGTCTCTCTACCTTATTCATCCATCAGATTCCCTCTCCCTCTCCCCCTCTCTCTCTCTCTCTCTGTGAGGGGAGGTCACGGCGGTGCCCGGCTCAAACTCTTGCAAAATGAGAGAGGTGGCTGCAGATTTCTGGATGTTAATGGGGGTTTTTCACTGAGAGACTTTCCTGTACTGAGGGAACCAGCTGATCCTTTCGCCGTTACAAACCGATCTCCCTCTCCCTCTCTCTCTCCGATCCAGTCCCCCCCCTCTCCCTCCCCTTCCTCCTTATTTATTTTGTTTGTTTTTTCATGACAGAAAACCGAAAGCGAAAAGCCCGGTCTGAGCCCCGAGCCGATTGCTTTCACTCCACCATTACAGGGAGAGAGATGAGAAAACGGGGTTTAAAGGACTAGGCCTCTCTCTCTCTCTCTCTCTCCCTCTCCCTAAGTTATTGACAACATCACATTATTGTCCAGTATGGAGACAGCTCGCCGCCTGTAATCCCGGCATTTAACCCCCTTCCTCCTCCCCTCCCCAACATTTACCCATGGCCAAAGGCAGGGTTTATGTCAGCACAAATCCCACTTTGCCCTGACTGAGACACAATCCTCTCTCTCCCCCTCTGCCAACAGTTTCCTTTTATTATTCTCACTTGTCTACATTCTCTCTCTCTCTCTCCCTGTGTTATAACACTGGCCTAGCTCTGCTCTCTCTCTGGCCTACTTGGGTCTCTCACACACACGCAAACGCCACAAAATGATCAGTATTTCCAAAAGCCAGAGATAAACAATCAATGAAAAGTTTACAGTCACTGAAATGGTGGTTCTGGTACACACCTGGTGCCGGGGTCCCGTCCGTCCGGCGGCCCTTTTAAAGCCTCTCTCTCTCTCTCTCTCTCTCTCACACAGTCTGCTTCTCTCTCTCTCTCTTTAATGAGTGCTCTCTTCTCCCCCACCCCCGGCTCGGGGTGGCGTTGGGTGAGAGAAGTTGTATGTTTAAAAAGTCGCTGCTTGTTGTTCTGTTGCTGGTTGTTGTTGTGCAAGTGACAGTCAGGCGGATTGAAGGAGAAGTTGCTGCTTGCTGCTGGCCCTCTCTCTCTCACTCACTCTCTCACACTCCCTCTCTCTCTCTCTCTCTCCGGCTGTTTGGACGAGGGCGAGAAGCTGCCACTACAAGAGGGACCCTCATTGGTTGCCAGGCCCGAGCAAGAGCCGAGAGCAACCAAAGAGACAGACTGTAACAACTGGGAGAAACATACACTGTTTAACTAACCTTCTCTCGCTTATAAAAACATCTCTGTATAAATGTGTGCGCATACACAGCAAACCTGCATCTCTTTTTTTTCCCCCTGTCGGTGTGACACACACACACACATGCAGAAAGAACTGCCTTGTTACAAGAACTCGTTTTTAGTTTGTTTAAATACGAACTACAGCAGCAGAAAAGGGAAGGGAGGGTTGAAAGAGAAACAGCCAGTCCAGAGGTACGTTGTTCACCTCCCCCCCCCTCACAACGTACGGGATTTAATAAGATTTATATAAAATGTGTGCGAGAGATAGAGAGAAACAGACCTAGCTACTAGAATAGGAACTCGTCATCAGGCATATTGCATGCGGTTGAACTACAAGGGAGCATAGCACGGGAAGGGAGCAAGCCACAGAGAAAGCATTGGGACACTTGCAACAGATGCAACATACAGTATGTAACTAGATCTCTGAAAAACCAATACAACCCAGACAAAGAACAATCTCTAAAACGGTGCAGCGAAAAGTAACAGAAACGTTTGGTGTTGCTGGTTTAAAGTAATCATCGGATGTATTGCATGCTGTATGGGAGAAAAGGTCAGGTTGCTTTATAAATCACATAGAAAGTAGCATTCTAAAACATGTTCAAAAGACAAATACCATGTTTGTAAGAGCTTAAAAAAGATGTGTTACATTTAATTACATCATTATAATACCAGGAGACAGCAGCCAAAGAGCAAATATTACAACATTGGAACTGTGTAAACCCCATTTAGCCCAAGGAGAAACTAACATATGCTGTAAACTGCAAGAGTGTGTTCTGTCAAGCTTGTAGCAAGGTAGGCCTGAAGTATCCCTTTTTACAATGCTTGAAAGGATTTTTCCATTCAGTGTAAATGAAGAACATTGTACCAGGTAGAATTGTCAAGATATTTTCTCCATGTTGGCACTAAAATTAGGAAACTAATGTTGTAGCTACACAAATGTGTTTCATATTGATAGATTTTAGACCAGGTGGGTGCTTCCAGTGTTCAGAGAAATTAGTATCATGTTATCAAAGTAATGTCAATGAGAAGACTGAACATAATTTACTCATATCAATAAGAGATTGTGGCAATACAGTGAGAAAGTTTCACAGTATTTTTATTCATTCACAGGATGTAGGCTCTGCTGGCATTTTTTGTCCACCCCTAGTTGCTCTTGAGAAGGTGGTGGTGAGCTGCCTTCTTGAACCGCTGCAGTCCATGCAATGTAGGTACACCCACAGTGCTGTTAGGAAGTGAGTTCCAAAAGGAACATTGTTTTCACAAAAAAGTCAGGAAAGCCTATTTTGAAATGAAAGAACCATGAACAATTTTCGACATGATATAATAAAACACACAGTTCTATCGAGAATAAGATTGGGTTACATGCAAAAACTAATTTTGCGAATCCTTTAAATAATTTTAAATACTTCCTATATCCAATCTTACCAAAGTAAACACAAAATAACCATCAAAATATGTTCCTTTCTGTATCTATTAACAAACAATTTACAGAAGAAAAACAGGTATTTTTGGGAATATTGCCTATGTATGTGCAATATATTGTGGTAAATATTTATGAATTATAGAAACTTACAGTGAATAAGGAGGCCATTCAGTCTGTCATCCCTTTTTTGGATCTTTGAAAGAGGAGTTGTGCTTTGTTCAGATTCCTAGTTTGTCTCTGGAACCCTGTAATTTCCACATCTCCAAGTACCTACCCAACCCCCTTCTAAAAGGATTAATGGAATCAGCTTTGTCTAACTTTTCAAATAGAGTATTCCAGACCCTGACAACTCTTCAGTGGAAAAAAAAAATCCTTATCTGCCCTCTGGAGCTCCTGCCAATGATTTTGAACCTATACACCCAAGTTATTAACCAACTTGCAAGAGAGAATAATTTTTCTCTATCCACTTTATCAAAATTGCTCATGGTCTTGAAAACCTGTATTTGATCAACTCTTAACTTTCTCTATTCCAAGGAGAATAGTCCTAACTTTTCCAGCCTCCCCGTATAACTGAAGCCCCTCGTCCCTGGTAACGTCCTGGTAAATCTCCTCTGTACCGTTCCTAAGGTCTTTACATTGTTCCAGAGGCGGTACCCAGAATTGTTTACAGACTCCAGCTGAGGCCTAACCAGTGATTTATAAAGTTCAAGCACAATCTCTTTACCTTTATATTCTATTCTATCCATAAACTCAAGAAACCAATATACTTTTTTAACCACTTTATCCAGTTACCCTGTCACATTTAAGGATTTGTGTACGTTTTCACCTACACTTTTCAAATTTGTGCCATTTATAGCATAAGGTCTTTTCATATTAGTTCTCTCAAAGTGTATCACTTTATACGTCTCCACATTGAACTCTACCTGCCATGCTTCTGCCCATTTCTCCATTCTGTCTATGTCATCCTGTAGCCTTTAACTACCCTCTTCATGACCTACCACTTCATCAAATTTTGTATCATCTGCAAACTTTATAATACTGCTCACTACACACACACACAAGGTAAAATGTAGTAAAAGATTTCAGTATGGAACTAAAACTTAATGTAAAATATACTGTTTGTTTTAACTATATCACTTTTATAAAGCTTATATAATAAAGACAAAAGTATTGTTGTGAAATCTCAATTTTATCAATGTAAAATTGCTTTACAATCACATAAGAAATTTGAAGACATGCATAAAAATAACTACAGTAGCGATACTTATTAGATGTATAACATTTGCCTACATCATCACATTATAGGGAACTATTAGACTGAAATTTTATAATAGCTGATAAAATTAAAAAACTTTTTTATTTCTTATAATTTTACTGAGGTCCATAATCTTCTCTAGCAGATAACTTAAAGAACTGCAGAACTGTCTGCTGATAAAAATAACCAAAATATCTTGAACCGGTCAAAACTGATCAAAGACATTCGACATGGATCTGTGAAAGGTAGGTCATGCCTGACTAATTTAGTGAAATGTTTTAAGGAGGCCTTTGACAGAGTGGATAGGAGAATGTCTGTGGATATTACCTATATTAACTTTTAAAAGACATTTGCCAAATGAGAGATTATTATTAAAAATGAACATGCATGGAATTGAAGGTAATTTTGTGACATAGATTTTCTAATTGGTTGGGAGGTGGGAGACAGAAGGCGTAAAATAAAATTGTGTTAATTATGAAGTTTATAAAATTGTTATGTTTTTGAACTGTGTCTTTAATTTAAAGTAAAATGGAGGTGATCATGTGACCTGTTCTGAAGATTACTTGACAGCAGGCCCCTCAAAGGGGCAATAGTGTAAGGTATTCAAGATTGGAGACAATGACAGCAGTCTCTGAGTTCACAATGGGTAGATCCTGAGACTCCCAAAGTCCCAGAAAGTAAATAATTGTGCTGTAAACTGTCCATTTATTTCTAAGGTAAAAGAGAATTGGGGTCAAGAATATTTCTAATCAGCATTTCTACTTGGATGCAAGGCTAATGTGTTTCATCTTGCCATGGTAAAGAGGGCAGAAGAGGCCATTTTTGAGATCAGGTTACAGGCTTCCCTACAAATCAATGAATATCACAGTTTTGTTTGGTTAGCAGAGAGAAGAGACTGCTTGACTTTGCGATCTACCACAGCCAGATGCAGGAGGGAGATGGTCTCTTGTCGAAGAGGCACATCCTGCCACCATCTAAAGATTCCAGGAGAGTCAACCTGGCACGGCTAGAGGGTAAAAATCATTGGGACAGGCTTTACTTCTGGTAGTGGATTTAGGAAACTCTCCGAAAACTAAGGAAAGTACCTGAAGACAGTCACTCAAAGTTACTACTCAATGAAACAAGGTGATGTGAATCCTTTGGAAACTGGGAGCAACTGTGGACTGTTTGCTCTAAGGATTCTAATTCCGTGGAGGTTGTGATGCATGATAAGTATAAAATGGGAAGGTTCCTTTCTGTGGTTTAAAGTATAAGTTGCCTATAAAGATAGTGTTTAGCTACTAGTATTTTTAGTCATTTGTTATAGTAAACACCTCAAAGCATGAAATCTTGATGAGTCATTCTTTCAGCTATTAACTGGAAGTTCGAACTTCTTTTTAAAAGTTATCAGCCTCTACAGGGATCGTAACAATTGCCTGGTTAGCAGAGTCTAACAAGTGGATCTGTACTGAGGTCTCAGCTTTTCACCATATTTATTAATGACTAAGTTTCAAGAATAAAGTGTTATTTATCCAAGTTTGAGATTACACAAAGTTAAAAAGCATATTCAATTGTATAGATGAGTGAAGGACATTGAAATAAGCTTACTAAGTGAATGGGCAAAACTATAGCAATTTGAGTTTAATGCAAGGAAATGTGAGGTGGGATTTGATCCGGGGAAGACAAATCAGGCTATATTCTTAATGGCGAGAGACTAGGAGCTGTGAAGGAGCAAAGAGATTTAGCTGTCTATGTACACTGAAGGCAGGTCCTGGGTGCAAAAAGCAATTTACATAGGATGTATGGCACAGAAACAAGCCATTCTGCCCAACCAGTCCACGCAGGTGTTTATACTGCACTCAAGTTCCCTTCCAGCTTTCCTCAGCTAAATCTGCCATCGTAACAATTTATTCTCTTCTCCTCCATATGCTTTTCATCTATACCATTTGCTTCAACTAACCCTGTGGTTGTGAGTTCCGCATTCTCACCACTATTTAGGTAAAGAAGTTTCTTCTGATTTCCCTATTGGATTTCTTGGTGACTATCTTATGTTGATGACCTCTAGTTATGCTCTTCCCCACAAGAGGAAATATTCTCTCTGTATCCACTCTATCAAAACCTTTCATAATTTTAAAGACCTTTATTAGGTCACCCTTCAGCCTTCTGTTTTCAAGTGAAAAGAGTGCCAGCCTGTGTAATTAAAAAGGCTGATGAAATGTTGGCTTTTTTCTCAAGTGGGTTGGAAGACAAAAGTGAGGAAGTGATGTTTCAGTTGTACAGAGCTTTGGTCAGACCCCATCTGGAGTATTCTATTCAGTTTTGGACAATGCACTTCAGGAAAGGTATTTTGGCCCAGAGGGATAACAACATAAATTTACCAGAATGATGCTGAGTCTGTGAGGGTTAAGTTATGAGGGCAACTTGCATAAACTTAGTTTGCATTCCATTAAGTTAAAGGGGTGAGGAATGATCTGATTCGGGTGTTTAAAATCATACATTGGTTCAATACGATAAATTTGGAGAAACTATTTCCTTTGGCAAGAGGGTCAAGAGCAAAGCAGTATAATCTTAAAATTATAACCAGGGAATTTAGGAGTGAAAGGAAGAGGCACTTTCTGAAACAAAGGGTAGTGGAAATTTAGAGCTCTTATCCATAAAGAGCATGGATACTGAATTAATTGAAATTTTCATGACTGAGATCAATGGATTTCTGTTAGGTATCATGGGATATGGAGAAAGCACATCTAAATAGAATTCAAGTACAGATCAGTTATGGTTCAATAAAATGACAGAACAGGCTTAAGGGGCTGAATGGCCTAGTCCTGTTCCAATATTCCTATAAAAACAAATTGTAATATAAATTTACCATTACTTCTCAGAACTGCCACAATAGTCACAATATTGAAACAAATATAAAGCATTAAACAATGTCCTTATATATATAGATATATATATATATATATATATATATAGACCTATCTATCATATAGTAAATTTGATGTATGGGAAGTGTAAAAATCATTGAAAATCCATTGGGCCAGATTTTGCTGTAAAAATAGTAGTGAAGTTAATAACACTAACCATTATTGATGGGCAAATTGTGCAGCAACTTCTGGTGGCTGTACATCCACACTTAAATATGGAAATCTAAAGGTTGTTGTCCAATATTTCCTACTCCTCTGGTATGACCTGTCCCATTATTCAAATGTACCAATTGTGTGAAAGTGCAGTACTTAACCCATAGATAAGGGCTAAATTTGTCTGTAAAGGTTAGGCTTTGCCCATTCCAGCCTAAGTACTTTTTTAATGCAATGACAACTGCCAAACAACTTCTCTGGCACTGAAAAGTAAATTTTACAAGTTGGAGTTTCATTCATACAACTTTTAATTGTAGTTGAAGATTTTTTATAAAACGTATTTTATTTTTACCTTTTCTTTCTCTTTTATATTTCTCTCTTAATCCAATCTTTATTTCCCTTTCAAATCCTTGATTTAACATTGAATTAAATATTTTAACTGACACACACTGTCTAGATTTTACATTGCTGATTAATGATTTTTTAATTTGATTGGTTAGGGAGATACCCAATTGCTTGCCCTGTTCACATAGGTACAAGATGCTCTGCAGAGAGCACTGCATTTTTGGTTGTTTGGCTGTCAGTAACTTTCCATGTAAAACCCCATAGAAAGCCTATAGATAAATGCAGTCCCAACAAACCTAGGGCATAATTCGACCCAATATAAATATTTGCAGAAACTTCTGTAGGTGGAGTGTGACACATAGTAGATGTTGTTCTATAGTGAGAGCAGATCACATTTTAATTGTAAAAACAGGTCACGGGTTCCACAAACAAGCATTTCTATTTGGGAATATTATCCATGTCAGTGTACATCAATTCTGACCACTGTTATGTGAGCAATGTTACAAGGGATAGAAAGCATCAGAAATATGAAATAAACTCAAAGCTGTGTTTTTCTTCAGTAACTGAAATTTATATTCTCTAAGATAAGAATCAAAAACAAATTTTTAAAAATTACATGTATCACAATATCATGTTCACATTTATCCATTGAAGTATCTTCTGTTTCTTTTATGGCTTCATTAAAGATTTTACTTGAAGGACTCACCCTTTCCCTATTGCCTGATCTTCACTGTGACATCTTTGCCCAAAGCTGTAACTGTGTAAGCTGAAATTAGACTGTGCAATCTGAGCGTGTATAGTGCTCCTAACTTTCCAACATGAATCAACTGCATAAATGAAATATTTTTCCTTAGTTTTGCACGCTTTCTGTTCAGTAGCTTTTCTTGAAATGATTTTGAAAAACAAAAAAGACAAATTTCAAAAGCTTTAGTGAAATAAAATTTATATTCAGTGTTTCTTTAAAAAAGCAGTGAAACATTGCATGTGTGACTGTGAGCTTGGGGTGTTAACAACTGAAGGCAGGGCTACCAATGTTGAAGCAATTAAAATCAGGAATGCTTAAGAGGCCAAAATTGGAGGAGCACAGGTATCTCAGAGGATTGTTGGCCTGGAGGAGATTAGAGATAAGGAGGGATGAAGCCTGGAAGGGATTTGAAAACAAGGATGAGAATTTTAATATCATGGCATTGATTAAGAGGGAGCCATTGATGGGTGATCAGGTTGTGTTGTGGGTTAGGATCTGGGCAGCAGGATTTTGAATGAACTTAAGTTTATGGAGGATGGAAGATGAGAGGCCCAACAGGAGTCCCTTAGAATTGTCAAATATAGAGCTTAAAAAAGGAATGGATAAGGGTTTCAGTAACAGATGATCTGAGATAGAGGTGAAGGTGAAAATAGTGATGGAGCAAAAGTGTGGTCAGGAGCTCATCTCAGAGTCAAACACCAAAAACAACTTGCATTTATTTGGCAGCTTTAATGTTGGAAAACATCCCAAGGTGCTTCAGAGAAACTTTATAAAGCACAATTTGACACACAATCACATATGGTGCTATTAGGGCAGATGGTCAAAAGTTAGTTTAAAGAGGTTTTAACAAGTGTCTCAAAGGAGGAAAGAAAAGTAGAGAAGCAGAGAGGTTTAGGGAGGGAATTCCAGAGCTTTTGACTGAGGCACATGAAGGCATGGCCACAATGGTGGAGCAGTTAAAATCAGACTTGCTCAAGAGGCCAGATTTAGATGAACACCAATATCTTGGAGGGCGTGGGGCTGGGGGAGATTAAAAATCTATGGAGGGGTGAGGCCTCATAGAGATTTTAAAACAAAGGTGAGAATTTTAAAATTAAGGTGTTCTTTAACCATGGGTAATTAGGTCAGCAATCACAGGGGCAATAGGTGAACAGAACTTGGTGTGATTAAGGACATTAGCCCCCCAAGTTTAGGATGACAAGATTACAGAGGGTGGAAGTCAGTCAAGAGTGTGTTGGAATAGTCAAGCCCAGCGATAAAGGAATAGATGAAGGTTTCAGCAGCAGATGAGCGCTGAATTTTGAAGCCAAATACCTATCCACCTGTGCAAAAGCAAAATACTGTGGATTTTTTATTTATTCGTTTATTTATTCATTCACAGGATGTGGACTTCACTGGCTGGGTCAGCATTTATTGCCCATCCCTAGTTGCCCTTGAGAAGGTGGTGGTGAGCTGCCTTCTTGAACCGCTGTAGTCCATGTGATGTAGTTACACCCACAGTGCTGTTAGGGAGGGAGTTCCAGGATTTTGACCCAGCGACAGTGAGGAACCAGCAATATATTTCCAAGGCAGGATGGTGAGTGACTTGGAAGGGAACTTCCAGGTGGTGGTGTTCCCATCTGTCTGCTGCCCTTGTCCTTGTAGATGGTAGTGGTCGTGGGTTTGGAAGGTGCTGTCGAAGGAGCCTTGGTGAATTCCTGCAGTGCATCTTGTAGATGGTACACACTGCTGCTACTGTGCGTCGGTGGTGGAGGGAATGAATGTTTGTGGATGTGGTGCCAATCAAGGGGCTGCTTTGTCCTGGGCACTGTCAAGCTTTTGAGTGTTGTGGGAGCTGCATTCATTCAGGCAAGTGGGGAGTATTCCATCACACTCCTGACCTGTGCCTTGTGGATGGTGGATAGGCTTTAGGGAGTCAGGAGGTGAGTTACTCAGAGCAGGATTCCTAGCCTCTGACCTGCTCTTGTAGCTGCAGTATTTATATTGCTAGTCCTGTTCAGTTTCTGCTCAATGGATATTGATAGTGGGGGATTAAGTGATGGTAATACCATTGAACATCAAGGGCCGATGGTTGGATTCTCTTGTGTTGGAGATGATCATTGCCTGACACTTGTGAGGCATGAACGTTACTTGTAACTTGTCAGCCCAAGCCTGGATGTTGTGCAGATCTTGCTGCATTTGGGCATGGACTGCTTCAGTACCTGAAGAGTCATGAATGGTGCTGAACATTGTGCAATCATCAACATCCCCACTTCTGACCTTATGATGGAAGGAAGGTCATTGATGAAGCAGCTGAAGATGGTTAGGCTGAGGACACTACCCTGAGGAACTCCTGCAGTGATGTCCTGGTGCTGAGATGACTGATCTCCAACAACCACAACCGTCTTCCTTTGTGCTAGGTATGACTCCAACCAGCGGAGAATGTTCCCCCTGATTCCCATTGACTCCAGTTTTGCTAGGGCTCCTTGATGCCACACTTGGTCAAATGCGGCCTTGATGTCAAGGGCAGTCACTCACACTTCGGGAGTTTAGCTCTTTTGTCCATGTTTGAACCAAGACTGTAATGAGGTCAGGAGCTGAGTAGCCCGGGTGGAACACAAACTGTGCGTTAGTGAGCAGGTTATTGCTAAGCAAGTGCCGTTAGATAACACTATTGATGACCCCTTCCATTACTTTACTGATGATTCAGAGTAGACTGATGGGGCTGTAATTGACCAGGTTGGATTTGTCCTGCTATTTGTACAGGACATACCTGGGCAATTTTCCACATAGTCGGGTAGATGCCAGCATTGTAGCTATACTGGAACAGCTTGGCTAGGGGCGCGACAAGATCTGGAGCACAAGTCTTCAGTTATATTGCCGGAATATTGTCAGGGCCCATAGCCTTTGCAGTATCCAGTGCCTTCAGCCATTTCTTGATATCATGTGAACTGAATTGAATTGGCTGAAGACTGGCATCTGTGATGCTGGGGACCTCCGGAGGAGGCTGCGCACTTCTGGCTGCAGCTTTAGCTTTATCTTTTGCACTGATGTGTTGGGCTCCTCCATCGTTGAGGATGGGGATATTTGTGGAGCTTCTTCCTCCAGTGAGTTGTTTAATTGTGCACCACCATTCACAACTGGATGTGGCAGGACTTCGGAGCTTAAATTTGATCCGTTGGTTGTCGGATTGCTTAGGTCTGTCTATCACTTGCTGCTTATGCTGTTTGGCATGCAAGTAGTCCTGTGTTATAGCTTCAGCATGTTAACACCTCATTTTTAGGTATGCCTGGTGCTGCTCCTGGCATGCCATACTGCACTCTTCATTGAACCAGGCTTGATGGTAATGGTAGATTGGGGGATACGCCGGGCCATGAGGTTACAGATTGTGGTTGAGTACAATTCTGCTGCTGCTGATCTTCCACTGCACCTCATGTGTGCCCAGTCTTGAGTTGCTAGATCTGTTCGAAATCTATCCCATTTAGCACGGTGGTAGTGCCACACAACACGATGGAGGATGCCCTCAATGTGAAGGCTGGACTTCGTCTTTACAACGACTGTGCGGTGATCACTGCTACCAATACTGTCATGGACAGATGCACCTGCGGCAGGCAGGTTGGTGAGAATGAGGTCAAGTATCTTTTTTCCCCTTGGTTCCCTCACCACCAGCCGCAGACCCAGCCCAGCAGATATGTCATTTAGGACTTGGCCAGCTCGGTCAGTAGTGATGCTACCGAGCCATTCTTTGTGATGGACGTTGAAGTCCCCCACCCAGAGTATATTCTGTGCTCTTGCCACCCTCAGTACTTCCTCCAAGTGGTGTTCAACATGGAGGAGCACTGATTCATCAGCTGAGGGAGGGCAGTAAGTGGTAATCAGCAGGAGGTTTCCTTGCTCATGTTTGACCTGATGCCATGAGACCTCATGGGGTCCAGAGTCGATGTTGAGGACTCCCAGGGCAACCCCCTCCTGACTGAATACCACTGTGCTGCCATCTCTGCTGGGTCTGTCCTGCCAGTGGGACAGGACATATCGAGGGATGGTGATGGTGGTGTCTGGGACATTATCTGTTAGGTATGATTCTGTGAGGATGACTATGTCAGGCTGTTGCTTGACTAGTCTGTGAAACAGCTGACCCAATTTTGGCACTAGCCCCCAGATGTTAGTAAGGAGGACTTTGCAGGGTCGACAGGGCTGAGATTGCCATTTTCGTTTCCGGTGCCTAGGTCGATGCCAGGTGGTCCGTCCGGTTTCATTCCTTTTTTGTGACTTTGTAGCGGTTTGATACAACTGAGTGGCTTGCTAGGCCATTTAAGAGTCAACCACTTTGCTGTGATCTGGAGTCACATGTAGGCCAGACCAGGTAAGGGCGACAGATTTCCTTCCCTAAAGGACATTAGTGAACAGGATGGATTTTTACAACAATCGACAATGGTTCCATGGTCATCATTAGGCTTTCAATTCCAGATTTTAATTGAATTCAAAATCTACCATCTGCCATGGCGGGATTCAGTCCCCATAGCATTACCCTGGATCTCTGGATTGCTGGTCTAGCGACAATACCACTATGCCATCACCTCCCATTTTCTCTGGAAATCTGAGATAAAAACAGAAAATGCTGGAAATTCTGAGCAGATTAAACAGCCTCAGAAAGCAAATACAGTGGCAGGGAAAGGGGTGAGGGGCAGGAGTCTGGCGAGATTTAATGACAAAAGGGATGATCATGCGAGATTAAAGGGAGTGGTAATGGAACAGGTCAAGGAACAAAAGATCGGTTTAGAGGAGGTGTAAATGATAATAGCAGAAGCATCATAAACAGTTGTCATCCAAACAAAAATAAGAGCAGAGGCTATGATCTGAAATTGTTGAACTCAGCGTTGAATCTTATAGGCTGTAAAGTGCCTAATTAAAAAATGGGATTCTGTTCCTCAAGCTTTTTTGAGCTTCATTAGAACAGTGTAGGAGGTCAAGGACAGAGGTCGGAGTGGAAGTGAAGTGGAGAAGTGAAATGTCAGGCAACCAGAAGCATAGGATCACTCTAACAGACTGAACAGAAGCATTCCACAAAGCATTTGGTTTCTCAATGTACATGAGACCACGTGAGCAGCGAGTAGAGTATGCTAAATTGAAAGAAGTTCACCTAAATCACTATTCCACCTAGACGGAGTGTTTTGGGCCCTGGAAGGTGGGAAGAGAGGAGGTAAAGGCAGGTGTTGCAAATCCTGCATTTGCATGGGAAAAGGAGAGGGTGCTGGGGATGATTGAAGTGTGGACCAGGGGCCAGGATTTTTCAGTTGGCGTGCGGGGGCGGGCCCGACACACTGGCATGTAAAATGACACGTAATGACGTCAGGCGTGTGTCCCAACATCATCGCGATGTTTCATTCAGTGGGCATGCGCCAGAGTTGGCTGCATGCCCGCCAACAATTGATAGGCCTATTAAGGCCATTAACAAATTAATTAATGTCAAATTAACACTGCCAGTCCAACCTTACTGTTGGCAGGCAGGCGAAAAGGCAAAGTGGCCTTTATGCTTTTCAGGAAATCTCATCCCCAAGCAGGATGAGGTTTCCTAAAGCTTTTATGAATTAAATGAAAAGTTTTCCTGAAAAATAAAAACACAGTCACATGAGGGGACATGTTTCATTAAATTTTTATTAATTTTATTTATTACATTCAAAAGTGCTTCAATCTCCCTGAGGCAATCTCCCTCAGGAAGATTGAAGCGCTCTTTCAGATGAATGTGTGAAAGAGCGTTGGCCCCGACTCTTCCCTCCTCCCCTCACCCACACAGGTAGCGCTGAGCGCTACCACTCGCGCATTACGCTGGGCTGGCCTTAATTGGCCCGCCTATGTAAAATGGCGGTGCGGAGCCGATCGAAGGTGGCGGTCAGCTCCGCGACTGCCCCCACCTACTCCCACTGAGCCCACCTGACGCAGGAAAAATTCAGGCCAGGGTGTCACAGAGGGAACAGTCCCTTCAGAATGCCGAAAGGGAAGGGAGGGGAAGATGTGTTTTGTGGTGGTATCACATTAGAGATGGCGGAAAAGGCAGAGGATGATCTGTTGAATGGGCAGCATGGAAGGTGAGGACAAGTGAACCCTGTTGTGGTTTTGGGAGGGAGGGGAAGGGGTAAGAGCAGATATATGGGAAATTGAATGGCCCTGTCAACCACAGTTGAGGGGAATCTGTGGTTGAGGAAGAGGAAGAAATATCAGAAGAATGGTATTGATATTGTCAGAATACATACGAGGGAGATGGAGAAACTGGGAGATTGGAATCATTCAATCAAGTATCAGCCTTGGCTCAGTTGCTGGCACTCTTGCCTCTAAGTGAAAAGATTGTGGGTTCAAGTCCCAGTCCAGGACTTGAACATAATAGTCAAGGCTGACAATCTAGTGCAGTATGGAAGAAGCTCTGCATTGTCAGAGGATTTATCTCTCTGATGGGACGTTAAAGCTTTCTTAGGTGGCTATACAAGATCCCATAGTACCATTTTAAAGAAGAGCAGGGGAGTAATCCCTGGTATCCTGACCAAGATTTATTACTCAAACAATATCACTAAAACAGAATATCTGGTCATTATCACATTGCCATCTGTAGGAGCTTGCTGTGTGCAAATTGGCTAGTGTTTTTTCCACATTACAACAGGGAGTACACTTCAGAAGTACATAATTGGCTGTAAAAAATTTGAGACATCCTAAATTCATAAAAATATGAAGTAAATCCAAGTTTTTTTTTCTTTTTCAGCCGGTGCCTTATTCATGCCCTTTTTTTCTCCGAAATTTCCAAAGCTTTGAACTTAATCTGTAACCTTTTGTATTGAACTGTATTAAATGCCTTATGGGATTCTAACTACACATCATTTTCTGTTTCCATAGTGAGCACGGATTGTCAATTCCTCAAAGGAGCCAAGGAGTTTGGTTAGCCAGGATCCTCTCCATTGAAAGCTGTGTTGACTGCTATTCGAAGAAAGATTCTTTTCTCTCCTTGTTGTTTGTTGCTGAATAAAATGGACATGATCTCCCAGAACAGTACTTAGTGCCAGGGCCAGTGAAGGCACCACAGACATAATGGTCATTGCAAACTTAATTCAAGACAGGTGTGGGGAGCAAAGTCAAGATCTTTGTATGGTATTTGTTAACCTGACCAATAGTCTTGACACCATCAGACAGGTCAGACTTTGAAGATATATGAGGAAAAGGTTGTCTGGAGAGTTCTTGTCAGTTCAGAAACAGCTGAATAATGAAAGCCTGGCGGAATGTGCATTGATGGCACTCTGTCTAAACATTTCCCTGTTTTGAATGATGTGAAGCAAGAACAGATTATATCCGGTTACACTAGATGACACAACAAAGAACCTTCAAGTAAATTTGGATCACAAATCCATACAACAAGAAAAAAGCAAAATATGGCGGATGCTGGAAACCTGAAACAAAAACAGAAAATGCTGGAAAAACTCAGCAGGTCTGTCAACATCTGTGGAGAGAGAAACAGAGTTAACGTTTCGAGTCTGTACGGTCCTTCTTCAGACCGCTCTGAAGGAGGGTCATACGGACTCGAAACGTCAACTCTGTTTCTCTCTCCACAGATGCTGACAGACCTGCTGAGTTTTTCCAGCATTTTCTGTTTTCATGCAACAAGAAAACTGTTTGATCTATTAATACTGTGAGCATCAGTTGAAGTTTCTAAACAAATTTTACAATAACTTTTTTACGCTGATGATTGTACATTTGTGGTACATTCTGAAGAGGACCTTCAGCTGATGATGGATAGGTTTGCAATCAGCTTCTGCTAGTAGCTACGGGCTTACTATTAGTCCGAAGATGACTGAAGTAACATATAAACCAACTCCTGGGAAGCCATATGTTATACAACAGTCACTAATGGCAAAACTGAATCGAATGCAGTCAAAAACCCCCCCAATTGATGACACGGATCAATTAGAAAATGACTTACATGAAGAGTGCAATCCTGACCTTTGATGGACTATACACTCCAGTTTGGAATCAGCATGGTATCACTAAAATAACGGATTAAAGGCAGCCCAGGGTCTTAGTCCCATTTCAATGTCAGAGACAAGGGCCGGGATGGCTTCTGTGTGTCTAGGAATACATTGTACTCCCATGACTCGTGAAACTTCTTCTTAAGACCATCAGTGCTGCACAGGAATGCTACAATGATGCACACATGAAGATAATGATAAGGATGAAGCAAGTGAGCGGGATGTTCAAAGGAAGTTTCGAGTGTCTGGATAGGTTGGGGGTGCCTTGAAGTATATCCCCAGCAATGACTTGCAATTTATGGTAGAATGTTGTGCACTTCATAGCTTTCTAATCTGGAATGGACTGATGGTAGATATCTCAAAGGATGCCAGACTATCTGATGGTAATATTGCTGATGCTGTGAATCTAGCCCATGAAGAGCAGGCCCATGGTTAACTTGTTTGGTACACCATCACAGATGAATAGAATACTATTATTTGAAAGTCTCAGTTCATCAAAAATCTGCATTTTCTCACCAAACACTCAATGGTCTATGTAAAATACTTCTTCCTCACAGCTAGTCATCACACACCTTCTCTCAGGCTCCTCAGATCCTGGGATGGACATGGGACAGGTTAATTCTTTGTCATGGGATCCTTGGTAGAAGGTTCTGGGAAAGGGGATGGTAGCTGGTAAAGAGATAGAAGCATTAAAACAGATAATATATACATTCTCATGAACCTACTGAAGCCACAAAGACATCCATACTCCATTCTCAACAGCCAAACCAGAATCAAAGGCAATTATGGACTTGGTTTCCTCTTCATATGGTGTCAAATTTCAGATGTTGCCATGTTTTCGTTCAGTAGCCTGGTCTTCCACAGGATTGGTCTTATCCTGTAAAACGAATAAATAGTGTTAACTGGCTGCTGTAGTCGCCAGATCCTGCAGTCACAAGGATCGACAGAACAGAGAGTAGTTAGGTATATGTCAGGGAGCAAGGACCTAAGTTGTTTAAATTTCAACATGCAAGTCTGCCTTATAGTACATAAAATACTGAACATAAGTGCTGCTAAGTGACATGGTCCCATCTATACACTTACAGGCAATGCATAAGTATTGTTCTAGGAAATATCCATGTTTCTCTATGATTCAGTTATCTGCTCTATTACTTAACTGAAAACTCTTTTGCCTTTGCTGATCTACTGAATGTTTATAGCTGGTCCGTAATAGCAAATCTTACTCTTTTCTCTCAATGAAAATTCTTGTAGAGGCATGTGATTAATTGTAATGATTCTCTCTTGTTGTTGGGGAACTCTGAGTGGGATCAGTGTCTATTTATGTAGTGGGTAGGCCTTGACATCCACAAACTATCTGTTGACCTGATTTTGTTTTTGAAGAGACCAGGGAGAGCCAAATTTCATGGATACGTGTATCATGACAACTTCCAGAATATCTCTCATTGACATGCAGGATCCTTTGCAGGCTGTTATACACAATCTGTGCATTCAGGCACTAGAAGTCCTTCCTGTAGAGGAGGGTTGTCTGTAGGAGCATGCAAAGTAACATGGGTGCTGTCTATTGCATACTGGATCTTGGAAAAGCCTTCAACCACATAGAACTGGATAGCCCTATCCCACTGCTGCCTTGCTGTGTTACCAAAGTTGATGAGTTTCCCAGGTATTCAGTAAAGAGCATTAGTCACTTGACAAATACATGGCCATACTGCACCTTGGTTGATACTACAGAGTTCCCTCTGCAACTGTCTGAAATGATCTTGTGTCATAAAGCATTTGTCAGCTTAATAGCCACAGACAGAGCAGTGTGAGCAGATAAGTGCAGCAGGTCCTTGTAAAGTAAGTGGCAGAGTTCCTCTATTGTCTCTTTGGTGAATCACACTCTCCTCATTGGACCTGTGTTGCCTGTAATAGTAGCTGGTGGGGTGAAGCCCATTAACTGCTGACTCACTTTCCTTTCCTCCACCCTTTGCTGTTCCTCCTTCATTATAATGGCATAGAATGATATGTCCATAAATAATTCCTTTTGTTGCTTCTAAGATGTCCTGATTGTGGGTAGAGGGGATGGGGTGTAAAACATTTGCAGTGACCTCAGATTTCTAGCAGCAATGAGAAGGAAGTCCAAGGCTGACTAGTAAGAACGCTACAAATTACTCCAAATATAATCCCAGTTGTATTAATCACTATTCAAACTCTCCAAACTCTGTGCAATTGGGCAAGCAGACTGGATCCCAGAAGGTTCCAAAATTTGTCTTTTAAGAATTCACCCAGTTGACCCAATCGCTCAGGGCCATCAGCAGAGTTGATGCGCCGTAACCAACCCCCCTCACCACAGGCAGATCAAAGACAGAGTTTCTGTGGATTCTGTGGATGTGCCTGAATTCCATCCACTTTCTCCATGCAAATTGTCGAGTTGCTGATGACTCCAGATGCACATAATCAGCCTGGAGCTCAGCATTGCCCTGGCCTCCAACAGTCCTCCAACTCGACTGTCACAGCCTATATCAGCTGCTCGGGTGCATCTGTGATTTGCTCACCACCTTGTGTCCCCAAATCTAAGCTCAAACGGATACCCACCGAAATGAGAATATCTGAGATGGTGGAGGGTGCCCCTCCCAAAAACTACAGTGGGCTTAGTGCTGCTGGGAACCAATGGGCGTGATCCTAGCATAACCACCAAGATCGCATCCCAGGAATTTAGGAGCCAGGACCTTTTAAATTTTTGTTAATGTACATGACCATTTCTTCTCTCGTGCTCTATCATAATTCTCACACACACATATGAGTACGAGGCAGAAGCCTCAACTGGCCAAGGTTTAGTGTGTTGAATATAATGGATTATTTTGTATTGCAAAACATGAAATTGTGCTTCTGGTGGCTGGCAAATTAGCAGTGCGCGGCACGGGGCCCGACCACTGAGGGAGCGGAGCCAGGCTGAGAGGTGGCGGAGGCAGCGTCAAGTCACATAATGTGGTGCTGGCACCATATTTAAAGAGCTGCTGCACTGAATTTAATGGGGACTGTCTGGAAACCTTGAGATAGAAAGAACAGAGGCAGCAAGAATGGCAGCATGAAAGCCTCATGGTTCAGTGATGCCCTCCTGCAAGCTCTCCTCCAGGCTGCAAGAGCATGGTGAGAAGTCCTCTTTTCAAGGCCCAGGATAAGGAGACTGGCCTGACTCACCAA
Source organism: Cetorhinus maximus (assembly GCF_964194155.1). Lineage (NCBI taxonomy): Eukaryota > Metazoa > Chordata > Chondrichthyes > Lamniformes > Cetorhinidae > Cetorhinus > Cetorhinus maximus. The sequence continues at coordinate 71,799,977 of NC_135894.1, forward strand.
GCAAGCCTGGAAGGAGATCACAGAGGAGATCAGCAGCTATGGGTTTGTCCCTGAACCTGGCTCCATTGCCACAAGCATGTCAAATTACCTTAATCAGTCTGAAAAGATGAGTACTCCATACCTCTTTTCCCTTTGGGGCTTGCTTGTAGCAACATGAGAGTGTGAGTTTGATGTCAGAGGCATGGCTGCATCCTGGCGAGAGGTGCCTGTCTTTGATTGATGACTCCCATGTAATCTCTCAAGAGTGGCCACAAGCAGGAGGCATTCATGTGCCCCCATCATGGACTGCTGGGCTGCCACCTGTATGGGCATTGTGCTTGGCTCCATGGAGATATTATCTCCATGTTCATCCTTCTGCTTTCAGAAGACTTCAAGAAACTTCAAGGAATGGGCCAAGACTGGCATTGAGGGACCACCCTAACTCCCATGGAGGAGGAGGCATTGGAATTGGCAGGGTAGCATGATGGCCACTCCATCTGTAATGACAAGAGTGCATATCCAAGAGAGTGAGTGGCCCAGTACAGAAACACAATGGAGACCCTGGTGCGCACAAGGCAATGTGTTCATGTACATGGAGCTCAACCCTAGGAACAGTTGGAAGGATGCAACGTGAAGCACATAACCTTTAAACTAACTGTTCTCTCGTGCAGATCAGACCAAAGAACAGGGTGTTGGAGTGACCAGGTGCAGCCATCTGCCTCTGAGAAGGAGAAGAGGATCTCAAAAAGTGCATCATAACATCACTCCACTGCACCCTCCACCATCGCAGATATTCTCATTTCAGTGGGTATCCGTTTGAGCTTAGATTTGGGGACACAAGGTGGTGAGCAAATCACAGAAGCACCTGAGCAGCTGATATAGGCTGTGACAGTCGAGTTGGAGGACTGTTGGAGGCCAGGGCAATGCTGAGCTCCAGGCTGATTATGTGCATCTGGAGTCATCAGCAACTCGACAATTGTTGCCGCTGCAGTGTGAGATAAGAGAACACCTGGTGGAGCTTCCAGAGGCTATGCATAGTCAAGCATGAATGATGGAGGAGTCAATCTCGGCGTTGAATGCCACCATGTCTCAGGTGTGTGAGCAATTGGTTTCATCCATTGTGAAATTGGCAGAACCCTCATGGAGAGCCAGATCCAGCTGACCACTCAGTGGATGTCTAAGATGTGGGCAGATTGCATGCCATCGCCTCGTCCATGATCTCAGATTAGCAGTGGCAAGACGAGAAGGGACAAGGTACCTGGAGTCTCCACCACATCCTTGCACTTTTCAGGTCAGCAGGGACAAACAAGTTTACTTTACAAGGGAGGAAGAACGACTGTCTTTCGTATCTTGGGGCTCCTCTCAGGGCAGTCCTGTGGTGCATAGTGGCTCCTCAGTCCCTCTGCCAGTGACACCAGTGTCTCTCAAGCAGACTATCAAGAAATGTGAAACCCTTGCTGGGGCATACCAAAGGGCTCAACCAATCTAAGCACCTAAAATGCATCTTCAGAAGCCCTATAAGCTGCTAAATGATAGTTCAGGCTGCCCTTTGGCACATGGTGTACCTGCCCTATGCATCTGTGCATAGGTTTCTCCCAGCCATTAGTCACCATGTCATCAGTAGATAACCATTGTCACCAAGTATCCATCCTGAAGGTGGGCTGGGGAGCCGGAAAAGCTGTGGCACCCGGGACTGCCGAAGTATGTTTCATCGTGGTTGCTTCCCGGGAACCAGGCCCACCCAATGAGGGAGAGTAGCAGCAGAGAGGGAGAGAGAGGCAAAGGCAATGGATTTCAGCAACCTTGGGGCTCAACAGGAGGGCTTGCCCTGGGGTGAGGACACAGAGGGCGCAGATGGGCACAGAATAATACCTTAAGGATCCGCCTGCAGTGATTGTAGTTGTTCATTGATGGAATGGAAGCCTTCCTACCAATAAAGGCCACTTTCTGTCCATGGGAGCCTTGACGGCCATATCTGTACAGTCAATCACACCCTGCACTTGGGGGAATCCAGCGATGGCCCCGAACCCAATGGCTCTCTCAGTCTGACTGAATGGATCAGTGCAGAAACATACATATTGCTGGCCCTCTTGAAAAGGGCATTGGTCACCACCTTGATGCATTGATGCACTGTGGACTGCAAAACTCTGCACTTATCTCCAGTGGATCCCTGGAAAGACCCGGAGGTGTAGTGGTTCTGTGCATGGTGACCTTCAGAGCCACTGGCATTGGGTGTCCACCTCAGCTCATCCTGCAGCATGGCACACAGATCAGTGATGGCCTCCCTGAAGAGGCAAAGTTGCTGACACTACCACTCAAACATTTGTAAACAACTGAGCTTCAGACAGCAGACCGTCTCTGGCAAGTAGCCTCTTCTTGTTTGCCATTTTAATATAATTTTAATTCAACATTATCCTTATTTAATTATCCGGTCCACTACTTCCTTGTTATCTGCTGAATTTGTTTATCTATTTTCGTGACTACATGATTTTTACACGTTTGCATATTTTTAACCTGATTACTTATTATATATGAATTTTTCAATGTAAGTCACACTGCAATTCAGCCTTCATGCTGCAAATGTATATCCTGAATAAAATATCATGATTATTATTCTGTGCCCATCTGCGCCCTCTGTGCCCTCACCCCAAGGCAAGCCCTCCTGTTGGCTCCAAGGTTCCTGAAATCCATTGCCTGTGCCTAGGCCTCTCTCCCTCTCTGCTGCTACTCTTCCTCATTGGGTGGGCCCCGAAGCTTGGATGAATGAGGTCCATATAAGAAACAGAAAATGCTGGAAACACTCAGCAGGTTTGGCAGCATCTGTGGAGAGAGAAACAGAGTTAATGTTTTGAGTCCATATCACTCTTCTTCAGGGCTAAAGAGAAGTAGAAATGTGATGGAATTTATATTGTTTAAGAAGGGGTGGAGCAGGTGGAGCCAAAATAGAAGGTCAGGGCTAGGTGGGAGCTCAGAAGAGATTGACAAAGGTCATGGACACAAGACAAAGGGAGTGTTAGTGGTGGTGTTAAAGACTAAAGAAGATGCTGATAGTGGCATAAAAGTAAGATAGCAGAATGTGTTAATAGCAGAACAAGGGTCAGGGCTCTGTGAAAGCACAACAAGGGCAGAATTTTTAGGGTGGCGCGCAGGCATGCACCTGACCCGATTGGACGCAAAATCGCACGGGATGCCATCAGACAAGCATCCCAAAATCATCCTGCACTCACGCGATATTTAGGTCGGCAGAAGGCATAAAAGTCAGAAGCACACCCACCAACAATTAAGAAGCCAATTAGTATAATTGAAATTACAATTGTCTCCGATTTTTCGTGGTCTGTCCAATCTTAATGGTTGGCGGATGGGCAAATCAGCCTTGCGGATTTTGCATTTTTCATGAAACCTCATCCAAGGACGGGATGAGGTTTCCGTTATTTAATGAAAAAAAATAAGAACCTATGGACAGCATTTTTATCATGTATATGTTCAGGTGACTGATTGTGACATTTTTTTCCTGGTTTTAAAATCTTTAATTGCTTTCAAGTCTTCAGCTCCCTGAGGCAGCTCTCTGCCTTCAGGGAGGCTTTCATTCAGCACTCGCCCACGCTTATGTCAGAGCCTGCCCTCCTCCTGCCCCGACCCCAGCAACGCTGAGCATTTCAGCATGCAGTTCATGCTGGCTGGCCGTTAATTGGCCAGCCAACGTAAAATCGCAGTTGGGGACTGATCTCCAGCCAATCCTGGGCCCGCCGATCACGCCCACCCAACAACCTAAAAATCCTGCCCATAGAAACAAGTGACAGGTGACCCTGTTGGGGGACGGGGGAGGTGGGGGGGGGGGTGGTGGTTGGGGAAAAAAGATAAAAAAGGATTTTTTAAAATATTAAAAAATAAAAAAGATGAATAAATAAAAAGACAGAAAGAAAATAAATTTTAAAAATTAAAATACTGAACTAAAAAGGGGGTGGGGATGGAGGAGAGAGTTCATGGTCTGAAGTTGTTGAACTCAATGTTAAGTCCGGAAGGCTGTGAAGTACCTAGTCGGAAGATGAGGTGCTTTTCCTCCAGTTTGCATTGGGCTTCACTGGAACATTGCAGCAGGCCAAGGATGGACATGTGGGCATGAGAGCAGGGCGGTGTGTTGAAATGGCAAGCAACAGGAAGGCCTGGGTCTTGCTTGCGGACAGACCTAAGGTGTTCCGCAAATCGGCCACCCAGTCTGTGTTTGGTCTCCCCAGTGGAGAGGAGACCGCATTGGGGGCAACGAACACAGTAGACCAAATTGAAGGAGATGGCAAGTGAATCACTGCTTCATGTGAAAGCAGTGTTTGGGGCCTTGGACAGGGAGGAGGTAAAGGGGCAGGTTCTACGATTGCACGGGAAGTTGCCATGGGAAAGGGATGAGGAGTTCGGTGTGATGGAGGAGTGGCCCAGGGTGTCAAGGAAGGAATGGTCCCTACAGAATGCTGACAGGGATGGTGAGGGGAAGGTGTATCTGGTGATGGCATCATACTGGAGTTGGAGGAAATGGTGGGGGATGATCCTTTGTATGCGGAGGCTGGTGGCATGAAAAATGAGGACAAGGGGGACCCTATCATGGTTCTGGGAGAAAGGGGAAAGGGTGAGGGTAGAGGTGTGGGAGATGGGTCAAACACGGTTGAGGGCCCTGTCAACCACAGAGTGGGGGTGCCCTCGGTCCATGAATGAGGTCCATGTCTGTTGTCATCTCTCAGTTTCCAAAATCTCTTATGCAAACACACCATCACCCCTGTTTCCCTACCTGCATTTCTTGTACTCAAGTGCCAGTGTCCAGATGGGACTTAATTGACAGCACATATTTGTAGGTATCAGTACTGATACCTTTCACCGCCTCCCACCCCCACCACTTACCACTTCTGCCTTTGTTTCCTAGTGCCCACTCTGCTCCACCAGCCTCCCTAGAATGCCACTCAGGCTCACTCCATAGCAGCAGGAAAAAACCAGCATGGAGCTTCATTTGCTTACCACCTCCTTTTCCCAGGCAGGTCTCTGAAGCCCTATGGTTCCCATGTACCATCGGTAAAATTTAGAACTCCCCTATAAAATCACTCACAGCTGGCCAATTAACTGGCAAAGTTACCTTCCCGCTGTGCCCATGGCCATCATAGGGAATGTTCGGCAGCAACGTGACAATATTGGGCTTCCACTCTAATGTCTTCCGTTTCGATATTCCGCACCCCCACCAATCCCATCCACAAAGGACCCAGAAAATTCCAGCCAATATTTCAGTGAATGAAGGTTTAATCTATAGACCAGATTCCCCAGAGAGATGATGGAGACAATCAGTATTGATAATTTCCTGCATTGGTGTACTAGTAACTAAATGGAGCTGGCTGCTTGGCATTAGATTCAACCTTTGTGACCCCAATGAGTGGAATACAGTACTTATCTGAGAATACCCCAGACCTCAGGTATCACTGCAGTGCTAAAAAAAAATTTCTTGATGAGGCCTGCTGTAATGTGTGAGACAGTGATTCCACAGTGCCCTGGGCTCTCCTTTTGGGAAGATGCAAAAGAGGAGAAAATGACAGCTAGCTACATCGCCAAGTTATTGCCTTCAAAGAGAGGTAAGAATATACACATTTTAGCGTAGAAATGCTAACTTTTCATTCTTACAATAAACCCATTGTAATCAAATAAACATTTTATGTTAAAAACAATTAACACTGTTGAGAAATAAATGCAAGAGTTGACAGGAGTCATTTAATACAGAATTTACACAGATTATTTCCTTCAATCAGCAGTTCCTCATCATGCTGTGAGAAAATCCGAAATATTTGACATGTATATATAATGTAAATTTCTATAAAACAATAGATTCTATATTTGCATGTAATTGTACATTTGTGCAAGGGAAGCTATGCCAGTATTCAGCTGCTCAATCACAAGAATAGATACCCTCCCTGGATGATAGATACATAGCAAGAGAGCAACATATAGAGCGTACAAGGCTAGATTCTGCTTTGAGGTGCACAATTAATTTTGTGCAATGTTTCAGTGCAGAAGGTGATGTGCTTCATTATTTGGTACAGAGTATGATCTATTTGACTTACAGGCACTGATGTGCACTTTGTGTGTTAATGTGATTTTACACAAGTGCCGATGTGGCATAAAGCAATTCCACTAACAAAATATTAACTGAAGAAAGGAAAAGCAGCAGGTGAGTGACTGCCATTTTGACGTTGTTTTGGTGAAGGGTTATTTGCCAATAAAGCCACTAGTATTATGGAATCAAAACACCCTCAGAATTTGTGGGTATTGCATTTATTATACTGAGTGATCTAACTGCAGTCATTTATTTTTAATAACTAAAGGTTGTGTGAAGAATAAAAGAGTTGAAAGTATCAGCCCCAGACAAATTGTACTCTTGGCAATGTCACTGACTAAAACACATTCCATATTAACTGCCTTTTCCTAGACCACCAATGTAGCCGCTATCGATACCGGTGAATTAATAACAACAACTTATGTGTATAAAGCACTTTTACAGTAAACGTTTCACAGTTGGATTCCGACCATAGGAGGAGGAAGGTAGAAACCTAGGACTGTAAATGGTTACAAATGGAAGGAGGCCCTTTGGCCCATCATGTATATGCCAGCTTTTTCCTGAAGTTAATGACATTGGTCTGCTCTCTCTCCAGTATCTTCCCCTGCTTCAAATATTTATTTACTTTTCCCTTATAAGATGAAATAGTTTCTGACTGAAGCATTCCTTGTGGCAAAGCATTCCATGTTCCAAAAAAGTTCCATAAATTTAAATAAATAAATATAAATGGAAGCACAGAGTACAAAATCAAGGAAGTTATGATGAACCTTTACAAACCATTGGTTTGGCTTCAGTTTGAGTATTGTGGCCAATTCTGGGCACCACACTTTGGGAAGGATGTGAAGGTATTCGAGAGGGTGCAGAAAAGATTTATAAGAATGGTTCCAAGGTTGGGGCATTTTATTAACATTGATAGATTAGGGAAGCTGGGCCTGCTGTCCTTAGAGAAGAGAAGGTTTCGAGGAGATTTAATAGAGGTATTCAAAATCTTGAAAGGCCTAGCTAGAGTAGGTATGGAGAAATTGTTCCCTTTGGCAGAATGGTCAAGAACTAGAGGACACAGATTTAAGGTGAATGGCAAAAGAACTAAAGGCAACATGAGGAAAAGTTCTTTTACACAGTGACTGGTTAGGATCTTGAATGCACTGCCTAGGAGTGTGGTAGAGGCAGAATCAATCATAGCTTTCAAAGGGAAATTGGATATTTTCTGAAGGAAAAATATTGCAGGACTGAGGGAAAAAGGCGGGGGAGTTTTTGAATTATTCCTGCAGAGAGCCGGCACAGACACAACGGGTTGAATGGCATCCTTCTTTTCAATGATGCTGTGTAAAAAAGTTTCCCCTTACCTCTCTCCTCACTCTCTTTAAATTCATGGCACATTGTCAGACTCCTCAACCAGGGAAATAGTCTTGCCTTATTCACTTTATTAAAATCCTTCCTTACTTTAAAAACTTCTATTGAATTTCCTCTCAGCCTTCTTTGACCCTGTGGGAATAGCCCAATTATCTCAACTCTTCCTTGTTCCTATCATTTCTCATGCTTGGCAATTTCCTGGTGAATCTATCTTTTGTACATTTTCTGTGGCTTTAATATTCTTTCTCTCATAGAATGTAAAAACTACACACCTTACTCTATCTGTGACTTAACTATTGTTTGTACAAATTTATCACAACCCCTTTGCTCTTGTATCTATGCCCCATTTATAAAGGCTGAAGAGCTATTGGCCTTTTTTAGGGCTTTACCTACTTGCATTTTTTAGGAAATATATATCTGCACACAAGGTTTTCTATTTTCCTGCACACCCTTCAATGCCTTTCCATTGAGTTTATACTTTACTTCCTTGTTTTTCCTCCAAAATATATTAGCTAAGAAAATGTTTAGGTTGCAGCCTCCAGCAGTTCCTTTAAGGACCACTAGTTAGGTCACAAGAGGAACCAAAACTAATTAAGCTGGCCTTGCGTCTCCTCTACTCAGCACAGACCAGTTTCCCAGGGAGAGCCTTCAACAGAAGTTAGGCCCCTTGTTGGCATATGCAAGCAACCTAACACCTATTTCTGACAGCTACCTGGGATGCTTGAATATCACACAAGCCAATATAGTGGGAGACTTGTTTGAGGATATGGGTGAGTGATTGAAGTGTGCTCTGCCTGAAGGCAGGTCCTTGGCTCATTATCTGCTGATCCTTTACCCTGAATCATTTCCTTGGCTGATTTTGTTTTTCAGGGGTAGTTTGCCATTGCCTTCCACTTACTACCAGGCAGCACAAGGAATCAGGCCCCAGGTTTGCCTTAGTAAAAGCAGGAATCAAACCCGTGCTGTTGTCATTATTCTGAACCGCAGATTAGCCATCTACCCAACTCCACTAGCTGGCTTCCTATTTGAAATTGAGCTTTTTGCTCTGGTTTTGCATCTGAAAAACCAAGCCCATTTCCTACCACTCTGTTTGGAAATGGGTTTACAGGAAGGATTTTTGCATGTGTAGTTTTGCAGGAAACCTAACATTGAAGTCCTATGGTAATCCTGCTCTATTTGATATATTAGGAGGAGGAGGAAGAGAACTGGTCTGGTCCTTGAGGCACGAGATGTCAGAGGACTGTTCAGAACCACTCTCATCCCGCCCTTCCCTTACAGCATGTGCAGACCAAGGCGAACATTCATGCATCAAACTGAAAAGCAATGCCTGCAGTGGACCAATCCTGGCGGTAGCTGGAGTGGATAGACATCCTGTATAAAAGTCTTCATCGGAGGTTGCTTTGGATGCAGCTGGTTAGATGTTTGCCTTTACTGGGTGAAAGCAGCAGCTGGCTGTTGGGAGACTGAAGGTCCAGCATCCCAGAGGCTGTCCATTGTTTCATTGTGCAGTCGGGGTCTAGAAGGGGGTTTGGGAATTACCTATTCTCCCAAAGTATTCTGCTCGAGTCTGTAGTTTCTCAAAACCACTACTCTTTACTTACATCAAGCATTTACACATTTGGACCTCTACACAAGCCTGGAGCTTCTTCTCCTTCCAGGTCTCTCTTACTTCTCAGTCATGTGATCTAACATTATTACATCACCATCTTGGATGCTTCTGATGTTAACCCTTTACTCTACATCTCCCCCCAAGTCTTTATCCCTGTCATATTTACATCCTCCGATACCTCCCTCCAAAGTCTCAGGCTTCCCAGGATCAGTCTCTGAGGTGCCTTGGCCAATCTCCCTAGTCTCGTTTTAATCTCCTTTTGAGGTTGAGGATATTCCATACTCTCCGTCCTGTCAGTGTGAGTGTTCTTCTCCTAATGGCTCTGGAGCTTGTAATAAGTCTGTCTGCTTCTTCATCAAGATCTCAGTAGTAAACCCAAGTTTCTATGTCTTTCTCTCCAAGGATATGGAGGCACTACGGTTTCTCCTTACAAGACCCTGGTCCGTCATAATCCTGTACGATCTTGGTTGCGGAGTTTTATCAATGATTGTCTTCCTAATGTTGGTCTCGGACCCATACTCTCTCCCAAGGCTTCAGTACTGTTAACTGCCTGTGAATAAAGTTCCAAGCCTGGATGTTTCTCTGTTCTCCCTCATGCTGTTTTACGCTCTCATGGTCATTTGTGGTGATGGTGGGTTTGAATTTTTGTTCCTGGCTGCTTATGGCCCAAGTAAGGCAGTTAGAAATCATTTTTTCTGTAGATCGAGTAATGCCTGGCCACAAAACTGATTGCTAGGCTCTCACACAACATTTTGCTATTCCTTAAACACCTTTGTGAAATCTTTGAAGGGCATCAAGCCGGAGTGCTCTCGGTATGCCTATTCTCTTGTTGAAGACTAGTAAGTCATCAATGACTGTGAGATGCTTGTGCTGTTCAGAGTACTGCCATGGTATTGGATTACCGGGTTATGGTCTGGCTCCTTCCAGATAATATTCTCCAACTCGGAGACACTTTTCATCTCATTGCTGGACTTGTTTTATTTGCTGCAACTTTTTTTTTGCAGTGGCTGGTAAGTGCTGAGTGATTTTTTTTATTCACTCATGGGATGTGGGCATCGCAGGCTAAGCTAGCATTTATTCCCCATCCCTAATTGCCCTTGAGAAGGTGGTGGTGTGCTGCCTCCTTCAACTGCTGCAGTCCATGTGGTGTAGGTACACCCAAGGTGCTCTTAGGGAGGGAGTTCCAGGATTTTGACCCAGTGACAGTGAAGGAATGGTGATATATTTCCAAGTCAGGATGGTGAGCGGCTTGGAGAGGAACTTCCAGGTGGTGGTAGTGTTCCCATGTGTCTGCTGCCCTTGTCCTTCTGGGTGGTCGTGGTCATGGGTTTGGAAGGTGCTGTCTAAGGAGCCTTGAGGCAGAATTTTGCCCTCGTCGGGCGGGCGCGGCTGGTGGGCCCGGGAGCAGACGCGAAGCCGACTGCCGCCCGTGATTGGGCCCCAACCACGATTTCAGGCTGGCGGGCCAATTAATGGTCAGCCAGTATGAAACGCGCGCTGCAAAGCTCAGCGCTGCCAGGGTGGGGGTGGGAGGAGCACGGGCGCTGAAGCTTGCACATGTGCGTGGGCGCGCGCAGTAAAAGCTCCCTGAGGCAAAGGGTTGCCTCAGGGAGCTGAAGATTTTTAATAAAAATAAAGATATATAAAATAATGAAAACATGTCCCCTCATGTGACACTGTCACATGAGCAGAGACATGTTAAATATGAGTGTAGAAAGTTCTTTACAAATCACTGGTCAAAACCTCATCCTGCCCATGGATGAGGTTTCACCAAAAATGCACAGGCCACTTGGCCTTTTCATCCGCCCACCAACCGAACGGTTGGATGGGCAGCGAAAAGTTCCACTCAATTAATTGATTAAGGGCCTTAATAGGCCGCTTAAATGTCGGCAGGCGCGCTACCGGAATATTGTGCAAGTGCGCGATGACGTTAGGATGCTCACCCGACGTCAACACACGTCATTTTATATTCATTCAGGTCAGGTGCACGCCCGCCCAACAAGAGAAAAGCTCTGGCCTTGGTGAATTCCTGCAGTGCATCTTGTTGATGATACACACTGCTGCCACTGTTCATCGGTGGCGGAGAGAGTGAATGTTTGTGTATGTGGTGCCAATCAATGGGCTGTTTTGTCCTGGATTGTGTCAAGCTTCTTGAGTGTCGTTGTAGCTGTACCCATCCAGGCAAGTGAGGAGAATTCCATCACACTCCTGACTTGTGCCTTGTAGATGGTGGACAGGCTTTGGGGAGTCACGAGGTGAGTTACTCACTGCAGGATTCCTGGCCTCTGACCTGCTCTTGTACCCACAGTATTTATATGGCTAGTCCAGTTCAGTTTTTTGTCAATGGTAACCCCCAGGATGTTGATAGTGGGGGATTCAATGATGGGGGTAATGCCATTGAATGTCAAGGGGTGATGATTAGATTCTCTCTTGTTGGAGACAGTCATCGCCTGGCACTTGTGTGGCACAAGTGTTACTTGCCACTTGTCAGCCCAAGCCTGGATATTGTCTAGGTCTTGCTGCATTTCGCGGTATCACAATATCCTTACAGTGCAAAAGGAGGCCATTCGGCCCATCAAGTCTGCACTGGCTCTCTGAAAGAGCATTCTACATTGTCCCACTGCCCTGCCTTATCCCTGTAACCTTGCACATTCTCTACTTTCAGGGAGCAATCCAATTCCCTCTTTTAATTACCTTGATCGAACCTGCCTCCACCACCCTTTCAGGAAGTTTGTTCCAGACTCCAACCACCCTCTGGTGAAAAAAATTTTCCTCACATGACATCGACTCCTTTTGCTGATTATTTTGAGTCTGTGCCCTCTACTTCTTGATGTTCTCTTGAGTGGGAACAGTTTCTCACAATTTGGTGGAAACCTGCCAACTTGGTCGACCATCTTGAGGAATCGTTGAAGCTCAGTTTTGTTCCTGGGTGGTGGAAATTTTCTGATTACTTTTGTTTTTTGTGGATCAGTTATGATTCCAATGGCTTTAACTATGTGACCTAGAAACTTGATCATAGTTCGACAAACTCAAATTTTCCATTCGATGATAGGTCTGCATCCTGTAGGACTCTCAGGACTGCTTCTACTCTGCAATCCTGCTTTTCTCTCATGGAGAAATGTATAAGTATGTCAGCTATATAGCATAATATTCCTTCCCATGCCTTCTGGAATGTGAGACATTTTTCTCTGGAAAATTTCTGGAGTAGTTGCTATTCCAAAGGGTAAACCATTGAAACATAACAACCGAATGGCATTATAAATGTGGTCAGCGATCAGGATTCTTTGTCTAGAGACAACAGGCAAAATCCACTGTTCGCATCCAATTTGGAAAACCAGGTACTCTTGGCTATTTTGGCAAGGCTCTCAACCACTGAGGCCATTGGGTGGATCTCACCTCCACTGATTTGTTTAGTTGAGTTAAATCCACGCAGATTCTTCTAGAGCCTTTTGGCTTTGGGACCGTAACCATACCTGAACCCTATTTTGTCGGCATGGTGACAGGTGAGATAACCCCTTGCTGCTGCATGTTTTCAGTTTCATCTTTGACTTTATCCAAGAGTGGGTGAGGGAAGTTCTTCAGTGTAAAGAGGCAAATTGGCTTAGCTTCAGCAACTTTGTCTGCTTTATAGATTTATTTCAGTTTTAGATATGCCTTTCTGCTTAGTAGAGAGCACTTTCGATTTTGAATGACTTAGGGAGGTTCAAGGATTTCTCGGTCTTTATATTTCAGCTTTTCCATGAGTTGGCCTTTCATTTTTGAAGTTGTCCCATCAGGACTCTGTAATTTGATAGACAGGGGTTGCAATGCAATCTACTTACGCTATTTAATTTCATCTGATAAAACAGAAATCCCTGCTCCTGTGTCTAGTTTAAACTTTGTGGGGTATCCAACTACTTTGAGTTTAATACTCCAATATTTGTTTTCAGTATCATCTACCTTCCCCCAGGAACATTAATTCCTTTGCTTGTGGCTCTTCTATTTCTTCTATGCGGCCCTTTTTTAAAATTTCCTCCCTCTTTTTACAGGTTGTCATACAGACTCGAAACGTTAACTCTGTTTCTCTCTTCATGGATGCTGTCAGACCTGCTGAGTTTTTCCAGCATTTTCTGTTTTTATTTCAGATTTCCAGCATCTGCAGTATTTTGCTTTTATCTCAGGAAACAGAATCCTGAAGCTAAAAGAAAACAGAGGGGAAGAAATCACGGGGAAGGAGAGGTCCCTTGGAGAAGATTGAGTGAGACCATTCAGTTTGCAGACCATAAAAGAGAAAGCGTACCAAAGCATAAGCCTGCCAAAATGGGGAAAAGCACGCCAACTGCCACTTTGACATGTCTTCGGTGTGGCGGGAACAAACCACACAGGCGAGAAGAATGTCCAATGGAGATGGGGCTCTGAAGAAGAGCCATACGGACTTGAAACATTAATTCTGTTTCTCTCTCCACAGATGCTGCCAGACCTGCTGAGTTTTTCCAGCTTTTTCTGCTTTTATTTCTGTTTCCTGAGTTCCATTTGCCTCACAACCAGCACAGCTTTCGCTAGTGTTAAATCCTCTCTTGTCTGCAAGGGATCTGATAATGCTGCGCCTAGTACCTGACCACGATTCTATCATGAATCAGCTCATCCTTTAGGGTTCTGCAATCACAGTTCCCTGCTAGTCTATAGAGGTGGTTGTTGAACGAATCCATGTTTTCACCTGGTCTTCGTTTTCTTCAATTAAATTTGGCCCTCTCTATTATTAAATTCTGATGGACGTTGAAATAAGAGTCAAAAGCTTGCAGGACTTTTTCATAAGAAGTTGAAGTCCAATCAACCCCCTGCCTCGCGATCACATTGTTAGTGATAGGTCCTACTGCATAAATAATGTGCTGACCTGGTTTTTTTGATTTTTTTTTGTGTAACCCTGAAGCAGTTCTGTACCTTGTGAACCATTTTCTCCAGTTATCCCAGTTCTGGGCCTGTTACGAGCTTTCTGCACTCTGAAATGGTTTTGATGGTGTTAGTGTGGTTCCCATGCTTCTGTTGAGCCCTGGAATTGTTCCTGCTTCAGTGCTATGCTGGCTACTTTGGGCCTTTGCTCACTGCTGTCTGGCCCCTGGGCTTGTATCTGTGACTCCAGCAATGTTCTGATGTCTTGGTGAGTCTTCATTGTTTTTCTTTTCTCCTTCCTCTGCGGATCTCTTTTCTTGCCAGCCCTCTAGCTTCTTTTTAAGCTTCGCTCAGTCTTTTACTTGTTGTCACCATGTTTTGTTGTGTGACCAGGCTCTAGACAGGGGTTTTGGGGATTGTCCATCCTCCCAAAGTACACTGCTCAAGTCTACAGTTTCCTAAAACCATCACTCTTTAATTGCACATTTGGACTCCTAGGCGAGGTTGGAGCTTCTCCTCCTTTCAGAGCTCGCTTGCTTCTCAGTCATGTGATCTGACATCATTTTTACATCAGCATCATATGTGCTTCTGAAGTTAACCCTTCACCCTACACCCACCAGCGCCGAGAGGAGGTTGCCAGTAGCAGGGTAGGTCCATGTATTGTAAGGGGCAGGGAGAGTAGGTTGGAACAGCAGTAGCCTGGATTCATCTTGTGTGATCCAAAAGAGCACTCCTGCTCCTCTAGGCCTGACTAAGAAAACGTTCTTAACTTACTTTAAAGACCTGCTGCAGGAGCAGGTTGCAATGTAACCGGGGTCCAATTTACAACATGGCACTCTGATTTGCATTTTTTAATAAGGCTCCTGACAGATTTTGGCAAGAAGTCCACCCATCGCCAAAACGAGCAGTGTTTAAATTTGCAGAAGTGTGGACATGGAGTGGGAAACAGTGGTACTCCATTGCTGCTCCTTTCCTAGTGATCAGTAAGTTAAAATCCTCCCTATGTTTTTCCTGGGAGGCAGTCACAGCCTTGTGCCACATCCTGCAGGATGATTTGCAGCCAACCACCAGGGGAAGCAATGCATTCCGTGTTGCAGCAGAGACTGTAGCAGCCCTCAACATTCTTTTATCTCCATTTCCTTCCAGGATGCTGAAGGAGACATAATCAAGATTAATCATTCTGCAGTCCCTACAAGTATAAAGCAGTCAACTGGAGAAAATACTTCCATCATCCTTCTCATGGACATCTGGAAACAGCAGAAGAAAGCTCCAGAGTTTTCTTAGTTTTCAGGATATCCCAAAGTTCTTGGCACCACAGATTTCACAGATGTTATTCTGCATGTTTCTGTCCACAATACTGCTGCCTACATGAATTGCAAGGGCTTTCATTCCATCAATATGCAGCTATGTTGTTGTCATCTGCACAAGATCATACTGATCACATTCTTTGCACCTACCATGCCAATGACATTTGTCAGTTTCTGTTTTTATTTTAAACCAAACTACAGGTGTGGTTTATGATTTCTATGCACCATCCCCATACATTTGTTGAACACCGGTTTAATGAGATCAATGTTTCTACGCCATCATTGAGCACACCATTACAATCTTAAGGCACCATTTCTTGATAAGTCTGAGATCCATTATAGTTCAACCAGAATGTCATGCATGATGACATCTTGCTACATGTGATGTAATATGGAATACACTTGGAGTCGCCAAGTTTGACTATGGTTTTTCTGAGAAGGGAGACACCAGCTGGAATTTTCCAGCCCCATTAGTGTCGGGCAACATGGCGGGTGGGGGGGTGGGGGTGTGGGAGAGGGGCAATATGGCAAGAAGGCCAAAAATCGGTTTTACGCCCTCATGAAACCAGTTTGCGATTGTCCGGTCCACCCGTCAGTGGCAGGCCGCATTTCCCGCCGCCAATTGTCTGGAATGCCATTTTAATATATATGCATCTAATTATAAGCCCTGCTTGTCAGAATCAAGGTGAGGGAAGCCGCCATGCATTTGGAAAAGCTTGTCAAAAGTGAATATTCTTCCGCAGCTGAGACCGTTCAGTTGCAGCTCCATTGATATGCTTAGAGTTGGGCCTTTGAAGCTTTTCTGCCCACTCAAGCAATGGAAAAGCATGAAAGGGCCACCTAATGCTCCAGAACTTTTCACCCCTCGGGCGCAGACTGCAAATTAATGTGCGTTTTAGGAGGCAGCAGAGTAATTGGCCGACTGGGCAAGTTGTATAATCTCCTTGTGAAAGATGGCCAAGGTGCAGTCACTGGTGGAGGTGCTCACAGCTCCTTGCAATGACTTTATTAAGGTTTGAACCAGTATCCATCATGGTTCAAGCTAACAGTACAGCCTTGCAGTGCGGGTTAGGAGAATGCCTGAGCTGAGAGCACAGCATGCAGTTCAATGGCCGAAGCTGCTGCCAATGGGCCAAGTGGAGTGGGGGCGGAGGTGGATGGGGTTTCGGACAGCCAATGAGCACACTACACGCTGGCCATCCAAGTGGCAGCCAACACTCTCCAGCATGCGTTAAGGGGCCTTCAGACTTAACCAAGAGAGGTTGTTAGGGCACATATGCTAACTCATGCGTTTCTCTCTTTGATCCTGCAGGAGGAGAACATCAGGATCATGCAGCCTGGTGATTCAGCAGTATGCCTTATGGCTTACAGAGACCAGAGATGCAGAAGAAGAGGCACCTGGGCTTGGCAAAGGGAGGAACACCTCCCTCAAGATGAAGTGGTGGCAGGGCCTGCTGCACATGCAGCTGAAGAGCTATAGCGAGCCGTCGATCATAGGCACCTATCTGGACACAGTGTCAATAGATGTCGCCTGTCATTCCTGCAGATGATTGAAGCCAATGTCACCAAAGACTACGCATGTCTAGGGAACTGGTTGGACACATATACCACCTGTTGCAGGATTTGGCGCCATGGGGACATGGAGGGCATCCATTGCCAGTGGCTGTGAAAGTGACCATGGTGCTCAATTTTTACGCCAGTAGCTCCTTTCAGGGCTCCACAGGTGACCTGTGTGATTTCGCAAGCCTCCACACACAAGTGTATCCAGGAGGTCACAGGCACCATCTTTGTGAAGGCACAGAACTTTGTGTATTTCACCCAGGATCACGAAAGCCAGGAAGCAAGAGAGCTGGGATTTGCGCAGATCACTGCCATTGGCAGGGTGCCATTGACTACGCTTATGTGGCACATAGATTTCCATGGCAAAAAGCAGTCAACTATGCCAACTGCAAGGGCTTCCACCCGCTGAATGTTCAGCTGGTGTGTGACCACCACAAACAATCCTACAGGTTTGCGCATGATTCCCAGGGAGTGTCCATGGCTCCTACATCCTTAGCAGGTCTCAGATCCCTGACATCTAACAGGGTCCATCGAGGCTGCAGGGTTGGTTTCCTGGGGACAAGGGCTACCCGCAGAGGACGTGGCTGATGATGCCTGTACGGTGGCCTCAGACTGCAGTAGAGCGACGGTGTAACGATGTTCATGTCGCGACCTGGACTTTGGTGGAGCAAACGATAGGCATTTAGAAAACGAGGTTCCAGTACCTCAACAGGTCGGAGGGTGCCGCACATCATCGTTGCTTGTTGCTTGCTGCGTGCTACACAACCTGGTGCTGCTGCAACGGAGGGAGGATCTGGCTGAGGAGGAGATGGAGCAGCTGCACATATCCTCCCATCAGGAGGACGTCGAAGGAGATGATGATGATGATGATGAGGTCCTTGATGGCGAGGATGCCGGTGATGAGACCATTGCACTGGCCAGATGAGGCAGGCATGCTTGGGGGGCCCTTATAGTCGCAAGATTCGTGGAGGATGATGACGACATGCAGTCAGGACATTCCTTAGACCTTCACATAGCCTTGGTGAATTCCTGACTCCTGTCTGGATGGGGGCAGCTTGCTTGCACACTGTGATTAGGGTCGGACACCATCGTGAAATTTTAAATGCACCTGACCCTTTGTCAGCATTCAGCACCTGTCCCCTTCAGGAGCACAGTGTCACTGGTCACAGGTGCTGAAGAGATGGGGGCCAACCCCAACTCAAAGTTGCTGAGAGCACACAGAGAGAAAGACAGAACTCTGTGACGCCTGCCCACAACATTCTGGCAGCAATGACAAGCACCATCAAGGTGCAGACATCAATTAGGGTGTCATCAAGATTCTTCATCTGAGGTGTCCTCAGGGCTTGTGTCGAGGACCTGGCTCATGTACCCCCTCGGCTGCTTTCCAGATGTGCCTGCGAAAGCAAGGAGAGATAATTAATGCATGGCAGGGGACTGCAGAACAGGGGAGTTCACTCACAGACTGGTTGATGTACTGCTGGATCCTCACTTGGTTGAGCACTGCCAAACTCACCGTCAATACAGGAACAGTCCCAATCGTCACCAGCCAGCTGGATGGCTGTTTTCCAAGTCCGTGAAGACCTTGATGTCAGGCATTCCTCCACCAGTCTGCGACCTCTCCCTTTTGCAGTGTGCCAGCTGGTCCTGCATGAAGACAGGTGAAGAGAGTGTAAGCAGACGCCTGCCAGACCAGATGAGAAGGATAAAAACAAAAAGCTAAAAGTTACTGCGGATGCTGGAAATCCAAAACAAAAACAGAATTACCTGGAAAAACTCAGCAGGTCTGGCAGCATCGGTGGAGAAGAAAACAGTTGACATTTCGAGTCCTCGCGACCCTTCGGCAGAACTGAAGTAATATTAGGAGAGAGGTGAAATATAAGCTGGTCTAAGGCGGGGGGCGGGGGGAGAGAGAAGTTGAGGGTGGGGTGGTTGTGGGGATAAGCAAGCAGTGATAGGAGCAGATAATCAAAAGATGTCACAGATAAAAGGATCAAAGAGGTGTTGAAGGTGGTGATATTATCTAAGAAAAGTGCTAATTAAGAATGGATGGCAGGACACTCAAGGTACAGCTCTAGTGGGGTTGGGGTGGACAGACTAACAAAGTATTAGTTGTAGATTTAAAAATAATGGAAAAAGGTGGGAAAAGAAGAATCTATATAAATTATTGAAAAAAAAAAGGGGGAAGAAACGGGGTGGGGATCGGGGGAAGGGGAGTTTAAGATCTAAAGTTGTTGAATTCAATATTCAGCCCGGAAGGCTGTAAAGTGCCTAGTCGGAAGATGAGGTGCTGTTCCTCCAGTTTGCGTTAGGCTTCACTGGAACAATGCAGCAAGCCAAGGACAGACATGTGGGCAAGAGAACAGGGTGGAGTGTTAAAATGGCAAGCGACAGGGAGGTTTGGGTCTTTCTTGCGGACAGACCGCAGGTGTTCTGCAAAGCAGTCGCCCAGTTTGCGTTTGGTCTCTCCAATGTAGAGGAGACCGCATTGGGAGCAATGAATGCAGTAGACTAAGTTAGGGGAAATGCAAGTGAAATGCTGCTTCACTTGAAAGGAGTGTTTGGGCCCTTGGACGGTGAGGAGAGAGGAAGTGAAGGGGCAGGTGTTACATCTTCTGCGTGGGCATGGGGAGGTGCCATAGGTGGGAGTTGGGGAGTAGGGGGTGATGGAGGAGTGGACCAGGGTGTCCCGGAGGGAACGATCCCTACGGAATGCCGCCAGGGTGGGTGAAGGGAAGATGTGTTTGGTGGTGGCATCATGCTGGAGTTGGCGGAAATGGCGGAGGATGATCCTTTGAATGCGGAGGCTGGTGGGGTGATAAGTGAGGACAAGGGGGACCCTATCATGTTTCTGGGAAGGAGGAGAAGGTGTGAGGGCGGATGCGCGGGATATGGGCCGGACACGGTTGAGGGCCCTGTCAACGACCGTGGGTGGAAAACCTCGGTTAAGGAAGAAGGAGGACATGTCAGAGGAGCTGTTTTTGAAGGTAGCGTCATCAGAACAGATGCGACGGAGGCGAAGGAACTGAGAGAATGGGATGGAGTCCTTACAGGAAGTGGGGTGTGAGGAGCTGTAGTCGAGGTAGCTGTGGGAGTCGGTAGGCTTGTAATGGATATTGGTGGACAGTCTATCATCAGAAATTGAGACAGAGAGATCAAGGAAGGGAAGAGAAGTGTCAGAGATGGACCATGTGAAAATGATGGAGGGGTGGAGATTGGAAGCAAAATTAATAAATTTTTCCAGGTCCCAACGAGAGCATGAAGCAGCACCGAAGTAATCATCGATGTACCGGAGAAAGAGTTGTGGGAGGGGGCCGGAGTAGGACTGGAACAAGGAATGTTCCACATACCCCATAAAGAGACAGGCAAAGCTGGGGCCCATGCGGGTACCCATAGCCACACCTTTTATTTGGAGGAAGTGAGAGGAGTTAAAGGAGAAATTGTTCAGTGTGAGAACAAGTTCAGCCAGACGGAGGAGAGTAGTGGTGGATGGGGATTGTTCAGGCCTCTGTTCGAGGAAGAAGCTAAGGGCCCTCAGACCATCCTGGTGGGGGATGGAGGTGTAGAGGGATTGGACATCCATGGTGAAGAGGAAGCGGTTGGGGCCAGGGAACTGGAAATAGTTGATGTCAGAGGAATCACGGATGTAGGTGGGAAGGGACTGGACAAGGGGAGAGAGAAGGGAATCAAGATAACGAGAAATGAGTTCCGTGGGGCAGGAACAGGCTGATACGATCGGTCTGCCAGGACAGTTCTGTTTGTGGATTTTGGGTAGGAGGTAGAAGTGGGCCGTCCGAGGTTGGGCGACTATCAAGTTGGAAGCTATGGGAGGAAGATGAGAAGGATGCCTGGCATGTGTGGGTGGTGAGTGGTGCCATGGACAGGATGAGGACATGATCCGCACGGCAGATGAAGGTGTGTGTGAGAGAGTGAATGGTGGTGTCCTTTGAACTGGCTGTGAGTGAGGGCCCTGTGGATGTGTGATGGATTTGTGAGTGTGTGAGTTGAGAGTCCACTAAAAATTGTCAAACAACAGAGGATAAGTTGAGCTTTCCGTGACCTGCCCTCCTCAGCCCTAGCTCCAGTGGCCTCAGCCTTCCAAGTCCCATTCCACTGCTCTGCTTCTTCTGCAGCACCACCATGTTCCCTCTCAGTGCCACTTAGGTTCGTATGCTCCACACATCTCGCGATATCTCAGCCTGCATCATGGAGATCATCATCCAGGAGCTTGTCTTTCTGAATGGTTGAACCTCATGAGACCTCAACCTGCATCACACGAGATCATTACCCAGGGCAGGGGAGCTTACCTTTCTGAATGGCTGAACTTGAAAACACAGGACTCTAATTTAAGCAGCTAGTACTTCAACCAGCGGCACCACCCATTCCCTTCCCCACGCATGACGGAAAGAAATCAACAGTATTTTGCATTAGTTTAGTATGCATTTATTAATACATTTCGGATTTATTTTACAATAAAAAAATGAATATATTATGATACTGATTGAACATAACATTCTCATTGTTCAACACTTTTCACAGGATATAAAATGTACAATGCACATGCATTAATGTGTAACGTTGGCTCACATGACATGATATTATCTTATGTGTTTTCCTGCAAGTTGATCAAAAAAAATTTAGAATGTAACTTTGGGCAAAATTTTTCCCTCATCGGGTGGGTGCACACCCGACCTGAACAAGAGTAAAATAGTGCACGAGGACGCCAGGTGAGCGTCCCGACATCATCGCGCACTCTCGCGGTATTTCGCTTGGCGGGCGCGCCCGAGAGTCGCCCACTGACAATTAAGAGGCCTATTAAGGCCCTTAATCAATCAATTCAATTGATTTTTTGCTGCCCGTCTTACCGTTCGGTTGGCTAGTGAGCGAATAGGCCAAGCAGCCTTTGCATTTTTTGCGAAACTGCATCCACGGGCGGGATGAGGTTTCATCCAGTGATTAAAACACAAAACTTTTAAAACTCATTCTCAACATGTTGATGCTCATGTGACAGTCGCATGAGGGGACATGGTTTCCTTATTTTTTAATTCTTTATTTTTAATGTTAAAAATTTTCAGCTCTCTGAGGCAGCTCTGTGTCTTCAGGGAGCTTTCACCATGCGCAGCCCCACGCACATGTGCATACGTCAGCGCTCGCGCCCCTCCCGCCCCCACCCTGGCAGCGCTGAGGCTCCCAGCCAGTGTGAAATCGCAGTCGGGGCCCGATCGTGGGTGGCAGCCGATCCCGGGCCCGCCCACCGCACCCGCTGGACGAGGTAAAAATCCTGCCCTTTCTGTGCTTTCAGATTCACAAATGTAGAAACAAGTTCCTTCAGGTCAATGTCTTGTGCAATTTCTTGTTCTATTGACAAGCCGGAGAGCCCAACAAGCGTTTCTTGCAAGTTTGAATGTACGTTTTGATCAGCTTTAACTTCGAACAGCTTCTCTTACCATTGGCCACAGAGCAGGTCAAGAGGATGCAGAGGGCAATAAATGTGTTGGGGGCACTGCCCCTGAGTTATTTTTGCATTAAAAGTTCAATACATCTTGTGGTGATCCACACTTTGGAATTTGTCTTGCATTGGCTCGCAATTTACTGCACAAATCTGAGGCATCAATATCTTTGAAGTCCTGGGGCGGAATTCTCCCACGCCCCCCCCATCAGTGGGATCAATGGCAGGCGGGGTGGGGGGGGGGGGGGTGGAGGGGGGGTGGGGGTTAGAATGCGGCAGGAGATCCAAAAATTGGTTTCATGCCAGCATGAAAGGACAGCAGGATTTTCCGATACTGCCTGCCATGGCAGATCGCAATTCTCGCTGGAGGCCGGCTTGAAATTGATTTGCATCCCGCTAATGTGCTGCAAATGAAGGCCCGACGAGAATCTTCCCCCTCGCCCGATTCTCTGCAACACCAGCAGGAAAACATGCCAGTCCAGAACACATTTGGACTAATGTGGCGTGCAAAAGTTGGGACTTACCTTAAGGGCCTTGGTCAGCTCATGGACATCTGACGACGTGTTGGGGGCCTCCAACTACCAGACCCTGGAGCACCACATGCAGCACAGGGTGGGTGGAACTTCATCCACTTGTTTCCTCTGTGAAGCGGCTTCCAGAGGTAGCAGTTCTCCACACAGCAACCTCGCTCAGGCTGCAGACATTCTTCCAGGGACTTCACCATGGGTTCGAATATTCTTCCAGGGACGTCATCATGGGTTCGGACATTCTTTATGGGACTTCCCTGTGGGTTTGGACATTCTCCCAGGGTCTTCATCATAGGTTCAGATCTTCTTCCAGAGACCTCGTCATAGGTTCGGTCATTCTTCCAGGGATGTCACTGTGGGCTCAGACATTCTTCCAGGGACTTCGGTATGGGATTGGATCCTTGAGCTGTGGGATGGAAGGCAGCAGGAGGCAAAGTTGGGTGGTGATGGAGTGTTGGGGAGGTGGGGGGGTTAAAGAAGGCAAAGAGGGTTGCAGATGTGGTGGAGGTGTGGCAGCCTAGAGGAGGACATTCATGGCTGGGGGTGAAGGAAAGGGTTTTACAGGGGTGTAGCCAGGCGGTACAGGGAATGGATGGGGGAGGTTGGGTAAGGATCGTTGGCTGCCACAGGGGTGGGGGATGTTGGGGTCATGTCCAAGTATGTGAAAGGGTGGGGGATCACATGTGTGGGGGGAGGAGCGGAAATGTCCTTGTGTGTGAAGTGGGGGTGGGAGTAATGTCCAGGTGAAGGGGCTCACAAGGATGGTTCGGTGGAGTCAACCGCTGACTCCTGTGGAGCGAACTCAGGATGGGCGTGGTAGGAGGGAATGGTCATGGTTACAGGGAGCAGAAGGAGCCAATAGGGTGGGAGTGTGAGGGTGCGACGGTGTCATGTGAAAAAGTGGTGAGGGTCATTTGCGGGGACTGGGGAGTAGACATGGACTTGAGGGGTTGACAGGAGGAGGTCAGGCAGGTCAAGGCGCACGGGGGTGGGATTTTCGGGAAAGAAGGGAACGTGAACATTCACCTGGACATTTTCAAAGGAAAAGGTTTCGGGCTGGAGGATGACAGTGGGGAGCTTGAAGGTAATGCCAGGAGGGTCATTGATGATGGGGAAAGGGCATAGGTGACTGGGGAAAGGGAAATGGTGCCAGAGCGAAGAAAAGAACTGACAGCTACCATGCTGGTCAAACCAAAAGTAAGCAGAGCCTTGTGTTGGACAGGCCAAGACGCCGCATGGGAGTTGGGTCAGTGGGTAGGCAGAGGTGCAGGTCATCTCAACTGGACAACTGAAAGGGAACCCCAGCAGGCAGTATTGACAATGCTAGGCACCTGGGATATGTGTTTGACAGATGAAGGCTCAGAATGCGCGGGGGAGTGCTTGCACATGGCTCGCAAAGGACCTGCCACACACCCTTCTCCCTGCAGACTCACTTGAGGGCGCCAGGTGTCCGCAGGAGAGGTACTTGAGTGGGGTGGTGGGGGCGGTGGGGGCAATCGCTTAGTCTTAGGACCATGCTGAAAAAGGAAAGTAGACATTATAGCAGTGAAAGGTTATATTTCCAGACGTTAGAATTGTGACAATCATGTGCAACCAGTTGTGATCAAAATGTATTTATTTTCCGTGGCCTACTACTTCTCCCAGGTGCTCCCCCAACATCCACAGCAGGGATGAAGGCAGCCTGCTGACTAGTTTGCCCTGTTGGCTTTGATGACTTTGGTGGCCATCCTCTAGAGGAATGAGGCCTAGAGGGCCCTGACTTCCTTTGGCTGCCCCCATGGGCCAGCTGCTCCCTCTGTGGTGACAGAGCTCAAGGTTGAAGGGGTCACAGGCAAAGGGGATTCAGAGAGTGCAGACTATTCCTGAGATGCCCCTGAGCAGATGACCCAGTGATGTCCAGTTGCCGCTCCTCCTCCTTTAGGGTGTCCAAAGGCTCCAGCCTGAATCCTTGAGAGGAAGGGACAACTGGAGGGAGGTCGAGAAACCCTGTCCCCGTCTCTCATTGCCACTGCAAAAACTCACCCATGGCTACAGCAATGGAGTGCAAGTCTGTGCACAGCTCTGGCAGAAACTGGGCATTCTGATGGACCACGTTCTTCATGACGTCCGCCTACCTCCTCATGGCGACCTTGATGTGCGCACAATTGGGCTTCATGAAAGAGCAGGCAGACATATTCCACTGACGTGCATGCCACGCTTTTGAGGGCCTCGAGCACCTCTGCTTGATGTTCCCCTGCCTCTTGCTTACTCTCCACCATTAGTTGGAAGGCTCATTCCAGAGGCTCGTCATCAGACTCGAACCTTGCAGATGCCTCTTCTCCAGCAGTCCTCCGAGTGCTGGTGTGCTCGGCTGAACCTACCTCCTTCTGTCTGTATGATGACCACCAGATTGTGAGACCCTTCCTAAGCAAGAAATAATGCCCACTGACATCTGTGTCCCCAGGCTGGTGGAAGGTGCAGGTGTCTGCTGTGACACCTGTACAGGTGAGCATCTCTCCTCCTCTCTCCTCGCTCCTCCCTGAGCCAGGTCTTCTGCTGAGACCTGACAGGAAGTCCTCATCCTCAGGCCTTGACCTCTTCCTCTTGGCCCCTGTAAGTGAGAGAGGAAAGTGCAAGTGACAGCATGAGCTGCCTCCAGTTTGACTCTCAGGCTTCTATACCATGGATGGATCCTTACTGAGTGGCCCCCAGGTCCAAGCTCCCTATCGCCAATTTCCCGGTCCCGCTCCACGATGCCAGCTGAGCTGGCCTCTCTTCAAACTCCGTGAGAGGCCTCAGATGTGGACGGCCCCTCCCGTCTTCTCCCATTCTCGACAGTTGTGCCTCATCTTTTCCTGCTCAGACAACAGGCAAGATGGGTTTGAGAGGAGTTGCATGTTGCATCCATTTGTATATTGCAATTTGGTTCAATTCACATGCTTCCACCCTTAAGATGGCCCACTATTGTGTGGCAGGGCATAACTGTGCTGCAAGTTGTCCAGAAGGATTGTGGGTCAGAGCGCTGAGCCCAACCACATGTAAGGAGAAGGTTCAGATAGGCATCAAATTTGCAGAGGTTGCTGGTGCCCTCTGCGGCTAAGCTCATTTCCCTCCCCCCACCCCCACCCTCCCCGTCCACACAATGCTCTCTGTATGTTGAAGGGTGAAGGAGGCACAATAGTCACTCCATGGCAGAGTGGATGCACTGCAATGAGGCTCTGAGGCACAACCATGCCATTGCCACTGAGGCCATTTACCCTGACATATTGGTCTCGTGGTTTATGTGACCAGCTGAGGCTTTACTTACCCTGGTGGAGCGAATGTGGTCATTCATCCTTTTGTGGCGTGGTATTGATGACCTCTTCTGTACAGCCCAGGTGCTTATGGCATCAGCCACCTGTGCACATGCTGGGTTGGCTTCCCTGCTTGGCCTCCTCCTCCCATCAGCCAGGTACCGTGTATTCCTCCAGACCTGGACATGGTCCAGGAGGATGTACAGGGAGGTGTCACTGAACCTCAGCATTGGACCTTCACCTCCCCTTCCAGACATTTCTGTAGTTTGTATCGACAGTGAGGATGTTGGGGCGTCTTTTAAATATGGCACTCAGATATGATAGTGGGGCACGCGCCATCCAGCCTGCCTCGCCATACACGATGTCAGGAAACCCCTAGCTGCATAATTAATGATGCTGGGGCCAGAAGATACCACAGGCTTTCCCGTTGGCTTCCGCAGCGGGAAACATTCCCTGTCCCCACCCCCATCATGAGGCCTGGTCCCAGATGGGAGAATTCCACCCCCCCCCACCCGATGTTTTAAAGCTTGCTCTAGCTTCAAGCAATGTTCCATAATATGCCTTGATGTGCTATTCTGCAAGCTGTGAGCATCATCGAGGAAGCCAAACACAGCACTAATTTGAAGAGTCATACAGACTTGAAACGTTAACTCTTTCCCTCTCCACAGCTGCTGTCTGACCTGCTGAGTTTTTCCAGCACTTTCTATTTTTATTACTAATTTAATGCATCTGTGTGAATCCCTCTTCAACCAATTATACTGCCCTGCCAAGGACTACAAAAATCCTTGTTCACTTTGGATTTTTCCTTGGGGCTCTGAATAGGCTCATCATTTACTTCTTAAGTGAACTTCTTCCTCTTTCTCCTAATATGGACCAGATCTAGATCATCGTTTACCAATATCTCCAAATCTTTATCAAGTTCACATGCATCTACCCATGTTTTCTCAAACTCTTCATCACTCCTAGAGTTACAAGAAACTTCTTGGTTTCTCTTGGCTGCTTAAAGGCACCATGTATGACAAATTCCTTCACCTGAAGCTGTTCGCCAGTCATGTTGATCTCAAAGAGGATGTCATACCGCACAACAAGGGAAACCCAAACTTGAAACTAGAAATGCCTTTTACAAGAACTTGTGCATCTACTCAGGTATCGCCAGATGCTCCTGTCAGAGTATCATCAGAGATTTCAATTAAGGCAACTGAGAGCAAAGAGGTTTCAAGGCCATTAATCCAACTTTCCCATCTTGTTTCACTCAATGGTTTCACTGTAAGATTAGGCATACGGAGTATTAGAACTTCCCAACAACATGTTGAAGCTGAGAAATACACACTGTGCAGAATCCTGCCCTCGTCAGGAAGGCGTGGTGGGTGTGTCCGGGAGCGGCCTGGAAACCAACAGCCACCCACGATCGGGCCTCGACCACGATTTCACGCTGGCTGGCCAATTAACAGTCAGCCAGTGTGGGACGCACGCTGCACCGCTCAGCACTACCGGGGTGGGGGCGGGAGGAGCGCGAGCGTTGAAGTACACGCATGTGCATGGGTGCGCGCAGTAAAAGCTCCCTGAGGCACAGAGCTGCAGATTTTCAGCGCTCAAAATAAAGAAACGAAAAATAATGAAAACATGTCCCCTCATGTGACTCTATCACATGAGCATGGACATGTTAAATAGAAGTGCAAAAAGTTTTTTTTTAATCACTGGTCGAAACCTCATCCTGCCCATGGATGGAGTTTCACCAAAAATGCAAAGGCCGCTTGGCCTTTTTGCTCACTTGCCATCCAAACGGTTGGACGGGCAGCGAAAAATTGTACTCAATTAATTGATTAATGGCCTTAATAGGCCGCTTAATTGTTCACGGGCGTGCTGCCGACTCTCGCGCACACCTGCCAACCGTAAGTTTTCAATAGACAATGATACCTCTTTTAACTGGTGGAGGATAGTGTCCGTCATACCAACAATAGTTGTCTCCTTTAGTGGCATAAATCCCAAGAAATGTCCCTTTATGTGTTTTGGCTCCCAATTATCAGTGTCTGATGCTGTGTCCACAAAGTGAATGAGCATGGTCATTTCTTCAACATGACCTACATCTGGTGTACAATTTGGAATGATTGAAAAGTATTTGGGCAGCATGAGCAGATGTTACGATTTTCTTATTTGATGGTGTTGGGTAACAGCCAAATCAGTTCATTCAGTATATCTTTCCCAAGATAGTAACGCACGTGTGTCTCATTGGGCAGAATCTTCTGCTGTCACCTGCTGGGGAGCTTGGAGGCGGGAAGGACATGTAATTAGGCAGGATGATGGCATAGTGGGAACCCGCTACCTTCCAAATTAAGTTCTGGGAGGGAAAGCCCATGGTCGACCTACCACCCGCCCCCCACCCCCCCACCCCTCACCACTGCCATTAATTGAGGCCATGAAGTGGTCAATTAATGACTACTTAAGAACCTCATCCCTCCACCACTCATTACCCAGCCGCAGGTGAGCCTGTCACCATGCAGCATGTATGACGGGTAACCCTGTGGAGGCTGCTTGTCATCTCCTCAGCTGGGGGGGCGGCGGTGGTGGTGGGGTGGGTGGGGGGGAGGGGTGTAGTCCCTCAACCAAAAGCACTCAATGCGCAATTGAAGGACTGGAAATCAGGAAGGAGGGTGCCCATTGAGAGCTACTCCTTTGCCCTTGTTGCCGAACCCCTACACCCCTCACCCCACGACCCCACACTGCCCTCCACATTACTTACCCATGGCCAGGGTATTTCCACGATCCTGCAACTCCGGTGCCTGTCCTTCCAGCAGCAGCCATGGCCTCCCCTGTGGCGCTGCTGAGTACAGGAGCTGCCAGCCTCTGATTGCTCGGCAGCTCTCAGTACGGTGAGACTTCCACCTCCGGGGTCTTGATCCCAGGGGAAGGCTTGCCGCTGGCCTTGCCATGACCTGATTGGCACATGGTTCAGTGAGCTTTCCCGAAAAGACACAGTGCCAGCTCTCCAGCTGGCAGGTGAGACCCCCCAGTGCCTTAACAAGATTCTGCTCATTGGGCCAGGGTTTTGCCCTCATCATGAGGGCTCGGTGGGGGCAGGTGGGAGTGGTCGGGAAGCCAACTGCTGCCTGCGATCGGAACCACACCGTGATTTCACGCTGGCAGGCCTTCAGCGCTGCCTGTGTGGTGGCGGGGGGCGGGGGGGGTGGAAGGAGGGCAAGCGCAAACTTCCGCATATGCAGGTAAAGCTCCCTGAGGCATGGCTCTGCATCAGGGAGATGAAGATTTTAAGAAATAAAAATAAAGAATTGGAAATTGTTAAGAAACATGCCCCCTCAAGTGACTCCTACGTGCACCCGCCGACCAAAATATTGTGCAAGTGTGCGACGACGTCGAGTCGCTCACCCGACGCCATCATGTGTCATTTTACGCTTGTTGGGGTCGGGCACATGCTCGCTGACAAGCCGTAATATTCTGGCCGTTGTCTTTTCTCTTACGAAGCTGCTCATCCTTAACTGGGTCAAACAAAGCTAGATATCCTGCAAATTTCAAGAAGTTCCCATTACTGGAAGTATGCAGCTTTTCATTTTTGTTCCCCAAAAGGCTAGATTTGGCAAAGAACTCTCACCAAAGCACTCAGTCATTCTAAGGTTTGCTGCCGATGCTTTCCTTCTTGTTGAATGAGGCGCAAATTTCCTTGATCAATTGCTTTCTTGTTTTTCAATCATTGTTCAAGTTCTTTCCACTTCTGAAAATTCTCCAAATGTTCACTGATTCTCCCGTGTGCTGCTAGAATTGCCGACATGTTTTTCCAATCTTTCGAAACTATATCAGGAGAAGGAGATGACGCACCACTGGTAACAGCTTGCAACAGAAGCAAAACACAAAGTCCTTTGACATGGAATACTGTAGCCACTGACAGTGCATTTCTTCTCCATTGGTAAGTATCCTTTTGTAATGATTTGTTGAGAATTTTCTTTGATTATGATCTCCAGGGAGATTGAACTGCTGAACTTGTTCTGGCCATGTTCCACCAACATCTGTCGCACACGACCATCACATTTGGGCCCAGGAGCAGTGTCACCATAGTTCAAACTGGTCACACTGGTAGCAGGCCCACGTCCTTTCAAATCTGGACCCTGGTGGACTTCTTCATTTGGTTCATCTTCTTTGACATTCAGATGTTCCTCAAGCATTACTTCAACTTGTGAGACTGTAGGTAAAACTGTAGTCTCAGCTTTGGCCTCAGGTTGATCCTTTGAGCTACATCTACCTTCATCTTCTTGATGTTGTGTACTTCAGAATGGAACCTTCTTGCTTTGCTTGTTCTTTTTCCTTTCCAGCCTTCCGTTTATGAGACCCTGCCCCAGACAACTTTTTTCTATCACTATCTGCCATGATACCATTGATCTTAAGTATTCCCTGGATTTTCTCTGACTAGAGGAAGCTGAAGCTCACTACTAACACTCTCACCATTCCTTATCCCAGTCTGACTGGCACTGGCAGCCTACGAAACACCTCTGGCTTTTCCAGCCATTTCCCTGCCTACTCCTCTTGTTAATTCTTTTCTCAGGTCTCCAAAGACTGTTGCCTGTTGACTTTGAGCTGCCTGCAGAGCAGGGAAGTGCAAGTTCCTCCCACTGCAATCACTGGAGTGAAGGTGGTTAATTGGGCTGAAGGTGGGGGTGGGGGCGGCCATGAGCAGCTGAGAGTAAACCAATGGCACAACAGCTTTTTAAAAGCACGAGCACACCCGGCAGCAGAGGGCAGACAGTGGGCCACAGGAGGTAAGGAGCGCTGCATTGAATGAAGAAGGCAGCTGAAAAGGGGCTGAATCCACAAGCAGCTGAGTCAAAGAGATATCAAAATCAACATTGCCACGAGCAGCGGTGGCAGAGTCAGAGAAGCTGAGAAGAGGACCAGTCACAGGATTTTCACAGGATTTCATTGAGCATGTGTTGGCCAGAAGAGGGCAAGGTCAGGAAAGGAACTGGGTGGTTAAGTGAGTATGTGGAGGTGCCACGTGGAGGGAAGCGGTTGAGAGGCTATGAGCATGTGCGGCGGGGGACAGGGTTTGGGTGGGGCCAGGAAAGAGCCACTCGCTGCTATTGCCTACAAGAAAATCCCCGGGGGGGTGGGGGAGGAGGAAGTGAAACTACATCGTGCCCCGCCCCTGGTCACTTGGTTAAGGTGCTCATGCATGCTCTGAACGATGCCGCTGCTCATAATAAAGTCTCGTTAATACTCAATATCATTTTAAAGTTTATTCAAACATCAGTTTTTTGACACGGTGTCGGTGTCATGTGCCGTGGTTGTTGCCCCCCAAATCTTGCCACCCTAGGTCACGGCCAATTTCACCTAGTGGTTGCATCAGCCCTGAGAATGATACCTGGACTCCAAGGGTCAAATTACGAGGAAAGATTACACAAATGAAGATTGCATTCCATGAAATGAAATGAAAAGTAAGTTAGGGGATAATTCGATGGAAGTTATCAAGACATTAAGGGCAATAGATAGGGTAGATAGAGAGAAACTGTTTCCAGTGGGTGGGAATCTGGGTCTACAGGGCATAGGTGAAAAGTTGCAGCCAGACTTTTCGGGAGTGAAACTAGAAAAGATGTCTATAAGCAAAGGGTGGTAGAAGATTGGAACTCTCTTCCACAAAAGACAATTGATGCTAGATCAATTGTTAACTTTAAATCAGAGATTCATAGATTTTTGTTAACCCAAAATGTTAAGGGATTTGGAGAGAAGGCAGGTATGTGGAATTAGGTTGCAGATCAGCCACGATCCAATTGAATGGCAAAACAGACTTGAGGACCTAAATCACGTACTCCTTCTGCCATGTTCCCTTCCTTATCAGTCCGGCAACTATCTTTCTCATTGCTGGAAATATGGGAACTTCCCACCACAATCCACTTGCAAAGCAGATCATTCATTTCACCTCGGATTCTATTCTATTATATCACTACAGGAACATTCACTGGCCACTGGAGTCATTGCAAATGTAACTCCTTTATTCAAAAAGGGAGGGAGACAGAGTACAAGAAGCTACATGACAGGTAGCTTAACATCTGTCATAGGGAAAATGTTAGAAGCTAATATTAAAGACATTATAGCAGGGCACTTGGAAAAATTCAAAGTAATCAAGCAGAGTCAACATGGTTTTGTGAAAGGAAAATCATGTTTAACTAATTTATTGGAGTTATTTGAAGAAGTAACATATGCTGTGGATAAAGAGGAACCGGTGGATGTACTGTACATAGATTTTCAGAAGTCAGTTGATAAGATGCCACATCAAAGGCTATTGTGAAAAATAAAAGCTCATGGTGTAGGGGGTAACATATTGACATGGATAGAAGATTGGCTAGCTAACAGGAAACAGAGAGTAGGTATAAATGGGTCATCTTCTGGTTGAAAGATATAGTGAGTGGTATGCCACAAGGATCAGTGCTGGGGCCTCAACCTTTTACAATTTATATAAATGACTTGGATGGAGGTATGGTTGCTAGATTTTCTGATGACACAAAGATAGGTAGGAACATGTGAAGAGGACAAAAGGAGGGTGAAAAGGGATATAGATAGGTTAAGTGAGTGAGCAAAGATTTGGCAAATGGAGTATAATGTGGCAAAGTATGAAATTGTCCATTTTGGCAGAAAGAATAAAAAAGATGCATATTATCTAAATGGTGAGAAATTGCAGAGCTCTGAGATGCAGAGGAATCTGGGTATCCAAGTGCATGAATTGCAAGAGGTTAGTATGCAGGTACAGCAAGTAATAAGGAAAGCTAATAGAATGTTATCATTTATTGCGAGGGGAATTAAATACAAAAGTAAGGAGGTTGTGCTTCAGTTATATAGGGCATAGGTGAGACCACATTGGAGTACTGTGTACAGAATTGGTCTCCTTATTTAAGGAAAGATGTAAATGCATTGGAAACAGTTCAGAGAAGCTTTAATAGACTAATACCTGGGATGGGCAGATTATCTTATGAGGAGAAGTTAGACAGGTTAGCCTTGTATCTGCGGGACTTTCAAAGAGTAGGGGATGACTTGAATGAAACTTTTAAGATCCTGAGAGGTCTTGACAGAGTGGATGTAGAGAGGATATTTCCTCTTGTGGGAGAATCTGGAACCAGGGGTCAAGGTTTAAAAATAAGGGGTCGCTCATTTTATACAGAGATGAGGAGAAATTTTACTCTCTCAGAGGGTCATGAGTCTTTGGAACTCTCATCCTCAAAAGACAGTGGAAGCAGAGTCTTTGAATATTCTTTAAGGCAGAGCTAGATAGATTCTTGATAAGCAAGGGGGAAAAGGTTATAAGGGGTAGGTGGGAATGTGGAGTTGAGGTTATAATCAGATCAGCAATGATCTTATTAAACGACGGAGCAGGCTCGAGGGGCCTATTCCTGCTCCTAATTTGTAAGTTCGTGTGACACAATGCTAATGAAGTGCCACCACATTTTATAGCCATGCATGGTCTTTTTTTACTGTTTGCCACCATAGTGCTTGTTATTGACACCTGGATTGTAACCTAATGCTTCTATGAGGTGCTCTCACAGTGGCAGAAGCATGGCCAAGTGGTTATTGTGACAGAGGTTCCTGAAATAGGTGATGGTCATTGAGCTGTGTGAGCATGTGTCTGAGCACCCACCATGACCTTCATTTCGGTGGTTGCTGATGCAGCCTGAGCATGCATACTTTCTGACATCTGTGCAATCATTTCCCCTCTTCCCTGAACCTATTTTAATCCATAAAGTGCTTTGCGAGTAGGGTGCCCAAATTTGCTGACAATTTTCTAAACATGGCCACACCAGTATCCCATGGAAAGCTGAGAGAAGGAAGCTACAGCTGAGGGCAGCAAGGCTGGTCACTCAGTTTTAATAGCTTTCAGTAGAATATGAAATTCCTTACTGTTTCTGAAATGTTAAAAAAAGTCGCTTCAAAATACTCATAACTAAATGTTTGCTGATCATTCTGATTGAGTGCAAGTGCATCAGTAGTATAAAGGAGAAGTACTTCTGGAAATTAAGATTTGCTATGTAATACAAAATGATCATTAAGAATGAACTGCATTGTAGATTATTTTGACTTGAAACCAGATCCCCTCAAAATGTGTCTGAGTACTTGATTATTGATAACAGTTTCATAGTCACTTTCAGTGAATGTTCAATGATCACCCCCAGATTCCTTTTCCTTTTACACCTTTACTAATGGTACACAACATACACAAGTTTCATCATTCCTATTTCAATGTGCATAACTGGACATTTAGATACATTTAAACTTACCTAGCACTCCAACCACTTCATCGATTCTGATGTTTGAAATGGTTTTTTTTGTTCTATTTGAAACTCATCATCTGGCCACATAAGGGTTCCTCTACGTGTTATTTTTAGCGTCAGACTTTTGTGTGCACTATTTTAATCTTTGATGTCCTCGTAAGCTTTACAAGAAATAGGGACCTCCAAATAATTCATGAATTGTGTGAATACCGGGGCACCTAGAAAGGACATCTAGAAAACTTTATTGGACAATGCTCCCTGCCAAATCTTCCCTCATTTATCATCACCTTCTCTCTTCTACAGTTAAACCAGTTTTAAATTCCATCAGCTAATTTGTCTTCCATTCTATAGAGTAGATGACAAACTTGCTGCCTGGCATCTAACTGGTATTGTGGTTCTGCCACCTTTTATAGAAACCATCCATTTTTCATTTCTGCTGATTTCAGTTTTACAGATGAGCAGCAAACTGAAAATTTACCCTATAAGTCTCAATCTTTTAAAGCCTCAAGTGGAGTTTCGTCAAGTTTCCTCTAAAAAGCAAATAAATTATATCCCCTGGGTTCACTTTGTTTACTAATTTAGATATGGCTCCAAGAATACCAGTAGATTTATGAGGTATTGCCTCTTGAGCATGCAACTGGAATCAATGGTGCCCTTTATTCGGTGCTATGAGCTGCAAATTAGCATCAGAGTGAACTGTGCCAGACACCATACTGGTGAGGGCATTAGTGAATGTACACTAAGTGGCCACCAGAAATTTGCAGAGCAGGAAGATCATGACATCAGTCAGCTTGCAACACAGATTTGATGTCATCGCTGCCATTTTGGAGCTCAACACTCTAGCTAATACCCTCTCCTAAACTCACACAGCTGAACATGCCTTCAACATCAGGAAAGAAACCCACCAGCACTATTTAAAGGGAGCATCAACATCTTACAAGTAAGTTGCTGATTGATTTCTTCTGGATGTTGCTTTGATTTTACAAGTGTTTGGTGCATTCCATAGTTATTTAAAGTTGCAAAAGTCTACAGGGAGCACTGTGGCTGGTACTGAAGAAGTTTTTGAGGACTTCAAACTCCCTGTAGAAACCAATTGCTTCTGGATATGAGTGTATGAGTAGGTATTCCCTTTGGAATACAGCATGACTGGGAGCCACAAAGAGCAGGACAAGCCTCCTCAAGAGGGAAGAGGAGGAGGGGAGAAAAACCATCAGCAAGAGGCCACATCCACACAGGGTGATCAGGGAGCATTTCCCCAGACTTGAATTTCAACAACCAACATGTCTGAGACATTTGTGCCTCAGAAAGGACATCCTTACTGAAATCTGCCATCTGCTGCCACCGCAACTACAACCTCAGAGCAGGTTGATGACTGTACTGTCGGTGCCTGTGAAGGGTGATGACTGTACTGTCGGTGCCTGTGAAGGGTGATGACTGCTCTGTCGGTGCATGTGAAGGGTGATGACTGCACTGTCGGTGCCTGTGAAGGGTGATGACTGTACTGTCGGTGCCTGTGAAGGGTGATGACTGCACTGTCGGTGCCTGTGAAGGGTGATGACTGCACTGTCGGTGCCTGTGAAGGGTGATGACTGTACTGTCGGTGCCTGTGAAGGGTGATGACTGTACTGTCGGTGCCTGTGAAGGATGATGACTGTACTGTCGGTGCCTGTGAAGGGTGATGACTGCTCTGTTGGTGCCTGTGAAGGGTGATGACTGTACTGTCAGTGCCTGTGAAGGGTGATGACTGTACTGTCGGTGCCTGTGAAGGGTGATGACTGCACTGTCGGTGCCTGTGAAGGGTGATGACTGCACTGTCGGTGCCTGTGAAGGGTGATGACTGCACTGTCGGTGCCTGTGAAGGGTGATGACTGCACTGTCGGTGCCTGTGAAGGGTGTTGACTGTACTGTCGGTGCCTGTGAAGGGTGATGACTGTACTGTCGGTGCCTGTGAAGGATGATGACTGTACTGTCGGTGCCTGTGAAGGGTGATGACTGCTCTGTTGGTGCCTGTGAAGGGTGATGACTGTACTGTCGGTGCCTGTGAAGGGTGATGACTGTACTGTCGGTGCCTGTGAAGGGTGATGACTGCACTGTCGGTGCCTGTGAAGGGTGATGACTGCACTGTCGGTGCCTGTGAAGGGTGATGACTGCACTGTCGGTGCCTGTGAAAGGTGATGACTGCACTGTCGGTGCCTGTGAAGGTGACCGTGACAATGAACTTTCATGCATCTGGCTCCTTCCAGGCTGGTGCTGGAGATATTTGCAACATCTTGCAGTTTGCATTTCACTATTTTTCATTCAGCAAGGCCACGGAGGCTGTCTATCCAGAGAGACCTAGCATCATTTTATTCCCGATGCTGGAGAGCAACAGATGGAATGAGCGTGCAAGTTCACAACACTTCCCGGCTTCCCCATGGTGCGGTTGCCATAGATTGTGCGCACATCCCTTTGCAGGTACCACATGCCAACTCTGCCATATCCTGGAACCAAAAAGGATTCCACTCCTCAACATGCAGCTGGTGTGTGACCATAGGCAGTGAATTATGCAGGTCAATGCCTGGCATCCTGGCAGCAGTCGTGGTGCCTCAATTCTGTGGCAGACTATTGTGCAAGCTACATTTGAGTCACCACACCAAACCAAATGTGCCCACAGCGCAACAAGGGCTACCTACTGACAACATGGCTGATGCAGGACTACAGGCGAGCAGGACTAGGTGAATTACTCTTGCAGAGAGCTGGTATGGACACGACGGGCTGAATAGCCTCCTGTGTTGTAACCATTCTAAGTTTCTATGACTCTGGAATGCAATCCATGCAAATGTGTCGAGCATACATACAATGAAAGCAAAGCTGGTACCGGAGTCAACAATTGGTGTGCTGGGTCCCTGCCTGGATGGCAGAGCAGATGCCAAGATTCATGGTAGCCAGCCATATGCTGCACAACCACGCCATCATGAGGGAGCAGCTCTTACCACCAAATGTAGTAAACAGCTGAGGAGCAGGAGCATGAGGAAGAAGAGTTAGGGAGGAGGAAACCTAGACAGCCCAGCTGGATTTAATGGAGGTGGCAGATGTCTCGCCTGCCAGCTGGAGAGCTTGCTGGAGCTCTGGAAGGCCGGCTGCATTAAGTGCCATTGACAGGCCAGAGGCAGGCCTTCACCAGGATCAAGGACCCTGAGGGCAGAAGTCCTACCCCCTGAGAGCTACCAGCCAATCAGAAGTATGTATAGCATGTTTATAGACATCACCCCACAGCGTAAGAGTATGCAGGAGGAGGGGGAATAGGTGGACACCAGACAGTCAAGAAGAAACACAAAAGGCTAGTATGCAGGTACAACAAGTAATTAGGAAAGCTAATAGAATGTTATTATTTATTGCGAGAGGAATTGAATACAAAAGTAGGGAGATTATGCTTCAGTTGTGCAGGGCACCAGTGAGATGAGGCAAATTGTTTTCACTCAGAGTTGTGAGCCTTTGCAACTCTCTTCCTGAAAAGGTAGTGGAAGCAGAGTCTTTGAATATGTTTAAGGCAGAGGTGGGTAGATTCTTGGTAAGCAAGGAGGTGATGGGTTATCGGGGATAGGTGGGATGTAGATTTCAGGTTACTCTCAGATCAGCCATGATCTTATTAAATGGCGGAGCAGGCTCAAAGGGCTGAATGGCTTACTCCTGCTCCTTGTTTGTATGTTAAACAGGCAGATGGTGCAGGAATCCCCTGAGTGCATCCCATTTTTCAACCAGTACTCAGTTTTGAAAGTGATGGTTCACCGGGAGAGTGCAGCCAGAGCCAAGTCCATGGCACCATGGGTGGTTCAGCTGTATAGGGGTTACAAAGAAGACTGGGAGAGCAATAGTGATACGAGACTTGGAAGTTAGGAGAATAGACAAGCATTTCAGCAGCCACAGATGTGAATTCAGGTTGGCATGTTGCCTCGCTGGTGGTAGGGTCAAGGATGTTACTGAGTGGCTGCAGAGCACCCTGAGAGAGGGGTTAAATTGTCAGCAGTCATGGACCACTTTGGGACAGGCAGAAAGAGGGATGTGGTCCTGCAGTCAGAATATAGGGAGCTATGTAGGAAATTAAAAAGCAGGGCTTCAAAAATAGTAATCTCTAGATTATTCCCAGTACCACGTGCAAGTAAGTATAGAAATAGGAGAATAAAGCAAATGAAGGTATGGCTGGAAAGATGGTACAGGTCAGAGGGCTTTAGATTCCACAGACATTGGAGCAGTTCTGGGGGAGACAGGTTGCACTCAAAGAGAGCTGGGACTGAGTTCCTTGCAGGGCACTTAGCAATTGCTATCGGGGAGAATTTAAACTAACTTGGCAGGGATGTGGGAATCAGGAGGTAATATCAGAGAGGAATAGCAAGGTGCACAGAATACTGGGAAAGATAGATAGCACTATAGTAGGAAAATAGTCAGATGTTAGGTGGGTTCAGAGTAAGACAGAAAATAATAAAGTCTAAATTGGAGTTACTATGCATGGAGTGTGGTAAATAAGATTGATGAGTTACAAGCACAGATTGCCATGTGGAAATGTGAAGTTATTTTTATAACAGAGACCTGGCTCAAAGAAGGGCAGGATTAGGTATTAAATATTCCTGGATACAAGGCGTTCAGGAAAGATAGGAAAGGAAGGAAAGGGGGTGGGGTGGCAATATTGATTAAGGAGAGCATTGCAATGCTGCAGAGAGAGAATGTCCCAGAGGGGTCAGGAACAAAATCCATTTGGCTTCAGCTAAAGAACAAAATTACGGTGCTCGGTGAAGTCTATAGGTCACCAACTAATGGGAAAGGTGTAGAGGAACAAATTTTCAAGGAAATTACAGAGAAGTGCAAGACTTATAGAGTAGTTATAATTGGGGACTTTAATTATCCAAATATAGACTGGGATAGTCATTGTGTAAAGGGAAGAGAGGGGCAAGAGTTCCTAGAGTGCGTTCACAAAAAGTTTCTACAGTGTTAGGAACTAGAAATAGCTTAAGTAAGTTATATTTGTATTTGTAGGTGTTAGGAATGAGTTTTAGCTTTAAGTTTAAGT
Organism: Cetorhinus maximus; assembly: GCF_964194155.1. Classification (NCBI taxonomy): domain Eukaryota; kingdom Metazoa; phylum Chordata; class Chondrichthyes; order Lamniformes; family Cetorhinidae; genus Cetorhinus; species Cetorhinus maximus. The sequence goes on from NC_135894.1 coordinate 71,839,289, forward strand.
TTAATTTGTATTTCTGTATTGGTGTGTTAGGAAAGGGGGGAACTTGAGATTTGGTTTCACTTTAAAAGATGCTTGCATTCTAATGAGCTTTTATGACTCTTGAAGGGACGTTAAACACAAGGTAGAAGAAAACTGCTGTTACAACAGGGGTCCAGAAAGAGGGACCCACAGAGACAGAGAAAAACAGAAAAGTAGTTTCAGTTCAATTGAAACCAGGACCTAGGAGGATCTGGACAGGAGAGGGAGCTGCAGAAAGCAGATTTCCCATAAGAACAGGAGAAGGTCCCAGAAACCAGGGAGTGGGAAAAAGAAGAAAGTCGCAAGATGACCTTCTAGTCAAAGGGAAAATAGGAGTCTGGAAAAGGTCCTGTTCAGTGGAAATGAAAGTAAGGAGCAGAGAGGAAGGCTCCAAGCTTAAAGGGAGAAAGCTGCAGGATGCAGACTTATAGCAAAATAGGCTTGCGAGAAGCCAGGAGACCCAAGGGGACAGCCAAAGATCTGTACCTTTTAATATGGGCATGTGAAGCAGTTGTGTTCTTTTGGCACGGCTGAGTATCTGAGAGAAAGTGCATGGAAGATAAAGTCGAATGCGCATGGTGACCCAGGGGAGAGGAACAACAGAAGGAGAGTTCAAAACCCTGGAGATGGGCCCTTATGCAAGGTGTCCAAGAGAAAGTGTCGTTTGGGAGAAGATTCCAAAGCGAGTTCTTCGAGAGTGGAGATTAGAAACCCTTGTGTGAAAAACGGAATTCAGTGAGACTGGTTGGCTCACAGTGTGACAAGCATCTGGGGGGTGGGGGAAGTTGATGTTGAATATCTATAGCATCTGTTTGGGGTGGCATCGGTCACTTGGTTTCAGAATGTGGAGTGCCTGACCACAGGTCGCCTATTGGTTTACATGGTTTGTGTACTTCCTGTGAACATTAGAGTATAAGATTTGTAACTTATGTTATCCTTACAAATCTGTATATATCTGTAAAGGTATATTTGTGGGTGAAGAAGTATTGTAATATGGTTTATCTTTTTTTGTTTAATAAATATTTTGATCTTTGATTAAAAGTTCATCAGCTGACTCCTGTGACTCTGCTTAGTAGCTGCCCTCCATGTTTCTAAACAAAAAAGTGGGGCGTTCCTCCCAGGGATCTGACTGGTCCAGTAGTAACATCAGCTGGGATCATAACAACAGCAGTATGTTCCAATCCAAAGAGATAGGAGGCATTGCTAGACCTTGTTCTTGTCAATGTAATTTGCCAAGTGGATCAAGTGTCAGTAGGGTGACATTTATGGGACAGTGATCATTGTTTCATAAGGTTTAGATTGGCTAAAGAAAAGGGCAAGGAACAATCCAGAGTAAGAATGATTAACTGGGGGAAAGCCAGCTTCACTGGGGTAAGAACGGATCTGTGCCAAATAAATTAGAATCAAATGTTGACAGGCAAAACTGTAACTGAACAATGGGCTAACATTAAACAGGAGATAGCTTGGGCACAGTCAAGGTATATTCCCACAAAGGGGAAAAATAGGGCAAACAAATCGAGAGCTCCCAGAAATCCAAATTTCTCCTCATCTGTCTTAAAAAAGGGATTGTTCATTTAAGTCAGAGATGAGGAGAATTTTTTTTCTCTCAGAGGGCCGTGAGTGTTTGGAACTCTCTTTCTCAAAAGGCAGTGGAAGCAGAGTACTTGAATATTTTAAAGGCAGAGGTAGATTCTTGATAATCAAGGGGGTGAAAGGTTATCACGGGTAGGCAGGAGGTTACATTCAGGTCAGCCATGATCTTATTGAATGGTGGAACACGCTCGAGGGGCAGAGTTGCCTACTCCTGCTCCTAATTCATATGTTCGTATGTCCTTGTCTGATGAATAGATAGAGATTAAGATGGGACAGCATCTTTCCGTCAGTGAGCAGGGGCGGGGCTGGGGCCCGCTTGCCGATGTGTAAAATGATGGGGGGATACGTCAGGCATGCGTCCCGACATCACCCTGCGTCATTTAGATTCTCAGTTTGGCGCGCCCGCCAAACTGTCAACGGCCTATTAAGACCATTGAAAAACTAATTATGATGATTAATGGACCTGCCCGTCCAACCTTCAGGTTGGCGGGCAGGCCGGGAGCCCAGGCGGGCTTCAGAAAAAACATGAAACGTCATCCACGGGTGAGATGAGGTTTCATGAGGGTATTTAAATTTTTATAAAATGTTTCAATAAAAGTTATGGACATGTCCCAACTCATGTGACAGTGTCACATGAGGGGGCATGGCAGGGAAATGTTTTTATCACCTTTATTTAAAGTTGTCAATCGGAGCCGATCTCCCTGAGGCAGCACTTTGCCTCAGGGAGATCTGTGCACTCTTTCACATGCATGCACGACAACGTGCACTCCTGGCTGAGGGAATTCCCCCCCCACCCCACCACCCGCAAAGGGAGCGCATAGCGCTTCCTAGTGGACATCATGTGGGCGGGCCTTACTTGGCCCGCCCACGTAAAATGGCGGCACCCCCCGACCGGGGGCGCTGATTGGAAGGCCGCCCGCCAGCATCTGCTCCAACACCTCCCCCCCGACTCGGGGAAAATGTTGCTCATGAGGTAGTAAAAGTATACATCTGACAGGTGTCAGGGGTGCATAATACAACTAAGAAACATGCTTAAGATAGAAGGTTCAGAAGGGAAGTGAAAAAGCAAATAAGAAAAGCAAAGAAAGAGTATGAAAAGAAACTGCCAGTTAATATTAAAGGGAATCTTAAAGCCCTCTATATGCATATAAATAGTAAAAGGGTGGTAAAAAGACAAGTGGGGACAATTAAGAGCCAAAAAGAGAATTTACGCAAGGAGGCAGGAGACATAGATGAGGTATTAAATGAATACTTTACATCTGTCTTTCACAAGGAAGAAGATGCTGCACAGGTCATGGTGAAAGAGAAGATTGTTCAGACAATTCAAGGGTTTAAAATTAGTAACTATATAGGTTGTTTGTTCTTAAAGTTGATAAGGCACCAGGGCCAGATGAGATGCATCCAAGGATGCCGAGGGAATGAGAATGGAAATTGAAAAAGCACTGGCCATAGTTTTCCAGTCTTCTTTAGACTCAGGGGTGGTGCCAGAGGAGTGGAGATTTGCTAACATTCCACCCTTGTTCAAAAAAGATAAGCCCAGCAACTGCAGGCCTGTCAGTTTAACCTCAGTGATGGGGAAGCTTCTAGAAACAACAATTCAGGATAAAATGAATCGTCACTTGAGGGTTAATTAAGGAAAGCTAGCATTTGCCTAAGGGAAAATTGTGTTCAACTAGCTTGCTAGAATTTTTTGATGAGGTAACAGAGAGGTTGACGAGGGTAATGCTGTTGATGTGGTGTACATGGACTTCTAAAAGGTATTTGATAAAGTGTGGCAGAACAGACCTGTGAGAAAAGAAATATTTCATGGAATAAAAGGGATAGTAGCAATGTGGATACGAAATTGGCTGAGTTACAAGAAACAGAGAGTAGTGGTTAATGGACATTTTTGTTTGGCCTGGAGGAAGGTTTGTAGCGGAGTTCCCCAGAGTCGGTATTGGGGCTCTTGCTCTCCTGATATATATTAATAACCTAGATCTTGGTGTACAAGGCACAATTTCAACATTTGCAAATGTTATGAAACTTGGAAACATTGTGAACAGTGAGGAGGATAGTGTAGAACTTCAAAAGGAAATAGGTAGGTTGGTGGAATGGGCGGAGAAGTGGAAGATGAAATCTAATGCAGAGAAATGTGAAGTGATTCATTTTGGTAGGAAAAAATACAGGGTACAATTCCACATGGGGTACAGGAGCAGACAGACCTGGGTATATATGTGCATTAGTCATTGAAGGTGGCAGGACAGGTTGAGAGGGCAGTTAAGCAAGCATACAGTATCCTAAGCTTTATTAATAGAGGCATAGAGTACAAAATAATGGAGGTTATGTTAAATTTGAATAAAACTCTGGTTCAGCCACAACTGGAGCATTATGCCCAGTTCTGGATTCCACACTTTAGGAAAGATGTGAAGCATGAGAGAATGCAGAAAATTGGCTCTAAGGATGAGGAACTTTTTTTTATTCATTCATGGGATGTGGACATCACTGGCTAGGCAAGCATTTGTTCCCCACCCAAAATTGCCCTTTTTCAGAGGGCATTTAAGAGTCAATCACATTGCTGTGGTCCAGAGTCACATGTAGGCCAGACTAAAGGACAGCAGATTTCCTCTAGGACATTAGTGAACCAGATGGGTTTTTACAATAATCAACAATGGTCATCATTAGACTTTTATTGAACTCAAATTCCACCATCTGCCATGTTGGGATTTGAACCCAGGTCCCCAGAGCATTACCCTGGGTCTCTGGAATGCTAGTCCAGTGACAATACCACTATGCCATTGCCTCCCCTTGGAACTTCAGTTATATGGATAGATTGGAGAGGCTGCAGCTGTTTTCCTTGGAGAAGAGAAGGTTGAGAAGATATTTGATGGAGGTATTTAAAATCACGAAAGGTCTGGACAGAATAGATATAGGGAAAACTGTTCCCATTGGTGGAAGCATCAAGAACAAAAGGGTTTAAGGTAATTGGCAAAAGAAGCACTGGGGATATGAGGAATGTCTTCCTTATGCAGTGAGTGGTTGGGATCTGGAATGCATTGCCTGAGAGTGTGGTGGAGGCTTGTTCAATAGAGGCTTTTAAGAGGAAATTGGACTATTATCTGAAAAGAAGAATGTGCAGGGCTAAGGGAAGAAGGCTAGGGAGTGGCACTAGGTGAATCATGGAAAAGATGGAAATTGGAGGAAAAGTTGATTAAACTTTTCAGCTTTTGGCAAGAGCAAGAAACTCACCAATGAGCTGAGGGAGGAGACCTGAGTCAGACTGACAAAAAGAATATTCCACTATTCCCACAAAAAAGGCAAACATAACCCAGGACCCATGCAAGTACCCATAGCAACACCTTTTATTTGGAGGATGTGAGTGGAGTTAAAAGAGAAGCAGCTCAATGTGAAAACAGGTTCAGCCAGGTGGAGGAGGGTGCTGGTAGATGGGGAATGATTGGGCCTCCATTCAAGGAAGAAACCCAGAGCCCTCAGGCCATCCTGATGGGGGATGGAGATGTAGAGAGATTGAAGGTCAATGGTTAAAGGAAAGGTTCAGGGCCAAGAAACTGGAAACAGTTAAAGTGCCAGACACTGTCAGAAGGTAGCAGTTGTAGGTGGCCAGAGACTGATCAAGGTTAGGAAAAGTAGAGTTGAGATTGGAAGAAATCAGTTCAGTGGGACAAGAGCAGGCTGAAATGATGTATCTACCAGGGCAGTTCTTTTTGTGGATCTTGAGAAGGAGGTTCAAATAGGCTGTTTAGGATTGGGTGCCTATGAGGTTGAAGGCTGTGCCGGAAAGTTCTCCAGAGGATTTGAGGTCAGTGACAATCTTGGAAATGATGGATTGATGTGGTCATGGTCCAGGGAGAGGTAGGATGAGGAGTAGGAGAAATGGCGTTCAGCTTCCATTATTTACAGGTTGGTAAGCCAAACAACAACAGTATCACCCTTGCCCGCAGGTTCAATAACAATGTTGGGCCTAAGTTCTGTACGTTCAGAGGAAGATAAGTTAGAGTGAGTCAGTGAAGCAGAGAAAATATCCTGGTATCTCTTTTAAATTTACTTTAACCTGATCCTATGCTCCTGACTTACTTGAAAGTGATATTTTCCCCTTTCCTATATCACTTAATACTTTTTATACCTCAATGACGTCATCCTTTGGCAGCCTTCTTTCTACACTGCAATGGTTGAATTACACTCATTTATTCTGCAAAGGTCAATGGGGCCCATCATAACTGAGCTAGAACCTGGCTATACTCATGAACTTAGGGCAAAGATCACTGGATCATGGTTATGTATTATGCAAGGTGTATTATTTTGTGTCGAGTTGTTGAAATCACACACAGCTGAGGGACCTGATGGACATTATTGACGTGTTCTATATTGTACGCTACAGGGACTTCAGTAAAATACAGCCCACCTCCTGCCTTCACAAATGTTCAGGAGCTCCCCAAGCAAAGCCACCCTGCGTGAGATTGGATAACTCAAATGGCAGTGAGCTAAAACCAGGAATCCTTTTGTTCTCTGTGGCTCACAGTACTGGTACCTGCACCCATTAAGCCATTGGGCAAGCTCTTAATAAAGTTTTCCAAGTTGATTTTTGACTACATATGAACAGAATGGTCCAAATAGAGGAATGTTTTTTTTTAAATGATGCCATGGCTTTATTGGAGAAACAGTGGAATGGATTGGGAGTTATTTGAAATTGCATAAACAAAGGGTGGTTATTAACAGGGAGGGTTCAAACTGTCACCCAGTATGAGTATTCCCCTAAACTCTGTCCTTTATTGTTCAGTATTTTGATCAAAGAGCTTGAGGAGGGCATGAATAATGCTATTAGGAAATTTGTATACGACTCAGAATGTACGCTAAGGTTAGCAATGAAATGAGATTAGTAGATAGAAAGCTGATTTAAAGAAGTTATCTGAATGGGTTGTTAAATGGAAGATGTTGTTTAATGCGCTATCCACATAGGTACAGACAACTAAAACATAATCTATTCTTTTAAAAGTATCAGAGCAAGAAACAAGGTTAGTTGTAGTTAATGATAAGGCAGTAAGGGATACATTTCTGCAGGGGCTCTCCCACTTATCCACTGTAGCATTATCCTGGAAAATAGCATAAATATCAGTGTCCTCCAGTCCTTCCAATTCCACTAAGTGGAAGATGCTTGTTGTTCTCAAAATTGAGTCAGAAGTAAATAATAACCACATAAACTTTCAACTTTCATAATTGTTCCTTACTATATTTAACAGGTCTTCAAATCTGTCATATTATATCCTTTATCATTGTTGCTGTGAATGAGACAATACATAAATTATAGATTTTTTCTTTTCTTTAAAAAAATCATATTGTAAAATGTATTGAGCCTAAATTTCCTCATTACCTCATCACTTTTGCCATTGTTACACCACTATAGTGCTAAAAAGATCAAGGAAATTTATATTTTAGCACTTTGGGGTACATTTACCCCTTTGTTTCCTTGATTTCTTTAACAATTAACATCTTATGTAGGTCAAAGACTGTTGTGAGAGTGGCCAAGTTGCTACTATTGATAGAGTTGATCTGTAGACACTTCTTGGGGGGGAAACATTAAGTTTATTTACAATGTACACAGCAGCAACTATATATGTGCTTTCAACTCTAACTCTATGGGCAGGATCTTTAGGCCTGCTTGCTGACGCGTAAAATGGTGCAGGATGACGTCAGGTGGAACTCCCGACGTCACCCCACGTCATTTCCATTTTCAGGTCGGCAGAAGGGCAGCCGAGTCAGCTGTGCGCCCGCTGACCTGTCAACGGCCTATTGAGGCTATTACTAAAACAATTGAGGTCATTAACAGGGCTGCCCATCCAACCTTAGGGTTGGCGGGCAGGCCGGGAGCCCTGCTGGGCTTAAGAAAAAGCAGGAAACCTCATCCACGGGCTGGATGAGGTTTCATGAGGGTTTTTAAATATTTAATAAAGGTTAGAGTTAAAGTGATGGACATGTCCCAACTCATTTGACAGTGTCACATGAGGGGACATGTCAGGGAAATTTTTCAAACACTTACCTTCAAAGTTTTAATTCTGAGCCGATCTCGCTGAGGCAGCACTTAGCCTCAGGGAGATCAGTGTGCTCTTTCACACACATGCGCGAAACAGCACACTCTCGGCTGAGGAAACCCACCCCCCCTTGCCCGCCCAGGGAGCGCATAGTGCTTTCTAGCAGACGTCACGTTGGGCAGGCCTTAATTGGCCCGCCCACTTAAAATGGCGGCACACCCCCAATTGGTCAATGTTGGCCTGCCTGCATTGCAGGCTGCAACCCTCAGTTGAGTCCCAAGAGGAGGGATTGGAGGCAGCTACATGGGAAATCCAATCATGACTCCTGTGCAATTGAAAGATTACTCCTTTTCTCCCTGACTCTACAGGATGGGTTTTATTTTAATTTTGTTTTAACGTACCCAGAGTTGGTGGCTGCCAAAGAATCCTGAGCAGGGCAGGCTGTGATTATTTATGCAAATGAGCCATGAGGGTCTTCATAGTAATTATAGTTTCATTAAGTATGTAATGTACCTTTAAGGATAATGCTTGTTAAGGAGGATCACATGATCTGTAGTAACCAATAGGAGAGTAGCACAGGCTATCTCAGGAGTCAGTGTGTAGAGATAAGGTTGGAGTTGAAAGCACACATGTAGATGCTGCTGAGTACATTGTAAATAAACTTAATGTTTCCACCCAAGCAGTGTCTGCAGATCAACGCTATCGATAGTAGCAACTCGGCCACCCTCACAACAAACTGGCGATGAGAACATGTACAAGATTGAACAGAAAGAAGTTGGCACTGTACCTCACCCAGTGATTGTAAGTTGCAAGCTCTGTTAGAACTGAAAAAGTTATCCTCTCTCAAAATGCCGCAATTTGGGAGAATTGATCCTTTTGAACCAGCCACAGATGATTGGTCTCATTACATAGAATGCCTCACGTCCTTTTTTCAAGCAAACAAGACAAGGGGGAAGAGAAGAGGTGAGCAATCCTCTTAAGTACAGGTGGGAACAAAACTGACAGTTTGATTTGAAGTTTGACGGCATCCAGTGCCCCAGATTCAAAAGATTTCGATGAATTGGTGGACCTCGTGCAGGGTCATATTCAACACAAGCCCTCAGTCACAAAGCAGAGTTCAGGTTTAATTCATGAAATAGAGCCCCGGGTGAGACAATTGCATGTTACGTGGCAAATTTGAAGCAGCTAATGGAACATTATGAATTTGGTTCGCCTCTAAATGACATGTTCAGAGATCGTTTAGTGTGCAGCGTGAATGAGGACATTATTCAGAAAAGATCATTGCCCGAAGTGAATTTGGATTTCAAGAAGGCACTAGAGGTAGCACCATGGAAAGCGCAGTAAGAGATTCAAAAGGAATACAAGGTGTGCAAAATGGTGCCGTCCTCCACATTGGGTGGGAAACCCCAGCTGAAAAGGGTGCAAAAATGCAAGACTCTGCTGAGAAGCAGGAAACAGCTCCCACTAGCTGAAGAATAAAGAAAAATAACTTAGCAGCGAAATCTAAGAATAATTCTAATAAAGCAGTCTTTTAGCGATTTGCAGTTTTAAAAAAATTGAATGCTATTACTGTCACAGAAATGGACATATGATGATGCAATGCAAGGAAAGATTCAAGCAGGATTGTAAACAAAAGAAGAAGCCCAATGAATCTACAATGTAGAAGAGCCTGAAACAACAAATTCAGACATTTACTCATTGTTTAATCTGAAAGTTGGAAAGACAGAACCTATATTTGTCACAGTGAAAGTAAATGGCAAACCTATTAAAATGGAAGTGGACACGGGAGCTTCCACTACAGTAACTGGGGAACACACCTTCAGACATGTGAATAATGGTGAATATCAATTAAGTTTAGAATAAACAGCTGCCAAACTCAAACATACATGGGTGAAGACATTCAAGTAAAAGGCATTAGCAGCGTAACTCTCCATTATGGAAGCCAACTGGCAAAGCTACCAGTGCTGGTATTGAGAGGCAGAGGATCAAGCCTTCTAGGGTGAAATTGGCTAAGGGAAATCAACCTTGAGTGGCCACTGAGATTCCAAATGGAAGCTGGAAGCATTCCTGTTTTGGAAAAGGAGTGTGTAAGGACTCAACAACCTGAAGAATTGCAGGCTGTCTTAAGCAAAAACCTGGAAGAACATCGGAAGAAACCCGAAGAGACCTTGCTTAATGACAGAGTTCGAGACGAGGTGAGCAACCTTTGCAGGGAAAAAGTAAACCTGTTGAAAGACCTTCACACATTAATAGATTCCCTCAGGTCAAAGTTTGCACCTTTGGAAAAATGTGAAGAGAAACAGAGAGAATTCAGCACTTCTTCGAATAAACTGAAAAATTAGTTGGCAGAGAAGGCACAACAATTCTCAATTTTCCAGGAGGCAGCAAACAAATACAAATAAGAAACAGAAGAACTGAAGAAGCAGCAAAATGAAGCCAAAGAGATTTTGGAATCAAAAGTCACAGAATCTTCCAAGGAGCAGACAGATAATGAAATTTTGGGAGACTCAGTCACTGAGCTCAGACAAGTTGAGCTTGCATCTGAGAGAAGCCTGGCCAATAGTGAAGTCAGAAAGAAGGCCAAGATTAAAGTCTGCGCTAGAAAGAAGAAAGAAAGGTACAGAAATACTTTAATTCTGGCAGCATACAAATACACTTTCGTACATAGGACTGGCAATGAAATTGCAAACGCCGATGCACTTACTCGTTTGCATGTACAAGAAAATGATGAGCATGTCCCAGTTCTATAGGAACTTGTTTTGCTGTTAAGTTTCTTAGATTCCTCACTGGTTTGTGCTCGACAGATCAGAGACTGGACAATTTGGGACCCAGTCCTATCTCAAGTACAAGAACAAGTGCTGCATGGTTGGTCACAGTAGTCCCTATCTGATTAAATGAAACCGTACTTCAACAGAGGCATGAACTAACCAGAAGAGATGGCATCTTATTGTGGGGAGCATGAATGATAGTTTCTCCAAAGGGAAGGGAGCCACTTTTAATTGAATTACACAAGGCCCATCCAGGAATTTCCCGAGTGAAGACCATAACACGCAGCTATCTATGGTGGCCTGGGATCGATGGTGAAATAGAGAGTTTAGTGAAGTACTGTGTGCAATGTCAGCAACTGCTAAAGTTGCCGATGACAGCTCCGTTACACCCGTGGAAGTGGCCAGGTAGACCCTGGGTGTGGTTACACATTGACTATGTTGGACCTTTCCTGGGAACAGTGTTTCTGCTCATTGTCATCACCAACATCTGGCGCTACAATTGATAAGCTACGTCAGTGTTTTGCCATTCACGGACTACCAGAAGTAGTCGTTTTCGATAATGGCACGGCATTTACGAGTGCTAAGTTTCAACGGTTTATCAGCATCAATGGTATCACTCATGTGAAAACTGCATCATATTACCCTTCCTCAAACAGACTGGCCAAAAGGGCGGTTCAAACGTTCAAGGCAGGCATGAAAAAGCTAACTGGTGATTCCTTAGCGACCAAACTAGTATACTTTCTTTTTCATTACAGGACTACCCCTCACATGCTAAGTGTTCTGTAATTACCTAGGTTAACTCTGTATCCCTTTTTAAAAATACATTTACATTGGTCACCCTGCAGTCTTCTGGCACACATCCACTCTCTCAGCCTTCTTAAATATAAAATCTAAGTTCCTTGAATATATTCTATGAAGATCTGCTACTTTTTCCTTTAGTTTATATAACTCTCAAACAACAGGTGTCATACCTGCAGAGTTATTGTTGAAATGCCATCTCAAGATGAGATTCAGCTTAATAATGCCGAATTTAGAGAGGAAGGTGGAAAGGAATCAGGGAAGCCAGAAAATTAGACACGACTGGCGTAGTCGTGAGCGGAAATTTACCGTGGGAGAAACTGTATATGTGAAGAACTTTGGAGAAGGATCAAAGTGGTTACCGGGTGAAATAAGTGTGGTGACTGGACCTCTATCTTGCCACGTGGAGGTGGAAGGCTGGATCATCTGGAAACATATGGACCATTTAAGGAAGAGAGAGACAAATCACCAAGATATGGTTCCACCAATGACCATGACCGGGCCTGCATTTCCTGTTGAGGATACCCAACCCAGGACTGACATGTCTGATATTCCTGTAAGAGTTGAGGATACAGAACTACAAGTGCCTACCAAGCAGCTGATGTTCAGGCAACTCCGGAAAAGGAGGTTTCTGACAAAGAATCTGAAGTTGTGGAGCTGCGACGTTCCACAACCATCAGGAAACCACGTGAAAGACTGAATTTGTAAATTCCTTACACAGTGTAAATATTATGTTGTCTTGAAAAATATGTACTTTTAAGTATATGTATAGCTGAGTTAAAACAGGAAGAATGTAGTAATTATGATTTTATTTTGTGTAATGTACCTTTAAGAATAATGCTTGTTAAGGAAGGTCACATAATCTGTAGTAACCAATAGGAGAGTAGTGCAGGCTACCTCAGGAGTCAGTGTGTAGAGATAGGGAAGAATTTTCCCCCCCATCAGGCGGGGAAAGTGCAGGAGTGGGCACGGGCAGGCGCGCCTCCGATCGGCACGTTCAGTGAACTGCGTATTAAGCCGAGCATTGTCCAGCAGCTTGTCCCAAGTATGCTGATGTGGCCTCTTGGTTTAGGCATCCACTGGTGTCACATCAACAAAGCTGAGCCTAAAAACAGCCACGAGCTTCCTTATGGTCTTATCCGCTCGAGGTGCTGCTTTTAAGGTCTTGTGAACCTGAATCGCCTAAACATTCTACTCTTTTATATCTCCTCGCCTCCTCTTATTTAGAGTGTAATTTTTACTATTATTATTTCCCAAATGTACTACCTCACATTTAGTAATATTGAATTCCATCAGGCACTTTTTCGCCCATGCTGCCACTTTATCAAAGTGTTCATGCAGCTCCCTTTGGTCCTCAGAATTACTTATTATGCCTCCTATTTTATGATCATCTTCAAATTTGGACACGAATCACTCTACCCTATGTCCAAATCATTAATGTGCATAGTAAACAGACGTAGTCCAAAAACAGAACCATATGGGACATCTCTATGTATTTCAACCATTCTGAGAAACTGCCTTTAACGCATACTCCCTGTTTCCTTCTAAGTATTTTCTCTTCATCTAGATATTTAGTAATTTCATTTATAATTGAACTATATATATTAAGCTAAGTGTTCTGTAATTACCTAGGTTAGCTCTGTATCCCTTTTTAAAAATACATTTACATTGGTCACCCTGCAGTCCTCTGGCACACATCCACTCTCTCAGCCTTCTTAAATATAAAATCTAAGTTCCTTGAATATATTCTATGAAGATCTGCTACTTTTTCCTTTAGTTTATATAACTCTCAAATATGTTCCTTCCGTATTGCTGTAAAAGGACACACCAAAGCTTTACATCTTGCACTCATCAGGACACTTCAGAAGAATATCAATATAAGGGGAAAACAACAATTTATTCTGCATGAGAAGAGAGCTGATTCGTTTGCAAGTGAACTCTGATTGGTAGGGTTATTGCCATGGAGAATGCACCAGTGATGGTGACTGACAGTTAACTACCAAGCATTGTTTGGAATTTAAACCAGACAGCCTGACACGGATTGGTCAAGACATTGCCTTGAGGAATGAGTCAACGAATGGCGATCACTCATTTTGTTTAGCTGAAACAGGTGCAATGTGTGTACATGTTCTTTCTGTCTGCAAAGAACAGGGCCCTGTGTATTAATATATGTAGCTTCCAGTACATGCAAATGCACCACACTGCAAGCCTGACTGACAATCTTAAATTGGTGTCAATGTAATTCTTAGCACATTGAGGATTATTTAGCAAACGTTGCCAATCACGAAATCACATCTAATGTAGTACACCGTGTTTTGAGTTTTGCAAGCACAGGCTGGTTGGGTACGGTCTGTACTTTGCCCGTTGCCAACAACAGCTGGGACATGCTGTTTGATACGATCTTTCAGTCTTCGTAGCTTAATAGCGTGTACTAGTTGAGAAATCTGCCAGGGGGTTCTCTATCACGGTCTAGTGCAAGCTGTCCTTCACTGGTCAATATGCACATTGGGATTCTTACAGTTCTACAAGCTATAGATTTGGCCTTATCAGCAACCTTGTAAATAGGGCCTGAGCCATTTGCTCACCATGCAAGCTTGATGCTGAAATAGGCCACATCAAAGACATCCTCCAGGATAATGGCTAAACTGATCATTTCATGCTGTATATCATGCAAATTCATGAACGGGCCTAAGGCTGCCAGTTTAGGTCCTAAAAAGTGCCCAGTCTCATTCAGATTATCCTGGAAGGGCTATGTATCTCAAAAATTTGAGCAACAGGTGAAGCTAGCTGTTTCACGCTGCTACTATGCAGTGGCAACACGAGTGGTATTCACCACTAACAGGATGCTGCCATCAAGCCAAAAAGACGTTCTGCCTATCACACAAATAAGTACTGTGGTATATGAATTTCAGTGCCAGTGTGACGCTAGGTATGTAGGCTGCACATTCCAAAGACTGGCAGATCATATCAAACAGCATGTCCCAGCTGCTATTCGCCCATCCTTGCAAAACTCAAAATATAGCATCCAACATTAGATATGATTCCACGATTGGACAACATTTGCTAAGTAACCCTCTGTGTACTAAGAATTACACTGACACCAATTTAAGATTGTCAGTTAGGCTCACAATATGGTGCATTTGTGTGTACTGGAAGCTACATATATTAATACACAGGGCCCTGTTCATTGCAGACAGAAAGAACATGTACACACATTGCGCCTGTTTCAGCTAAACAAAATAAATGACAACCATTCGCTGACTCCTTCCTCAGGGCAATGCCTTGACCAATGAGGGTTAAGCTGCCTGGTTTAAATTCCAAACAATGCTTGGTAGTTAACTGTCAGTCATCATCACTGGTGCATTCTCCATGGCAACACCTCTACCAATCAGAGTCCACTTGCCAACCAAGTAGCACTTTCTTCTCTTACAGTATAAATGGGTGTTTTCCCCTTATATTTGGTATTCTTGCAAAGTGTCCTGATGAGTGCAAGACGAAAAGCTTTAACGTGTCTTGTTTAAGCAGTACTCAAGTTCTGTGCTACCAAACGACTATATGTTTCTTTTATTTTTTATAATATCTCTCATTTCTTTTTTCAATTCAATATTTACCCCTTCCTGAAAAGCCTTTATTGTAAATACTGAAATGGAGAAGTTGTTAAGTACACACTGCTAATTTCTGTTTACCCACTACTACCACACTGACCTCTAGAGGGCTCACCTCACATTTAATTATTCTCTTTTTTGCTGATGCATTTATGTAACACTGTTGTTTCAAATATTTTTGAAACAATATTTTTGACATTGTCTCCTTCTTCTCCTTAACCTCTCTTCCTGTATCTTCTTATTTCATCATACATATAAATCGAATCAATAATAGTTTGTTTCTATCTTTTATATTTATCCACAGCATGCTGTATTTGAACTTGAAGCCATTTTTTAAAATGGTATATATTTATTCTCCAACTTTGCATTCTCCTTTTTAAAAATATCACATCACAGTGCTTTGACAATTTCTGTTTCCATCTCATTGCAGCTAGCTCATTCCTCATCTTTCTAAAATCTGCCCTCGTCTAATCTGGTGCCCTTGATTTTTCACCTCACATTAAACCTTGAGCCTTATGGTATTATGGCTACTATGCCTGAGGTGCTCAGGCACAATTACTTAATCTACCTGACCTGTTTTGTTACTCATAACTTTATTTAGCAATGCCTCTCCCCTTATAGCGTTGGTCAAATCCAGACACTGATTCACGAGACTTTAATGAGGCTAGTGAGGCATGCCTGGACCTCAGTGCCAGAGGTGCTTATCGACCACATTACTGCACACTATGTACAAAGGTGCACAGCAGGCCTCAGCTCCCAATTATTTGCACCTCATGTCCATCAGCACCACAGGTATCGAGCGTTGTGTTATCAGCCCCTTGCTACTGACCCTTCTATCATACCAATCTTTTGTAAAATCCTGTATTTCTGCATATTGAATTTACTACCAACTGTTAGAGCAAACTATGCTTCTGCAATCCAATATATCATCTTCATTTTATTTCAGATGCTTCTTCTATTGTCATCTTTACATTTTACTTTGGATTTTTAAAATCATTTTTTGTGTTAGTATTCCTAAATTCATTGCCTGTTTTGTTTCATCCTCTCCATTGCCATCACTCAAAGTTCAGCTTATCTGCAGATAAACTTTGATTTCTTTCTCCCTTTATCTCAATCTAAACAGCCATCATTCTGCCACCTGCATTATTAGCTGGCTTCAAGTTACCAATCATTTTGCAATGAAAGCCTGTTGACTTTAGCAATCTTTTAACCTGCATAGGTTATTATTATCGCAGAGGCTGAGCGTCAACTTGCAGACATTTCCTCCTACCTCCCCCTGGACCATGACTCCACCACTGAACATCAAGCCATTGTTTCTAGGACTGTCACTGACCTCATAAGAACAAAGAAAAGTACAGCACAGGAACAGGCCCTTCTGCCCTCCAAGCCTGCGCCGATTATATTGCCTGTCAAACTAAAAAGAACAAAGAAAAGTACAGCACAGGAACAGGCCCTTCGGCCCTCCAAGCCTGCGCCGACCTTCCTTCATCAGCTTCCAACCTCATGGTCTCGCAACCTCGGACGGCCCGCTTCTACCTCCTACTCAAAATCCACAAACAGGACTGAACCAGCAGACCGACCATGTCAGCCTGTTCCTGCCCCCACGGAACTCATTTCTTGCTATCTTGACTCCATTCTCTCTCCCCTTGTCCAGTCCCTTCCCACCTACATCCGTGATTCCTCTGACACCCTACATCATATCAACAACTTCCAGTTCCCTGGCCCCAACCACCTCCTCTTCACCATGGACGTCCAATCCCTCTACACCTCCATCCCCCACCAGGATGGTCTGAGGGCTCTCCGCTTCTTCCTCGAATAGAGGCCCAAACAATCCCCATCCACCACTACTCTCCTCCGTCTGGCTGAACTTGTTCACTCACTGAACAATTTCTCCTTAAACTCCTCTCACTTCCTCCAAATAAAAGGTGTGGCTATGGGTACCCTCATGGGCCCCAGCTATGCCTGTCTCTTTATGGGGTATGTGGAACATTCCTTGTTCCAGTCCTACTCCGGCCCCCTCCCACAACTCTTTCTCCGGTACATCGATGATTACTTCGGTGCTGCTTCATGCTCTCGTCAGGACCTGGAAAAATTTATTAATTTTGCTTCCAATCTCCACCCCTCCATCATTTTCACATGGTCCATCTCTGACACTTCTCTTCCCTTCCTTGACCTCTCTGTCTCAATTTCTGATGATTGACTGTCCACCAATATTCACTACAATCTCACCGACTCCCACAGCTACCTCGACTACAGCTCCTCACACCCTGCTTCCTGTAAGGACTCCATCCCATTCTCTCAGTTCCTTCGCCTCCGTCGCATCTGTTCTGATAATGCCACTTTCAAAAACAGTTCCTCTGACATGTCTTCCTTCTTCCTTAACTGAGGTTTTCCATCCACGGTGGTTGACAGGGTCCTCAACCGTGTTCGGCCCATCTCCCGCGCATCCGCCCTCACACCTTCCTCTCCCTCCCAGAACCATGATAGGGTCCCCCTTGTCCTCACTTATCACCCCACCAGCCTCCGCGTTCAAAGGATCACCCTCCGCCATTTTCGCCAACTCCAGCATGATGCCACCACCAAACACATCTTCCCTTCACCCCCCCTAGCGGCATTCCGCAGGGATCGTTCCCTCCGGGACACCCTGGTCCACTCCTCCATTACCCCCTACACTTCAACCCCCTCCCACGGCACCTTCCCATGCAACCGCAGAAGGTGCAACACCTGCCCCTTTCCTTCCCCTCTCCTCACCATCCAAGGGCCCAAACACTCCTTTCAAGTGAAGCAGCATTTCACTTGCACTTCCCTCAATTTAGTCTACTGCATTCGTTGCTCCCAATGCGGTTTCCTCTACATTGGAGAGACCAAACGCAGACTGGGTGACCGCTTTGCGGAACATCTTCAGCCTGTCCGCAAGCATGACCCAGACCTCCCTGTCGCTTGCCATTTCAACACACCACCCTGCTCTCATGCCCACATGTCTGTCCTTGCCCTGCTGCAATGTTCCAGTGAAGCTCAACGCAAACTGGAGGAACAGCACCTCATCTTCCAACTGGGCACTTTACAGCCTTCCGGACTGAATACTGAGTTCAAAAACTTTAGATCATGAACTCTCTCCTCCATCCCCACCCACTTTCTGATCCCCCTTTTTCCAATAATTTATATATATTTTTCTTTTCCCACCTATTTCCATTATTTTTAAATGTATTTCCATCCATTGTTTCATCTCTACCTTTTAGCTTATTTCGATCCCTTCCCCCCACCCCACCCCACCCCCACTAGGGCTATCTGTATCTTGCTCGTCCTGCTTTCTACCCTTAATGTCACCATTAGCACATATCTTAGCTAATATCACCACCATCAACACCTCTTTGTCCTTTTGTCTATGACATCTTTTGGCAATCTCCACCTATCACCGGCCCTCTATCCAGCTCTCCCTGTTCCACCCGCCCCCCTTTAAACCGGCTTATATTTCACCTTTCTATTTTTCCTCAGTTCTGATGAAGAGTCATTCGGACATGAAACATTAACTATATTCCTCTCCGCAGATGCTGTCAGACCTGCTGAGTTTTTCCAGGTATTTTTGTTTTTGTTTTGGATTTGAAGCATCCGCAGTTTTTTGCTTTTATCTTGTTATACAGCTTGTAGTTTCCCCCTAAAAGTCAGTAGAGGGCAGAGTAGAAAAAGGAAAAGTATTTTCCTCAGTGTCTATGGGTGAGTGGCTGTCCATGTGCATGTATCACAGCTTTATTCTACAGACTATTTAGACTTCATGGGATAAGAACCGCTCTGATTGCTATATGGTGACATAATAAATGTATTCATGATTTCTTGTTTGGTATTTCTAGCAAAATGATGATTACATTCCTTTAGAATGTGTTATATATATAATATAGCAGATAATTCCCTTAATTCTGGTCGTTTAATCACTTCTGAATGTTTTTCAGTTTGAATTAAAATCTAATTGTTCTGGTTGCTTTGTTCCATCATTTTAATATTAAAGTGAAAATAATGGCTCCAATCTAGAAAGAAAGCAAGAGAATAACAAACAGAGGAATTAGCACATCTATTTGTGCCATTACTACAAAATTATCATGTTACTGAAGGCCTGCACCTACCAGTAATCTCATTAGCAAATTGATCACTTCAGGAAGTAGATCAGTATCCCTGATCTCTATAATGTAGCCTGCTCTATAGTTTTCACAAAACACTCATGCCCAGAAAGAGTGAAGATGGATTTTATAGGATGCATATAGTCTACAAAAGATGAGATAATAACTGCGATGTGGATGGATGTAGCCAATTAGCCAATGTTGGTCAGGGGAGCTGATGTGGCAGGCAATGGTGTAATGGTATAAGAACATTTGAATCGGACATCTATGCAGTTTGCAATTTCATTCTTTCATTGTGATTGACCCAGGCTTTGACATATGCAATAGGCTGGATTTTCCCTGCAGGGATGGGCAACAGGAGTCCGAACTGTTTCTGGATCCCAATCCCAACCCCCAAGGAAAACAATCACACAGTGAGACACCCACTTAATCCAGAAAAGGGAGACAGGTTATTTTTCCAGTTAAGGGCAGCAGACAGTCTCTCGAAACTGGAGAGTCAATCAGAGGCCTTCTATCTTGAGAGCAGCCGCAGGCTGCGATGGCAGTTAAGTAGCAGAGACGGTGGGTTGAATTTTACGGCCCCCTGGTGGTGGGGGCAGAGCTGTAAAATGCGGCAAGCCGTTCATAAGTCCATTGACTTCGGCACAACCGTAAAATCCCGCCAGTGTAAAATTCCACCCAGCGCTTCAATATGGAGGCGCAATCTCACCAACTTTTTGAAACTTTAAATAAAAATGGTTCCCCCTATTGGGGGAACATGGGGACTCTCTCTACATGGTGGCCTGCTCTCTCAACCAGGCAGGCAACAAGGGCCTCCAAGTATGCTGCTAGATGCCAGCCTCCGGGCAATTAAACTGCCCCTTGCTGATTCAGGAAATTGGAGGCCTGTTGTAGAAAATTCCAGTCAAGTTCCTTTAATTGCAGTAAACAAGGCTCTTAATGAGCCTATTTGACTATCTGCCTTTGGGGGCAGGTAGCCCTTACAGCACCGAAACTGCCTCAGCAAAAGTGTTTGTTGCTAGGAACAGACTTAGGAAACCATCAGGCCAGTGCCTACATTTCCGGGCCACATCCGCCTCCGTTCCTGCCACCATAGCGGGGCCTGAAAATACTGCCTAAGGTTTCTAACCAGGAGATAATACAGAGAAATAAATTGTATTACTCCATATTCCTCTGAGTAGAGACTTATACTTCATCAATCCTTTTGATCTTGACTGTCCACAAATTAAGGAATGCTTAAGACCTTTGTGGGACTGTAGTCATGCACATTGTGCAGGATGATTAATTATTTTGTGACAATAGTTATCATGAACAAAACCGATGAGAATGAGGTAATTACTACAGAACACTAGGGGCCAGCTTTTCCCACCCTGACATGGGGCCGCAGTGCGTCGGGCAGGCTTTAACTATGGTGGCTGGGGCAGGATCCGGGATTCCTGCTCCCATTTCCAACACTGAGTTGAGGGGGTGAGGGGAGGGGTAGGGGTGAAGGGAGGGGTAGGGGTCAGGGGTTTGAGGTGGGGTAAGGGTGTTTGGGGATGGGTGAGGGGAAGAGTAAGGGGTGAGGGTTATGGGGTCCCCACACTGATCTGCAGAACTGAGCCGATGCCTATGTAAACAAAGGCCACCTTGGCATCTGCCCACCTCCAGTGGCATGCCCAACTCCAGGCCTCCCCACCTCCACCAGATGAAAATGCCACAAGCTGGCACTGCTGGTAGGAGACAGGATTGTGACAGGAAATTTCCCAACTCCCAGTGTTGCTTCAAATATGAAAATCTGGCACCAGGTGGATTTAACTGACCATCTTAACCCCATTGTCTGTTCCCTTGTCTCAACCTCATTTCACAATATGGTGACAAAAAGAAGTCGACAGACACAAAACATACATCCTGCTAACTAGTGCAGTCAGCTAAATTCTACTCTGACACATTAAACCCTAAAACATCCTAGGAATGAATGACTTTAACCATTTAATTATTTATAGCTACAGTACAAATCCACTATTTATGAGCTGTTTATATAAGCAAAAATAACAGCAAAACTCTTAATCATGGGAGATTAAAGCAAATCCTAATACTGTGTTTGTGCATGTATATTATATATATACCTTTTAGATACAATATAAATGATTAAGTTATCATATAGTGGATGGGACAGCCACCCAACTACATCAGCTGGAAGCCTGATCAGATTTCACATGTTGTCTGCATTAGAATACAAGAGGCAAGCTTGCATACCTTAACTGTTTTCCGCAGCCCTAACTCTGAACTCACATCTTTCTCTAGTTTCTCTCTTATCTCCCCTCTTTGTCTTTCCGAGCTCATCTTGTCCACAAGACCCACCTCCTGCTCCCTCGACCTTATTCCCACTAAACTGCTGACCAACGAACTTCCCCTCCTGGTCCCCACGTTAGCCAATATTGTTAATGGTTTGCTCACTTCAGGTGTTGTTCCTCTCTCCTTTAAATCTACTGTCATCACCCCTCTACTCAGAAACCTAACCCTTGACCCCACCAGCCTTGCAAACTACCGTTCAACCTCTGACCTCCTTACCCTCTCCAAGGTCCTTGAACGTGTTGTCGCTTCCCAAATCCACATACGAACATATGAAATAAGGGCCGGAGTAGGCCATTTGGCCCCTTGAGCCTGCTAATCTGATTGTGGCCTCAACTCTGCCTCCCCCCGGTAACCTTTGATTCCCTTCTTAGTCAAGGATCTATGTACCTCAGCCTTAAAAATTTATTCAAAGACCCTGCCTCCACCGCTCTCAGGAAGAGAGTTCCAAATGACCCACTTTCTGCTCATCTCCATCTCAAATGGGAGACCCCTTATTTTTAAGCAGTGTCCCCTAGTTCTAATCTCTCCCACAAAGGGAAACATCCTTTCAGCATTCACTATGTCAAACCCCCTCAGGATCTTATATGTTTCGATAAGATCACCTCTCATTCTTCTGAATTCCAGTGGATACAGGCCAAGCCTGTCCAACATTTCCTCATAAGGTAGCCCCTCCATTCCAGGTATCTGTCGAGTGAACCTTCTCTGATGCATTTATATCCTTTTTTAAATAAGGAGACCAAAACTGTACACAGTACTCTGCCATACCTATCATTCCTGGAATTCCATGTTTGAATCCCTCCAATCAGCTTTCCACCTTTGCCATTATGCCAAAACAGCTTTCATAAAGTCACAAATTACACCATATGTGGCTGTGACAAAGGTAAACTATCCCTCCTCATCTTTCTCGACCTGTCTGCAGCCTTTAACCTGGTTGACCACCACTCATCCAGCAGCATGGGACTGCACTCACCTGGTTCATTCTTATCTATCTAACCAAAGCCACAATATCACTTGAAATGGCTTCTCTTGACACTCCTGCACTGTTATCTCTGGTGTTCCCAAGGATCTATCCTCGGCCCCCTCCTATTTCTCATCTACATGCTGCCCCTTGGTGACATCATCTGAAAGCACAGCTTTAGCTTTCATATGTACACTGATAACACCCAGCTCTACCTCACCATCACCTCTCTCGACCCCTTCACTGTTGCTAAATTATCAGATTGCTTATCTGACATCTAATACTGGTTGAGCAGAAATTTCCTCCAATTAAACCCACTTCTTTCTACCTTTGTAACATCACCCAACTTCTGGCTCAGCTCATCTGCTGCTGAAATCCCAGAACTCCCTCACAAACAGCACCGTGGGTGTATCTACACCACATGGGCTGCAGCAGTTCAAGAATCAAGCTCACCACAACCTTCTCAAGGGCAATTAGGGGTGGGCAATAAATGCTGACCTAGCCAGCAACGCGCCACATCGCATGAATGAAAAAAAAAGAAACACCCACCCATGCCTTTGTTACCACTGGACTCGAGTATTCCAGCACATTCCTGGCTGGCTTCCTACATTCTGTAAACTTGACATCATCCAAAACTCTGCTGTCCATGGGCAGAATTTTTCTCTCATCGGGCGGGCGCGTGCCCAACCCGAACAAGAGTAAAATAGTGCGCGATGACGTCGGGCAAGCATCCCGACATCATCACGCGCACTCGCAATGTTTCACTCGGTGGACGTGCGCAAGAGGCGACTGCGCGCCCGCCGGCAATTAAGAGGCCTATTATGGCCCTTAATCAATCAATTAAATTGGGCTTTTTGCTGCCTGTCCAACCATTTGGTTGGCGGGCGGGCGAAAAGGCCAAGTGGCCTTTGGTATTTTTATGAAACCTCATCCACAGGCGGGATGAGGTTTCCAACAGGAATTAAAAATAAAATAAAAATGTTTAAACCTCATTTATAACATGTCCCTGCTCATGTGACAGAGTCACATGAGGGGACATGTTTACCCTATTTTTAAAATCTTTATTTGTAATGTTATAAATCTTCAGCTCCCTGGGGCAACTCTGGTTGTGGAATCGCTTAGCTCTATCCATTGCTTGCTACTTCTGCTGTTTGGCATGCAAGTAGTCCAGTGTTGTAGCTTCACCAGGTTGACACCTCATTTTTGGGTATGCTGCTGCTGCTCCTGGAATGCCCTCCTGCACTCTTTATGCAACCAGTGTTGATCCCGTGGCTTGGTGGTAATGGTAGAGTGGGGGATATGCCGGGCCATGAGGTTGCAGATTGTGGTTGAGTACAATTCTGCTGCTGCTGATGACCCACAGTGGCTCATGGACGCCCAGTCTTGAGCTGCTAGATCTGTTCATTTACCATGGTGGTAGTGCCTCACAACACGATGGAGGGTATGCTCAATGTTCGTATGTGTGCACAGAAACGGTCCATTTGGCCCAACCAGACATGATAATGTTTGTGCTACACTTGAGCCTTCTCCTATCTTTCCTCCTATAAATTATCATCAACCCTTCTATTCCCTTCTCTTTCATATCCTTGTCCAGCTTCCTCTAAAATGCATCTATACTATTAGCTTCAACAATTCCCTGTAGTCACAAGTTCCACATTCTCACCATTCTTTTGGTAAAAAAATTTCTTCTGAATTCCTTATTGGATTTCTTGGTGACTATCTTATATTGATGACCTCTAGTTACACTCTTCCCTACAGTAGGAATCATTCTCTCTGTATCCACTTTGTCAAAACCTTTCATAATTTTAAATATCTCTATTAGATCACCTCTCAGCCTGTTTATCAAGAGAAAAGCAACCCAGCCTATCAATCCTTTCGTGATATATATACCAACATATTTCTGGTATCATCCATGTAAATCTCCTCTGCACCCTCTTCCATACCTTATATCCTTTTTATAATATGGTGACCAGAACTGCACACAGTACTCTAAGTGTGATCTAATCAAGGTTTAATCCAGATTTAGCATACATTCCCTACATTCAATTCTATCCCTCTAACAAAAAAGCCTCATTTATTTTTTATGGCTTTACTAACCTGTGACACCGCTTTTAGTGATTGGTGCATTTCTACTCCGAGATCCCTTGGTTTCTCTACCCCACCTAGATTTGTGCCTTCCAATTTAATAAATGACCTCCCTATTCTTCCTCTCAAAATGCACTACCTCACATTCTGTGTTGAACTTCATTTGCCCATTATTTTCCCATTCTGCAAGTTCATTAATGTCCTGCTATAATTTGTTGCAGTCCGCCT
Organism: Cetorhinus maximus; assembly: GCF_964194155.1. Taxonomy (NCBI): domain Eukaryota; kingdom Metazoa; phylum Chordata; class Chondrichthyes; order Lamniformes; family Cetorhinidae; genus Cetorhinus; species Cetorhinus maximus. The sequence continues at coordinate 71,863,814 of NC_135894.1, forward strand.
CAGTATTGACCATCCCACCAGTTTGGTGTCCTTCACAAATTTAGAAATAGTGTTTTTGATTCCAAAGTTCAAATCGTTGATGTAAGTTGTGAAAAGCAATGGCCCCAGCACTGATCCTTGTGAAATGCCACTTCCTTTTGCCACCCTGAATAACCACTCTTGATTCCCATTCTCTACTTTCTGTGTTAAAGCCAGCTAAATTCTGCCACTTGTCCCTTGATTTCACATTCCAAGGCCTTATCCGTTAATCTGTTATGGGGCACCTTATCAAAGGCCTTTTGAAAATCGAGATAAATTACATCTTTTTTAAAATTTATTTGACCATGGGATGTGGACATCGTTGGCTAGGCCAGCATTTATTGCCCACCCTTGAGATGGGCATTAGCTACTCCATTACAACTCTCTATTCTCTCTGTTACCTCCTCAAAAAATCAATAAGGCTGGCCAAGCATAATTTATCTCCTTCACCAATCAAAATTGAAAAATTGTTATTGAGCAGCACAGAATCTGAATCAGGAAGTGTAAATCAGAATATTGAATTCAAGGTCAAATTACATGCAGGAAACAGAATAAAGAGAGGAAAGGAAAAATGGGATTAAGAGAGAGAGATAAAAGAGGCAGAAAAAAAAAGTTAAAAATAGTATTTACAATTTTTTATTTTTTTAAATTTTCAACAATAATTAAAATCTGAAGGACTGGGACTCTACACTTATAAAAATTAATTTTCAGTGATAGAGAGGTTGATAGTAATTAAGACTTGTCACACTATTAAAAATATGCTTATACTAGAATGGACAAACCCAAACATTTTCTGGTGAGTTCCATGGGTATACATCAGGTAAGCAAAGGCAGAGCATGCTGGTCCCTGTATTTCAGTGCTGAGTCTCTATGATAATATTATAGCACTGCTTCTGGGGTAGCAGGGCAGCCAAGATAGCAATGAGTATGTGCAGTCACCAGAAGTTGCTGTCCAATTTATTCTTTAATAATAGTGAGCGCTGATAGCCATTAATGTGTTGCTCTGTAACCTGTCATGGGAAAACTATTTGATCTATGTGTGGAAATTACCTTGCTTTTCTCTTTATGTTTAATGCCAATAACGCTCATTGCTTCAATAGCTTGCACACTGTCAACATATCAAAGTTTTCACTTTTCAGGAAAACCTGGAAAGGGCATATCTACTCCTCCTGGTTGTGATGTTAAAGCGGAAACTAATTTCACAAAGAATACTTTTACAGAAATTAAAGGAGCCATGTATCTCTTTTATTATAATATTCTCACCTGTAAATAAAACAACAGTGCATTTCATTCTAATTTACACCAGAGGGCTACATGTTGCAAACTGCCCAAAAAATGATATTCCCTTCATTATTTATTTCCACCTTTCAGTGAAGGTCACTTTAGTGAGGAAGTTTCGGTGGAAATACTTCTTGATATAATTAGTCACTCAGCCTTCCTTGGTGGTCTGTAGGGCGCCTTATTAAACCATTTCACTGTCACTCCAGCTGTTGCTTTTGATGAATCAGTATTTCACTTCTTCAATTTTTGATAAGAGCAGCCATCTTCAAATGTTTTTTCTAACCTTTTCAAGCATAATGATCTTTTCTGCCATGCTTTCATTTACAGACCTCAGATTGTATACAATCATCTTTTGCCTTCTCTTAGTTTATAATTTGTTTCTTATTTGGCTTTTCAGCCAGGTAAATCTCTAAAGTATGGCTCATTCCCCTTGAATTTTTTAATAGTTCTACTTTTATCCAGCCAGCTACATTCTTGTTAGTGCTTGTACTTTCCTCTATGATGTTCTAATTTTGTTGAAAATATTTTGAATGCAGCTTATTGAATTCTGCCAGTGAAACAAACATTTTGTTCAAGCCTCAGAATGTTGTTTCTGACCCTGTACCATTTAATTTGTGAAATGGTGGCTTCTCAGCCTCCTTGTGCATTTCTTAATTTTACTTCAAATCAGCAGACTGCAATTGTTTGAATTTATTCTGCTTATTCCATCTTGTCTCATAACTATGTTTGCTTTGTACATGAGCCTGTTCATTTTATATTCAATAGTCTTCCATTATCAGCTTTACACCAGTATTGTGTTTTGTCAACTCTAGGCTGTAACATTTTCTAAACTACCTCTTCACTTTCTTTTGTAACTGTATTAGTTAGGACACAAAAGGCATTTTGCAGTGTCTTCTGGTAAATTGCACAATTTCTTTTATTGATTCAAGCTATATTTACTCACAATCTTCAATGTCATTCTGCAAATGATTAGATCTAGATCTATCTGTTTTTAAAAATGTAATTTTATTAGCTATCTCAGTTCCAGGACGTCACTGCAGGAGTTCCTCAGGGTAGTGTCCTAGGCCCAATCATCTTCAGCTGCTTCAGTAATGACCTTCCTTCCATCATAAGGTCAGAAATGGAGATGTTCGCTGATGATTGCACAATGTTCAGCACCATTCGCGACTCCTCAGATACTGAAGCAGTCCATGCCCAAATGCAAAAAGAGCTAGACAATATCCAGGCTTGGGCTGACAAGTGGCAAGTAACATTCGCGCCATGCAAGTGCCAGGCAATGACCATCTCCAACACGATAGAATCTAGCCATCGCCCCTTGACATTTAATGGCATTACCATTGCTGAATCCCCCACTATTAACATCCTGGGGGTTACCTAGAAACTAGAAACTGAACTCAACTAGCCATATAAATACTGTGGCTACAAGAACAGATCAGAGGCTAGGAATCCTGCGACAAGTTATTCATCTCCTGACTTCCCAAAACCTGTCCACCATCTACAAGGCACAAGTCAGGAGTGGGATGGAATATTCTCCACTTGCCTGGATGAGTGCAGTTCCAACAACACTCAAGAAGCTTGACACCATCCAGGATAAAGCAGCCTGCTTGATTGGCACCCCATCCACAAACATTCACTCCCTTCCCCACCGATGAACAGTGACAGCAGTGTGTACCATCCACAAGATGCACTGCAGGAACTCACCAAAGCTCCTTCGACAGCACCTTCCAAACCCACGACCGCTACCATCGAGAGGACAAGGGCAGCAGATGCATGGGAACACCACCACCTGGAGGCTCCCTCCAAGCTGCACACCACCCTGACTTGGAAATATATCGCCGTTCCTTCACTGTTGCTGGGTCAAAATCCTGAACTCCCTCCCTAACAGCACTGTGAGTGTACCTACACCACATGGACTGCAGCAGTTACAGAAGGAAGCTCACCACCATTTTGTCAAGGGCAAGTAGGGATGGGCAATAAATGCTGGCTTAGCCAGGGACACCCAAATCCCATGAATGAATAAAAAAAAGAGTTCCCACCTTTCTGGCCTTAATAGGGACCCACCCGGCCATCAGCCAGAATTGCAGGAAGTGACATGCAGGACCAGCACACTCCCAAATTCATATTAGAATTAAGCATTTGACTGTTTTGAGGTCCGGCTTGTATTGTTGTTGGTTCCAATGATGGGAAGAGTGTGCTGGGTCACCAAACAGCTGCACTTCCAGCGCACTATCTACTTTCCACATCCAGCCACTGGAAAATAGAGCAGTACTGATTGGCAAATCTGAGCATTACTGTTCTAAGTTAATGTAAGAGCTCTCTTATGCTATATTTGTGGGGGAGTGGGTTGCACTACGAACCAGCAGCTGTAAATAAAAATGAGATTATCCAGGTCAAATAGGACAGAAACAAACATTTACAAGTCAAAGCTTTCCATTGGTAAGCACAGTAGCACTAAAGTTCTAATATTTACTTTAACATGCAATCTAAAGGGATCATTTTAGGAGCCTGACCACCGATGGTGTGACTGCCCACAATTTTCTGATTGTCAAAATTCATTTTAATTTAGATATGATTTTGCAGACTAAAGAGTCTATGTGTGACTGAAGATTAGCTCAAGTCATCTGAGAAGTGGGTTATTACCAATAGGTAGCTAGGTGCATCAGCTAAAAAATGTGACAGACAACCAAAGATAAGGTGCAATTTATGGAGATTATAGCTGATAAAATTATTAGATAGATCTAGATATAATAATGAGCAGCTGAAGTTGAGAAGAATAAGACGTGTTCTCATTAAAACATATAACATTCTCAAGAGGCTTGACAGGATAGATGCAGGGAGGATGTTTCCCCTGGCTGGGAGTTTAGAACTAGGGGTCACAATGTCAGAATAAGAGATCGGCTGTTTAGGATTGAGACGAGGAGAAATTTCTTCGCTCAAAGGGTTGTAAATCTTTGGAATTCTCTACCCCAGATCTGTGGATGCTCCATCATTAAATAGACTGAGATAGACAGATTTGTAGACATCAAAGGATATGGGAATAGGGTGTGAAAGCAGAGTTGAAGTAGAAGATCAGCCATGAACTTATTGAGTGGCGGAGCAGGCTTGGGGTGCTGCAAGACCTACTCCTGTTCCTGTTTCTTGTTATGTTCTTAAGCTAATATACTTGTAAGTTAGAGAAGGCTTGCTGAATTGATATGTGAGGCTATTGTGTCACTGATTGTTTCTGGAACCACCAAAGAGTTCTTCTAATGCTTTCTTTTAATAAAACTAAACCAGGTGTATGAAACTAGGTGATAAGTTTGCACTGAAGAGGATACAGATTCTTTCTATGCCAGTTTAATATGATGAAATACCAGCTGTTTAAGGAAATGAGACAGGCAACAACTCACCTTCAACTCCTTGTGATGACTTCTATGAATGTTCTCCTAAAGGATTTGAATTTTAAAGGCTTCTGGGTTGAGTTACAGTTCGATTGCAGTTGCATTTGCTCCTTTGTAGCTCTATTTCAAAAATATTTTGCTGCAGAAAAGATATTTGAATTAGTTGCACATACAAAACTGGAAGCTGTGACAGGAAAATAATTCTGCAAAGGTTACAATTTTATTGTGTTCTGGTGATACAATTGATCACATAGTGTGATTGTGATAACCTCTTCATAGGCGTTCTGGTAATAGATGACTCCAATTGAGGCACCTAATCCGCAGAGCAACAGTTTATTGTTTCTTACATTCATGGCAACAAATGTTTCAATTTAGCAATGAATATTTCTGTTAATAATTCAATATAGACCAGACGGTATAAGGCTCTGGTTAGATATCACCTTGAGCGCTATGTCCAGTTCTGCTTACAAAGACACAAAGGCGATATTCAAGATTTAGAGACAATGTGGAGAAGAGCTATGTGGCTGATCCCTGAAGGTCAAGTGCCTGAGCAATGAGCAAAGATTGGAGAAACTCAGGCCCAGAAATTCAGTAAAGCTCAGAGTATGAATGGCAAGACCTGTAGAGCCTGGATACTGGGTTTCCAACATGCTGAAGACAACAATGTGTGAGGAGCCACATGAAAAGGAGTGCATGAAGATTGGGCTACGGCTAGGGTCACAGATAAGAGATTACCCTGGGGAGTATCACGGAAGCCAGGGGCGACGGGACTGCTACTGCAGGAGCATAGGGCAGAAAGCTTGGGGGAGTCTAGCGGGGAGAGATTGCAGGAGTGTAGGAGGGAGAGATTACGGGAATCTAGGGAGAGAGATTGCAGGACTTAGTGGGGAGAGATTGCGGGAGTCTAAGGAGAGAGATTACAGGAGTCTGGGGAGAGGGATTGAGGGAGTCTAGGGAGAGTGATTGAAGGACCTAGGGGGGAGAGATTGCTGGAGCCTGGGGCGGGGGGGCAGATTGCAGGAGTCTGGGGAAAGAGACTGCAGGAGTCTAGGGAGAGACATTGTGGGACTCGAATTGTGATTGCAGGACAGGGGAAGAGGAATTGTGGAGGTAGGGGAAGTAGTAAGGCAATTGTGGGACTCGGGACAGTGGGTGATTGTGGGATCCTGGGAGGGATTGTGGGAACCGGGGTGGGGCGGAAGGGGGCGGGGGGGTTAGGGATTGCAGGACATGGTGGGGGGAGCAGTGAAAAGTTACAGGATTTGTGAGGGAGGAACCATGTGGCTTGAGGAGCAATTGCACGACTTGGGAAGGAAAGAATTGCAGAACTCAGGTTCTTGAGACCTGGGTGAATGTTCATCAACTTTGATGGGAGGGGTTGTAGGACTCAGGGTGGAGGGATTTCAGGGCTTGTTGGCGGGGGACTAAATCGTGGGACTCAGGAAGGAATAGCAAGACATGGACGGAAAGACTGCGGGACTCGGGGCTGAATCATATGACCCAGGAAGGATTCGGAAGACTCAGAGGGGGAGAGATTGTAGGGCTCGAGGGTGGGAGGATCAAGAGACTCAAGGCAATAGGGTCCTGAGCTTCTGGAGTGGGGAGGAAATCAATAACCTTTGAAGAACAAGGGGAAGAAAGTTCATAGGTCAAGGTTTGCTTCCCTGAGTGAAGCCCAGGCCTCAAGTAGGCAGTAGGTCTTTTTTTTTTTTGCAAAAATATACTTTATTCATAAAATATCTTCAATCACATTCCAAACCATTTCAAAAACACCATTACAAGGGTACAATCCAGGTTAAACTTTTACAAAATTTATCACCAGGTGCATCAGTACAAACAATATTACAATCATTTACAGCCTTTCATTTTGAGCTGTACAGCCCGAGGGGCTCTAAACAGTTCCCAGTCTCTCGGTGCGCTGTGGTAGAAAGGTCTTAGACAGCGACCCTTCCCCATTGCGCCTTTGCGGCAGCTGCCCCAAGCTTTAGTGCGTCCCTCAGCACGTAGTCCTGGACTTTGGATTGTGCCAGTCCGCAACAATCGGTCGGGGACAATTCTTTGTGCTGGAAGACCAACAAGTTTCGGGCAGACCAAAGCGCGTCTTTCACCGAGTTGATGATCCTCCAGCTGCAGTTGATGTTTGTCTCGGTGTGTGTCCCTGGGAACAGCCCGTAGAGCACAGAGTCCTGTGTCACAGAACTGCTCGGGATGAACCTCGACAGCAACCACCGCATCTCTCTCCAGACTTTCTTTGCAAAGGCACAATCCACAAGGAGGTGAACAACGGTCTCTTCCCCACCACAGCCACCTCGAGGGCAACGTGCAGAGGGGGTGAGGCTCCAATTCAAGGTATTGCCTTATATGCTAAGACTTAGTGTCAGGAAGGTGTATAAAGACACAGCCTTCAAGGACATTGTTACTGCGGTCAGTTGAGTGAGTGGTCAGCCATTCCGAAGTCGTGCTGGGAGACCTGTTGAAGGACTGACCACCTGAGATGGACCCTAGTTCATGGGATTCCTAAGCAACCAGTGTCATTGTAAGTGGGTACCATTGCTTAGAGATTTAATAAAAATGGTGTTGCTGCTGGAGCTTTTGGTGGTGGTGTGGCTTCTCCTCTTGACTCTCAATAGAGGTGGAAGGTGGAACAGCATATGCTGTTCCCATGCGATGATGAAGACTGGCAGTAGGGAAGTGCAGCTGAAACTGAGTGAAGTACTATAAAGATAAAGTGTTGAAAAGACATCACCTGTCGAGTAGTGATACCACTCTTAGAGAAGAAGTACTTTGAACAACACCCTTTCACCTGGCTATGGCTGGAGCTCTTCAATTTAACTGATCAAAGACTTCCCAGTTTCTGAGTTTCACTGAAGAAGCTCTTTCCACTGTGCACTTATCTTAATGATCCTGGCAAGTTGCTGTGAGGTTGGCAATGACTGGGAAATCCAGAACTCGGGGCTAAAGCAGCTTACTATGGCTTCTTAACAACCTCAAAATCTTCTTAATTACTTACCTGTCAGATCTGTCACAAAAATAGCTGATTGTGGTTGTGGACTCTAGTATTAGATACTACATGGTACTCTGTGCGATATACAGGGTCACCTGACCTGGGGTTTGAAGGCCAGATAGCTCATGTTGGAGCTTGTCCTGATAGAGTTCAGATACTGTAGATATGTGTTAATGTTAGGAAAATGTATTATCAATAAGGTTAGCTCAGCTACAATGTCGTTAAAACAAGAAACAAGACATGGTGTAAGAAGTAAACTAAACGCAACAATGGAGGTTCTGAAACCACTGACAAGAGTTCAGTTTAGAGGGAAATCTTGCCAAAAACTGGAGGAGGTTCCGACAGCGATTTGAGCTGTACCTCACAGCGATGGGCAGTGATAAAAAAGACCCTCAGGTACTGTCTTCCTAGCAGCCCTAGAAGTCTATAACACATTCACATTTGAAAGTGATGAGAAACAAAATGATTTGAAAGAAATAATGGAAAAATTCAAAGCCTACTGCAGCCCTAAGAAGAACATCACGCATGAAAGATACCGATTTTATACATGCTCGCAAGGCAGTGACAACATTAGTCAGTATGTAACTGAGCTGAGAAGACGAGCTAAATCATGTGAATTTGGAGAGCTTGAAGAATCACTCATCCGAGATAGAATAATTTGTGAGATCACAAATGACTTTCTGAGAGAACGGCTTTTGAGAGAAGTTGATCTCATGCTGGAGAAAGCAATAAATATCTGTAGAGCAGCATAGACAATAAAACGCCAGATTAAACAGAAGATGATAAGCCTCACACAGTCAACCAGTTAGATGCAGTTAAACAGAAACAGCCCAGGGAAAGAACAAATAGGCAGCCTGAAGGTAAAAAGAACAAAACTGCTATTAAAACATTTAATTGCAGCCTATGTGGAACAGAGCATTTTCTACATAGTTGTCCAGCCTACAGAAAGCAGTGTAAGAACTGTGATAAACTAAATCACTTTTCTAAGATGTGTAAATCAAAGAAAGTGCACACGATTGCAGATGATGACACAGACACTGAAACTGAACTTTTCCTTGTTGCAGTAACAATAAATTCCAAAGAAGACAAATGGAACAAGCGAATGTCATTCCCATAAGCCTGTGTGGTAAGATAAACAAAGAAAAACAGCTGACTAAAACAAAAGTGAAGCTGTCCACTTATACAGGTGAAAAAATTGCAGTAGAAGGCAAGTGCACACTTAGGGCAGACTTTTATGTCCTGTGGGCAGGCATGTGCCGGACCCGATCGGGTGTAAAAGACATCGGGCAAGCGTGCCGATGTCATCCCGCATTCGGGTGATATCTCGTTCGGAAAGCGCGCACAAAAGTCAGAAACGCGCCTGCCAACAATTAAGAGGGCAGTTAAGCCCATTAACAACGCAATTGTCTCCAATTTTTTGTGGTCCGTCCAACCTTACGGTTGGCGGACGGGTGAATCGATTTTGCATTTTTCGTGAAGCCTCATCCAAGGTCGAGAGGATGCTTCCGTTATCAAATAAAATAAAAATAAAAATCTATGGGCAGCATTTTAATCATATATGTTCAGGTGCCGGATTGTGATGCTTGGACATTTTTTTCCTGATTTTCAAAACTTTGTTTCATGGCTTTCGGGTCTGCAGCTCCCTGAGGCAGCTCTCTGCCTTCAGGGAGTTTTTTCTCAGTGCTCACCCTGGCCTGCGGAAATGTCATCGCCCACCCTCCTCCCGCCCCCCCCACTCAACAGCGCTGAGCTTTTCAGCACACATTTCATTCTGGGCTGGCCGTTAATGGGCCAACCCAGCGGGAAAACGCAGTCGGGGGCCAGTTGCGATCGGCAGTCCGTTTCCCAACGCTCCTGGGCCCGCCGATCTGGCCCACCCCCTCGCCGAGCTGAAAATTCAGGATTTAAAGTGAACTACAGAAAAACAATCGGAAGCACTTCCATTAATAGTGGTGAAAACTGATTTAAAAAGATTCAAAGCTTGTGAAAATCTGAAGCTAATCAAGAGAATAATGACTGTCACCACCGATGACATCCTGAGCGAGTATAAAGATGTGTTCCATGGGATTGGCTGCCTAAAATGTGGCAATGTGATTGACTCTTAAATGCCCTCTGAAATGGCCGAGCAGGCCACTCAGTTGTATCAAACTGCTACAAGGTCACAAAAAAGAAATGAACCCAGGTGGACCACCCGGCATCGACCTAGGCACCATAAACGACAACAGCAAACTCAGGCCTGTTGACCCTGCAAAGTCCTCCTTATTAACATCTGGGGGCTTGTGCCAAAACTGGGAGAGCTGTCTCACAGACTGGTCAAGCAAAAGCCTAACATAGTCATCCTCATGGAAACATACCTTACAGATAATGTCCCAAACATCACTATCCCTGGGTATGTCCTGTCACACCAGCAGGACAGACCCAGCAGAGATGGTGGCACGGTGGCATAGAGTTGGGAGGGAGTTGCTCTGGGAATCCTCAACATCGACTCCAGACCCCATGGGCATGGAAACCTCTTGCTGATTACCACATACCGACCTCCCTCAGCTGATGAATCAGTGCTCCTCCATGTTGAACACCACTCGGAGGAAGCACTAAGTGTAGCAAGGGTACAGAATGTACTCTGGGTAGGCGAACTTCAATCTCCATCACCAAGAGTGGCTCGGTAGCACGACTACTGATCGAGCTACCGAGTCCTAAAGGACATAGCTACTAGACTGGGTCTGCAGCAGGCGGTGAGGGAACCAACAAGAGGGAAAAACATACTTGACCTCATCTTCGCCACAGGTGCATCTGTCCATGTCAGTATTGCTAGGAATGACCACCGCACAGTCGATGTAGAGATAAAGTCCTGCCTTCACATTGAGGATACCCTCCATTATATTGTGTGGCACTATCACATCAGATGCCTTTGCCCAATTAACAGGCTTCCCTCAGGTGCAGAGTGTTATTGATTGCACCCATGTTGCCTTAAGGGCTTCAAATCATCATTCTGTATGGTTGGTTTGTGACCACAACAAAACCTTCCTTCATGTGTGTGCAAGGTTTCCAGGTAGCTGCATGTTTTCTCTCCCACAAGGGAGAGTCAACATCAATGAGTCTGACCCCGTCACATTAAAATGGCTGCAACCCTCACCATCATAACAATGGACTTCATCATTTTATAAACACACATGGTAAGAAGTATTGCTGATAAGAGACATGCTGTCAAAGCTTTTCGTCTTGCACTCTTCAGGCATTCACAAGAATGCCAATTGTAAAAGGAACAACAATTTGTACTGTATGAGAAGAGAGTACAGATTGGTTGGCAAGTGGACTCTAATTGGCAGAGGCGTTGCCATGGAGAATGCACCAGGGGACAGTTAACTGCCAAGCTTTGTCTAAATTCAAACCAGGCAGGTTGACCCTGATTGGTCAACACATTGCCCTGGGGAATGAATCAGTGGAATAGCTGTCCCCTAAGCTTCCATTTAGTTGAAAAAGGTGCAACACGTGGACATGCTCTTGTCTGCAAAAGTCAGGGCCCTGTGTGTGAATAAATATAGCTTCCAGCACGTGTAAATGAGCCACACTGCGAGCCCAACTGATAATCTTAAATTGGTTGCCAGCATAATTCTTAGCACAATCAGGATTGGTTAGTGAATGCTGTCCAATCACGGGATCACATCTCAGGTTGGACTTTATGGGCAGAATTTTCCGTGCCCGCTGGTGTTGGGCATGTTTGGTGGCGTGAGCAGGCAATATGGCGAGAAGGCCAAAAATCTGTTTCAGGACGTTGTGCAACCAATTTGCAATCATCCGCTCTGCCTGTCAATGGCGGGCACATTTCCCACCGTTGGACGTCAGGAACCGCATTGTAATACATCTGCATATTATTATAAGGCCAGCCCGCCAGAATCATCCCTCACGCTGGATCATCCACCCATGTCGGCGGGAATACACATCAGTGGAGAACACGTCTTAACAAGTGTGATGCGCAGAAGTCAGGACTTACCACCAGGCCTTGTTCACATTGCAGTCATGCTGGCTAAATCGAAAGTGAAATGATTGTTGCGGTGGACAGGATCAGGTGCTGCATGGGAGTATGATCAGTGGATGGGCGGAGATGCAGGTCAGCTCAGATGGACAACTGAAACAGAAACCCAGCAGGCAACATTGAAAATGCTCAGGACATCGAGGTTTGTATGATACGGTAAGGATCCACATGCGTGGGAGAGTGCTTGCACTAGGCTCCGAAAGGCCCTGCCTCACACACACATCTGTCTCCAGAATCACTTGTGAGCCGGCCATGTGCAGCTGAACTGCTAATGGAAGGGGAATGCAGTGGGAGGACTCGCAAAGCGTGTCAATGAAACTGAAAGACGCTGTTACACATCATTCGGCGAAAGTGAATTTACTCCCAGATTTTAAAATGACAAAATGTGTTCACCCATGTAACCAGCTGTGTTCAGAATTTCATAACTTTTGAATGCCTTAGACTTCTAGATGCTGCCCTGACATCAGCAACAGGGGTGGAGACAGCCTGTGCAATGGTTGGCCCTGTTGCTTCTGATGCCTTTGGCACGTGACTTCTGGAGAGCAGGGGCCTTGAGGGCCCCAGCTTGCTTTGGTTGTCCTCCTATGGGCCAGCTGCTCCCTCTGCGGTGACAGAGGGTGAGGTGGAGGGGGTCACAGGCAAAGGGGACTCGGAAGGAGAGGACAGCCTCTGAGATTCCTGAGTGGATGACCCAGGGGTGTCCAGCTGCCGCTCCTCCTCCCTTCAGGTGCCCGGGAGCCCCAGCCTAACTCCTTGAGGGGAAGGAGCACCTGGAGGGATGTCAATGTGCCCCATTTCCCCCTCGCATCGCCACTGCAGGAACTCACGCACTCCGTCCAAAAAAACTGCACCTCACTTTTACTGTCTTGGTATGTTCTGTCTCTCTTGCATCTTCTGTCTGATCTGTTCCACCAGTGTCTGCTGCTTTTGCAGTGCCAGCTCTGCTGGCCAGGATGTCAGTTGCTATGACAGCTACAACTGTGATTGATGTGTCCACGGGTAAGTCTCTCCCATAGTCACGTTATACTGGGAGGTTTATTACTCTTTTTGCAGTTGTTTTACATATCAGAAATTCTGGAATTTGTAGCAGTCAATTAACTTGCGTGTGGATTACAGTGTGATTCAAATATGACTAAATGTTACTAAAGTCTGCCACCTATTGTAGAATCATAGATAGTGCAATGTTGTAAATGTTGCTGGGTTGGGCCCCTCCCCTTTTCCCTAACAGTAACAATGATAGATTAATCTTTGGCTTGTGCAGGCTCCCCTGCCAAAGTCGCAGAAGTCTTTCTCCCATTGATTGGAGTTCACAGAGGTTGTGCAGGTAAATTGGGTGGATGAACACAGGAGGTGATTTGCTGTAACCTCTGAATCTGTGGCTGTCTTGATGTACACCAGGCTGGAAAGCTATATCACAGAATTAGGCAGATGTGGGCATTGAAGGAAATTCTGTGGCTTAGCTCAGTGCTTCTTTCCACAGAGGACACACAATTGGCCCAGGCCAGCTGATGTCCTACAACGATGTCACTGTTTGCTCATGTCCAAATCATTTTCCTCTGGAAAGTAATGCCTCAGAACTTCTGCCCACTGCTGGTCTTAATTGGTTTTGACAGCAGCTTAATCTTCACATCCTGTTCCTTGTGTTTGCCTCTTTTGGAGAATGGTATGCACTCTGAATTTGCCACTGGCAAACCCGTTCTTCCAGATCATCCAGGCGTCTCTAGAGCTTTTCCAATGCTATTGTTAAACTTGCAGAGGATACCCAAATTGCACCTTGCTAACTGTGAGAAAGCCCCGATTCTTTACTTGTGTGTTGCTGTACTATTCACATAAATGAGGAACAGAGCTTTGTGCCTCAGGTATTCTCTGTCTCTCAGCATACTTTAAAATATTAATAAATGGTAACTGGACTTTGCAGCAAAGAAAAATGCCTGGATGCAGCAGTGATGGGAAAAACAATGTTTATTCACACATTTTCCACAAAAATTATAAATTATTATTGTGCTTTTACATTGAAGAGAAGGACACATTGATAATCAGGAATGCTGGAAAGACACAATAATCAGCATCTGAAGGAAGGAGGCAAGTTAACACTTCAAATATAACGTCATCAGATCTTGTGCAGTCAAACTGGAGAAATCCCCTTTAATAGAACTGATAAAAACAAGTTAAGACATGCCCAGAGAAAGAAAAGTGGGGGAGGAGTGTTGGTTAATTAGGTCTAATTTAAAATAACAGCCAAACAGTCCTTAGTTAATAAATATTAAAAACAGTATCTGTGAAAGGAATCTCAACAAGATTAGTGTCAAAGAGAAGTGGCGCATCATTACAGTGAGCCTGTAGGTTGTCCCCTCAATTTTGTCAAATGAACTATTAGATGACTCAAAATAGCACCACTGGATACTTCCCTGAGCTAGAGCTCTGGAAGGTGCCTGGAAAGCGGTCTAGTCTGGTTAACAGACTAATGAATGAAAAACCTACTCAACTAAATAATGTGCTTAGCTTTTTCTCAAGCTGCAGGACAGATATATAACACTTGCATAGTAATATTGTCACTTTCACCCTGTGCCTAGTCGTGCCTCCTGCTGTTTGTAGGTGGTCTTTGAGGTGGGGGACAGGGGAGCAGGGAGAGGGGGGTTGAATATTAAACTGACAACGGCAGCTGGTATGTCTGTTTTCTTTCAACTTACTGCTCAACGTTGCTTCATCTTTTTGAGATAGCCCTGTTAAAGTTGTTCCTATTGAAGTGTTTTCTTCCCTGCATTTCACCTGTATTCTGCTGCACAGTTTAAATGTTGAATCTCTGGAACCTTTCAAACTTTCTTAGAGTTATAATAGTTCTTTTTCTCAGACACAACTATCGACGTGTGACAAGAGTGTTAACCATATTATATTTTTATATGTCTGTAAAATAGCAGAAAAATGCAGCAGCTAATTTGCACATAGTAATAAGGGCCGACACACAGCAGTGAGACCTGGCCAAGATTTTGTGGTTAATGACAAATTGACAACATTCGCTACTAACCTTGAAGGAAACTGCCCACAAAGATCTAGCAAGCTCTGTGACGTGAATTTCACTTTTCCCAACGTTAATTTCATTCTGGAGCTCGCTATAGGGGATCTCTGGCATTCAGCAACAGTGATGTTGTCAAGCATATGTTAGGAACTAGAGATAGTTTTCAAAAATATTTGTGGGTGTTAGGAATAAGATATGGCTTTAAGTTTAATTAATTTTTTTATTTGTGTGTTAAGAAAGATGAAACTTTGGTTTGGGTTTAGAGGATTTGTGAGATGGAGCCTGCAAGTCTGGGGGCCTGTTTGCATGCATGCATTTTTAATGAGATTTTAAGGCACTTGAAGTGAAGAAATGGATTACCAAGGGGTTAGTAGTTTAGAGAAGTCAAAACTTTGTGACAAAGATTCTGAAGTATAAGAATGAAGTCTTACTATCGTTATACAGGGCATTAGTGAGGCCAGATGTGGTAAAGTGGAGTATTATGTACCTTTAATTTAGTTAGTTGATCATGTGACTGTATTGACCAATCACTACACAGCGTGGGCTTCTTGGGTAACTGTAAGTCCAGAGCTGGAAGTGTTTGAAGATACACACATGGTGTTAGTGCCCTATTCTTAGCTCCAATAAACCACCAGTGCTTGTTCAGTTAATCAGTGTCACAGGCTATATTGTTTCAAGCACCAACTAATGTGTTAATGTTAAGGGTGCAGCTAGCAGTCACCGGACAAAGTAAATCTGATAACAAAAAACATAAAACCACACCTGGAGTACTGTGTGTAGTTTTGGACTCCTTATGTAAGGAGGGACACACTTGCCCTAGTGGAGGTTCACACTGGTTCCTGGGATGAGGACATTGTCCTTTGAGGAGAAACTGAGTAGGCTATAAGTTTATTCCCTAAGATTCAGAAGAATAAGAGATAATCTAACTGAAACTTCTAAAATTCTTAAAGGGTTTGATAGGATAAATTCTGAGAAAATGTTTCCCCTGGTGGGAAAATTTAGAATATGGGGTCAGTCATTTAAGACTGAGATGTGGAGAAACTGCTTCACTCAGAGGATTGTGAATCTTTGGAATTCTCTATCCCAGAGAGCTATGGATGTCCAGTCATTCAATATATTCAAGACAGAGGTGGGGTTGCCAGCTGTGATTAAATGTATTCCTGGAAGTTTCATCGTATGACTTGCCCCCATGCTGCAGCCATTAGTCGGTCAACACATCCTTCATCTTGACGCACTGCCTTCCTACACCAACTGGAAAGCAAAAAGACTCATTATCCAACTGGATAATACTTGACTGTCAGCCAAACAGCCTTTTTTCCCCATTTTCAATATTTTTATATCTGGTAAAGAGAATTGTTCAAAGAAAGTGACAAGAAAAAATCATTTTAATGTTCCACTTATTTTTTCTCCAGGATTGCACACAGCAGTGTCCAGGGGATTGATCTTCAATTCCTCGAGACTCCAGGCCTGGAGAGTTGGCAATCCTAGACAGAGGCTGATAGATTTTTGGTATATGGGGATAATGTGGGAAGGTGGAGTTAAGACAGAAGATCAACCTTGATCTTACTGAATGATGGGGTGGGCTCAGAGGGTCAATTGACCTAATCCAGCTCCTAAATTTGAAATTATTCATTCACAGGGTGTGGGCATTGCTGGCTAGGCCTGCATTTAATGCCCATCCCTAATTGCCCTTGAGAAGATGCTGGTGAGCTGCCTTATTGAACTGCTGCAGTCCATGTGGTGTAGGTACACCCACAGTGCTGTTAGGAAGCGTGTACCAGGACTTTGATCCAGTGACAGTGAAGGAATGGCAATATATTTCCAAGTCAGGATGGTGTGTGGCTTGGAGGAGAACTTGCAGGTGGTGGTGTTCCCATGTGTCTGCTGCCCTTGTCCTTCTAGGTGGTAAAGGTTGAAGATTTGAAAGGTGCTGTCGAAGGAGCATTGATGAGTTGCTGCACTGCATTTTGTAGATGCTACACACTGTTGACACTGTGCGTTGGTGGTGGAGGGAGTGAATGTTTAAGGTGATGGATGGGGTGCCAATCAAGCAGGCTGCTTTTTCCTGGATGGTGTCAAATGTCTTGAGTGTTGTGGGAGCTGCACTCATCCAGGCAAGTGGAGAGTATTCCATCACACTCCTGACTTGTGCCTTGTAGATGGTGGACAGCGTTTGGGGAGTCAGGAGGGGAGTTACTCTCCACAGATTTCCCAGTGTCTGACCTGCTCTTGTAGCCACAGTATTTATATGGCTGGTTCAGTTCATTTTTTGGTAAATGGTAACCCCAAGGATGCTGATAGTGTGGAATTCAGCGATGGCAATGCTATTGAATGTCAAGGGGCGATAGTTAGATTCTGCCTTGTTGGAGATGGTCATTGCCTGGCACTTGCGTGACACAAATGTTACTTGCCATTTATCAGCCCAAGTCTAAATGTTGTCCAGGTCTTGCTGCATATGGACGTGGGCTGCTTCAGTATCTGAGGAGTCACAAATAGTGTTAAACATTGCGCAATCATCAGCGAACATCCCCACACCTGACCTTATGGTGGAAGGAAGGTCATTAATTAAGCAGATAAAGATGTTGGGCCTAGGACACTACCCTGAGGAACTCCTGCAACAATGTCTTGGGGTTGAGATAACTGACCTACAACATCAGCAACCATCTTCCTTTGTGCTAGGTATGACTCCAACCAGCGGAGAGTTTTCCCCCTGATTCCCATTGACTCCAGTTTTGCTAGGGCTCCTTGATGCCACACTCGGTCAAATGCTGCCTTAATGTCAAGGGCAGTCACTATCACCTCACTTCTTTTGTCCATGTTTTGACCAAGGCACAAGCCCCAGATGTTAGTAAGGAGGACTTTGCAGGGCCAACAGGGCTGTGTTTGTTGTTGTCGTTTCCAGTGCCTAGGTCAATGTCCATCCAGTTTTGTTCCTTTTTAAGATTCCTGGCGGTTTGATACAATTGAGTGGCTTGCTAGGCCATTTCAGAGGGCATTTAAGAGTCAACCACATTGCTGTGGTTCTGGAGTCACATGTAGGCCAGACCAGACCAGGGCAGATTTCTTCCCTAACGGGGCAGTAGTGAGTTAGATGGTTTTTTACGCTATCAGTTTCATTGTCACCATTACTGAGACTAGCTTTTTAAATTTCAGATTTATTAATTGAATTTAAATTCCACCATCTGCCATGGTGGGATTTGAACCTGGGTCAACAGAGCATTAGTCTGAACCTCAGAAATCCTAGTCCAGTGACATTACAACTACACCACCACCTTCCCCAACATTCAGAATATTATGTTCAGAACTCTGATACTTGGGCGTACAACTTGTAATGCATTCATATGCCATAAGTATGCCCAGTGTGTGATGATGTCATTGAACACGTGATCTGGCCATCTTGGTGTCTGTCTCTCTTTGTAAGTTTCTCCCAATAAGAGATTTTGGCAATTAAATGTGATTAAAGTGCAAAATTGTTTGCAGCAAATGGCAGTAGAGATGGTGATGTACAAAATAAGTTGGGTCTCAGTGACCTACCTGCTAGAATGACAAAGATTTTTGACGAGTTTGTGTTGTGTGGCTGGGCTTAGTTGAATAGGCTGTTGCAGGGTCCTAGTGTCCAACTCGTTCAGCTACTGACTGCACTGGTTTTGGTGAGGTTGCGCTGATTAGGCTGACCTAGCTTCTGTAGCACTGTTACAGACAGCCATACTGGGTCACTGTTACATTTGAAAATGGAACAATATGGCTGCACACATGAGATACACCAGAAGGCTGGGAATATATAATATTGTTTGTCACTCTTTCAGTTGACACATTGAAAGAATGGGCATGTTCCTCAGAGCTAATAATATATTTGAACTCAAAGGTGAAAGTGAAGAGGCCCAGACTTAGAAGGAGGCAAGTTTTGAGTGCAAGAAAGGAGCATAAGAACATAGGAACAGGAGTAGGCCATTCAGCCTGTCGAGCCTGCTCCGGCATTCATTTAGATCATGGCTGATCATCTATCTCAATGCCATTTGCCTGCGTTATCTCCATATCATACGAACATACGTACGAACATATGAATTAGGAGCGGGAGTAGGCCACTCAGCCCCTCAAGCCTGCTCCGCCATTCAATAAGACCATGGCTGATCTGATTGTAACCTCCCGCCTACCCCAGTAACCTTTCATCCCCTTGTTTATCAAGAATCTACCCAGCTCTGCCTTAACAATATTCAAAGGTTCTGCTTCCACCGCCTTATGAGAAAGGGAGTTCAACAACTCACTAACCCCTGAGAGAAAAAAATTCTCCTCATCTCTGTCTTAAATGGGCGACCCCTTAGTTTTAAACAGTGACCCCTAGTTCTAGATTCTTCCACAAGAGGAAATATCCTCTCCACATCCACCCTGTCAAGACCCCTAAGGATCTTATTCCTTGATGTCATTAATATCCAGAAATCTATCGATTTCTATCTTGAACATGCTCAATGATTGAGCTTCCACAGCCCTCTGGGGTAGAGGATTTCAATACCACCCTCTGAATGAAGAAATTTGTCCTCAACTCTGTCTTAAAAGGCCTACCCCTTATTCTGAGATTATGTTCCTTGGCTCTAGGCTCACCAGCCAGGGAAAACATCCTATCTACATCCACCCTGTCACGCCCTGCAAGGATTTTGTAAGTTTCAGTGAAATCATCTCTCATTCTTCGAAACTCTAGAGAATACATAAGTTCAAGGTGAGGGGCAGGAGGTTTAGGGGGGATGTGAGGAAAAACTTTTTTACCCAGAGTGTGGTGACGATCTGGAATGCGCTGCCTGGGAGGGTGGTGGAGGCGAGTTGCCTCACATCCTTTAAAAAGTACCTGGATGAGCACTTGGCACGTCATAACATTCAAGGCTATGGGCCAAGTGCTTGTAAATGGGATTAGGTAGGTAGGTCAAGTGTTTCTCATGTGTCGGTGCAGACTCTGTACTGTGTGATTCTGTGATTCTGAACAAAAGTCCAGTTTCCTCAGTCTGTCCTCTTAAGACAATCCTGATATTCCAGGAATTAGTCTGGTGAACCTCTGTTGCACTCCCTCCATGGCAAGTATACTCTTCCTTAGAAAAGGAGGCCAAAACTGTACACAATACTCCAAGTGAGGTCTCACCAAGGCTCTATACAATTGCAGCAAGACAACTTTACTCCTGTACTCAAATCCCTTCGCGATAAAGGCCAACATACCATTTGCTTTCCTTATTGCTTCCTGCATCTGCATTTTAGTGACTCATGAACAAGGACACCCAGGTCCCTTTGGACACCCGCATTTCCCAACCTCTCACCATTCTGCCTTTCTGTTTTTTCTACCAAAGTGAATAACTTCACACTTATTCACATTATACTTCATCTGCCATGTTCTAGCCCATTCAGTTAGCTCGTCCATGTCCTCTTGAAGCCTCCTTGCATCCTCCTCACAGCTTACACTCCCGCTCAATTTGGTGTCATAGGCAAATTTGGAAATATTGAAATTGGTTCCCACATCCAAATCTTTTATATAGATTGTGAACAGCTGTGGCCCTAGCACTGATCCTTGTGGTTACCCCACTAGTAACAGCCTGCCAGTCCAAGAATGACCCATTTATTCCTATTTTCTGCTTCCTGTCTGTTAACCAATTCTCAATCCATACCAGTATATTACCCCCATCTCTTGTGCTCTAATTTTATTTATTAATCTTCTATGTGGGACCTTATCAAAAGCCTTCTGAAGATCCAAATAGACCATATCCACTACAAGTAACATCCTCAAAAACCTTCAACAGTTTTGTCAAACATGATTTCCCTTCATAAATCCATGCTGACTTTGCCCAATTTTACCATTACTTTCTAAGTGTCCAGTTATCACATCCTTTAGGATTCTAACATTTCCCCTACTACTGATGTCAAACTAACAGGCCTGTAGTTCTCCATTCTCCCTCTCTCTACCTTCTTAAATAGCGGGGTTACATTATTTGCTACTTTCCAGTCTGCAGGAACCTTTCCAGAATCTGTAGAATTTTGAAAGATAACCACCAATGTATCCATTATCCCTCTAGCCAGCTTCTTCAGCACTCTAGGATGTAGCTCATCTGGGAATAAATCCAGGGGATTTATCAACCTTCAATCTAGTTAACTTTTACTAATATTAATTTCTTCCAGTGTCTCAGCTTTACAAGTCCCTTGGTTCTCTATTATCCCTGGGAGATTTTCTGTATCTTCTTCCATGAAGACAGACACAAGGTAATTGTTTAGTTTCTCCGCCATTTCTCTATTCTCCACTATAAATTCTGCTGTCTCCACTTGTAATTGGCCCACATTTGACCTAGATGATCTTTTCCTCTTCACATACTCAAAGAAGCTTTTACAGTCTGTCATTATGTTTCTCACTAGCTTGCATTCATACATTCATATTCTCTTTGCCCTTTCTTTATCAGTTTCTTGGTCATCTTTTGCTGGATTCTAAATTGGTCGCAATCCTCAAGCTTACCACTCATCCTTATGAGCCACTTCCTTTGATCTAATGGAATCTTTAATTCCTTTTGTCAGCCATGGTTGATTCACCTTTCCCATTGGGTGTTTTTGCCTTAGAGGAATGTGTATTTGTTGTAGACCATGTAGCACTTCTTTAAATACTAACTATTGCCTGTCTACCATCAAATTATTAGTGTATTTTAAGAAATTTTGCTAAGGGAGATTGGCCTAGAAGTGTATGGCACACTAACAAATCTTACTCCCAACAAAGCAAATAATTATCACTAAGTTGGAGGAACATTTAATTCTGAGCCACTAGAGATAGCAGAAACTACAAATTTGGAATCAGAAACCAGAAAAGTAGTGAAATTGGTGAATAGGCTTTCAATTGAACTGTGTTCTCAGAGGTACGTCAGTGAATTTGCTCTCGTACATGTCTCTACTCGTAACTGAACAGTCTGCAGCTATGTCACTGTGCATGATTTCTAGTGGCATAAGTACATTCCGAGCTCTTCTTCACTTAAACACTCTGAATTCACTTCAATATTGTGAACTCCACCTTTATGATGTTGCCTTTCTCCATGACCAATAGAATGAGTTCTCTTTCCTGCTTTGGTCTTCAATTGGCAAGCAGTGAAATTCTGAAGAATTTATCATTTTATTGTGACTTTGGTACATTCTTAGACTGTGCATTACGAGACAGATTCGTGTGTGGATTGGTGGATGAAAGAATCCGGCTGAAGTTACTAAACACACAGAATCTTACATTGGAGCTTGCGTGTAAGGTTGCTTGTACCAAGGAGATGGCATCAAAGAATGTTCGGCAATTTTGTCCTAAGCAAGTGACTAGTACAGCTTCTGCCAAGTCTAAAGCAGGGAGACCTGATCACAAGAGTGCTGTTGAGAGAGGCTTTGTGACTTGTTATCGCTGTAATGGCAATCATATGGCACAAGCATGTCTGTACAGAAATGCCAAATGCTTTAATTGCCAAAAGGTAGGCCACATTGAAACTGCAGAGGGTTAAACTCCATTACATGTGGTTGACTATATGTATGATGAATTCCTGATATAATAGATCTCAAGATTAAAACATGCTCTGTATAACTCTGCCCAAGCAGCTGTTACTTTACATAAAATGCACTAACTTCATAAGAGGAAAAAAAAGCAGTGACCTACCATTTGAATTGCGTTGCTGCTGTTAGCTAGTACAATCTGAGCAGTGTGAGTGACGGTTGGAAATTATCTGACAGTGACATTGACAAAAGCAAACATTGACTGATATGATATCATGAAGCTGGACGATAATAGAAAGGCATTCATAGCTGTGCCTTCTCAATGCTTTCAAAGTAAGTATTAAGATATTTTGAGAAGAAAGAGGAGGGAATATTGGTGTGTGGAAAATAAAACACTAGCTGGAAATCAGATCCTTCTGCTCATAATCCTGAAAGGGGAAGTTATTTTATGTAAACCGTTCTCAAATCCGGTTATTCAATGTGACTATTTTCCTGAATATTTTAGAACGATGTGATATATGAATACATAAATTCACATATTCACTTAAAAAAAAACTCTCTGCCCATCATACCCCATTGTGTAAAAATAAATCCACGTAATCTATTCATAGACATCTGTCAGAGCTATTCCAAATCACAACTGGTTAAGGGTGTGTGTCAATGACTCAGTGTTGCCATCTGTTTTCATCTTATCACTTTGTGAAAAAGTTGCCTGTCCTTGATTGTTCTTATGCCTTTTCTTCAGTACCTCTCCCAGTGGTTAAGCATTTACTGAGTCATGAACTGTCTGCTGATTGTCCTACTGCTATTTCAGCACACAAGTAAACTGATAAAATATATCACCATGAGCTGGATTTCACAGGAGCCTGTGGGGGGTCACATATTGCTTGCCCATCTGTTGCAAGAGTTGGCCAGCAGCCAGTGCACCTGACAGAAGCCCATTCCGCAACCATAACGCACTGCCAGCGGGATAAACGAGCAGAGAGTGGGACTTCCTCCCCTCGGGGGGACTTCCACCCTCGAGAGCTGCCGGCCAATCTGATTGGACGTAGGTCTAGCAGTCCCAGCAGCGCCAGAGTGAAGTGGTGGGCGCTGCTGGAACTGCAAGAAGGCTCACAGATGAAGAAGCCTGCCCACTTACGCCCGCCTGCCTGCGCCAAACCTTTTATGTTATGGGCAGCATATTATTCCAGACAATTGGCTTGGTAACAAGCTCCATTGACCATTAATTATTTATTTTAAAATGGCCAGTGGGCTGCCGATTTCGGTGTCCACCCACCTATTGTGTTATGGGGAAAGCCTCAGGGGTGGGCGGAAAGACGGTGGGCTTGCCACCCCTTGTATTTTACATTCCCCCCCCGCCCTCCCCGCAAAAACACGCCCGGCAAGGGGCTGTAAAATCCAGCCCCATCTTCCCCTTTCTCTTGGTCAGCCTCCAGCATGTCAATACCTGTCAATATGATTAGGAGTCTCCCCACCAAATGTCTGAGAAATCTACATAGGTCGAAATTCTGTTTCTCTGATGCTAAATGTCCATTTTTTTCTCCATGCAAACCAACTTACTTAATTCCAGAGGGCTGACGCAGGAGCCGAGCTTAGGTACCCTAAATATATGTAGGGTATTGCTGCACTTTAATTGACTAAGATCACACAGCTTGCATGCCTGGGTTACTAATAATATTCTTGCTTCTTGTCTAGCTAGAACCTCCCTACCTATTTTGCTCCCAGGAATATTTAGGACTAGGTAGAAAGCATCCTAGTCTTCAGTGACAAAGCTACCATTTCAAGCTGCCTGGTGAGTCACCAATGGTACCTTGACACACCGCAGACCTGCCAGGCTCCAGTATTGTGTTGCTGACCCAGTTCTGGTTTTCAAACAACAGGCACGTTATTGTGGAGCAATCACGATCCACGGAGGATCCAATTACCTCCCCCGAGAAGATCATCACTAATTCGTCAGTAGACAGAAAACAAACTTATTTTCCCTCCCTGCCCAGGTCCATAACTGGGATAAAATCAGTTTGTGCAATTTCTTTCCTGTGTTTTTTTCCCTCGCTCTCTTCCCGGTTACTCTCCCCAGCTTTCTCTCGCTTTTTCTGTGTATCTGTTACTCTTTCAGGGGAAGTTATTGCATTGCAAACAGGGCAGGGAAGAGATCCGACCCACACCAGAAAACTGCAGTAGGATACGCCCCCCACCCCACTCCCAACCACCTTTCCCCTCCCATGATCTCCACTAATCAGTGTGCTGTTTAAACAATCCCTCCGCTTTCCAGAACACACTGACTAGTGTGCATTGAGCAACTTAAGAAGGTCCAGCTCCATCAGACTTCAGCATTGGGCCCTTGTGCCTGGGGCCTTCTTTCACTGCAGGATTCGAATAAAGTCAGCCCTGTAAAGATCCCCTTTCTCCAGCTCTCCTTTTCCCGATAATTTTGTACATATTTGAAGAGGTAAGTGTGAGCTAATTTGTAAGAAAATAAATAGGTGCTCATATAGAAGCGGGAACTGGCTGGTAGTGAAGTGTGGCGGTAGAAAGTGATTTGTGAGGGGTGGCCTAGTGAACATTGTGAGTATTATTTTCATGAAATTATTGTACTGCATGTGGATTGTTTTTATATTTACATGGTGAAGCATACTGGCATGAATATTTTAATAATATGAAGGGAAAGGAATTACTGTAATGCAAAAATAATTATATCAGGTCTCTAGAGCCTAATGATGATTTGTAGTAATTCTTACTTTTGGTCCGCATGTGATTATATAAGTTAGTTTCCGATTTAAGAATGTTGCACTGGTAAAATCACGCAAGCATTAGCAGGTCACAAAGATTCAATTCACTTGATTGTATCATAGTTGCAGCAAACCCTACTAAGTGAGCTCTCCAGTCTGCTTTATTTTCAGAATGATCCCTTTGAGGTACAGAATTTGCAAAATGCCTATGGAGTGTAATTAGCTAAAACACATCCAAAGCCACTGGTCTCAGAGCTTCTCATTTCAGCTTGTTCCCTGCAGATTTTTCCTGGAGATGGTACCATCAGTTAGGACAAATTGGCCAGGGGTTTCTGCTTTTCCACGTGCCAGCACAAGAATTTTCGCTCATTCGCTTTAATGAGTGGAAAATCCTGGCCTGACAAGCACAGCAGCAAAAAAATTCTGACCTTTATCATTAATTAAAAGGCACACGATCGCTCTCCAGCCACCAAAGATGAAGATGAGGATACACAAACATCTGAAAATGAAGGGCAGGAAATGACCAACTTGCTCATCAGCCCTGCCTTATGTAGACATGGTGTTACTTCTACACACCATCACCTAGGGTTGCCAACCCTCCAGAATTGCTCCAGGGTGGAACCGTCTCAGCTTTGCACTAAGTGCGGTAGCGGCGGGGAAAAGAACATTTTACACGTCGGCCGTAATGGCGGCTTTTCATGTCGTATCGTCCCAATCCCACCTCATTAATCATGCATTCCCGGGAAACACGCCGTTTTGCTGGCGGGCAGCCTCCAATTTGCCCGCCATGCCGTCATCTCGCCACTTCCTCATGCCAGGCGCCATATTTAAAGTGCAGCCAAGCGCACACCTCTCAGTGCTTCCAGGCCAGGAACACTGCACCGGAGACATGGCCCCTAAATGTGAGAAGACTGCAGCCCCCTGAATCAGTGACGCATCCCTGGGACGACTTCCAGACACCGTTGGAGCCTGTAGCAATGACCTCTACCCCGCTTTGGCTGCAGGAGGCCCATCAGTGTTATCACTTTGGCTTCATTCCTGGGGACTCTAGGGGCAGAATTTTTCATGCCTGCTGGTGTCAGGCATCATGGTGGGCATGAGCAGACAATGTGGCGGGAAGGCCAAAAATCGGTTTCACGTCACAAAACCAGTTTGCAATCATCCGCTCCGCCTGTTAATGGCAGGCCGCATTTCCCGCCGTCAGACGTCAGGAACCTCATTGTAATAAATCTGCATGTCATTATAAGCCCAGCTTGCTGGAATCATCTCCCCTTGTTGGATCATCCGAGCACTGGACATAAGCGACGGTGAGCTGCACTTTATTCGGGACTTTGAGGCTTGTTTACTTACTTTGCTTCAGGCAGCACTCGCAGTCATCAGCGTCAGGCTTCACAGAACTGAGGGCAAGCAGCTAAGGGAGAAGACCTAGGTGTTTCCTGCCTCCTTTTCTCTCCAACCAACCTGGCAAGCTTTGAGCCCCGTTTGCTGACTGTGATCATCCAGGGACACCCTACTGGAGACAAAATTTCTTAAAAGAATCCAACCCAGCACTACCGTCTCCCGAAAAACAACCAACTCAGTCATCTACATCTTTAAATCAAACATCAAGACCATCAAATTCAGCCTGAAGTCAGCCGAGTCACCTAACTACAGTCTGTATACTCTTTAACTTTTTTTATGTACTTGTTGGCCAAACTATCTTTCCCCACACTGTAGTGTGTGTGTGTGTGTGTGTGTGTGTGTGTAAATCAGGGCATATTTTATTATTTTACTTAGATTGATTTAAATATAATAAAGCTAACCTCTTCCTTTGTTAAACTCAACAAAACCTGTCCTATTTTTTTATAAGAACATAAGGACATAAGAAATAGGAGCAGGAGTAGGCCATTTGGCCCCTCAAGCCTGCCCCACCAATCAATAAGATCTTGGCTGATCTGCCCCAGGCCTCAACTCCTCTTTTGTGCCAGCTCTTCATAGCCCTCAACTCCTCAATATTTCAAAAATCTATCTACCTCCCCTTTAAATACTTTCAATGACCTAGCCTCCACAACTGTCTGGGGTAGAGAATTCCAGGAATTCACTACCCTCTGAGAGAAGAAATGAGTGTCCCCTTATTCTGTAACTATGTCCCCTAGTTCGAGATTGCCCCACTAGTGGAAACATCTTTTCAACATCTACCCTGTCCAGCTCCCTCAGAATCTTGTACGTTTCAATAAGATCATCCCTCATTCTTCTAAACTCTAATGAACAAAGGCCTAACCTGTTTAGCCGTTCTTGATAAGTCAACCCCTTCATTCCAGGGATCAGCCTAGTGAATCTCTTTTGAACTGCCTTCAATGCCAATATATCTTTTCTTAAATACGGCGGCCAAAACTGTATGCAGTATTCCAGGTGCGGCCTCACCAACACCCTGTACAGTTGTAACAAGACTTCCCTATTTTTAAACTGCAACCCCCTAGAAATACAAGCCAAAATTCCATTTGTCTTCTTAATTACTTGCTGCACCTGGATGCTAACATTTTGTGTTTCATGCACAAGAACACCCAGATCCCTCTGTGCTGCACTTTTTTGGAGTCTCTCTCCATTTAAATAATAGCCTGCCTTTTGATTCTTCCTATCAAAGTGCATGACCTCACACTTTCCTACATTAAACTCCACCTGCCAAGTTTTTGCCCACTCACTCAACCTATCTATATCCCCTTGCAGATTCCTTATGTCCTCATCACAACATACCCTCCCGCCTATTTTTGTATCATCAGCAAATTTGGATACATTACACTCTGCCCCCTCCTCCAAGTCATTAATAGATAGGAAATAATTGAGGCCCTAGAACTGATTCTTCTGGCGCTCCACTAGTTTTGTCTTTCCAACCTGAAAAAGATCCATTAATCCCAGCTCTCTGTCTTCTGTGTATTAACCAATTCTCAATCCATGTGAATACAATACCCCCAATATCATGAGCTCCTATCTTGGGCAATAACCTTTTATGAGGCACCTTATCAGATGCCTTCTGGAAATCCAAATATACTACATCCACTGGTTCCCCTTTATCAACTCTGCCTGTTATATCCTCAAAGAACTCTAGAAAACTTGTCAAACATGATTTCCCTTTCACAAAACCATGTGGACTCTGTTTGATTGCGTTAAGCTTTTCTAAATGTCCTGCTATTTCTTCCTTAATAATAGACTCCAGCATTTTCCCAACAACAGATGTTAGGCTGACTGGCCTATAGTTTCCTGCATTTTATCTCCCTCCCTTCTTGAACAGGGGCATCACATTAGCAGTTTTCCAATCTGCTGGGACACTCACGGAATCCAGTGAGTTCTGGAATATTTTGACCAACGCCTCCACTACCTCTGCAGCCACTTCCTTTAAAACACTTGGATGCAGGCCATCAGGCCCTGGCAACTTGTCTACCCTTAGTCCCATTAGTTTGTCAAATACTTTGTCCCTCATGATACAGACTGTTACAAGATCTTTCCTCCCATTAGCTTCTTGCTTATCTTATATCTTTGGGATGTTTATAGTGTCCTCCACCATGAAGGCCGATGCAAAATATTGGTTTAAATTATCTGCCATTTCCCTGTTCCCCGTTATCAATTCTTCAGTTGCATCTCCCAAGGGTCATACGCTCACCTTAGCCACTCTTTTTATATACCTGTAGAAGCTTTTGCTGTTTGTTTTAATATTCTTGCCAATTTACTTTCATAATCAATTTTCTCCCTCTTCATTAGCTTTTTAGTCATCCTCTGCTGGTTCCTAAAAAAATTCCCAATCCGCTGGCCTACCACTACTTTCCACCACTTTGTTTACCTTAGTTTTTGATTGGATACTGTCCTTGACCACCTTTGTTAACCAGGGGTGCTTCATCCTTTTCATAGAGTCCTTCTTTTTGACAGGGATAAAGTTTGGCTGAGCATTATGAAATATCTGCTTAAATATCTGCCACTGATCACCCACTGACCTTTCCCTTAGTCTATTTTCCCAGCCCGCTTTAGACAACTCTTTCTTCATACCTCTGTAATTGCCCTTATTTAAGTTGAGGACACTGGTTTGAGACCCGAAATGCACGCCCTCAAACTGAATTTGAAATTCTACCATATTGTGATCACTACCCACTAGAGGATTCTTAACTATGATATCTCTTATTAACCCCACCTCATTACACATTACTAGATCTAAAATAGCCTGTTCCTGGGTAGGTTCTGCAACGTATTGTTTTAAGAAACAATTCCTGCTGCACTCTATAAATTTGTCTTCCATGTTGATTTGTCCAATCAAAATGCAGATTAAAATCATCCATGTTAATTGTCGCGCCCTTCTTACATGCCTCCATTATTTCCCGATTTATATTTTGTCCTACAGTGAGGCAACTCTTCGGGAGCCTATAGATGACTCCCACCTATGACTTCTTCCTCTTACTATTCCTTATTTCCACCCAAACTGATTCCACATCACAATCTATTGCACCTATATCACTACTCGTCACGGCACTGATACCTTCCTTTATTAACAAAGCTACCCCGCCTCCTTTTCCTTTTTGCCTATTTTTCTGGAATGTCGAAAAGCCTTGAATATTGAGTTACCATACTGCTTGGTCATCCTGCAACCAGGTCTCTGTAATAGTTATCAAATCATATTCATTTATTTCTATTTGTGCCGTCAACTCACCTATCTTGTTACAAATGCTGCGTACATTCAGATAAAGAGCCTTAAGCTTTGACGTTTTACCTATCATTCGTTTTGGTTCTGATTTCTGCCGCACTCTTCAGTTTATATTTTCTGCCCTTTCCTGTCAAACTTTGATTATCATTCACCTCTTTGCTACCCTGTACCTCTGCTCTCTTGTTTCTTTTTGATTTTTAAACTTCACTTTAATTGGACCCTCCCCCCAATTAATTAGTTTAAAGTTTTAGCTATAACCCTAGTTATACAATTCGCTAGGACACTGGTCCCAGCATGGTTCAAATGAAGCCCGCCTCAATGGAACAGCTCTCTCCTTCCCCAGTACTGGTGCCGGTGCCCCATGAATTGAAACCCATTTCTCCCACACCAATCTTTGAACCACGCATTTACCTTGCTAATCTTATTTACCCCATGTCAATTTGCACGTGGCTCAGTTAGTAATCTGGAGATTATTACCTTTGTGGCTCTGTTTTTTAATTTAGCCCTGAGCTGCTCATAGTCCCTCAGTAGAACCTCTTTCCTAGTGCTACCTATGTTGTTGGTACCTACATGGACCACGACAACTGGATCCTTCCCCTTCCATTCCAAGTTCCTCTCCAGCCCAGAACAGATGCCCTTAACCTTGGCACCAGGTGGGCAACACAGCCTTCTGGACTCACTGTCTTCACTATCCCCTATTACTACTGCATTTCTCTTTTTTCCCCCAACTTGAATGGCACTCTACACCACGGTGCTGTGGTCAGTCTGCTCTTCCTCCCTGTGCCCACATCTACATCGGGAGCAAGAACCTCATAACTATTGGACAAGGCAACTGGATGAGACTCCTCCAAAGCCAAATTTTGGATCCCCATACCTGCCTCACTTGCAGTCATGGAAGAGATTTTTTTTTTTGTAAAAATATACTTTATTCATAAAATATCTTCAATCACATTCCAAACCATTTCAAAAACAACATTACAAGGGTACAATCCAGGTTAAACTTTTACAAGATGTATCACCAGGTGCATCAGTACAAACAATATTACAATCATTTACAGCCTTTCATTTTGATCTGTACAGCCCGAGGGGCTCTAAACAGTTCCCAGTCTCTCGGTGCGCTGTGGTAGAAAGGTCTTAGACAGCGACCCTTCCCCATTGCGCCTTTGCGGCAGCTGCCCCAAGCTTTAGTGCGTCCCTCAGCACGTAGTCCTGGACTTTGGATTGTGCCAGTCCGCAACAATCGGTCGGGGACAACTCTTTGTGCTGGAAGACCAACAAGTTTCGGGCAGACCAAAGCGCGTCTTTCACCGAGTTGATGATCCTCCAGCTGCAGTTGATGTTTGTCTCGGTGTGTGTCCCTGGGAACAGCCCGTAGAGCACAGAGTCCTGTGTCACAGAACTGCTCGGGATGAACCTCGACAGCAACCACTGCATCTCTCTCCAGACTTTCTTTGCAAAGGCACAATCCATAAGGAGGTGAACAACGGTCTCTTCCCCACCACAGCCACCTCGAGGGCAACGTGCAGAGGGGGTGAGCCTCCTGGCGTGTAGGAAGGATCTGACGGGGAGGGCCTTTCTCACCACCAGCCAAGCTACGTCTTGGTGCTTGTTGGAAAGTTCTGGCGATGAGGCATTCTGCCAAATGACTTTGACAGTCTGCTCGGGGAACCATCCCACAGGGTCCACCCTCTCCTTTTCCCTCAGGGCCTCTAGGACGTTACGTGCTGACCACTGCCTGATGGACTTGTGGTCAAAGGTGTTTTTCTGCATAAATTTTTCCACCAGGGACAGGTGGTACGGCACGGTCCAACTACTTGGAGCGTTCCGCGGCAGCGTGGCCAGACCCATCCTTCGCAACACCGGGGACAGGTAGAACCTCAGCACGTAGTGACACTTGGTGTTTGCGTACTGAGGGTCTACGCACCGCTTGATGCAGCCACACACAAAGGTGGCCATCAGTATGAGGGCGATGTTGGGCACGTTTTTTCCCCCTTTATCTAGAGGCTTGTACATCGCGTCCCTGCGGACACGATCCATTTTCGACCTCCAGATAAAGCGGAAGATGGCTCGAGTGATCGCCATCGCGCAGGAGTGTGGAATGGGCCAGACCTGCGCCACGTACAGCAACAGCGAGAGTACCTCACACCTGATGACCAGGTTCTTTCCCGCAATGGAGAGGGAGCGTCGCTCCCACATGCCCAGTTTCCTCTTCACCATAGCCACTCGCTCCTTCCAGTTTCTAACGCATGCCCCGGTCCCTCTGAACCATATCCCCAGCACCTTCAGGCCGTCAGCCCTGACAGTGAAGGGGACAAAGGATCGGTCAGCCCAGTTCCCAAAGAACATGGCCTCGCTCTTCCCACGATTTACCTTGGCTCCCGAGGCCAGTTCGAACTGGTCGCAGATGTGCATCAGTCTGCGCACCGACAGCGGATCCGAGCAGAAGACGGCGACGTCGTCCATGTACAGGGAGGCTTTTACCTGAGTGCCTCCACTGCCTGGGATCGTCACTCCTCTTATGCCCGGATCCTTCCTGATGGACTCGGCAAAGGGTTCTATGCAACACACGAAAAGGACAGGCGAGAGAGGACAGCCCTGCCTGACTCCAGATTTAATCGGAAAGCTATCTGTTTCCCACCCATTGATTGAGACTGCGCTACTGATGTTAGTGTAGAGCAGTTGGATCCAATTTCGAATTCCCTCCCCAAACCCCATTTTGGAGAGCACATCCCCCATGTAGGTGTGCGATATTCTGTCAAAGGCCTTCTCCTGATCCAAGCTGATGAGGCAGGTATCCACACCCCTGTCCTGTACATAGGCAATCGTATCCCTGAGCAGCGCCAGGCTGTCAGAGATCTTCCTGCCTGGCACAGAGCAGGTCTGGTCAGGGTGAATCACCAATTCCAGAGCGGATTTGACCCGGTTGGCGATGACCTTGGACAGAATCTTATAGTCCACATTCAACAGTGAAATGGGTCGCCAATTTCTAATTTCCTCCCTTTCCCCCTTGTGCTTGTAGATGAGGGTGATGATGCCTTTCCTCATGGATTCTGACATACTACCGGCCAGGAGCATACTCTCGTACACTCCTAGCAGGTCTGGGCCGATCAAGTCCCATAGAGACCAATACAACTCCGCCGGCAAGCCGTCGCTTCCGGGGGTTTTACTCTTCTCGAAGGACTCGAGGGCCTTAGTCAGTTCATCAGGAGTTAGCGGTTTGTCCAGGCTCTCCCGCGTACTGTGGTCTAAGACCTCCGTGATAGAGGACAGGAAGGACTGGGAGGCCGTGCTGTCCGTGGGCTTCACGTCATACAATCCGGCATAAAAGGATTTGCTGATCCTCAGAATGTCGGACCGTGATGACTTTACTGAGCCGTCTTCTTCCTTCAGGCTGCTGATCACAGAGCGCTCTCTGTGTACCTTTTGGAAGAAGAAACGTGAGCACGTCTCATCCTGCTCCACGGAGCGGACTCTGGAACGGAAGATGATCTTGGAGGCCTCCGAGGCAAAGTGCGAGGCTTGCTGGCCCTTCACCTCTTGGAGCTCCTCCTTGACATCGACCGCAGCCGGAGCAGATTCTGCATCTTTTTCTGGAGTCGGGACATTTCCCTCTGTTCCTTTCTAGCTTTCTGGGTGCCTTTGAGGATGAAAAACCTCTTGATGCTTCCCTTGATCGCTTCCCACCAGTGTGTCAGGGACTCAAAGAGGGGTTTCACGGTTCTCCAACCTTTGTAATCCCTCTTGAGCTCCTCAATGTTCTCTGGGGTCAGCAGTTGCACATTTAGCTTCCATGCCCCCCTGCCCACCCTCAGGTCCTTCTCCAAGTGGCAGTCCGCCAGTAGGAGGCAGTGGTCAGAGAAGAACACCGGCTTGACCTCGGTGGATCTGACTGTGAATGCACGGGACACAAACAGGAAGTCTATCCTGGAACGAATGGACCCGTCTGGCCGCGACCAGGTGTATCTACGCTGCGCTCCGTCTGCAGGGTTGCTGAAGACGTCGTGCAGCTTGGCATCCTTAACTGTTTCCATCAGGGATCTGGACGTAGCGTCCAATCTGCTGCCGGCCCTGCCGGATCGTCCAGCCGCATCGATGATGCAGTTGAAGTCACCGCCCAGAATGACCGGCCTGGAGGTCGCCAGCAGCAGTGGGAGCTGCTGAAAAACCTCCAGCCGCTCAGCCCCTTGTGCCGGGCCATACACGTTAATTAACCGGAGTGGAGCGTTCTTGTACATTACGTCTGCTACGAGGAGTCGCCCGCCCACCACCTCCTTAACCTCGGAGACGGTGAAGTTGCCTCCCCGCAGCAGAATACCCAGGCCGGAGGAACGAGAGTCATTTCCGCCCGACCGATGGCCCATGGGACCACCATCGTGACCATTGCCTGTAGGAGCTGAGGTGCGGTATCGCACACTCCTGCAGAAACAACAGGTCAGCTTTTACCTTGGCTAGGTAGTCCAAGGTCGCAACACATCGCGTAGTAGATTTAATGCTACGCACATTTATGGATACAATCTTTAAACCCATTTTAAAGCAGTTATTCTCCTACCAAACCCACTGTCTCTGAGAGTCCCAGACCTTTAGTCTGCTCCTTCATACCCGTAGTGAGCTCAAATTCTTTCACTTTGGATGGGCTGAGGTAGATCTCCTTGGCAGTGTTCTGCTCAGGTGGCATCTGGAGGTTCACGTAGAGAGCGGGTTTTGAGATGACCTTTGCTGGAGAAGCTTCTCCAAAACTCACCCCCTCTGGGGTGTTGCTGTTCCCGGCTTCCTGGAGCTGGGGTGCGATGATTGCCTCACTGCTCCCAGATTCCAGGGGCTGTGGTGCACTGGCCTCCTCAGGTTGCAGGCAAAGTTGGGATGCGCTGGTCTCCTTGTTGTCTCCAATTTTCTGGAGCTCGGGTGTCTCGTCCTCCAACGCCCTGGAGCTTTGCCGCCTCTTCTGTCGGTGCCGCCCTGGCACTTCATCATCCGAAGAGCTGCTGCCCTTGTCATCCATGTCGGATGGGAGACGCCTCTTGCCGCTTTTCTGGGAAATGGCTTTGCTTCTTCTTCGCTCCTTCTTACTTTTCTTGTTCTTCACCGTCCGCCACTCCCCCTGCTGCTTTTCCACTGCTGCCTCCTCCTCCATTGATTCGCTGTCCTGAGGACTGGGAGGTTTAGGGGGTAGTGCTGTTGATTGGCTCTCTGTTGCCTCAATCTCTTTCTCCACCTTGTCTCTCTCTGTGTCCTCCTTTGTCCCGTTGAGCTCCCTGGGGGCCTTGGTGGTTGGAGTGACACGCAACATTTCTTCTGCTTCCCCCTCGTCGGCTTTGGCTGCCTGTGCGTAAGTACGGCAGCGTTTGGGGCAGGTCCTGTAGAGGTGACCTGCCTCGCCACACAGGTTGCAGCACTTGGCCTGTTTGCAGTCTTTTGTCTGGTGCCCTTCCTGTTTGCAGATCTTGCAGAGGGAGGCGCTGCAGTTGGCCGCCACATGACCAGCCTTGCCGCATGAGCGACAATGCTTGGGTTGCCCAGCGTAGACCAGGTAGCCACGGTTTCCCCCGATAGCGAAACTGGAAGGAGGGTGGAAAATGGCTCCCTTACCATCGGTCTTTAGCGTGACCTTAAACAGGCGTTTGCCTGTCCAGATCCCCAACTCGTCTCGAATCTCGGTGCCGCTCCCCACCTTATCGAAGTACCTGGTGAGGAAGGTGACCACGTCGGCGACAGGGACGAAGGGGTTGTACACATGCACCATCACCACACGTTCCCGTTGCAACGGCAGAGAAAAGTGCGGCTCCGCCGTCAGGATCTTCATCTCCGGCAGGTCTCTCTTCTCCTCGAACACCCTCAGGAACTGGACGCAGTCTGCCACCCGCTTGAACGTCACGTCGAAATAACCAGCTTTGGGGAAGTCCTGCAGGGATACGATCTCCGGAGCTTCGAAGCCGCACGCCTTCAACAGGATCCTCCTGGCGAAGAAGACCCGATCCATAGGTGATCCTCCTTCGCTGTCATTCACCATGACTCGGACGGTGATAGGTAACCCACGGTATGGATTTCGATTGGTTATAGCCTTTCCATCCCGACCTTGCCTTGGCAGGATCATGGTGTCGCCCCTGCAACACTTGATCTTAGCCAAAAGGCCGAGAAGCGATCCAGGTGCTGCTAACTGCCTGTCCAAGGGTCCTCCTCTCGCACTCTCCTCTAGATGCTGCTGACTGCCTGTCCCAGGGTCCTCCTCTCGCACTCTCCTCCAGGTGCTGCTGACTGCCTGTCCCAGGGTCCACCTCTCGCACTCTCTTCTAGGTGCTGCTGACTACCTGTCCCAGGGTCCTCCTCTCATACTCTCCTCTAGGTGCTGCTGACTGCCTGTCCCAGGGTCCTCCTCTCGCACTCTCCTCCAGGTGCTGCTAACTACCTGTCCCAGGGTCCTCCTCTCGCACTCTCCTCCAGGTGCTGCTAACTGCCTGTCCCAGGGTCCTCCTCTCGCACGCTCCTCCAGGTGCTGCGGACTGCCTGTCCCAGGATCCTTCTCTCGCACTTTCCTCACAGTGTACAAATCACAGTGCACAAATGCACAGTGAACAAATGGTTAATACTCATTGAATTGGCAAGCATATCCTTTCCAAACAAAAACCTGTTGTGGTCAGACAAGGAAAGAGCAAAGAGGGGAACAATTCAACTCCTCCTCGCCTGGTCATAACAGCTCCTTTATATTGTGACTTGTATCTGTGTTCATTATGGTGTGTCATGACAGTTGTGATTGGAAGATGTAACTACCCAGTAAACAATACTTTTGCCAGATTGTTACTTTTGTCAACTGGCAAACTGCCAAGTAAAAGATCAACATTGTAAATATAGAAACATTTTCAGATGAGTTTTTTAAAAAGTCCATCGAATGGATAAAAAGGTAGAGTACATTTCACACTATTGAAAGGGTAGCTTAGTATGATAACAATGTGTAAATGTTTAATCTTTTTCCCATTGCTTTTATATATTCAGTTTAGACATCTGTTGAGATAGCAGTTCTGAAGTCTTTTTGTTTACTTAGAGTTTTATGGGCTCTTGGTTGAAATCCAACTGCTTAATGGTTTTAAAAGCGCTTGACTCTGTTAACACAGTTGGTTTGAAGAATCTGTTTGTTTGTTTCGGGAGTTTTATTGCCTAGTCAATGGCTTCCAACTGTTATATGTCTTGTGAATTCTGTTCATAAAGTGATGATGGGTCAGGGGTTGAGGGTCAGGGGACTGAGGAGGCAGGATGGGGGGGGGGGGGGGGTTTAAAGTGGCCAGAAGGTACAACTGTATATAGCTGAGCCATGATTGCATCGGGAACATCAGGTCGGCAGGCCTGTCTACAGGCCATTTAGGGCCTGGACCCCCAGAAATTCCTGTCTTCTGGCAGTCTCCAGATGCAGGCAAGAATGGGACCTCAGGATTAGTCCAGTCTTCTGATTCCTATCTCCAACATGAAAATGCAACCCCATCCATCTGTACACATTTAACAGCAGGAAACTGCCTTGTCAGCTGTGATCCTTGTCTGATGATTTAGTTTCAATTACAGATCAATTACTGATGGAGCTCATGACTATTTATGACCATGGTGCTTCAAAGTAGTTTCTTTTTAGGCACAGACAGCGTCTATTTTCTTGCTTGGAAATGTAGAGTCACTGCCCATTAATATCATATGGCCAATTGCAACTCATGGTTATAAGTAACATCAAAAAGAGGTCATTGCTATTGAAAACTGTTTGACCTTTTAATGTCTGTGTGCTTATATAAACCACTTCAGAAGCCAGAACCTTTGGACTCCTTAAGTGAAACAGTTCTGTATATGTCTTGACATTACTCTGTACAATATTATCATAAGACAGTGTAATGCATTGGTACAAATTCTTCTGTTTATTGTTTTACTGGAGGTGGTAAGTCTCTGTGTTATAGGATCTGACATTCTGGTAATGACCTGGGCAGAATGGATATAAAGATTTGCATGTCACCTCTTCTACAGAAGCATCATAATAAGCACTTAGTTTGGATCTTGGATTACTTAAGCTTTCTCTTCATTTTCCCTGAAGGTGCTGATTTACACTGGGTTTTAATTCCATAGACTCTAGTTGCCCCTGTTTAAAAAAGGAAGAAGGATAAACTCAGCATCTACAAGCCAATCAGCCTAACGTCAGTAGTAGGGAAGCTTTTAAAGACAATGATCTGGGTCAAAAATAATTGGCATTTGGAAAAGAGTAGGCTCATGAATGAAAGTCAGCATGGATTTGTTGAAGGAAGATTTGTTTGATGAACTTGATCAAGTTCTTTGATAATGTAGGAGATAGGGTTGATAAAGCTACTGCTGTGGATATTTTGTTCAGAACTTTCAAAAGGAGTTTGACAAAGTACCACATATGGGAGTTGTTAACAAAATTAAAGCTGATGAGATTAAAAGGACAGTGGCAGTATGGATACAAAACTGGCTAAAGGACAAAAAGCAGAGAGTAATGGTGAATGGCTGTTTTTCAGGTTGGAGGCGTATATACAATAGTGTTCCCTACAGTGCAGTATTAGGACCACTGGTCTTTGACATAAATGGTTTTTTTCTGGTTGGCAGGATGTAATGAGTGGTGTGCCACAGGGATCAGTGCTAAGGACTCAGCTTTTCACAATTTATATAAATGACTTGGATGAAGGGACAGATGGTATGGTTGCTAAATTTGCTGAAAATTGCAAGAGAAAGAGCAAGGGTGTGGGATTAATTGGATAGCTCTACCAAAGAGCTGGCAAAAGCACAATGGGCTGAATGGCCTCCTTCTAACCTGTATCATTCTATGATTGTATACTTTATCCAGGTAGCTGTTCTTCCTGCGTGAACCTGAACTGTGATGCTTAGCAGCCTATTCAGCTCTGAAGGGGCTCACAGCCATACCTTCATCTGTCCTGCACCAGCCACACATCCCAGCAGGGGTCACTGGTTAACAATCAGAAATGGGAGCACTGGCCAATCCTTCCCCTTTCCGCCAAGAGTGTTAAGGCTTGTTGTGTTCTCACCAAGTCCCGAGTTAGCTAATGCTGCTGAAATCTTGGACTTTTCCATAATATATGACTGAATTCAACATCCTATAAAGCACTAGTTGCTAATAAGTATATTAGTCTCTTATAACTCTCCCAAAGTTAACTGAGTTAACAGGGAAGCTATAAGGGATTTATTAGCCATTAGGAAGGTAACCTTTCATGGACTGATGCCTATAACATGTATGCAGAATAAGGTATCATTTAGAAAAAAAGCAAGTAAAGTTAACTAACTCTTCAATATGACCAAGGACTATTTAAGTCTTTCTCTGAAATGCAGATTCTCAGATAGGTAAGTTTGTCACTTATTGGGCCGAGTTTCCAGTGATACTGACATTTCAGTGTCAGGGAAGATATTAAGAAAATTGAATGAATCAGGATTGACATTTAGTTCTATTAATAATCATGTTACAATCTGGAGTCAATTTCTGCAGAAGATCCAGGGCACTTTGAGTGATTAGTTTTCCATTATTTCTGAAGGGACACACAACAGTTAGGTAAAGAGCACACTTTCATTGTCTCTAAGGACAATCAAATTACAGTATTGATTTTAATAAGAAACTGGATCAGTCCCAGGTTAGCATCCTTGGGAATAGCACAATTGACTGTTGTATAATCAGAAAGCATTCCATTTACCTTACCTAATTGTGCACATACTGTCACAAGCCTATAAAGTGTTGGACTACCAAACATGTGACCAATCCTTTTCCGGGTTGTTAGGACTACTTGATAATGGTAAGAGAAGAAGATGAGGATTAAATTATTACATGGGAATGTGATGTTTTCTTTGTAGGGATAGCTGTTTAAAAATCTCAAGAAAGGTGCATTTCAAAAATGGGGATGAACTTATGCACTCCAAGTTTTCCATTCTTTT
Source organism: Cetorhinus maximus (assembly GCF_964194155.1). Lineage (NCBI taxonomy): Eukaryota > Metazoa > Chordata > Chondrichthyes > Lamniformes > Cetorhinidae > Cetorhinus > Cetorhinus maximus. Next base: position 71,903,341 of record NC_135894.1, read on the forward strand.
CCTTAAGGCTGAGTATGGTTACGCAGGCATACGACGCGCTCTAGTACCTTGTCCAAGTGGTAATTATTCATTTGTAAGCCTAGACCGTGTATTTAGACATGCTATTCATCAGGGGCGGGCAGGGTGGGAGGCTTCAGAGCCAAACCCTGCCTCAAGTGACAGCATTGGTCAATGGATAGTGACCAGGAACATTACCTGATTTACACTCCACTCAACCGTGAGGACAAATAAGTGTCCCAACTCTGCTTCAGCTAAAATTAATCCTTATTATATGTTATAAGTATACTGTATGGAGGTATCCATAAGAAATATGTCTCTCATTGCGGTACAGTTTTGCAATCAGAGCCAATCAGAGCAACTCCATCCAACACTCTACTGTCAGTGTCAAAGAGACTAAAGCAAAATTACAATACTGAAGGGAACTGCTGTGTTTGGCAGGACACCTTGAACAGCCATGGTAATAGTAGTAATCTCACATCATATGCTGCTGGCGATATAAAAACACAGACAGTTTGACAAACAAAGTCACAAATGTAGCAGCATCCCACAACAAGGTCAAATGAAAAATTTAACTAAATGAGAAAATGATATTTATGTCAATACTGATAAATTTGGTGAGTTCTTGTGAAATGCCTGCCACTAATATATGGTCTATTGGCTTTGATGGGTTAGTGAGTAAATGCACCATGTGGTAAGCTCCCAGGCTTCCTCACTATTTGATGAATAGGAATCCTACTTCTGATCACTACCTCGTGATGCTTGCTGGAAAGTGCACATGTGGGGCGGAATTTTACAGCCCCATTGCGGTGGGGGCGGGGCCAGAAAATATGACGAGCTATTCAAAAGTCCATTGACTTCGTCAGGACCGGAAGATCCCACTAGCAGTAGGGGTCATAAAATTCTGTCCATGGATATTGTGCTTTGCTGGTTCACTGAGTTGTCCTGCACAGATACCAGGGTTTACAAGTACAGAGTGCACGGCACTCCAGTGAAAGGAAGCACATTCTAAATTGTAAGTGTGTTAGTGGAATGGAGAATCAGAGACCTAGGCAGATACATCAGCCTTTAAAGATGGCAAATTGTAAAGATAAGAAAAAGGCAAATAGGATTCCTAGTTTTATACAAAGGGGCATTCAATATAAAAGCAAAGAACTTACTTGAATTTGTACAAAACTTTAGTTCAGCTACAGTTTGGAGTATTGAATGCAGCCCTGGATACTCCATTATAGAAAGGTTATTGGAGCCATGGAAAGGATACAGCAAAAAGTCATTAGAATTACATTAAAGGTGAATGGTTATAGGTAAGGAAAAAGACTTTTAAAAAAGGCAGTTTTCACTGGAAGATGAAAGGTTTAGGAAGGATCTAATAGAGGTTTTCATGATTGTAAAGTCTTTTGAAGAGATAAATAGTGAAAGATTGTTTCCAGCAGTTGGCATATTAATAATAAACAGGAATAATCTCAGGATTACAGCTCGAAGAATGAAGGAAGAAGTTGAAGGAAAATTTCCATATTGAAGGTTGTTAGAATATGGGATACTTTATTACAAGTAGCTATTAAGCAGAGATTGTAACATCATTTAAAAATGATTGGACAATTAATTGAAAAGAAAGAATGGAAATGGCAGTAAACGGAAATGAAGTGGATAGGTCCTATTGAAGAGCTTACACATATGTAACAGTCCTGCTGTGCTGTAATTTTAAGGAACAAATTTCTCTGATTCTGTTAAGTTGCTGTCTTATTGTTCAATTAAAGAGAAACTTGCAGAAAATTTGAGCAGTTGATATTATTTATTACATTGTTATGAACAAGGGTTTAACAGTTTTAGTGAAATCATAAAAATAATCTCAAACAATGCTTAAATTGGAATAATTTTGCTTTGAAAATAGTTTTTTCAAAACATTTAATTTTTTTGGACTTTATGACAGATGGGTCCTGACTGTTGACTGTTGACTGCCGATGAAAACTTGCTTCCTGCTCTAGGTGTAGCAAAGTTATAAACTGAATCTTTTCAAACACATTTAGGATATCGCATTTCACCTAACACACTGAAGAAGTCTTTCTTTCCATCAACGTCCTTCGAAGAGCTGGAGAATTTGAAAAATCGCAAAACCAGCTCTTCATTCCCGCTCTTTTCAATAAGATCATATTTTGCTTAATTCAATACTAGCGCCTCACTCTCCTCATCTGTTGTAGCTTGCAACAGTATCTTTGTGAGACTATTTAAGTGTTCCTCACTAATGACATAAAGCCAACTGCAGCTAATGTATTTCTGCCAGTCAGCCCCTAGGTGGCAGTTGCAGTGCATCCCAATTAACATTATGACATTGTCACTTCATCATAATCTAAAAAATCATTTAATTTTCCCTGTGGGAAAGAATATGCACAGGATGCAATTACAGGTTTCAGTGGCTGGCCAGCAAAAACTGGAAAATTGCTATGACCACCCTACATAATGTATGTTGTGACATTTGCAGAGCATATCTGCCTGGACTAAGGTAAACTCATTGCAAAATGTTTGTGGTGATATTACAGAATATTTGATCACAATATGTTTGTTATCTTTTTCCTTAGTTTAAAAAAATTCGGCATATCATACAACCATTATCTTTCCTCATGAAACTTTGTCACATCAGTTGGCAGTGTGGTCACTCAGAACTCTGTAAGGAATATCCATCCTCACCTTATAAGGTGCAAAGTCAAAAGTCAGAAATTAAAAATAATGAAGTATTGATAGGGGAGAAAGCAAACCTGACAAAATGCTTGTCTTCCCAACAACTCTAAATGTAAGTGAGGCTTATGATTTGGCACGAGTCTTTACTAAATGCATAACAACATTACATGACATGAACATTAGGCTATTAACCATCAGCTTGGGGGCATCTCCAGCTTCAGCGTGTCTTACTCCCTTCGTGTTCTCCTATCCAATTATTTATACTGTTTAGGATTCTTGCTGCTCTCTCATACTACGGAAATGTTGAAGATATATAGTGCAATAACAGTATTATATTGGACTCGAAACGTTAACTGTCTTCCTCTCCACAGATGCTGTCAGACCTGCTGAGTTTTTCCAGCTATTTTTGTTTTTGTTTCAGATTTCCAGCATCCGCAGTATTTTGCTTTTCTAACAGTATTATATCACTGTACAGGTTCGGGAGTATTGCATGTGACAAAATGAGGATCTATATTATTTTAGTGAAACCCCTTTGAATTTTATTGCTGTGCACACAGAGCCATGTGTACTTACTAAATCTCTCCATTCAAACTAACCATTTCTTAGTCTGTGTCAGGTGACCTTCTCTAACTGCTTGCCACCCTCCAGCATTTTAAGAATAAACTGTTAACAGAGAGTACCGTTTTGCTTCTGCGCCTGGGCCAGGTGCTTGCAACAAGGAATAATATTGTTGCCTCACCTTATGAGATTTCTTGAGGTCTGGCACCTTCTTCCTGATCTTTCTTCAAGACATGTGAAGGCGAGAGACACTCAGCACCACCTCCACACATACTGATCACTCCTAAACAATGTCTCTTTCCCCTCACTGACTCTTTCCTGGTTAACATCCAACACTTGTTCTCTAAACTCCATTTTCCTTATTTGGATTTTATTTTTGTTCATTCATGGGATGTGGGCATTATTGTCCTTCCTGGATACATCACGAAGCACAGGAATTTCGCCCGATGCATATCTGCCCTAGCCTTCCCACGTTATTTCTCTTGTTTAAAAGACTTCTAATTGGAGTTCACAGTTGGATTCGGAAGATGGTTTATTTTTTGTTTCAGTTGGCTGGCCTGCTATGTGCATGTTAAAGCATGTGTTTTCGCTCACATGCTGAAAACAGTCAAATCATGTGTTAAGCTGATTTTTTTTTGTAACCCTGTGAAAAAACACAAGCAACCCATTGTTAATCCTTGAATAGTGCATTAACAGTAGTTCTGAGACCACTGCTATGAATATCTGCTGGAAAATGTTGCTTAGGTTACTAACAGCCGAGTACCTGAGCCATGGCCGAGTTTGTAACACTCTCGTCTCTGAGTTAGAAGGCTGTGGAGTTAAATTGTGTGCCAGAGACTTGAGCACAAAATTTAGCCTGCTCAGTGCAATACTGAGGGAGTGCTGCACTGTCAGAGATGCCGTCTTTTAGATGAGATGTTAAATCAAGGGCCTCTGCCCTCTCGGGTAAACGTAACTATTCAATAGCACTACTCAAAGAATTGCAGGAGTGTTCTCCCCCACAATTATTATATTGCCTTTGCTATACACTCCAGTAATTTCTTGCTTCATGCTCTGTCCAACAGTACACTTCTTTGGATATGTACAGCGACTGTAAAAGCCTCCCACAAAATCCAATACTTTTGAGGAATGTTTATAGTTAAGACACTGCCCTGTATGGCGCAAAACTATCTGATTAATAGCTGAAATCTCATTTTAATTGTAGCAACGTTATAAGTCATGATGTCACAGGATTACCTCAAACAAGAAGCAGCATTTGGGTTGGCCCTTATCTGGACAGGCGCACTGGTTTACCTAGTAATTATAAATGTTGCTTTAAATTATGGCAATGATCAGCATTGATTCTGCAGAAATAATAATTTATCATAATAATCTCATCTCATAATAATGCTTGTCAACAGAGGTGACTGCCTAGTATTTGTTTAACTTGAGGGAAAGTAGTAGCAGCTTGTTAAGGCCCAGTATTTACAACAGGATACCATTTGACAAAGATATGAAGAAAGCAGATAGAGAAAGGCCAGCTAGCCCATTGATTCTGTCCCACTTTGGCACAACTAGGCAAAATGCGCCCCCCCCCACCCATACTCCACACTCAGCAGCACCCATGTGATCTTCTGGGAGAGGCAAAAGAAAAGAGGAAAAATATTCCAGGCCAATTCAGGAAAATAAATTCAGAGAAATTCCTCTCTGTCCCACAGGGTGATCAAGATCAACTTCCAGGAGAAACCAGCGACCATCAGATACATCACTCAGCATCCCACCTATCTTTTGGATGCAGTGTTATCAGCCTCCAGTAGAAAGTTGACTGGTTCCCTTCTGAGCCTTTGCAGTGAATCTGCACCTATTGGACAAGCTGGCAACTTGTTCCTAATGTCAATGATCTCCTGTGGAAAGAAAACCCTTCTGACATCTAACCTCGTTCTATGCTTATTTATCTTATATACACGTCCCTTCATTTTCCCCATTTTGACTAATTCAAATAGTCTGTCCACACGGACAGATTAGTAGAATTGGATTGCAAGCTAATAATCCCATTAGTCCATCCACATTCTATATAAGTTTCCATGGTTATCGATTTTCTAGTCCAAATCTCTTGTCCTCCCCAGAAGACAACAAATCATGCTGGCATATGGTTCCATAGGTATCAATTGATCTCTGGTGCTTTATGGCAACTAACCATTCTTCATGTGTAGGCCTGGTGAATGAGTAGGCTTTTCAATTATGGGCAGAATCCCTATCAATTCTGATCCTGTTCTCACTAACGCACAAGCACACTTTCTAGCAGAAAACCTCGTATAATATGGGAACCTCATGATTTACCCAGCCCAGAAAAGCTGAGCAAATTATAGAACCACTGTCTTTCTTGTGTCTTAAATCCAAATATTGAGCACAGACTAAAGATGGATGCTATAAATTCCCTGGTCTGCATTGTACACTAGACATGTCTCTAGGAAAACCACTGATTATTTTTAACTCTTTCAGTGCTGCCTCTCTTCTCCTGGTGGGTTCTGCTGTTGGATAAAAGCAAAATACTGCAGATGCTGTATATCAGAAAAGAACAGAAAATGCTGGAAAAACTCAGCAAGTCTAACAGCATCTGTGGAGAGAAAAAAAAAAGAGTTAATGTTTCAAGTCCATATGACTTCTTCTGCTGTTGGATGATGACATAAAACATTGAGGGTGATCTTGAGTGGTCTTGATCCAGTTCCAGTGAGAATGGGTCCACAGAACAATAAAACTCTAATTTCACACTCAATTGGTAGGCAAAGCTTAAATGATCCCAGGACTGCTGAAACAGGAAATGGGAAATACTATATCAGTGCAGTAGGTGGTGTCCTTTTGTGAATGGAGTTGAGTCTCCTTATTGAAACTGAGTACAAAGAGTTTTCCTTGCCAACTATTTGCTATCCTTGATTTGGGGGTGATTGATGCTGACACTATTTATCCAAAGTGGAAAGAGTTCATTCTCCATCAATGACATCACTCACAAAGAGGAGCATATAGGAAAAAAAATGTTCTGGGACCTCATGACAGAAAATTAGGTTAGTGATGAAACAGGATGCATGACTTTCCAGAATATCGTTTTTTTCGTTATTTCTAAAATATATACTGACTGTGTCATTACCCAGTAATCAATCACTGAACATCAGTTGAAAAGTTTGCAATGAGTACTTCACAATTGTTAATCCTTCAGTGTGGTGCAGCTATCCATAGTACACCTTGCCTGAAAAAATGAGTGGACAATTAAACAAAACTGTCTCACAGACTTCCAAATCAGCTTCAGAAGAGCATTGTAAACTGTTCTCACCTCACTTTCACAACACAATGGTGTCTGATTTCCTTGGGAAGATTTGTAACTTCCCTGATGGCTTATTAGGTAAATGTATGATAGTGGACAAAACAAACCAGGAAATTCCCAGGTCAAATGTGCTACAATTAACCTTAGCTTATCAGAAGGAGAATTGAACCATAGATTCCATTGCTGCTTATAATCTTGCTGCAAGATGTTTATAGATGCCTGGTAAAGATCAGATCTGATCAGACCAGTGATGCCCTTTGTGAATAAATAGCCTTCTGATGCCCACTGTCACATTCTCTCATGAATAAAAGCTTCTTGAACAAGATAATGAAAGCTGCCTTCAACTATGGAACTGCAACTCATTATAAGTCATCACCTTCAAGAGGAAAGGAGCAAGAGAGTAAATCAGAGGGAAAATTGCAGAAAAAACAAAGAAGTCAGTACATTATAATCACTTCCAGCACTCACTTTTTTACTCAGTAGTTGCTTCCATTAATAATTCCATCACTTAAGCATGTGATTGATAGGAGCTAATGGTATGGCACAATTGTTCTCGCAACTGAATCACTTAAATGTACAAATCTGAAATGCTGCTGGTGAGCATGTCTGGCAGCTGCTGAAGGCTGCCTGACCCCTCAGGATTATCCTTGTAAAGTGACTGGCTGCTGTCTGTAGGCAAGTCATTTCTGGATAATTACAGCTCATGATAGCTGGGGAATGAATCACTAGAGAGAGAAGTACTAACAACACATGCAGAAAAAAGGCTAGAGGAACCGAGCTTACTTGCTGGTTGCTTACTAATGATGAATACTAACTATTTTTGGTGAGTGAGTGATGGCAGACCTGGGTAATTGTTCAGATCAGTCTTATTTATTTAACCAGCTATTTAAGCAACCAGTTAACCCTACCAGAAAAGCATTTGCCCATTCATATACATAAGCTTATTACATGGTATGAAGGTAGGCATTTAATCATAAGTAATGTTATAATTTTTTTGTAATATCTGATCAACTAGAAATGTTACATTTAGGCTTTTGAAACATTGGGCTGGGTTTTATGCTGCCCCATCTGCGGGTTTGAAGACAGGGGTAGGCCAATTGAGGCCCTTAAATGAGCAATTAATTCCCATTTAAGGGCCTTACCCTGCCATCACTGGGATTTAACAGGCAGCGAGAAAGTCCCATGACAAGTGCCAGTCTGGCAGCTTCCCCTGCACAGGCTGGTGGTAGGCAGGTGTGGCCTTCCTTAACTGGCTTCCTGGGATCATCGGAGGCCCCGCAGCAAGGTTTTACACCATCCCCCCCACCCCCAGGTTTCCTTTCCCCCATTGGCCTCTCACATTCAAGTCCCTGCTTGCCGCCAGGCAAGACCCCCCAAACACAGACTCAAGTCCCAATTCAACGCTGTACACCTCTGTTGGCCAGCAGCTCTCTGAGGTGGGATTTCCTGATTCCTGCCTCCAGTCTATGGTCAATAGCTGCGTGGCAGCCAATGTTCTGCTCGGTAGGCTTTCCCCTGATTTTTAAACCAGGAGTGGGAGTGGGGGGAGTGGCGAGCAAGGAATCCGGTGCCTTAAAACTTCAGCCCACTCTGCCTCATTTTTATGCACTATTTTTAATGTGTCTCCAACGTTAAATCAGTGCAGCTCAATTTCCTGGCCAACAACTTGTCATGCAGGCACTTCTGCTGACCTTTCACCCAAAACTTGATCCCCAGATTTCCTAGCACAAATTAAGCTGCCTGCAGCCTACTTGCTAAGTCCCCATACATAATTTAAATATATTTAAATGAGGGTCAATAGCACTGCATCCCTGGATTTCCTGTATTTATATTTGCAATGCACAAGGGTTGGGGGTGGCGGGGGTGGGGGCTGGGGGTGGCGGGGGTGGGGGCTGGGGGTGGCGGGGGTGGGGGCTGGGGGTGGCGGGGGTGGGGGCAGGTGGTTGCAGTGGGGTAATTGGAACAAGAAATATAAGGTGTGGCTTTACCAGAATTGACTGAGACTAACAAAAGTGGGAGGGTTTGAACCTGAAAATGGCTGGACGTTTGAGGAGCAATTGCTGCAGAAGGGATCAATCTCTTAAATCTTTTTTGTTGCATTGTGTGGACTTGCTTCTGACCACCTGAAAGAGTTTTGGATGACAGAGAGATTTTGACCTTTGCCTCACAACAAGTGAGAACTTCTCAGGATCATGGTTGGCATTATCTGTGGATATAGGAACAAGAGTAGGCCATTCAGCCTTTGAACACTCTTCTGCCATTCAATTAGATCATGACTGATTTCAACTCTATTTACCCGGCATTGTTCCATATCCCTTGATACCCTTATCTAAAAAAATATATTGGCATTAGTCTTGAATGTTTTCCCAGCATCCACAAGCTTTGGAAGAGCAAGTGTAAGATTTAAAAAGTGTAAAATTTATTAATTTTGCTTCCAATTTCCAGCCCTCCATCATTTTCACATGGTCCATCTCTGACACTTCCCTTCCCTTCCTTGACCTCTCTGTCTCAATTTCTGGTGATAGACTGTCCACCAATATTCATTACAAGCCTACTGACTCCCACAGCTACCTTGACTACAGCTCCTCACACCCTGCTTCCTGTAAGGACTCCATCCCATTCTCTCAGTTCCTTCGCCTCCATCGCATCTGTTCTGATGATGCCACTTTCAAAAACAGTTCCTCTAACATGTCTTCCTTCTTCTTTAACCAAGGTTTTCCACCCACGGTGGTTGACAGGGCCCTCAACTGTGTCTGGCCCATCTCCCGTGCATCCGCCCTCACACCTTCCTCTCCCTCCCAGAACCATGATAGAGTCCCCCTTGTCCTCACTTGTCACCCCACCAACCTCCGCATTCAAAGGATCACACTCCGCCATTTCTGCCAACTCCAGCATGATGCCACCACCAAACACATCTTCCCTTCACCCCCCCCGATGGCATTCCACAGGGATTGTTCCCTCCGGGACACCCTGGTCCACTCCTCCAAAACCCCCTACACCTCAATCCCCTTCCACGGCACCTTCCCATGCAACCACAGAAGGTGCAACTCCTGCCCCTTTACTTCCCCCCTCCTCACTGTCCAATGCGGTTTCCTCTACATTGGAGAGACCAAACACAGACTGGGTGACCACTTTGCGGAACACCTTTTGTCTGTCCGCAAGCATGACCCAGACCTCCCTGTCACTTGCCATTTCAACACACCACCCTGCTCTCATGCCCACATGTCCGTCCTTGGCCTGCTGCAATGTTCCAGTGAAGCTCAATGCAAACTGGAGGAACAGCACCACATCTTCCGACTAGGCACTTTACAGCCTTCCGGACTGAATATTGAGTTCAACAACTTTAGATCATGACCTCTCTCCTCCATCCCCACCCCCTTCCCGATCCCCCTTTTTTCAATAATTTATATTTATTTTTCTTTTCCCACCTATTTCCATTATTTTTAAATGTATTTCCATCCATTGTTTTATCTCTACCTTTTAGCCTATTTCGATCCCTTCCCCCCACCCCACCCCCACTCGGGCTATCTGTACCTTGCTCGTTCTGCTTTCTACCCTTAATGTCACCATTAGCACATTCCTTAGATAATATCACCACCGTCAACACCTCTTTGTCCTTTTGTCTATGACATCTTTTGGCAATCTCCACCTATCACTGGCCCTCTATCCAGCTCTACCTGCCCCACCCTCCCTTAAACCAGCTTATATTTCACCTCTTTTCTATTTTTCCTTAGTTCTGATGAAGAGTCATACGGACTCGAAACGTTAACTGTGTTCCTCTCTGCAGATGCTGTCAGACCTGCTGAGCTTTTCCAGGTATTTTTGTTTTTGTTTTGGATTTCCAGCATCCGCGGTTTTTTGCTTTTATCTTTATGTAAGATTTCCACCACGTTTTGTGTGGAAAAGCGCTTCCTTATTTCACTTCCAAATTTAAGATTCTGCTTCCTCATTTTGGATTCCCTCGCCAGAGGAAATAATTCCTTTGCATCTACCCCATTCAATCCCTAATGATTTTAAATATCTAAATTAGATTACCTCCTAACCTTCTAAAGCTTTCAAGCTCAAGGAAATACAGGCCAAGTTTATCCAACTTGCCTTTGTAATTTAATCCTTTAAGCCCTGCTATTCTGATGAATCTGTGCTGTAAACCCTCCAAGCTAATATATTTTTCCTGAGCTTCAGTGCATAAAACTGAGTGCAGTACTCCAGATGGGGTGTGATCAGAACTCTGCCCCATAGGAGCATCACTTCTTCACTTTTGAATTCTAATTCCCTTGAGTTTAACGGCAACATTTCATTAGCCTTTTTGTTTACTTTTGTACCTGTGTCATAGGCTTTTAGTGATTTATCAACTTGGATGCCGGCAAGCAAGGTATGAAGATGGCAGACATTGACAATGACAATGACAGTTGCTGACAGCAGTGACTTCCAGATGCATGCTGACTGTTCGGAAGGGCATTAGAAGAGGCGAGCAGAAATGAAAAGCTCAGCTGGCTAAGAAGAGGGTCCAGAGAAAACAGAGCCGTAGACCTTCTCAGCTCATTGCCTTCCTCTGCAGCAAATGTGACAGAGAATGCCATGCCCCAATGAGGCTCCTGATGTGATACTTAACACAGTGTTGACCACCATGGTGCTAACCATTGTCTTATGAGACGGAAGGCTCCACGCCCAAATCTCTTTGCACCTTCACTGTCTTGAGTCAGAGGCTGGGGTTGTCTGGTCCCGTCCACCGGAGGAATTGGTGTGGGCGGGACCGGGAAACTTAGAGAGCAGCCAAAAGTCTATTGAAGTTGCACTTTTGAGGAGTGCTGGTGAATTCCAGTTTGGCACAACAACAAGGCAACAATACTCCTCTAAAAGTAGGGACTTCCATGCTCTGAAGGTACAGGCTATGTGACAACATGCAGAGGATCTTGTTATTCAACACAAGATTAACTGGAAAATCACAGAATGCATGTATCGCTTGAATTCAATCCTCACTTTCTCTTTAAGGAAGAAAATTATGTTAACAATGGCTTGAGGGTGGTAAGCTGTATTCCTGCTGCCATTGACACCTCAATATAAGGTATTCAAACAGTAGTAGAGGAATGCTACAAGACATATGTCTCTACCAGACCAGTCATTGAGAGGACCATCAAGGTTTTAAAAGGGACATTTTGCTGCCTTGACAGGTCAAGAGAAGCTTTGCTTTACTCTAATTCATATTTATCACATTTTTGTAGCCTGCTGTGTCCTTCATAACTTCACCAGCTAAGAAAGACCTACACACGGATATTCCTGGGGAGGCGGTATGAGCTGCTTTGGAGGACTCCTCCATAACTGCTGCATGGGACATCAGAGCACAACTGAACACTGAGCTCTTCTCTTCTGTTTCAAAATCTATCTTTGGTGCCATTGTCTTAGCTCCCAGACCTTCAACAAAGGATTAATCCTTCTTTCCCATACCCATCCTAGAAAATCATAAAACATCTGACCACTTTACCCCTGCATGCCATATGAATAATAATTACCAAATTTAACTAATCAACATAAAATAGTTGTACCCTATTCTGTACAGCTCTAACCTGCACGAGAAACAAAGCACACATAAATGCAGTCTTTTCTTTCATACAGCAAGGTACAAAGTGAACAAAAGCTCGACAGTTGGAGGTGGATTTTTGGTGGGATGTCGAGTGCGATCTTCCTGGAAGTGGCCAATTAAGAAGCTGCTTCCAGGAGCCCCATCCAATTAAGGGTGTCAGGTGGACCTGAAACGCAGGAGGCCCAGTCAGAGGCCCTCAGCAATGTTCGGACAGAAGCTCCACCAAGAGAGGTGGACACTGCTGAGGCAGGCGGGAGAACAAGATGGAGCCTCAACGTGGACGTGCTCCTAGTTGTCTGTTGAGAAATCAACAAATAAAGAGGCCTGAAGCCTGTACGGGCATCAGGATGGAGGGGAAACCACTACCCAGGAGCAGTGATAGACACAGTTGCAGTCTTTGATTCCCACGGTCCAGTCATTAGGGCATGGAGTCTCTGGCTCCAATGATCCCCTGGCCTACCACCAGGAGGCCACCTCAAATGAGCTGCTGGCCCCCACAATCAGGTGCCAAGAAAATACTGGCACTATCTCAAAATGGCCCCAATTGGCTACACGCGTCCATCGAGCGAGGAACCAACCCTGGCCCCAGCCTACCCGTTGTACAGGAAAATGTCCTAATGCTGTTCCCCGCTATATTCCTGGGTCCCCCCCCAACCCCAACCCCATCTTCATGGGGCTGGGAAAATTGAGCCCTTGGTATATGTTAATGTTTTTACCAGATGAAAGCCAAAATAAGAGACCTAATAGTGATTATGTGATTATAAATAATTCACCTATATTTCTGACATTTGTTTAACAAACACAAGTCATTAGCTGCCCAGTTTCTCCAACATGATTTACATAATGATACATCATTAATTAATCTTAGTTGACTGACGTTGATTTATGAGTATTTGACAATAGTATTAATCATTTCATCACAATATCAAATCAATCAATAAAAACTTAAGATAATTCATTACCTATCAGCTTTAGGGCCAATCCTTATTATTCGTTTTTTAGTGTTGGGAAGTTAAATACGAAAGAGCAAAAATGTAAAGTGTAAAGTTAATAAGTATAGCTGTAAACAATGATTACAGATTGTTCTGAATGGTTTATCAGATCTTACAGAACTGCAATAGCTACTCTGAGTGAATTATCATGTAAGAGCTAAATTTTATCTGTGTACCTTACATTCTGGTACGTATGCATGGTGCAAAGAAACAATTTTGCTTAGTAGCCAAATATATTGGTGAATTGATAATAAACAACTAAATTAAATCCACTCTCACATTGATGCATAGAGAACTACTGAGACCCAAGGCCGATATAGCTTACACAGCATTATTCCACAGTAGTCAGACCTCTGCACTGGTCTGAAACAATTCTATAGCATAAAAGCTTAGTACTGTTGTCAACTTCATAGCCATTTGCAAAAAAAAGTCCCAAACTTTTACCACCCTTTTTGTGTGTAGAAGTGTTTCCAATCTCACTCCTGAAAGGTCTGCCCCTAATTTGTAGACTATGCTCCCTAGTCCTAGACTCCCCTACCAATGCAAATAGTTTCTCTTCATTTACCCTATCAGTTCTGCTTAATATCTTGAAAAATTTTAGCACAACTTTAAAAGTATTTATGTTGTAGCAATATAGCTTCCTCAAAATTAATTTGAACATGTTATGAGTTGTCAACAGGCCAGTAGATGGCACACCACACCATATGGAGATGTTGGGCCATAATTTGATGAGGGGGTGAATCTAATGGCATCTACCATTAGATTGACTTGGCCTTGCAATTTAACTGCAACAATATTTTGCAGTAGAAATTGCTGGATCGGCAAGCTAAAAACCCCACAGCGAGGAAACCAACCATGGGACCTGAGTGAATAGGGCAAGATACTGTCTATCTCCTAACCAATCAGATTGAAATAAACAGAGGGAATGGAAATTTGAGTGGGTGAATTCAATGTCAAATCAGATACAGGAAGAGAAATGAGGAGAGCAACAGAAAGAGAGAGAGGAAAAAGAGACAGGAAGGAAAAGGAAAAATTATTAATCTAAAATTTCACATTTTTAAAATATCTAACAACAATTAAAACCTGAAGAAATGAGACTCCGTGTTTCTATTATTTAATTTTCAGTACGAGAAAGGTTCATTGCAGTAATTACCAATTAGTACATTGTTCAACAAATCTCAGACAGCTAATCCGGGCTTAATTACATATGTCTGGACTTGAAATGACTCTAAAACAGGCTCCTTGCATCACCTCAAACCAGCTCCAATATTCAGGGGTGAGTTTAGTTTGTGTTTACTGCAAATGTACAGCTTGCCATTCAATGATTTCAATAATGAGGAACACAATGGCCCATAACTTCTGATCTCCAGGGTGATGAACCCATGAGGTACCCCAAAGATCCGCTGGAGGACCCCCCGGAAGCCCCATGTAAAGACTGCGTGGCAATTACCCGGAAAGCTCAAACTTCCAATGGGCAATTACCCTGCACTGGGGACCATCTGAAACTCTGATTTATATCATAGTCTTCAGATGGTTCTGGCTGTCTTACAGGAATAGTTACCCAGGAAAGTTAGAAGAACTAAAAGCATTTCTAACCCCTGGGAACTATGGTACTGACAACCCCTGACCCCCGAGGAGGACCCTGACTACACCCCCATTCCCCCACTGGAACCCCCCACCTCACTGACTACCCTCCCAACCTCCAACTACCCATGACCCCCTGACTACGCCCCCACCCTCCTGACTAGAGCCCCAAACCCCCCAACAACCCACCTGAGCCTTCAACTACCCCTTTATGCCCCAACCACCACTGACTATTCCCCAAACCCTCGACCACTCCCCCATCCATCCCAACTACCCACCCAAATCCTGACTATCCACCCACCTCACCAACTACCCTCCTGTCCCCCTATAGGACCCCTGATTACCCCCAACCCCCCAACTAGCCTACCAACCCCCTACAGGGCACTCAACTACACCCCGACCACACCCCCAACTACTCCTTGACGCCCCTGACTACCTTCCAACCCTGACTGTCCACCCCCAGAGACCACCCAACCCCACCCACCTACCACCTGACCCCCCAGCCACCCAAACCGCCCCAACTCTCCGATACCCTCCACTGACCACCCTACACCCCCCAACCAGGGGATTGCACCCCCCCCCCCACCCCTGTACTGACCACCTGACACAATCCCCCCCACCCCCCACCAGCCTATCCTACCCACCGACCTCCCTGGCTTCTCAAAGTGGCTGGACCTTTAAATCTACCTGCTTTAAAGCAGCTGGTGCCATAAAATAGGGGCTGTGGCTTCCTTTCCCTCAACTCAACTGCATTCGGCTGAAGGCCTCGGGAAACTGCAGCAGTGCACTTTTCTCACCCGGCCCGATTTGAAAGATTGGGCAAGGAGGGTGCAGCTGCATTCTGGTGTAAGCAAATAGGAGCAGAGCCGCAATCTGACTGCCACTCCACAGAAGTTCTGGCCCAATGAGATGCCATTTGCATAAAGCTAACAGCGGAGTAGTGCATTGCAAACAGCAGCCTTTAGATTTCTGCATTTCATCATGTATCTGCTTTGCCTGAAGTTGACGTAGCATGTCTGCTTAAATAAGAGTGAGGGCTTTTAGCCTCGCCATTACTATGACAGCAAATTACGTGCCATTCATTCCCCACTCACATCAATGTTCAGAGATGTGTTGTTCCACTATTAGCTAAGAACATGCTAAGTCTAACATCAGTATAGGCAATGTAGGATTTTTAAGGTATTATTTAGTCTTCTGTTGCTAGGTTTTTCAGGTTGCCATGTATGGGGCTCTGAAAACTTAAAAATTACATATAAATGCAAGTAGCTTTTATCGAATCTTAAAAGATTTTTTTCATTATTTCTCTTTTTAAAATCTTTGCTGAATTGGAGAGGAACATCCATGTGATGCCATTCATCTCTGGTGCCTTTGTTTTACATATTCATCCTGCAGTTCAAAAATAAAAGTGCTACAATCTGTTGTCATAGTTGCCAGTCGCAGGAATATAATCTTGGTCCATTGTGTCCATGTAGGACAAAGAGAGCAAAATCTCTGGAATTATTCAAGAGGCTATTTATAGAGTTAATAGTGAATGGGGTGGGGGCGTAGGTATCTATGGAAGGAAGGGTTTGATGAGTCAAATGCCTTTGCTCCTCTGTGCTTATCTTTGTATCTTATTCTGTGGAGATACACCCACTGAGCAGCTCGACTAGATAAGTAAAATGTCATAGAAAAGAGATTAAAAAACTTAAAGGCAACCTAAGCCTGCAGTTCTGGTTGCTGATGTTGACTGAAACAGGCCCAGATCTGAAGCAATAAACTCTGATGTCCGTGACCTTTCTGGTAACACTAAACCTCCCTACTCTTCAGGGGGACCAGTTCAATTCATATTTGGCTGATAGATTCCTTTAAAAGGACATCTTCCTCATCTGATTTGTCTTATCCTCTATATTGAATCTGTTTCATCTTATGGTTCTCCTCAGAGATAACTGAAGCCGTTCTAATTGAAAAAACTTGGGCCAAAATAACGCCATGAGGATTTCTGTATGATGATTATACTTTCTCTAGGAAGTTGCAAATTGCCTGTAGTGGCAAGTTTGTCCCAGTCGATTAGACCAATCATCTGTCCAATAGTCAGACTTCAAGACAGTGCTGAGAAATAGGTTAACAAGGGATGGGTGCGTTGAACAAGAGGAAATTCACCCAAAACACAAACTTCTGCTTGACTCCCATATCTTGCTTAACAAAAAACAAAGGAATCATCAACAAACAAAATCCACATTGCAATATGTCTTACAATTATTTGAAGAAATTGTTAATTTAATGAAAAATTATATATAAGTTAACGCTAAAGTTTTGTGGTCATACTTTAATAGTCCTTTCATGTTTTCCTAGTGTAGTCCACATTTGACATACACCCTACATTTTACACCAATATCTACTTCAACCATTCAGTGACAACATTTGGCCTAGTTCAGGCTAATGCGAGAATAGCCAAATTTCTCCCAAATTTAAGCCGCAGGTTGTCAGTAATGTGCACAACTGTGATTAATTATCATCTTTGGAACTCTCTTCCTGAAAATGCAGTGGAAGCAGAGTCTTTGAATACTTTAAGGCAGAGGTGGATAGATTCTTGCTAAGCAAGGGGGTGATAGGCTATCAGCAGTAGGTGGGATACAAATTTCAGGTTACTATCAGTTCAGCCATGATCTTATTAAATGGCGGAGCAGGCTAAAGAGGCTGAATGGCCTACTCTTGCTCCTTGTTCATATGTTCATATGTTATCAAGCTGGATGATAAGTGAGAGTCTACTTTCTCCATCTAAAACTATAGCATGAAAAGTACGCACTTTCTTTTGTTACTTTCCAACCAAAAAAATCCATAGCAATCTCATGGTTTTTCCCCGATGGTCTAATTGGTATCCAAACTGTGGTTGCCAACTTCATTGATTGTATTCCCAGAGGTTTCACCACATACCCTCCTATTAAGTTCAACAGCAGCTTTTTTCCCTGGATATTTTTTGATAACTAATAAACAAGAATATTCAGAGAAAATGAAAAAACTTACAATTTTTAATTCCCTTATGATTTTTCTCCCAGATTGCTTGCAGAAATGTCCAAGGGATTAATCTTCAATTCTTGCAGACTCCAAACTAATCCTGGAGGGTTGGCAACCCTAGTTCAAGTCTTGGTAGCATAGTAGGAAAGTTCAGTATCTGTTTAGTATTAGCAGCTTGAGAGAAGTTCCTTGGAGACTTATAGATCTGATCCCAGGTGGTAGAAGTGACATAGAAACATAGAAAATAGAAGTAGGAGTAGGTAATTTGGCCCTTCGAGCCTGCTCCGCCATTCAATATGATCATGGCTGACCATCTATCTCAATGTCATAATCCAGCTCTCTACCCATACCCCTTGACACCTTTGGAGTCTAGAAATCTATCTATTTCTTTCTCAAATATATTCAGTGGCTTGGCCTCCAAAGCCCTCTGTGGTAGAGAATTCCACTGGTTCACCACCCTCTGAGTGAAGAGGTTTCTTCTCATCTCAGTCCTAAATGGTCTAGCCCATATCCTGAGACTGTGACCCTTTGTTCTAGATCCACCCCCCCACTACCCCCAGCCAGAGGAAACATCATCCCTGCATCCAGCTGGTCCAGCCCTATCAGAATTTTATGTGTCAATGAGATCCCCTCTCATTCTTCTAAACTCTAGTGATGACAGGCCTGGTCGACCTGGGTTGGTTTAGTGCTTCCTGGTAACCGTATAAATGTCAAACTGGAATTGGATCTTTAAACTTTCTCAATATCTCAACTTTGAGAACTCCAAATCCAAAAGGAGCCAAAGCTCTCATTTTAGCTTTACCCTGATCCGTTGAGCTTGTATCATTGCCAACACTGTTGAATACACTATTGTATGGATTTTATTCGTGTCTGAAGATAACACAACAGTACTACTGCTCCTGCAACAGCTGCAGTCACTTCCTTGTGTTACGTGTATAAAGCTGAGTACAAACTCAGAATCCCAATCCAATTGAATGGTTATAATTGCTTTAAATGCACAGGCATTTATGTACTTAAGCCATATGTACTTAAAATCTTTACCGTATGTGATTTTTTTTTTAAAAAAGCTTTACTTGTCTTTAAATGTAATGCTTTTTACAGCTTTCTACTTTACATGCAAATTAATTTTAGATGTCCTTCCAACCCCAGGACATCTCTCACTGAGAGACAGGTATAGCAGACATCTTCTTAATTTAAAGCCAATTCCACTCTGACAGCGAGCATGTGGGTTGTGAAGTGCAAAGTTTATTTTACCATATAGGACTAAATGTGGAGAGCTACATTCAGAAACTAGCGTTTGAGATGAATCATCTGCAAATATTGTCAGGCATAATCTCATTTTGTTTAGTTACATTCCAACATCAATAATATGATCCAATTTATTTTTAAAGCAGCTTTTTCCTTCTCTCCCGAAGATACTGTCCTGCAGGCATCAGCAGCCATCTGCATCTTACACTAGTGAGTAAGTGGTGCCAAGCCAGTTAGCTGATCTTCTTCCTCTCCCACTTGGTGAGACTGAGGCCAACTGTACTGCCCAATCAACATCCTGACTGACATCAGCAAATTGAACACAGACCAGCAATCAACCCCAAGACTCTTCTTTCAACATGCCTCAGTAGCATAAAACACATTACATTTACCCCACTCATCAGGAATATGATACTGCAAGAGACGACCTTGTTTAAGCAGAGGTTCTAAACATGCTTAAAATAAACAAAATCCCAGAGAACTTCCAATGAAGAAAAATGCAAAATAATGCAGATGCTGGAAATCTGGAATAAAAACAGAAAATGCTAGGAAAACTCAGCAGGTCTGGCAGCACCTGTGGAGGGAGAAACAGAGTTAACGTTTCAAGCCTGTATGACTCAAACTTGAAACAGACTCAAAACATTAACTCTGGGCGGGATTTTCCACAACTGCCCACCGCAGGGATCTTCCGGTCCCACCACAAGTCAATGGACTTCAGGCTGGGGCACCGCCTCACCCGCGGCAGGTCCTGCCCGCGACAGGGCCGGAAAAATCCCAGCCTCTGTTCCTCTCTCCACAGGTGCTGCCAAACCTACTGAGTTTTTCTAGTGGAGTAACTTTGTCAAGCTCTGAGAGTCATTTTGCAGAAGTCAATGGACACTGAGGGTGCAGACTAAAAAATGGCAAATGCATTTTGCATGTACAAAAAGAGAGATAGAACCATGCTAGGCATCTCCAGATCTTGGCTATCATTTATTCATTGCTTTTAATAAATAATTAGACTCCTGCAGTATAGTGGGCTGGTCGCCTTTGTTGTGTGTCTGAAGCCGTGTATTGCCTGGCCTATTTATGTTCATGACCCCCTCCGTGCAATTTGGGACAGTTAATGAGGGACCAAAAGCAACAGGCAGAAGTCTTGCCCAACCGTATTTCTGTTCCCTCAACAAGGCCCATGGAGGTTCTAAGCCAACTGCTTTATGCAGGCAGTGAACAAGTAAATAAGAGTACCAGGGAGACGGTGAAAACAGACAATGTGGGAAAATGTAAAGAAGAAAAGAAATGTAAGATGTAAAGAAATAAATATTTGGAAGAGTTCTCTCAATTGTGATTTTGGGATTGTCAGATGGACTACAAAATCTTTTCCGTTTTCAAGCAATCTTTTCTGGTCTTAAACTTTCCTACGTTCCTGGCCTGGATTTTTCCATCAGGCTTCTGAACCCTGCTGTCAGGCTCACATGGGGTCAGAAGTCCACACAGTGTAGGAAACAGTCACTCAATGTGATTTTCCCTGGAGAGGCCAATTAATGGCCGGAGGGTGGGCTTGCTGTCCAATTAAGGACAGCGGCGGGCTTTAAAAGCTGGAGGATCAATCAGAGGCCTTCCAGCTTGAAAGCAGCAGCAGGATGCCATGGCAGGTAAGTGAGGGAGATGGTGCTTCAAAATGGAGGCACCTCCTCTCCAACTTTCTCCAAAATTTAAATTTAAAAATGGCCTTTGCAACCGGGCCAGCGCTGTGGTGGGGGACAGGAGGAACCCCTCCACAGTGGGGTCTGCAGCGGCTGCTAGACCCACAAGCAGGGGAGGGCTTCTAAGCCTGCCTGCAGCACTGGTCTCCTGGTCCGCTGCTGGGAAGCTGCCTGCAGCTGCAAGGCAATGAAACTGGCTCCAGTCAGCCTCCTTCAGTTGGCCCCATGAGCCTGGTTGGCCGCCCACTGTGTTCAAGCAGGCAACCCTGCTGCCCTGCTGCCCCTCCACCCCGTCAGCAGAACAATGGGCTGAGGCAAAACAAAAACAGAATTACCTGGAAAAACCCAGCAGGTCTGGCAGCATCGGCAGAGAAGAAAAGAGTTGATGTTTCGAGTCCTCATGACCCTTCAACAGAACTGAGTAACATTAGGAGAGGGTTGAAATATAAGCTGGTTTAAGGTGGGGGTGGTGGGGGGAGAGAAGTTTGGGGGGGTGTGGTTGTAGGGACAAGCAAGCAGTGGTAGGAGCAGATAATTAAAAGATGTCACAGACAAAGGAACAAAGAGGTGTTGAAGGTGGTGATATTATCTAAACGAAGGTGCTAATTTAGAATGGATGGCAAGACACTCAAGGTACAGCTCTATGGGGGTAAAGATCTTGAACTTCCTCCTCCATCCCCACCCCCTTTCCGTTTCTTCCCCCTCCCTTTTGTTATTTCCAATAATTTATATAGATTTTTCTTTTCCCACCTATTTCCATTATTTTTAAATCTATACCTTTAATGCCCTGTCAGTCTTTCCACCCCGCCCCCAGTAGAGCTGTACCTTGAGTGTCCTGCCATCCATTCTTAATTAGCACATTCGTTTAGATAATATCACCACCTTCAACACCTCTTTGTTCCTTTGTCTGTGACATCTTTTGATTATCTGCTCCTATCACTGCTTGCTTGTCCCAACAACCACAACCACCGTACCGCACCCCCCCCCCCACCCCCCCCACAACTTCTCTCCCCCCACCCCCCCACCTTAAACCAGCTTATATTTCACCCCTCTCCTAATATTACTCAGTTCTGTTGAAGGGTCATGAGGACTCGAAACGTCAACTCTTTTCTTCTCCGCCGATGCTGCCAGACCTGCTGAGTTTTTCCAGGTAATTCTGTTTTTGTTTTGGATTTCCAGCATCCGCAGTAGTTTTTTGTTTTTAACTAATGGGCTGAGGCAGGTTGGAGCCGGGGAACCGACACACAGGCTGTGACGTTATTTTTAGCACCTCCCGCCTCCGCGCCCGGCCCTGGTGGAGGCTCAAAATCCCTATGTCTATGATATAAAGATTTACAAGTTGTTCATTTGGCACTGAGAATTATTTCTCCACCTTTTTTAAGATTTGACTACATTTAAATGAAATGTTATATCTTTTTCTCTCACTCTTTATGAGTAAGCCATTAACAATTTCAAGACATTTGCGGGTGGAGGTTATTAAAGAGTGAGTAATGGAACAGTCCTAAAGACAAAAAGTAGTAAGACCACCTTACCAAACCACAGTGTATGACAGCTAAAACCTTTTGATTCACAAGGTTTCAATGGTGTCATAATTTTTTAAAAACCAACTTCAACTCAAGTGAATCAGTTGATTCAGTGGGATAATCCCCATGTTGCAACAAATGGATTATCCATAAATGAAGATGATGATGAAACTTAATCTTGTCTGCTCTCTCAGGCGGAAGTATAAGATTCCATAGCATTACTTAAAGAGAAGGGGGAGTTCTCCCATTATATGTAATAAAAACAGAAAATGCTGGAAAAACTCAACAGCATCTGTGGAGAGAGAAACAGAGTTAACGTTTCGAGTCCATATGACTTGTTCAGAAGAGTCATAAAGATGAGTCACACAGACTCGAAACATTAACTCTGTTTCTCTCTCCGTTCATACTTGTCAGACTTGCTGAGTTTTTAAGGCATTTTCTGTTTTTATTTCAGATTTCTAGCTTCCGCAGTATTTTGCTTTTATCTCAGAGTTCTCCCATTAGCCTGAAAAACATATATCTGTTAACGCATATGTAAAAATGACCTAGGATCTCTGGTCATTACCTCATTGCTGTTTGTGAGACCTTGCTGCTTGCAATTGGGCTGACAAAATTTCCTAACTTATAACAGTGACTGCACTTTAAGTCTACTTAATTGGATATAAATCACCTTAGGACATCCAGAGGCTCTGAAATGTGCTACATAAACATTCTTTCTTCATTGCAAAATCTCTTCGTCTTTTCTCCTCATGAATCACACGAGAGGTGGAGGAAGATAGAGGAAGAAGTGCTGTCTGTTTCAGACCCTGGGTTCACCTTCTCTCCCATTTGCTAGAGTAATATCAGAGAAGGGTTCTCTATTCTAAAGCATCACCAGAAGGATATGGTACTTGAGGCATATCTGCAGCTACCCTCCCCCCTCACAGGAGTAGACAATGTTTCTTCAATGTATGATGATGACAGCAGCCATTGACGCCCTCCAATGCAGTCTGGAGAGTGCATTGACATCTGATGTTTAAACACATGGGCTAGGATCCAAACTAGCATCTGGCAGTGAGTCCAGGATCTAAGAGGAACCATTCAGATAACCCTCCCACTAAATCAAGCCAAAACACTTACCAGTTGTATGACTGGAGACATTTAACATGATGCTGCTACGCCCTTGAGCCAATCCATTCAGATAAAGTGGCATAAAAGGGGGATGGCCAGGATGACCAGGCAACAGGAATGAAACTTGGCCTGCAAAAAGCTCATCTCATAACTCAATTGCTAAGAAACAAAGGCAACTTTAATCCCAAGAGGCCCCAGTCCAAATCACAGCCAATCACCTCTTATGAATTTAGCCTCCAAGAAGGAAGTCCAGGTTAGCCAATAGAAAATTTAATTTTTATTCTTTCACAGGATGTGGACATCACTGGCAAGGCCAGCATCCGTTGCCCATTCCTAAATGCTCTTCAGAAGAAGGTGGTGGTGAGCCACCTTCTAACTGAGTGGCTTGCCATTTCAGAGGGCAGTTAATAATGGGCCTGCTGTCACATGCAGGCCAGACCAGGTAAGGGCAGCAGATTTCCTTCCCTAAACAGCCTTAGTGAGCCAGATGGGTTTTGAACAATGGTGGTTTCATAGTCACAGTTATAGATTTTTAAAAGTTAGTTGAATTTAAATTCAACCAGTTGCCAGGGTGGGACTTGAACTCTTACCCCCATAGCATTAGGCTGGGCCTCTAAATTACAAGCCTAGTGATATTACCACTGCTCCATCTCTGCTTAAGGGAAGCATGGTGTAAGCAAACTGTAAACAGAGAAAATGTTGTGACATAACTTTCACTGAGGGACGCATGATTGAAGAATATTTGGTTTATATCCATCATAGAAAATTAGGTCAGAACATAGAAGCAGTAGTAGGCCATTCAGTCCCTTGGGGTTTGTCAGCACCCCCCTGCTCTTAGAGGTTCGCCTGCAACCCCCACTCCCTGCCACCTCCCCCCCCCCCCCCCCCCCCCCCACACCACCCCCCACCTACCAACCACTCAGATGCCAAAGTGTCCACTAATTTATTCCCCAAGAGTTGGTCACCCTGCCCTTAAGCCTGCTCCTACATTCAATTAAATCATGTTGGATCTGATTGGACCTCGACTCCATTTACCCACATTAGTTCCATATTCCTTGATACTTACTCAACAAAAATCTAGAAAATTCAGCCTTGACACCTCCAGTTGATCCATCATCCACAGCCTATTTGAAGAGAGAATTTCAGATTCTAGACCGTTGGGCAAAATCTTCTGGTCTTACTGGTGGTGAGCTTGGAGGCAGGAAGAGCATGTAATTATGCGGGATGATGGTGTATGGGAGCTCCACCACATTCCCACCTTGACCAGAATGACTCTCTGGGCTGGAAGACCCAAGGCCAACATTCCCACCCTGCTGTCTATTGAAGACTTTAAGAGGCCAATTAATGGCCGTCTAAGGGCCTCAACCCATGGCCACTGGTATTAACCCAGTGATAGGCAGGTCTGTTGCCATGCGGCATAAAAACCATGTGGCCAGTTTGTTACTTCTGAGGGGAAAGGGAGTCCTCGGTCAAAGGCACTCAGTGCCTGATCAAAGGACTGAGCATTGGGAAGAGGAGGGCATACTGAGAGCCACACCCTGCCCGCTGACCCCCTAAATCCCTCTGCCTGCAGGCCCCCCAATACCCCCACATTACTAACCTGTGACCTGTGCCAACTTCTAATTAGCCGACAGCTCTCAGTTGGCAAGAGTTCCGTCTCCGGAGTCCTGATTCCAGGGGAAGGCCTACTAGTGGCCTCGCCACTGTCAGTTTGGCTTGTGATTCAGTGGGCCTTGCTGAAAAGAGGCAATGTGGGTCTCTCGAGACCCTCCTAGTGCCTGAATAAGATTCCACCGTCTGTGTGAAAAAGTGTTTCCAGATTCCTTCCCAAATCGTCTAGCTCTAATCTTAAAATAATGGCCCTTGTTCTTGGTTCATACATCAAAGGAAATACTTTCTCTCTAAGCATCCTATCAAATCCTTATGAACACCTAACTCAGATCCTTTCTCCATCTTCCATAGTCACAGGAAAATAAGCAACATGTCCTCATTATTTAACCTGGATCATTCACCCTGCACTCTCTCCATAGCCAGTGTATTCTTCCTAATTTGCGGTGATCAGAGCTGAAGGCAGTAGTCCAGGTGGAGCCTGACCAATGATCTCTACAATTGAAGCATAACTTCCTCCCCCTTGTAATCCAGTCCCCTTGAGATAAAGGACAATATTCCACAAGCCCTGTTGATTTTTTTGTGCACCTGTCTACTGGCTTTTTATAATTTATATCTTGGATCAAATCCTCAAGAATTGAACATAAAACAAAAAAAATTATTTGTGTTAACAGGACTATTCCCCATGCCTGACCTGTGGGCCCAGGGTGCACACAATATTGGACCTTGGGTCTTGTTTAAATGAGACCAGCAGACTTCAGACTCCTGATTTGCATCCCTAAGCAGCTTGTCAGTGAAAAAGACTTTGAATTTAGGATTGCCGCATCGTCAGCAGTGACTCTCAGCTAGTTTGTTAAGGGGGACTTAGGGTATGATTGTGAAGGAGAGGATAATTGGCAGAGGGAGGAATGGTCCGACATGAAAAGGGAGGATGGAAGATTGACATATAATAAAAAATGAAGTTTTGTTTAATCAGTCACTGTATATCAGTGGCCTGGGATACAAAATATCCGTAATGTTATGCAACATGTTCTATTAGTTAGAAGCAGAAGATTGAATGCTATGAGGGAAATACCTAAAATATTATGAACTTACATTCTGTTGCTATTGTCAGAGACAAACTTTATTTTCAATGGGCCAAGGCCTCTGCTAAAATAACGACAGGGGAACATCATATAAATAGCATATCATCCACTGGTACCACTCACAGGAACTTTGAGGCTATGGTTCTCCCATAAAGCTATATATGAAGTAGGCTGAATTCTTTAAGTCAGGTACAAAATTAGGATCATTTTATAGCATTTATCATTGTGTGAAAACATAACTGCCTTTCTTCAAAGGTTAAACTCCACAATCAGACAGTTACTCGACCTAAGAGTTTAATCATTGAAGTAAATGTTAAGTGTCTTTGTTGTACATAGACCAGGCTTCTGCTTGAACGCATGTGGGTGGATTAAGCAGAGCCACCCTGGTCATACTACTCTCAACAGGGTAGCTCGCTAGCTGTAAAATATTTCACCCACTGCAAACACCCACGTCAACAATTTTTAAACTTTTCATTTTATTGAAGTATGGATCTAAACAAGGTCAGATAGAAAAGTGGATGTAATGAGGAGTATGCTGTGAGCACACAGGGTTTGTTGAGATTCAGGTCAGAAGTTAATGTAGGTGACGGGAATCATGCCCGCCGGCTGGAAGCCGATAAGCATCGCCACTTTTCCAGAAGGCCCGTCACAATAAATGCCAATCAGGCAGCGGGCTTTCCCCAGGGTCAAGGACCTGGGGGCGGAAGTTCCACCTGCCAAGAGTGCCGGCCAATCAGAGGCTGGCAGCTCTTCATCGCTTGACTGCATGTGGTCATCATCCTCCTGGAATTGAACAACTATTAGGGCCTCCGTTGTGTCTCCATGACAGGAGTATATCAGAGAGGGTATGTAAGCTTCTATAAGCCAGACTGGAGTCAAATGATCACAGATGCAATGTGAGGATCTATGGTGTCTCCTCACTGCATGCCATCATCATCGTTCACAAATCTAGCAGCTATGAGGGCCTCCCAAACGCACCTGTCTTGTCTGGCCAGCACAATGGCCTCTATGCCATCATCGCCTTCGAGGACCTCCACACCCTCATCACCATTGATGTCCTACCCATCGGAAGAGACGTCCAGCTCCTCCATCTCCTCCTCAGCCAGCTCCCCTTCCCATTGTAGTGCCAGGTTGTAAAGGGAGCAACAGGTGACGATGATGTTGCGTGACACCCTCTGTGGACTGTATTGCAGGGCTCCACCAGACCGGTCCAGGCACTGGAACCTCATTTTCAGCATCCCGATGGTTTGCTCCACTAAGTTGCGAATTGCAGCACGAGCCTCGTTATACCTTCGCTCTGCTGCAGTCTGAGGCTACCGCACGGGTGTCATCAGCCACATCCTCTGCAGGTAGCCCTTGTCCCTGAGGAGCCAACCCTGCAGCTTCTGTCGACTTTGGAAGATATCAGGGATTTGTGGCCGACTGAGAATGCAGGGTTCATGGACACTCCTTGGGAATTGTACGCAGACCTGTAGGATGCATTTCTGGTGGTCACACACCAGCTGCACATTCAGAGAATGGAAGCCCTTGCAATTGATGTAGTTAACTGCTTGTTGCAACGGAGATTGGAGTGTCACGTGAGTGCAGTCGATCGCACCCTGCACCTATGGAAGACCCGAGATCTTGGCAAATCCATTGCTCTTGCATCTTGGCTGTCTTGGTCCCGGGCGAAATGCACAAAGTTGTGTGCCCTCGCAAAGATGGCACCTGTGACCTCATGGATGAGTTTGTGCGCGGAGACCTGTGATATCCCACAGAGGTCACCCATGAAGCCTTGAAAGGAGCCACTGGTGTAAAACTTGGCTGAGGGGTCACTTTCATGGCCACTGGCAGTGGATGCCCTCCGTGTCCCCATTGCCCCAAATCCAGCAGTAACTGGCAGATGTGAGTGACCAGTTCCCTAGACATGCGCAGTCTTTGGCGACACTTGTTCTCAGTCATCTGCAGGAACGAAAGATGGCGTCTATAGACCCTGGGTCTAGATCAGTACGGAGCAGCGACGGCTCACTGTGGCTCTTTATCAGTGTGTGTGGGAGCCCCAGCCATCCCTTCTTCCTGAGGGTGCTGCACCTCCCTCTGTGCAGCCAGGCACTTCCATCGCTCTCTTCTCCGTCGCCTTCGTTCTCTGTACGCCACGAGGCATACAGCTAGTTCACCAGGCTCCATGCTCCTGATGTATTCCTCCTGCAGAATAAAAGAGAGAGACACATAGGTTAGCTTGGGTGTTTTAAGAACCTCTCTTGGTTAAGTCTGAAGGCCCCTTAACGCATCCCGGAGTCTGCTGGCCAACATTTGGATGGCCAGAGATTAGTGCGCTGCATGGCTGCCCGGAATCCCACCCTCCTTTGCCCCTCAGCTAGTTGAGCTCCACCTGACCGATTACCAGCAGCTTCGCCCACTGGGCTGCATACTGTGCTCTCTGCTCAGGCACAGACATTCTCCTAACCCGCGCTGCAAGGCTGCACTGTTAGCTTGAACGATGGGGGGACTGGTCCAAACTGGGGTGATGACATTGCAAGGGGCTGTGAGCGCATCCACCAATGACTGCTTCATGGCCAGCTTTAGCAAGGAGATTGTACAATGTGCCCAGTCGTCCAACTGTTCTGCAGTCCACTAAAATGCTCATTTGTTTGCAGCCTGTGTCTGAGGGGTGAAAAGCCCTGGAGCATTTGGTGGCACTTTGATGCTTCTGCATTGCTTGAGTGGGCAGATAAGCTAAAGACCCGGCTCCAATCATATCAATGTAGCTGCGTCTGAACTGTCTCAGCTGCGGAGGTATGGCCACTTTATACAAGGTTCCCCTCCCGCTTCCCTCACCCACACCCCACAGGTGCTTGTTCACCACCAGCAACTGCATGTAGCCCTTGCCCCCCACCCCCCTAACGCGCCTCAACTTTGAAGTCCAACAGGCGACCCTCGCAGGTGCTGTACAATGTTACTGTGCACTCAGCTCCGAGTTCCCCTTGAAGTGCAGCCAGCCAAACGTACGCCTTATACATGCTGTTGTGAAAACGTCAACATGCTCAAGTGATGCCGTGTGAGGGATGAGTCTGGCAGGATTGGCTTATTGCAGATGTATTACAATGAGGTTCCCAATGTCTGACAGTGGGAAATATGGCCCACTATTGGCGGGCAGAGCGGACGATTGTAAACTGGTTTCACAACATTATGAAACCGATTTTTGGCCTTCTTGCCATGTTGTCCGCTCATGCAACCAAACACGCCCACGCCAGCGGGCACGGAAAATTCCACCCACAGACTGTTCTACTCCTAGTTGTCTTGGAGGTTCTTGGTCATTTGACTACTGATGTTACAGTTACATCATTAATATCGTCATGGACTCATTGACATATCCATCAACCCATTAGTCTCCACTGGGGAACCGGAGCACCCACCAGATGGGTTATTTATAGTTCCCGCCTGCCTCAGTAGGTGTTCAAAATCTTGCCCATGGTCTCTTTTACTGATACCAGCTTTTTATTTCGAGCTTTTTTCTGAAACTGAATTGAAACTCTCAATGGTTGGATTTGAACTCTCATTCTCTCAATTACTAATCCAGTAACATGCCTACTCTACTGCCAAACTCTTTCGCTAGCAGCTCCAAGACTGGACATGACAAAGACGGCCCATGCCTAGGATTTAAAATGTAGGACATGTGTTAGATAAATCTTTTGTAGTTGTTCTTAATTGGCATTATGGGTTCAAGGACAAACTTTGCAAAATATTTCCTCAGGAGTTTAAATAAGGAGAGTAGACCTGATACTAGTGTGTGTTAAGCGAACTTGATGCGCTGAATGCATTTTTCTCACTTAATGCTTCACCTCGTTCTTATAGCTTTGGTAGGATCACATGGAAACTATTTCTGTCACTCCTTGTAACACTAGGACCACCACAATAAAAGTGCTTTAGCAGTTTACAGCTTCCTGTAGCTGATATTCTTACAAGTAAAGCAAACTTCTGAGTTTGTGACTGCTAGTAGTTCATGTTTACATATTTTCTGTGAACCTTGACTTGGTATGTAGCTCTTTGCGAGTGTCACACAGTGAATGACTCCAGGAGAAGTTCTTAAAAAAGAGTTAAGGGGATCGAGATATAACTAAATGAAGATAGGGACCTGAAAAAGGAAGATTGTGACATAATTTCTGAATACTAACTGTTACAAAAGCAGCACTCCAACTTTTTTAAAAGGCCTTGTTACCTCACTTGATGATCCAATTGATATATGTACCACAGGGCGTCATGGAGTTATCTACAGGCACGAGTGTGAGAAGAGAAAGCCTATCAATCTTGACTTGATTGAAATCTAGAGATAAAAAGAGATTGCAGTAATCTACTGCATCAGTGTCCTCACAAACATTTCTATATTTTTAAACACTCACAAATGGCACTTCCTGTAAAACCTCGCTTCCTGTAAAACTTTAAATGTCAAGATTTTTCTCAGTAATAAAAAATTGTACTGGTTAAAATAATATTTTAAACACAGTAAAAAAAATGCATAAAGAATTGCACAATAATATGATTAAACTTAGCACTATCTTTTTCTTTGTGTCTTTTAATACCATTATTAAAGATTTTTCATGAAGGCGTCAAGCTCCCCAAAAGTCTGAATGTGCTCTTTTGACCTGTGTGACCCTGAAATCTAAGCATGTGCAGTGAACACATCCACAGCACTTATAGCTAACCAAATGATAAAATATTTGCTCAGTCCAATTTAGTTGTTCTTGAAATATTTTAAGGAAAATGAGAGGACAAAAAGTTTTATTCAGAAAAAGTTTATACTGAGTGATTTCTTAAAGCAGAGGCTGTGGTTGTTTTTTAACTGCCTCCCCCAGCGAGAATGGTGTGTGGGAGGTGTTGAGATCACACCAAGTCCACTTACCTGAGGTCACTCTATTCTCACCCAGTGACATCTCATCTTCACTTTGAAATCAGCCGAGGGTCCTGCTGCAGGCTAGCAAGGCTTAATTTAAATGTAAAAGTCATGGTGTGATGATGCCATCGGTGCCACAACGAAATGGGACTTTTATGAAGACTCAGGAATAGACATACTCAGTGTAAAAGCTGCCAGAGAAACCTGGTGGGTGCTCAAAATTGCGCAGATGGGGACAAGATAAGTACTTCTTGAATCTTCAAGGATACAGGAAGCAATCCTCAGGCCCAGTTTTGCCTTTCCCTCCTCATACCAACATCTGTTTAGGGACCCCCTTTGGAATAGTCAAGTTTAGAGGTAATGAAGGCGTGAATGAGGACTTTAGCAGTAGATGAGCTGAGACTGAGCGAAGTCAGGTGACATTAAGGAGGCGGAAACAGTGGTGACACTAATATGTGGTCAGAAGCTCATTTCGGAATCAAATGTGATAATTGCAAACAGTTTGGCTTAATCCCTGCCTATTCCTGCAAAAGGGGTGAAGTCTGTAGCTAGAAAACAGAGTTTGGAGCTGGAATCGAAAACAATGACTTCAGTCTTCCCAATATCGATGTGGAGGAAATTTCTGCTCATCCTGTACGGGATGTTGGATAAGCAGTCTGATAATTTAGTAACAGTGAAAGAGTCGAGGGAGGTGGTGATGAGGTAGAGCTGAGTGTCATCTGTGTACGTGTAAAAACAACTGCTATGCCTTCTGATGATGTCACCAAGGTACAGCATGTAGAAAAGAAATAGGAGGGGGAGCCATCAGAAGTAATGGTGTGAGAGCAGGAGAGAAGCCATTGCAAGTAAATCTCTGGCTACAATTAGATAGATCGAAGGGAACCAGGTGAATGTAGTCCCACACAGCTGGGCAACAGCGGAGAGGTGTTGAGGAAGATGGTCAATCAGGTCAAAGGCTGCAGACAGGAAGGATGAGGAGGGATAGTTTACCTTTCTCACAGTCACATAGAATGTAACAAGTGAGTTTGATAAGAGTCATGTTCACACTGTGGCAGGAGCAGAAACCTGATTGGAAGGATTCAGCATTACTTGTGCAATGGAAAACTGTGATAAAGCATTTTCCCTTGCATATGTCATGAAGATGAACTTTATACTAAATAATGTCTTTTAATCCACCAGCTGGAAACCTGAATTGAACTTTTAAAAAGAGACTTTTCAAAAAACAGAGACTAAAGCACTTGAACCCTCAACCCAAAATGGCTAATCCTAATTTGAATTACTGTACATTCCACATCTAATTCATTGGACTGGGGTCAGTCTGTCTGCAAAACCCATAAAGACAATGACTTCAGGGGAGTGCGAAGGACTCACACCTCCTGTCTCATGAGCAAGGCATCTATGGCAATCACCTAAGGTGTTCAACTACTGGAGATGGGCCATTAAGGCTAATAGATTGGACAATGGGACCCTGGCTAAATTAGCTTCCAGGCATGAGCTAATCAAATCACCTTTGGAATACATGGACAATGTCTTTTTTGAATCCCCTGTTGGAGAAGAAAGTTGGAGAAGAAAGTCACATGACAAGCCAACCCTTTGTATGTTTTAAGCAGATGTTTCCTCTGCAGAAATGAAGACAAGCAGCTTAGGCAAAAGGCCTAAATGGGGTCCCTCCTGCCAACTTTTTTCTCCAACTCATCTGCCCAGGGCCATGCAGCATCAGGGCACCCAAAGATACCTGATTGTGGCAAAAAAGTGGCAGCTGAGGTCATTGCTGCATTCAGCAGCTGCTGGGGTGGGGTGGGGACAGCATGATTTCCCAGGAAGGCTGGGGCATTGCAGCCATAGCAATTTGCAGGGAGGAGGGAGTTCAGGTGCCAGGGCTTTGGGATTGAGCCTCTATAGTGCCATCTGGCTGCTGGCACTCAGGTGCATCGAGAGGGGGCTGAGAAGTGTCTGGTGGGTTGGTTGGAAGGAGTGTCTGGGAGAATGACCATTCAGACTGGTAGTGCCCACCTCCCATGGGCATCGTCCATTCAAGAGGCAGGTCTGACAGTAAGGGAAGGACATGCAGATCTGGAATGCAGCATCTCATGTACACTGGCAGGGGCAGATCAGGATGAGGAAGAAACAGAAGGATGCAGACAGGATTGCGAGCAGGCAGTACAGAGCAGAAGGCACTGTGTAGGAAGGGCCCATATACAGAGGATGAACTACATCCAGATGTTGGAGTGGCAGTGTCACCAAAGTCTGGGCCTCTTCTGAGATCCATCACAGATCTTTGTGCCACAATATTGGACAAGCTGAGACTCATTGGCATTGGTGGTCACCCGATGCCACTGTCAGTAAAGGTCACCCTGGTCCTTAATTCCTCAGCCTCCAGTTCATCCCAGAGGCCCACTGGACACATGTGTGAATTCCCAAGCAGTGGCACATCACTGCATCAAGATAGTGACTGATGCCCTTTTCAGGAGGGCCAGTCAATGCATATACTAAGGCTCTGATCTGAAGAGTCAGTCAGAGAGAGCCATAGGATTCAGGGCCAACACTGGTTCCCTGTAGGTGCAAGGCATGATTGACTGCATGCCTGTGACCATCAAGGCTCCCACAGGCCAACCAGTGGTCTTCATTAATGGGAAGGAATTCCATTCCATCAATATGCAACTGGTTTGAGACCACTGCCAACAGGAGTACAATGTACAATTTTGGTCTCATTATTTAAAAAAAGAATATAATTGCATTAGAAGCAGTTCAGAGAAAGTTCAGTCAACTCATTCCTGGGTTGAGGGCCTTAACTTATAAAGAAAGGTAGAACAGGTTGGGCCTTTACCTATTGGGGTTTAGAAGAATGAAGGTTTTTGAAACACATAAGATCCCGAGAGGACTTGATAGGGTTGGTAAAGGGAAGATCTGGCAATGCCCAGTTTGGGTTCCACCAGGGCCACTCAGCTCCTCATTACAGCCTTGGTTCAAACATGGACAAAAGAACTGAACTCCAGAGGTGAGATGAAAGTCACTGCCCTTGACATCAAGGCAGCATTTGACTGAGTATGACATCATGGAGCCCTAGCAAAACTGGAGTCAAAGGGAATAAGGGGGAAAATTTTCCATTGTTTGGAGACATACCTAGCAAAAGGAATATGGTTATGGCTGTTGGAAGATATCTCAGTACCAGGACATTACTGCAGGAGTTCTTCAAGGTAGTATCCTAGGCCTAACCAGCTTCAACTGCTTCATTAATGGCCTTCCCTCCATCATAAGGTCTGAAGTGGGGATGTTCGCTGATGGTTGCACAATGTTCAGCACCATTCGCGACTCCTCGGGTACTGAAACAATCTGTGTCCAGTTGCAGCAAGATCTGACAACATTCAGGCTTGGGTTGATAAGTGGCAAGTAACATTTGCACAACAAAAGTGCCAGGCAATGACCATCTCCAACAAGAGAGAATCCAACCATCTCCCCTTTACATTCCATGGCATTACAATTGCTGAATCCCCCACTATAAACACCCTGGGAGTTATCATTGACCAGAAACTGAACTGGATGAGCCATATAGATACTATGGTTACAAGAGCAGGTCAGAGACTGGGAATCCTGTGGCTCAACCCCTGACTCCCCAAAGCCTGTCCATCTTCCACAGAGCACAAGTCAGAGAAGTGTGATAGAATACTCTCCACTTGCCTGGATGAGTGGATCTCCAACAACACTCAAGAAGTTTCACAACATCCAGGACAAAGCAGCCTGCTTGATTGGCACCCAACCATGACCTTCAATATTCACTCCCTCCACCATTGACGCTCAGCGGCAGAAGTGTGTACCATCTACAAGATGCACTTCAACAACTCACCAAGGCTCCTTTGACAGCACCATCCAAACACTTGACCACTACCATCTCGAAGGACAAGGGCAGCAGCAGCAGAGGCATGAGAACACCACCACCTGCAAGTTCCCCTTAAAGCCAAACATTATCCTGACTTGGAACTATATCACTGTTCCTTCACCATCACTGGGTCAAAATCCTGGAAATCCCTCCCTAACAGCACTATGGGTGTATCTACACTACATGGACTGCAGCGGTTCAAGAAGGCAGCTCACCACCTTCTCAAGACAATTAGGGATGGGCAATAAACTTTGGCCTCGCCAGCAACATCCATATCCCTTGCACGAATTTTAAAAATGACGTTTGCTCTTGAGGGGAAGACTAGAACTGGGGGACACAGTTTAAAAATAAGAGGCCTCCCTTTTAAGATGGAGATGAGGAGAATTTTTTTCTCTCAGGGGGTCACGAGTATGTGGAATTCTCTTCCTCAGAGAACAGTGGAGGCTGGATCATTGTTTTTATTCAAGACTGAGTTAGACAGATTTTTGATAGAACAGGGAGCCAAGGGTTATGGAGGGCAGACAGGAAAGCGGAGTTGAGACCACAGTCAGATCAGCCATGATCTTATTGAATGGCAGAGCAGGCTTGATTGGCTGAATGGGCCTCCTCCTGCTCCTAAGTCCTGTGTTCCTATATTCCTATCCTGCAGTTGTGTGCTCAGTACCCTGGAAGCAGCCACAATGCTTACATACTCAGGCACTCCTAGGTGCCAGAGATTTTCACTGCCGCATGTGACTTCAAGTTTGGATTCTTGACGACAAAGGCTACCACTTAAAGAAATGGCTACTTACTCCACTCAGGAACCCTTGGATGGAAGCAGAAGAGAAACAAAACATCAGCCACATGGTGATCTGAGCCACCATTGAGTAGAGAATCAGTCTCCTGAAGATAAGATTCCAGTGCCTGGATCGTTCTGGTGAGGCTCTTCAATATACCCGAGCAAGGGTCTCCTGGATCATGGTGGTCTGCTGTGCTTCACACAACTGGTGCTGCAAAGGGGTGTGGTCCTGGCCAATGAGGATTTAGTAAAGCATGAGGTGAGGGATAAATATGTCATTTTCATGTTGGCAAACTGTAACTAGTGGGGTGCCAAAGGATCAGTGCTGGGACCTCAACTATTTACAATCTATACCAATGACTTGGATGAATGAACATACTGTCTTGTGGTCAAATTTGCTGATGATAGGAAGATAGGTAGGAAAGCAAGGAGGACACAAAGGGTTGGATTTTTGTGGAATCGGAGAGACTTGGCAGACTTTTAAAAATGGTGGCCGGGACCTAATTCTGGGATTCAATAAGAGGATGGCTCTTATTCCATGCAAGAAAGACTCAGGAGGTGCTCATATGTATGTTTTGATCCCAGCTGATGTTACTACTGGACAAGCCAGATCCCAGACTGGAACCTTGATTGATAGATCCTAACTTTTATTTTTTGCTTAGAAGCGTGGAGAGCGGCTACTGAACAGAGTCACAGGAGTCAGCTGATGAACAAAAGGATAAAACATTTATTAAACAAGAGAAGATGAATTATATTACAGTACTCCTTCACCCACAAGTATACCTTTACAGAAATATACAGATTCGTAAGGATAAAGCAAGTTACAAAAGCTATCTTATACTTTCATGTTCACAGTAAATACACAGTCCATGTAAACCAATAGGTAATCTGTGGTCAGGCACACCACACTCCAAAACCAAGTGACAGATGCCACTCCAAATGGATGTTATGGATCCCTCATCAACTCCCCCCAGATGCTTGTCACACTGTGAGTCAATTGGCCAAGGTTATTGCAGAAAATAAAAGCTCATGGTGTAGGGGTAACATATTGGCATGGTTAGAAGATTGGCTAGCTAACAGAAAGCAGAGAGTTGGCACAAATAGGTCTTTTTCTGGTTGGCAGGATATGACGAGTGATGTGCCACAGGGATCAGTGCTGGGCCTTCAACTTTTTACAACTTAAATGACTTGGATGAAGGGGAGGAATTGTTGCTAAATTTGCTGGTAGGTAAGAAAGTAAATTGTGAAAAGGATGTAAGGAGCCTGCAAAGTGACATGGATAGGTTAAGAGAGTGGGCAAAGATCTGGCAAATGGAGCATAATGTGAAATCATTCATTTTGGCAGGAAGAATAAGAAAAAAGCTTATTATCTAAATGGTGAGATATTTCAGAACTCTGAGGACAGGATTGAAGGGCAGGCGTGCACAGGCGCGCTTCTGATCGGCGTCCCCGATCGGGGGTGCAGAAGCAGTTCAGAGAAGGTTTACTAAACTAATGCCAGGAATGGGTAAGCTGACTTATGAGGAAAGGCTGGACAGGTTAGGCTTTATTCACTGGGATTTAGAAGTGTAAGGGCCGATTTAATTAAAATCTTTAAGATCCTGAGGGGTCTTGACAGGGTGGATGTGGGGAGGATGTTTCCTCTTGTGGGAGAAAACATGGGCAGGCCAATTAAGGCCTGCCCAGCGTGACGTCTGCACGGAAGCACTATGCATTCCCTGTGTGGTCGGGTGGGGAATCCCAAAATCGAGAGTGCACCTCAGGGAGATTGGCTCTAAATGTAAAAAAGCTAAAAATAGAAAAATAGAATTTCCCTAACATGTGACACTGTCACACGAGTTGGGACATGTCCATAGTTTTTACAAAAACTTAATTAAAATTTTTCAAAACCTACATGAAAACTCATCCCGCCCGTGAATGAGGTTTCATGCTTTTTCTAATTCCCGCCAGGCCTCCTGGCCTGCCTGCCAACCTTAAGGTTGGATGGGCAAGTCCACTAATTAGTTTAATTACTCTGTCAATGGCCTCAATTGGCCGTTGACAGGTCAGTGGAAGCGCAGCTGATTTTGCTGCTCCCCCACCTACCGGAAAATTTAAATGGGGCGCAGTGACGTTGGGAGTTCCGCCCGATGTCACCGCGCGTCATTTTACATGCCAGTGAGCGGGCCCCACCCCGCTGCTCGCCGATGGAAAAATCCTGCCCTGAGATTCAGAGGGATCTGGGTGTCCTAGTGCATAAATCACAAAAGGTTAGTATGCAGGTACAGCAGATAATTAGGAAAAATAATAGAATGTTGTCATTTATTGTGAAGGGTATTGATTACGAAAGTAGGGAGGTTATTCTTCAGTCATACAGGGCATTGGTGAGATCACATCTAGAGCATTGTGTACAGTAGCGGTCTCCTTATTTAAAGAAAGATGTAAATGTGTTAGAAGCAGTTCAGAGAATGTTCTAAACTAATGCCAGGAATGGGTAAGTTGACTTATGAGGAAAGGCTGGACAGGTTAGGCTTGTATCCACTGGGATTTAGAAGTGTAAGGGGCGATTTAATTGAAATCTTTAAGATCCTGAGGGGTCTTGACAGGGTGGATGTGGGGAAGATGTTTCCCCTTGTGGGAGAATCTAGAACTAGGGGGTTACTGTTTCAAAACAAAGGGTTGCTCATTTAGACAGAGATGAGGAGAATTTTTTTCTCTCAGTGGATTGTGAGTGTTTGGAACTCCCTTCCTCAAAAGGCGGCGGAAGCAGAGTCTTTGAATATTTTTTAAGGCAGAGCTAGGTAGATTCTTGATTAACCAGGGGTGAAAGGTTATCAGGGACGCAGGAATGTGGGGTTGAGATTACATTTAGATCAGCCATGATCTTATTGAATGGTGGAACAGGCTCAAGGGGCCGAGTGGCCTACTCCTGCTCCTAATTCATATGTTTGTATGTTCGGTCTCACTGAACTCCATCTTTCACATGAGGGGTTCCAATCTCCATTCTCAAAGAACCCCGCTTTGGAATCTTCTCCCAAATGATACTTTCTCTTGGATGCCTTCCACAAGGTTCCACCTGCAGGATTTCAAACTCTCCTTCAATGTTACCCCCTTCCCCTGGATCACCACATGCATTCAAGCTTTGCCTCCCATGCACTCTCTCTCAGATACTCAGCCTTGCCAACAGAACACCACTGCTTCACATGCCCATAGTAAGGAATCACCAAACTTTGGCTGTCTCCTTGAATCTTCTGGCTTCTTGCAAGCCTATTTTGCTTTAAGTCTGCTTCTTGCAGCTCTCTTCTCTTTAATTTGGAGCTTTTCCCTCTGCTCCTTGCTTTCACTTCCACTGAACAGGATCTTGTTCCAGATTCCTGTCCTTAACGTTTGACTTAATTTAAAGGGCTACTTGGGACCTTTCTCCTTTTTCTTAAGGATCTGCTCCCTGCAGTTTTCTCTCCCAGTAGACTGCTGATAACTTGGTCTCTCCGTTGAGATCCAGAACTCACTTGACATTCACTGTTACTTTAACTTTAGAGCACCTCATCTAAGATTCTTATACTTACTTTCCTCTCGGGAGGCGATGGCGTAGTGGTATTCTTGCTGGACTCATAATCCAGAGATCCAGGGTAAGGCTCGGAGACCCAAGTTTGAATCCTACCACAAATTCCTGATGAAATTTTAATTCAATAAAAAAATCTGGAATTAAAAGTCTAATGATGACCATAAAACTATTGCCGATTGTTGTAAAAAGCCATCTGGTTCACTAATGTCCTTTAGGGAAGGAAACCTGCTGTCCTTACCTGGTCTGGCCTACATGTGACTCCAAGCCCACAGCAATGTGTTTGACTCTTAAACAATGCCCTGTGAACAAGGACAATTAGGGATGGGCAATAAATACTGGCCTGGCCACTGATGCCCACATCCCATGAATGAATTTTTAAAAAAGAAATCTGCTAGTATGTCCAGTTGGAGAGAGACTTTAACTGCTTCCCTCACCTTAGAGCATAATGATCAACTGAGCTCAAAATGCTCTTCTGTTTCTCTC
Organism: Cetorhinus maximus; assembly: GCF_964194155.1. NCBI lineage: Eukaryota > Metazoa > Chordata > Chondrichthyes > Lamniformes > Cetorhinidae > Cetorhinus > Cetorhinus maximus. Next base: position 71,942,835 of record NC_135894.1, read on the forward strand.
TGTCTCACTATGTGTGCCTCCTGTTGCTAGCCAGTGTTTTCCACCTTGTGTTTGTTTTAACTTCCCTTCAAGAGTCATAAAACTTCATTAAAAAGCAGCCTTTTAAAGTGAAACTAAAACTCAAGTTGCCCCCTTTCCTAACACACCAATACAGAAACACAAATCAAGTTTAAACTTAAAAGCTAAAACTCATTCCTAACACCCACAAATACAAATAATATAACTTACTTAAACTATCTCTAGTTCCTAACACATACCTGATTCAGATGGCCATTCCCACATCATCCTTCAAGCCAATTAAAGGTCCACCCTCATCCTCCATTGTTGCTGTTTACCTTAACTGAAAGCCAGGCTCCTGCAACCAGTGTCACCTGGTGCTTCTGCTCAGTCAAAAAGATGATTGTGCACACAGTTATCCCTCCTTTGAAGTGAGCTATGATACTCCCGCACTTCCAGAGGGTCTCCAGCAATCAATGGAAATGTTGAGAAAACTAATAACACCTTTATTACAATCATTGGCACACACAAGCAGTGACACCTTAACTACCTATTCACTTGCGAAACCCAAGTGCATCTAATGTGTCTTTTTTAATTCTTTTATGAGTGCTCTGAGGGTCCCAGCACACTGAGGGTCTCCTGCACAGGCGCAGGAGCCCTCATCTTGGCAACTTGAGGCACTGGTGTTACTCGGCAGAGGAACTGAGGAGCCACTGCCCATACTCAAAGCATCCTGAGAGGAGCCCCCAGATGTGGAAGGCAGTCATCCTCCTCCCTTTCAAGGCACACATATACCTACTTGCTAACCTGAGATGGACGAAGGGTTGGAGGAAACTCCAAATGCCTCATTCCCCCTTTTGCCTTGTCACTTCTTCATAGAGCTCCCGGACAAGGTGATGGTATACAGGTCTGTGAGCAGCTCTGGTGCCCACTGACTGGTCTGCTGAATCTGGCTCTCTCATAAATCTCACAATGGAGGAGAACAAGCACAAAGATAAGAAAGAAATGGCAGCACTCATGGCCTCGATGGACTCCTTCACTATCCAAACCAGAGCACACATACCCTTTGGAAGCTCTGTCAGATGTACACACGCCTCATGCTGAACTTCCAACATCTGCTGCCTTTCAGATGACTCCTGAGGTTCGTCATCAGCCTGGGTCTCAGCATCGCCATGGCCTCCCACATTCCTCTGAGTGTCAGCGGCCTTGGCTGTCACAGCGTCTCACAGTTGGTCAGGCGTGTTTGTGCTGCTCTCACCAGGTTGTGACCCTGAACCTATGCACGAACGCGTACCCACCAATGTGAAAGTACCTGTGCTTGTGGAAGGTGCAAGGGAATGATGTGACACTGCACCTTCTGAGATCCCATCTTCCTCCTCTGAGGTGATCAACTGTGCCCTGGAGACGGCAGCTCTTTCTTGTGGCAGAAAAATCTAAAGGTTTTGACCTTCCAAACATGAGATTCCAGAATCAGCTGGTGTTCGGATTGATGGATGTACAATGAATGACAGAGCAACACCACCCTCGTTCTTGCCTAAGGCTCCCTTATGCCTGCTCATGAGGCTGCTCGCCCTCTTGCACCCGCGCTCCTGCTTCACAGTCTGCAATGGAGCAGCCACTATGCAGCCCTGACAGCTCTGGAGCCTCCCCTTCCATAGAGGATTATTGGAAATGGGCCACCCTTCCCCTGCTGGTCTGGGCACTCTCTTGCGTATTGTGGGCTTTCTTCCCCTGTGGGAACAAGAAAGTGAAATGTCAATTGCCCTAGGGGAACAGAAACAGAAATGTTAGTTGCCCCACAAGAACAGGCACAATGCCAGGCAAGTGGCATCCTCTCTGTTCATTTTGGGCAACTCAAGTACATCTGGCATTAGGCTACTCTGGAGCAACCTTGTAAGGGTCACCCCTTGCTCCATCCATTCCTTCCCTAGGAGATGCTGCAGCCTCACCCCATTCCCATCACCCCCAACCCCCGCCCCCACCTCCTACAATGTAATAACTGGCACTGTTTCTCCCTCTCTGTCCCTGCTAACTCCAACAGTCCCTCCCCAACCTGCTCCCCCACTATGTCTCTCTCCCTCAGTTTTCCCCCTTCCCAATCTTTACCCTCCCTGGTCCCCCAGCCCCCAAGCTTTATATTATCTCGTGATTGGTGTGTTGTCTTAATGAAGTTCCAAACGAGGGGCCATGTTGATTGTCCCTTTATTTATTTTCGTTGCAGAAGGAAAATTGCAAAAATTACATAAGTGTCAATTTCAGTGGAGGTTTTCATGGCTGGACATTTCATGTGCATCATCCCTTATTTATCATTTTATATTTTTATATACATTTATATGCAGACTTGGTATTTATGTGAAGTAATCTATTATTGTTTTATTAGCATGATTCCACCACCAAGACAATAAACAGACATGACATCAATCACATGCTTTATTTTTATTCCATTACAATTCCTCGGGTTTGCATTCACCCTTGCACCCACCAGGTGTCTTGTGAATATGAGGTCATATAACTTGGCCGTCCTAATTAACACATTTCTCTCCCACGATTATAAGTGTGAAATGCTGGCCCCAACAGCGCAGAACAACTAGGTCACAATTTCAAAATGTTCAAAGGAGCAGAGATCTAGTTCAGAGCCACCATTATTTGGAAAATATGCAATGTAGCATATTTCGCCAAATTCCATTTTAAGACAGGTGGCTACTGCTCCTTCAGCCGGCACTGCTTGGGTGTCAGGAGAAATGCCTGTGCTGATCCTCAGGTGTGCAATGCATCTTGTTTCCAGATCCTGTAAAGGGCTAGTGGCTTGGATCAATGGTTCTTTGATAATCATAAGACAATGACCTTGGAATGCCAAGATGATTTGTAGCTGTCCAATATGTTGGTTGCCAAATAAAACAAGAGAGTTAGTTCTTTGCATAGTTTCAGCCCTGTACTGCTGTGTACAAAAGAACACCCCAACCTTGCGCATTCTATGATATTCTTGAGCCATTTTACCCCAAGCAATGGTATAGCCCTTCTAGCTAAAGCTGTTACTTATTGAGGATTGAAGGCCCACATGTCACCTTTGCCAAAAAGGTCTACCCCTCCAAGGGTTTCATGGGGACTGTCCTCTCGCTCCTTTGGGCTTACCATTGCACAACAAACTTCTAATTAATGGTGAGCTTACAAACTCACCCCTCATGAGGGGCAGATTTTTCATAAGGAGAAACTTGTGAACCATGTGTGTGATAATTCTCTTGTTGCTTTGCCCGTCAATTGCATGCCTTGAAGGGGAAGCATGAATGAGTCCACAAGGGGCCCCACAACTCTACGTTTTTTGGAGGATGTGTCAGCAAGGGCACATTGAATGTAATGGCAGCATCACCGCACAGAATTTGTACCCTGGCGACAAATTAATAAATCAATGCATCACATTTGCTCACCTTATCGGGAGAAATTGACTTTTGTAACAGGAGAAAAGAAACCTGTACAAGCACCACCCAATGATTTAAATAGATATCTGAAAGTACCCCCCTTAAACATGGAAAGCTGAAGAACAATAGCCACATGTACCATTCGGAGGCCTCGCAGTATTTCCTTTCTGCGAATGCTCTCTGGGGCCTTGCTACAAAACTTGGCGGCCTAATGGAATGCAGACACTCATCCTGCATCGCTATACTTCAGGGAGATCCAATGTAAAATTCTCGTTTGCTGGTGAGGAGAGCCACAATTCAGTTAACTGTCTGATAACCCCCAGTAAAAGGCAGTGCATGAAATCTGGGGAAGTCCCCAAAATAATGGAACATGCGGCAAGTTCACAAAGGCACTAGGTCCCTTAATACCTCTAAATGTCGTTCCCTCTTCCAGTGTCCTTGACATGTCATAAAGTATTTCATCATCATCCATACCCGTCCTCACACTCATAAACGTCTATTGGATACTTCACAACCCGGCCTACTGTCTTACCAGGATGGTAGCACAGGCCACATCCATAATATCCATTAAATCTGACTATATTCTGCAATGCAGCATGTGCGGGACAATCCACGCAGCAGCAAAGTGGAAATAATCTACTGGTTATCCCGTCCCCCCCATTGATTTCATTCCATTCCTTCTTCCTACAGTCTCCTTGCTTCATTGACGATTTTATTTAGGAACAATTCAATTTTCGGTTCGTGTTTTCTGAACCATTATCCAGTTACGATTACTAGTTCTGAGTTTTGGGCGAAACTCGTTAATCTTTAAAAACACAGGCTACGTTAAGCATTTGGAAGAGTTAAATACTGGCGGCCTATCCAAATTGATTATGTGTGAGAAGTTATTTCTATCACTAAGTGGTTAGCCATCCTCAGACATGTTTCTGTAATACACTTCATCATATATATCCTCAATATTTCCCGCTACTAATTTTCTATGCTTTTCTCTGTACTTCAGGTTCTTTCTTAATTCACCTCTCCGGAAGAGTACCTGCACTTGAGACTTGAGACCTGAAGTGACAAAAAGTTGCCACTGATTAAATATTTAATGACACATGGCTACTCATGGCAGTCTGGGGGGGGGGAGATCTTTGGAGCCGGGAGCTCCAGCCCATTAAAAAGGGTCCTAACCCCAAATGCTGCTGCCGGATCAGCAGAGCCTGCCTTCTTAGTTCCTTTAAACAATTTAATTTTTATATTGCCTCAGAGGACACCTCTGCTGATGGCGAGGGTCTAGAGCCACCAGCCCTGTGACTGGGTCAGCTGCATCGACAGCCTGCCCGCTGTCCTCAATTGGACTGCGAGCTCAGAGGCTGCCAAATGGGGGCCATCTCATGAGAAATACCTGGACTGGCTTCCAGCAAGTGTAGGCTTTGTGGTTCTGATGTCAGGGTCCTATGCCTGTGTGGAAAAACTGCCTTAATGCTTATTTTCCGTGATCATCCTAATTTAAAATACATGTTATAAAATACATATACAATGATGTACAATAATGTAATATGTTATAATTCATGATAAATCTATGTAACATGCATATAATCACTATAAATAATGCATAAGCTCGATGTGGAGTAAGGAAAATTATGCACATCAGCATAATTTGCATTTTAATCTTAATCTACCTTTACTGCCAACACGATTGCGATAGTACCCTGAATGGCGAGGCTGGTGGGCACGACCATGAGAGAGACTGTGGCCAACATGGAAGTCCTTTGCTGCGTTCTCTGCTGGAGGATCCCCTTGTTGATGTTGGGGAAGACCCTGCAATATGAAAGTTCTACTAATGTTGAGCTCCTGTGCTTGCAAAGACAAGTTCCAAGATAGAGCTGACTGGTTAATTGCTTTTCCTTTTTGGATCCAATTTGAAGTTCTCCCAACACCCCCTCGTGTGTTAAGCAGAAGTTCCGCCAAACTCAAGCTGATTGGTCAGTAACTGCCCCAATGCCGGTCACTGATCGGTTACTCTGAATTTCGGGCACCAAGGTTTAAAACGAGGTTTCAAGCAAGCGAGCATATTTCCAGTTCTTCCCTCTTGCAGCAGAGGTACAGAGCGGCGCAGGCAAGTGCATCCTGGCACCAAAAAGCCATCCCGGGTGAGTAGGAGATGTTTTTAAAGGGTTATATAGAAGGAAGGAAGCTGGCGAGGGGGGAAGAGAACAAGAAAAATTAGCAATGATCATCTGGTCATTGAATTTTCACTAGTGCATGGGTTGTGATTTTAAGAGCCACGGTAATAGATTTTAAAAGCTGGGAGATGGCCTGCGAGGGGGTGGGGAGGTGTGGGGGGGGTGTTGGTAGACGGCGGAAGGCTGAGGGGAGAGTTAGAGTGGATAATGGAGACAGGTTTTCGCAACTTGGGAGAAGAGAGCTGGTTTTGACACTAATTTCTTAAATTAATCCAATCAGTTTCTCTAGGATCCGAGAATGGCCGAGGTTGCAAAGTTTGTTTACGTCCGACAAAAACGTCTGCAGGATTGCGTCAGTCACAGGAGACATTAAAAAATTTGATCCCGAGACCTACCATGTGTCCAAGGTGAGGTGGGTCCAGGCAAGCGTGGGCGGCAACTCGATCAACTACAATTCAGGCAAGGGAAACCGGAAATGGGCAATGTCTTTTATAAGGCGCAGGTCCTTTTGTTTGCAGGTAAATCTCAGTGAAAGAGCTGAAAATTTGTGCTCTCAGCTATTGCAAATTAAGTGTGTATTTGAGGCACGCTGAGGTTTTCTTTCTCTGTCTGCAGAGTCCCACAAAGGCATCAGAGAGCAGATGGAAACATCGTGCCTCCGAATCCCAAAGGTTTGGGTCACTGCTGTTGAGAGTGACACCAGTGCTGATGATGTTCCCCTTACAACCATTCAAGCGAAGAGGGCTAGTGCGTCCAGGGTACAGGTTCTTCAGCAGCCTTCTACTCATCTTTTTTCATCATGTTGTTGAATATTGTATTCTCACAGGCCTGCATATGTGCCTAATAGAAAATAGTGCATGGAACAAAAATGCCAACAATCTTGTTAACATCTATTTGTTTTTCCTGATCAAAGGATAAGATTGTCCAGACGGGGCCTGACGCAGGCAGCTGGGGAGCGTGATGTGCTAATGGTTAGTGGTGAAGACTAATAAAGCTAGCACTTCCCGGGCCTCCATACAGCTAGAGGGTGTGACAGGACCTGTCCAGAACCACAGCACGAGGACCACAGGAATCTCGTGTGGGGACATTGCAACCCAGGACCATGCTTCTGGGAGTGATAACCCTGCTCAGGCCTGCACGGATTGAAGTTTATTCTCACAGTTGGGGAGGCAAGCACACGCATGGAGGCACTTTACACTTCAATGGATGGGAAGGTATGATTTTCTCAATGCTCCAGATAAAATCAGTGCCAGTTCACACAGAAAGCATCTTTAAAAGTGATAGATATCACAGATGGCGACATGTATCATCTGCATTCATGCAGAGTCTGTATATTTACAATAATTTGTCTGTATTTACAGATCTTGCACACAGACCCCTGATATGTTTCTTTGTTTCCCTACAGGTTCAATTGCAGAGCAGCTTGGCGATCACAGAGCAGCAGTGGGAAAACTTGACTATCCAGAGGACAAACTCATTATTTGTTAAGTGCCTGGCTACTGCTGTATGGGGCTCCGGTGCTCAGGTGCAGCTCCATATATGGTCGTGTATGTCCATGTTTCATAAACAGTGGCACACATCACAGCAAAACCCTGCTCTCACCCAGGAAGGTAGGCACTGTCAAAGGTAGCCTTTCGCAAGCACTATTTCTTCTGAGGCTGTATTCACTGTAGATGTCCATGTTTCTGATCTATTTCTGTTGTAACATTGCATCTCTTCCTGTGATAGATGTCACTGCTATCTCAATTGTGACTTCAGTAGTGACTTTAATGGTTTCAATGATTCGATGCTGACATATGTCTCTCCTCTTCCCTCCCCAGCTACAGCATGTTTTACCCATCGCTTGAAGATGAAGGGGTTGATAGAGGAGGAGATCACGAAGGAGCAAGGCAAGCTGAACAGCTGTATCACGGAGAAGATTGTGGATCTGAACTGAAAAGCAAAATCGGCCCAAAATCAATCAGTATAGTGATGATGTGCAATTATTTGTGTGTTTTCCCTTTTTTCCTAGCAATAAGGTTGGTGCAGATTTTACTGAAACTTTCATTTGAGTTTTTTTTATCTGCAGTCAATTTTGAATTTTAATTTTGTATGGTTGACATTTTACACAATATAATTTGCACAGCTTTTACACAAACTTCTGAGTGTTTTGTCTGACCCCCAAATCTGCAGAGTCACACTTACTAATCTTGAGCATTTCCATCCATAAAAATACCCATTGGAAGAGGACTGCATACTTCCAGTTATTGACACCAGTTGATGCTCACTTAAGCCTGCGCCAACAATAAATGTGATAAGTATAAGTGCACCACCAATAAAGACCACCGGATAATCTGGAAAAGTAACAGTTTGGACCAGTACTAGTTATAACACCAGTATTACAGGCAGTTCCTACTGGTCTGCCAGTATTAATGGCACCATCACTAGTTTTGCTGGCACTTCTTACTGGAACACCAGTTCCTGGAACTCCCTCCCTAACAGCACTGTGGGTGTATCTACACCACAGGGACTTCAGCGGTTCAAGAAGGCAGCTCACCACTATCTTCTCAAGGGAAATTAGGGATGGGAAATAAATGCTGGCCTAGCCAGCAACGCCCACATCCCATAAATGAATAATAAAAATAATTTCCCCATTCAGAACTGGCTCTAGCTTGTACCAGTATTACTGGAACTTCCTCTGGGGATTGTCATGCCCACAAGCACCTCTTCCTGCTGGCCGTCATTATGCCTGCCTTGCTGACCTTTTTCCTAGCATCAGAGCAGTTGTCTCAGGGGGTGGCTGGCTGTACTGCAAAAGTTCTTCGGGGTTTGGCTATCTTGAACACAGGAGGTCTTCAGCTGCATTCCAGTCCTGGCAGCCCTTTAAAGATGGGGCCAGCACATCCGTTGGCATCAACTGATGCCACGGACACCAACTAAATACCTGCCTCCAACTCCAGATCCATCACCCCTCCCCTCTGCCACCCCACCCCTCCCCTCTGCCACCCCCCCCACCCCCACACTGCCAGCAGCTGATTGGCTGGCTGGCGTGAGGTAGCAGTGCAATTAGGCATTGAGTTGGGAATGTAAGTGCCATCCTTTCCAGCCCCGCCTTCCACACTTCATCTATCCACATAAAATCCTGGCCTTGCTGTCAGAAACCGACTAGAATTTTCCATTCTAGCTGAAGCCTGGAGGCATCAGGGGATGGCCCACCTTCCTGGAGGAAGTCCAGGGTGGGATCGAAATGGGGGCAAATGCTCCAGGCAGGCTTTAAGCCTTCCCCAGCTGCCTGGTTTCAGCTGCAATGGTGGCCCAGAGGGTGAGGGCATTTTTTTTTTTATTTTGAAGTTACAAAAGTTGGAGAGGGGGCACGTCAAGATGTAGGTGCTCTCTCTCTCTTATCTGAAAGGCAGCCTGCTGCTGTTCCAAGCTGAAGGGCCTCCTATTGGACCTCCAGCTTCGAGATGCTGCTCACCATCTTTAATTGGAGGGTGAGCTTGCCCTCTGGCCGTTAATTAGACAGTTCAGGGAAAATCACAATTGTGTGTTAGCTCCCAACAGGGCTTCTGACCCCCATCTGACCCTGCATTGGATTTGAAGCCGGCAGAGAAAGTCCTGTCCCATATTTGAATTCTCCCAGATGAATGGCTGTTTCCAAAATAATCCCCTTCACTGACACATTATCCTGGTTCATTCCGCTCCATTGTGTAGATGACCCGAGGGGGAAAAAAGCAGGATCATTATTTCCTCAGCATATGTTAAATGGCTGGTCATCCTATTTCTGACAGTAGGTGGTGAAGATGGCCAATTAGGAAGGAACACTACATAGGAAAAAGCATTTCATAGAAAATAAATTGAGAGTTATTGAGCAAGAGTTTTTTAAAATTAAAACTGCGTGCTTGAAAGCATATGGACTCAATCCCACAGGGAGCACATCTGTCAGAGAGAAAGCTGTGGCATAATCAACACCATATCCCATGTTTATCGTCAAAAGAACATAGAAGGATGTGAGACAGAGGTTCAAATAAAATTGTTACCACAAACCACCAAAATCAGAGAACTGCAGGGTGGGGGGAGGAGGGAGGTATACCGCAAATGCGAAGTCTTTGACATGCAGAGGAAGTAGTGGTCCTGTGCTTTTTCCCTGGAGGTCGTCCTAACAAAGGAGGGGGAGTAAAGCCTCATCGCTAAAAGGACAAATCTGGAAGGATTCAAATATGGATTCCTAGCCAAACTGAGTTACTAATGTAATGGGAAAGATAGCTATGTAAATCTGCTGTGATGTCTTGACCTACTTAGGACAGGATTCCATTGCAATTTTCCAGTTCCTTTTATTTTAATGATGTGTATGCAAGATAATTACATGCCCCCTAGGCATAACCAAATTTATTTTAAGGCAGTATGCCTGATCTGTGAAGCTTTTTTGACATTTCTATTGAATTGAATTATACTTGTAACACAGTGACTCTGTATTAGTAATGACGGCAAAACTGTTAGTGTTCACTGTCAACATTCCTGTAAACTGGCAGCAACTTCTGGAGTTCTTTTTAATTCTGTCATGGGGTGTGGGTTTCGCTGACAAGGCCAGCATTTGTTGCTCATCCCTAATTGCCCTTGAGAAGTGGTAGGGAGCCATCTTTCTTGAACTGCTGCAGATATCTGGCCCAGGTACACCTAGAATGCTGTTAGGGAGGGAGTTCCAAGTTTTTGATCCAGCGACAGTGAAGGAACAACAATATAGTTCCATGTCATGGTGGTGTGTGGCTTGGAGGGGAGCTTGTTGGTGGTTGGGTTCCCATGTGTCTGCTGCCCTTTTCCTTCTAGGTGGTAGAGGTCATGGATTTGGAAGGTGCGGACGAAGGAGGCTTGATGAGTTGCTGCAGTGCCTTATAGGTGGTACACACTGCTGCCATTGTGCGTCAATGGGGAGGGAGTGAATGTTGAAGGTGGTGGATGGTGTGCCGATCAAGTGGGCTGCTTTGTTTTGGATGGTGTCAGGTTTCTTGAGTTATTGAAGCTGCACTCATCCAGGCAAGGGCGAGTATTCCATCACATTACCAACTTGTGCCTCGTAGATGGTGTGTAGGCTTTGAGTAGTCAGGAATTCCCAACCTGAATTGAGCCCGCCTATTTTTTACAGCTGGTGATTGATCTCCAACAATCACAACCATCTTCCTTTGTGCTAATCATCTCCCATTGACATTCAACAACATTACCATCATTGAATTCCCCCACCACCAAAATCCTGAGGGTTATCATTGACCAGAAAATGAACTGGACCCACCATAAAAATACTGCGGCTACAATTCAGGCTGGGAATTCCTGACGACTCAAAGCCTACCCACCATCTACAAGGTACAAGTCGGAAATGTGATGGAATACTCTCCACTTGCCTGGTTGAATGCAGCTCCAATACACTCAAAGTGTAGAGTTTCCCCCGCCGATTCCTATTGATTTAAATTTTGCTTGGACTCCTTGATACCACACTTAGTCAAGGGCTGTCACTCTCATCTAATCTCTTGAATTCAGCTCTTTTGACCATGTTTGGACCAAGATTGGAATGAGATCTGGAGCCAAGTGGCCCTGAAAGTTGCTGTCAGATATATGCTTCTTGATACAGTGAACTATTGAAGACCCCACAAACTTCAATCAATTTGAAGTCACTGAACAGACAAGAACTTGCTCTTCTAATGTTAATAGCCTCACTGTAAAAATCTTTGGAACATTACATCTTGTTGAATTATGTTTAACTGGGTTTTTAACAGCTTATTAAGTTAATAATTACTACTGAACAACTTCTTTGGCCCTGAAAAACTAATTTTATATTTGTGGCAGGCAAAATTTATCCACCGAGGAAAAGTTCCACATATTTTTAAAATAGTAATTTTTGCAAAGAAGCATTATAATATTTCAATTTCTGCCTGAATCATATGTGTAGTTACCATTCTTTATTTTGTTCTCTGTAAAATGACATTAAATTGCGATCCATAATCAGCGTACTTTATTTACTGGTTTGTGATCTGTGAGAATAGTTCAATGTGAATGGTTGCTTATTCTATTTGATGACCTCATTGTGTTCGGCACCTGAAATTCTCATTTACTTGGTGCCAGATTCAAACAGATGTCAGCAAAGGGGAAATCCATGCCACAGGGATTGCTGGATTTTTTTTGGGCAACTTTCTTTGCGGTCAATGGTGTGCACCATCACCTCACTGTTGACTGCAAAATCTGGGCCAACATTGCCAGGAAATCTTGGATTGTGTCACTGTACATGTACAAACATGGGAAAATGTCTTCCAATAACATTTTCTGTGATATCAATGGCAATATTTCCTAGAAAAGTCATCTTTTATTCTGGTACAGTTTGGCAAGTCTCTGATGCTTCATTAAAGTAGCCATTCTTCATAGGGTCACTAAATTATCTCATCACAGGGTGGGGTGATGTGAGTGTCCTTCATCTGCCTGACATTTTCACTTTCAGCAAGGCCAACTGAAATGCGATCAGGAGAAGAGCTTTTGGCTGATGTTTCTCCTTCGCACTTCAGATCATTGAGGTGAATTTTAGTGCTCTTACCTGCATCTGCAGCTGGAGGATCATCAACTCGGTGAAAGAAGCTCTTTGGTCTGCCCGAAACTTGTTGGTCTTCCAGCGCAAAGAGTTGTCCCCGACCGAGTGTTGCAGACAGGCACATTCCAAGGTCCAGGACTACGTGCTGAGGGACGCACTAAAGCTTGGGGCAGCTGCCGCAAAGGCGCAATGGGGAAAGGTCGCTGTCTAAGACCTTTCTGCCATAGTGCACCGAGGGGCTGAGAATTATGATAGACCCCTTGGGCTGTACGGCTCACAATGAATGTATGCATTGAATACTGATTGTATTATAATTGTACTGAAGCACCTCAGAGTGCAATATGATGTATGTTGATAACTCCAATATCATTGCACTGTCCGACTGCCTGTAATGATCAGATTGAAATGATTGTAATATTCATTGATTGTATGGAAGCACCTCGTGACTTTTTGTGATGGCGGTTTAGAAATGTTTTGTAATGTTCTTCCAGATATTTCATGAATAAAGTATATTTTTCAAAAAAAAAATCTAAACTCAGTTCAGTCAGCTCGGTAGAAGACCAGGAGTTATACCTGGAATCTTCGTGGAAAAGTGGCTCTGCATCATGGCAGCCTGTGACTTACCTGTTGAACTAGGCAAGTTCAAAACTACCCCTTTATCAATTCCTTCCAAAGTTCAATAATGCTTTGTTGAATAAAGAGAAATATGTGCAGAACAGACAAATATGCAGTGATAGCAATTTGCATGGGTGGAGAACTGTAAGTAAGTCACTAAGTCAGCAGCAGTGGTGATTAATTTCTTTTTCCCATGAATGATCCATTTCCTAAAACCGTAAATGGCTTGAGAATTGAAAACTATTACTCACTGAAGTACAGTAAGTCACATGGAAAACAGTTTCCTCTGTGTGGAGGCTGTAGCAATCCCTGCTTTGATGACATCAGTCTGTCTGAGTTTCCTGATCCAATAAAAGTGCAGGAAAATCCACTCATTCACAAAAAAACAAAAAAGGAAATTGGATAGGGATTGTAAAAACTGTTTAGGTATTTTCTACTGGCAGAAGTCTGAACCTGGACTGTAAAACATTATGGGGTCATAAGGCAGCACGTCTGAATGAGTAGAATTCCATGAGTTTCTGTTTTGAACTATGTGGGCTTTATGTAACATTTTAAAATCATATATCTACAAACCATCTGTTCTCCAGTTTATCATATTTTACATTAAATTGATTTGCAGGATTGACCTTTGTACTGGCCCTTGGTATTTATGTAAAACCTCTTTTAAGCAGCAAACTCTTCCTACTGCTAATCCGGAAAGAAGTTAACTGTTGGATTGCACACGCTCCAAACTAGACTGCACAGCAACTGATAAAACTATACTGTATCACTGTTTGATCTGGGATTGTTTTCTAATCATTATCCCATTCTAGCCTGAAAGCACTGACTCATGATGCCGTAGTTCCTCGGGTAGTGGGAACTCTCCACTCCCTCGCCCATCTGTTGCTGTTTTCAGATGCAAGTTAAGGCTATGGGAGTCGTTTGGCAGTACAGAACTTGAGTATTGCTGAAAAAAGAAAGACATGTTGAATCTTTTCATCTTGCACTCATCAGGACACCACAAGAATACCAATATAATGGGAAAGCAATAATTTATACTGTATGAGAAGAGATCGCTGACTGGTCGCCAAGTGGACTCTGATTGGTAGAGGCATTGCCCTGGAGAATGCACCAATTGGTGGTGGCTGACAGTTAACTGCCTAGCATTGTTTGAAATTTAAACCAGGCAGCTTCACCCTGATTGGTCAAGACATTGCCATGAGGAATGAATCAGAATAAGGAGAAACCGTTTCCAGCGGCAAAAGAGTTGGTAACCAACGGAAACAAATTTAAGACTATAGGCAAAAGAACCAGAGGTGACATGAAGTTTTTTTTCACAAGTTTCTGTGATCTGAACTGCACTACCTGAAAAGATGATGGAAACATGCTATAGATAGAACTAAGCGAACTCATAACTAATGGCTCAGATCAAAGCTCTGCAGTTCTGCCACATCCAATCATGAATAGTGTCAACAACTAAGAGGAGTAAGAGCCTCCACAAATATCCCCTTCCTCAATAATGATGGAGCCCAGCAGGTGAGTGCAAAAGACAAGACTGAAGCATTTGCAAGCAACTTCAGCCAGAAGTGCGATTGGATGTTCCATCTCGGCCTCCTCTTGAGGTCCCCTGCATTACAGATGCCATTCTTCAGCTAATGGGATTCACTCTGCATAGTATCAAGAAACGGCTGAAGGTATTGGATACAGCAAAGGCTATGATCCCTGACATCATCCCAGTTATAGTGCTGAAGGTTTGTGCTCCAGACTGGCTGCACCCTTAGGTGAACTGTTTCAGTACAGCTACAACAGTGGCATCTACTCAACAAAGTGGAAAATTACTCATGTCCTGTCCACAAAAAGCAAGACAAATCCAATCCAGCCAATTACAGCCCCATTCAGTCTAATCTTAATCATCAGCAAAGTGTTGGAAAGTGTCACCAACAATGCTATCAAGTGGCAATTTTCACTAATAACCTGCTCACTGTTGCTCCGTTTTGGGTTCTGCCAGGCCAACCCAGCTCCTTATAGCCTTGGTCCAAATATGGACAAAGAGCCTCATTCCAGGGGTGAGGTGGGATTGTCTGACATCAAGGTAGCATTTGAGCAAGTGTGGTTTCATGGAGCCAGAGCAAAAGTGGGAATCAAGGGGAAAATGCTCCACTGGCTGAGATCATACCTAGCACAAAGGAAGATGATTGTGGCTATTGGAAGTCAATCATCTCAGCCCCAGGACATTGCTGCGTGGATTCCTTAGTATAATGTCCTGGGGCCCACCATCTTACCATCTGGGACGGTGCACCCAGTGCATTTTGGATCTCTTAACTGGATCAAATAGCATTTCTTTTATGACTATATCAGTCTCTGAATGCCTGAAGTTTAATTTCATGAATTTACCAAGCAAGTTTTTAAAATGTTTGCATGCCCTTCCAATTTTCTTCATTATTCTCCAAGTGCAGTTGTCCACCTTTGTGCTGCTTTGAGTGAGGACTGCCAGATTTTCCAGATCCACACATGTTTTGTTCCTACGCTCTGATTGCTTTTTAGTGCAGTGTGGAAATGGTTCCTGCCACATTTTCCTTTTTGCCTTAAGTTGGATGCTCTGTTTCAGGAACCGCTTAATCTAATAGCCCAATTGAGAATTGGCAAAACACCCACTGCAAGCAGACAGGTTCAAATGTCACTCCAGTTTGGGATTCAAACTCATGAACATCTGGTTTGAGAGCCCATGGCTGTAGCTGTCAAACAGCTTCTAAAATACTGATTTGCAATTGCACACACCATTGACTTTCTCAAGAAGCTCTTTGTAAGGCACTAACTTGTGTATAGTTACCTTTCAAAGTCAACTTTGCTTGCTGTGTATTTGTTATTTGTTGGCTGGGACCATTTTGTTCAGGCAAGGAGGTCAGCTGAACCAGCAGGTTATTTTTCTTCAAATTAATGCAGCAGAAATATCAAACTCCACCAGTGAAAAGGTAATGAACATTTTTATCAGGTCTGTGTGATTCTCCCTGTTTTTTTTTAGCTCAGGTTGAAACTATTATACTACTTAGCATAACATATTGCTAAGCATAGGATGTAAGGGTCGGACTCAGTTTACTTTTGAGCTGCCATATTACAGCCTGTAAATCATATAATTTTTTTTTACCTCCCCCTCAATCCTGTGTCAGAGTTACCATATGTTGCTACAACAGCACCTTCCAAACCCACAACCTCTATTACCCAGAAGGACAAGGGCAGCAGATACATGGCTACACCACCACCTTCAAGTTCCCCTCCTAGCCACACACCATCCTGACTTGGAAATATATTGCCGTTCCATCACTGTTGCTGGGTCAAAATCCTGGAATTCTCTCCTTTACAGCACTGTGGGTGAGCTTCCTTCATGAACCGCTGTAGCCCATGTGTTGTGGAGACAACCTAGCAGTGCTGTTAGGAAGGGAGCTCCAGAATTTTAACCTAGTGACAATAAAGGGACAGTGATATAGTTCCAAGTCAGAATGGTATGTGACTTGGAGGGGAATTTGCAGGTACTGGTGTTCCCATGCCTCTGCTGCCCTTGTTCTTCTAAGTGGTGGAGGCTCTGGGTTTGGAGGACAGTGAAGCCCATGAATGAACAAAATCCAGTGAGCTGGTTTCTCTGAATGCCTTGAGACAATTTTAATTCTGGAGATTTGATCACTGGACATTTGTTAACATGATGTTTCGTCATGTGACACTGGGTGGGGGGTATAAATACAAGTCTGTACCCTGACCCAGCTCTAACTTCCATTTTCAACAGAGGCAGGATAGGGGAGTGGTGGGTGGGAGAAGGGGGGGCATTTGAGTGACCGACCTGCTCGCAGGAGGCAGGAAAGCAATTTAAATATTATAATGAAGCTCTGTGCCTCAGTTGCATCCACCATTTTAAAATTAATACTGGACGACCAGGTTTCATCTTTGGGAACATCCTCAGGGTCGAAACATTGGCCGACCGGGTCCTGTGACCTCCTCTGGACTGCTCCCTGCCCTATAAGTTAGGCTGGCTTACAGATGTGCAACCTGTCAGTAATGTACATGCCCGCTGTGGAGGAGCATGGAGTCACAACATCTGGGTTTCCCACGCTCTGCCAGCTACCCCAATCTCCAGCAGGTCAAAAAAGTTAAAACTCCCTCACCAGCTCTCTGTTTGCAAATGTTATTCTATTTACCGTGGCTGAATATCTCAGTGCTTGAGCTTTCATAAGATATTGTTAGATAATTATTGAACTTTTTGATGAAGTAACAGAGAAGGTTGTTGAAGGGATGTTGTTTAAAGGGATTTTAAGAGTTTGGTAAAGTACTATATAAAAGGCTGGTTAATAAAATTAAGACTCATTGAATAGGAAGGTCAGTGTCTGCTTAGATAAAAGATATTGGCTTAAGGACAGAAAACAGCGAGTTGTGGAAAATGGTTGTTTTTGAGAGTGGAGGATGGTAGACAGTAGTGTTCCTCAAGTGCAATTGCTAGGATCACTGTTTTTTTTTGATATATATAAATGAGTTGAACATTGGAATAGAGTAAGTTTCTAAATTTGCCAGTGATAGCAAAATTGGAGGTGTGGCAAACAGTGAGAATGATACCAACCAATTGCAACAGGACATAGACAGGCTAGCAGAATGGGCAGACAAGTGACAGATGGAATTTAAAACAGAAGTGTAAGGTGATGCATTTTGGCAAAGGGATCGGGAGAGACAATATATATTTAATGGTGCAGTTTTAAAGAATGTGCAAGGACAGAAAGACCTGGGGGTTCATGCACATAAATCTTTGAAGATGGCAGGACATACTACCTAGGATTACAAAGGCCAGAAACAGACTATTCGGCCCAACAAGTCCAATCCAGTGTTTATGCACTACTTGAGTCTCCTTCCATCTTTCCTCATCTGGATCTATCACTGTAACCCTCTGTTCCATTCTCCCTCATGTGCTAGCTTCCCCTTATCATCTGTACCACCCACTTCAACCACTACCTATGATAGTGAGTTCCACATTCTCACCAGTCGTTGGGTAATGGAAGTTTCTTCTGAATTCCCCATTAGATTTCTTGGTGATAATCATATATTGACTATATATACACTATATATATATTATATATATATATATATAGATATAGAGAGAGAGAGGGAGAGGGAGAGATATTGAGAGTAATTAACAAAGTATATGGGATCTTGGGCTTCATAAATAAAGGTATTTAATACAAAAGCAGGGAAGTTATGCTGAACATTTATAAAGCTCTGGTTAGGACACCACTGGAGTATTTTGTCCAGTTCTGGTCACCACACTTTAGAAAGGATGTGAACGTCCTTGAGGGGAGATTTGCCAAAATGATTCCAGTTATGAGGGATTTTAGACACAAAGTTAAGTTGGAGAAGATGGGGGTGTTCTCCTTCAAGCAAAGGAAGTTGAGGGGAGATTTGATAGAGGTGTACAAGAACAAGGCAGGTTTAGATAGGATAGACCAAGAATGCTGTACCTATTAGCTGATGGTACAAGGACTAGGGGACACAGATTTAAGGTTTGGAGCAAAAGATACAGGGGGAATGATGTGAGGAAGAACCTTTTTTTTTACCCAGTGAATGTAGTGACCTGGACCTTGCTGCCTATGAGGGTGGTGGAAGCAGAGAAAATGAACGGTTTCAAAAGGACATTGGATGAGGGAAATAAAGTTGCAGGGCTGTGGGGTTAGAAGAAAGGGAATGGGACTGACTGGATTGCTGCAAAGAGAGCTGGGGAAAGACTCGATGGGCCAAATGGTTTCCTTCTGTGCTATAATGACTCTATCACACTAGTTATGTTACAGTACAAAAGGAGTTTTTTTTAAATTAAATGTGCAATTTAGATATAAACGTTTTGGAACCATGCTGCACAGACATTTGTTTTGTGCGCCAGGATTGAGTGCCCAAGGGAAAACTCTACTGCAACCTACCCATTTACTAAAATTATCTTGCATAGTTTGAAAAAACTACTTTATGCAAACATCATTCCCCGTGCTTGGTCTAACAATGTCTGCCACAGAACCAGGTGACAGAGCTCCAGTGGCAGGAAGTGGCCATCAGTGAGGAAATTCTAGGCTAATTCTTGAAATTGGTGGCAGGGAATGGCTGAGAACCTGTCAACAGAAGACAGGTGGTTGTAACTGCAGAGACTCCAGTGCCAGGCATGATGGGGGCGGAGTTGACAATATGCGGTATGGGTTTTACACCAGCAGCTGTCGTGTGAAAAGTAAAAGTCCTAGGGCGCTCAGGCATGTATCATGGATGGAAACCTACCCTTTCCCGTATTGCCAGGACTGGAAGGTCAATTTTCCATTCCTCATGATCTCAGGACAATCCATGAGGTTTGGGAGCCCTGACTGCATTAAAACCCAGGGCCTAGAAGTGAGTTTTCTTTTGAAATTGATATTTTTTTTTATTTTCTGACTTTTTTCCCACCTTTAAAGTACAGTAAAGCCAACTTGAATGAGTAACTGATAAAAGAATAAAAGATTTGAGAATAAAATGTGTACAAATTGCTTTTTTAGCTTTTCCAATGATAGCTGCCCTTGTAAAAGCAACAACTGCTAAATAAATCAGGATTTATTCATGAGAATGCCCTTCTGCCTTACTGTAACAGCCTTTTTTGCCAACTGATGTGTTAAGCTCTTTTAACAAGTGTTTATGCCTAAGTGTGAAAATTGCCTAGTAACCAATTCAGTGATAGTTTCAGTCTTTTTCATCGCCAGGTGCTATGCCTCAAGAACTTTTGGTAATCGTTGTGATAAGCACTTTTGTTTAGGTGTGAAAACTGCCTCATCAGCTGCTAATGTTTGAGCTTTGTGATACTTACAATTCAACCCATTTTTAATATGTGCACAAATCCCACACAACTCTTGTCTCTAATGGAAACGCCATCCCTAAAGAAGAAATATGTGCCTTTATATGACACCTTTCATGACCTCAGGGCATCCCAAAGCACTTTAAGGCCAGTAAAAAAACACTGAACAGGCTGAGGTCCTTTTCTCCAGAAAAGAAAATAAACTGAGAGGAGACCTAATAGAGGTCTTTGCAATCATGAAGGGGTTCAATAGGATATATATACACAAAAGTTGCTTCTACTTTTAGTTGATCCAAAGTTAGGCGATATAAATGTTAGACAGTCACTAATAAATCCAACAAGGAATTCAACAACAACTTTGATTTATATAGCATGAAAGTGCACGTGGGAATGGAACAAAAGGATATGCTGATATAGAGTGATGTGAAGTAAGTGGGAGGAGGTTCGTATTGTTATAATCCTGGTAGAGACCAGTAACATGTGTTTTGGGGAATTCAAAAACCCATGTATTTACCAAAAGAATGAAGCTACGAGGTTTAAAACCAAAGAATCTAACTACACCAAAATCAAAGAAAATGAATCCTAATAACTACACTCTACCTTAAATGGTCAGTTACATTGAATGTACAATGAAATCAGTTACTTATAATCAGAATCAAACTCCTCACATCCAACTTTCCTGTTACACCCATTAGCCTTACACCCCAAAAACTCAAGTCAGATACTGAAAGGGCGTCCCAATGTCATTGTGCACTCGTGTGATATTTCGGTCAGCAGGCACACGCAGGAGTAGGCAGCACACCCGCTGTCAATTAAAAGGTCTATTAAGGCCATTAAAAAGGTAATTGAATTAAATTT
The DNA here is from genome assembly GCF_964194155.1 of Cetorhinus maximus. Taxonomy (NCBI): domain Eukaryota; kingdom Metazoa; phylum Chordata; class Chondrichthyes; order Lamniformes; family Cetorhinidae; genus Cetorhinus; species Cetorhinus maximus. Next base: position 71,963,250 of record NC_135894.1, read on the forward strand.
TTTATTGCCCATCCAACCATATGGTTGGCAGGCAGGCGAAACGGCCAAGCGGCCTTTGCATTTTTTAGAAAACCTCATCCACGGGTTTCCCGACAGCAAATAAAAATTAAATAAAAATGTAAACATTTCATTAAGAACATGTCCCTGCTCATGTGACAGGGGACATGTTTTTTAACTATTTAAAATCATTTATTTTTATTTCTTAAAATCTTCATCTCCTTGAGGTAGCTCTGTGCCTCAGGGAGCTTTTCCAATGTGCGCTTGCACGCATGCGTGAAGTTGCGCGCTCACCCTCCTCACCCCACCCCTCCTCACACAGGCAGCGCTGAGCACTGCCGGGCGTGTTTCACACAGGGCAGGCCTTAATTGGCCCACCAGCGTGAAATCGCGGTCCGACCCTGATCACAGCCGGCGATCGGCTTTCTGGCCAGTCCCAATCGTCGCAGCTGAGCCCACCTGATGAGGGAAAAAGCCTGGCCATAGTTTTTTCCCCCAAGAGCACATGGGCAATCACAGCATAGAGCATAATTAATGGCATAGTCTAGTTAGGCAGAATGGCCTGTTTTTGTGCAATAAATTCTATGTAAAGCCAACTAAGTATTTTTTGAAGTGTAGTTGCTATTGTAATGTTTGAAGTGCAGCAACCAATTTGTGCGCAACAAGCTCCCACGAACAGCAATGAGAAAATGACTAGATAGTCTGTTTTACCGGTGTTGAGGAATTGAATTGCATTGAGGAATAAGTATTGGCCAGGAAGCTGGGAAGAGTGCTGCTGTTCTTTGAATAGTGCCATGGTATCTTTTATATCTGCCTGAGAGTAGGGGGACTCAGTTTAAAGTCTCATCCAAGACGCCACCTCTGACAGTGCCACATGCCTCAGTGCTGCACGGGAATGTCAGTCTAGACTTTGTGCTCTAGTCTCTGGAATAGGACTTGAACCTACAATCTTCTGACTCAGAGGTAAGAGTGCTACCACCTTGCCACAGCTGGGCAAAAAATGGTTCTTTCAGACATGAGACCCAAATTTAACTCAATAGTACCATTTTTTATTACATGAGAGTGCTCCCATTTTGGCACAGTCAGCAATTCTGCAACAGACACAAATCTATGTGGGGAAATGCATGGAAAAATAATTTAGATAGGTATTTACGCTTTGGGCGAATTTTCTATATAGACTTGAGCTGAGTAACTGAACAAAATAATTGAAAGTTCTATGAATGTATAAACTAACAATGGAATATTGTAGCGTTGAATTTAAATTTTCTAGAAATAACAGTTGTATATTACACATAAGAACATAAGAAATAGGAGCAGGAGTAGGCCCTCAAGCCTGCCCCGCCATTCATTAAGATCATGGCTGATCTGCCCCAGGCCTCAACTCGTCTTTCATGCCAGCTCCTCATAGTCCTCAACTCCCCAGTATTTCAAAAATCTTATTTACCTCCTCTTTAAATACTCTCAGTGATCTAGTCTCCAGGACAATCTGGGGTAGAGAATTCCAGACATTCACTACCCTCCGAGAGAAGAAATTCCTTCACATCTCAGTTTTAAATGAGTGTCCCCTTATTCTATAACAATGTCCCCTAGTTCGAGATTGCCCCACTAGTGGAAACATCTTTTCAACATCTACCCTGTCAAGCCCCCTCAGAATCTTGTATGTTTCAATAAGATCATCCCTCATTCTTCTAAACTAATGAATAAAGGCCTAAACTGTTTAGCCATTCTTGATAAGTCAACCCCTTCATCCCAGGAATCAGCCTAGTGAATCTCTTTTGAACTGCCTCCAATGCCAGTATATCGTTTCTTAAATACGGGGACCAAAACTGTACACAGTACACCAGGTGCAGCCTCACCAACACCCTGAGCAATCCCCTAGCAATACAGGCCAAATTTCCATTTGCCTTCTTAATTACTTGCTGCACCTGCATACTAACTTTTTGTGTTTCGTGCACAAGAACACCCAGATCCCTCTGTGCTGTGCTTTTTTTTGGAGTCTCTCTCCATTTAAATAATAGTCTGCCTTTTGATTTTTCCTACCAAAGTGCATGTCATCACACTTTCCTACATTAAACTCCATCTGCCAAGTTTTTGCCCATTCATTCAACCTATCCAAATCCCCTTGCAGATTCCTTATGTCTTCATCACAACATGCCCTCCCACCTATTTTTGTTGCATCAGCAAATTTAGATACATTACAATCTGCCCCCTCCTCCAAGTCATTTACTATAGATAGTAAATAATTGAGGCCCTAGGACTGATCCTTGTGGCACTCCACTAGTTACATCTTTCCAACCTGAAAAAGACCCATTAATCCCGACTCTCTGTCTTGTGTGTGTTAAACAAACAAGACCCAGGAGTTTGCTCTTTTGGCTTGTCATAATGGTATAGTTTAGGATGCCAATATTTGTTGCTGAAAGTAGCTGATACCGCTCACCATGGCATTCATAGATACTTTATTATTATAGCCACATCACAAATTCCAGAGACAATTTATCCAAGTCTGGCAATCAGCCAATCAAAAGGCTCATTGAGACCATGACTCATTACTGAGGTGACATATTCAGCCAGTCATCGACCCAAAATACTCAGCATGTGGGAGATCATACTGAAGAGAACTGGCACTGTACAATGACTTTCAAATCAACTTTTGCCAAACATTATAAAGTGGTGAGCAGTTTGAAAATGACAATTATAGTGTGACTGAGATTGATAATTATTCAGTAATATGTTTCCCTGTCTATTTCTCCACTTTTCCCTTTGTTGTCCTGCAATACAGAAGCTAACATCATCCTTCAAGAGCCTTGGATGACTAAATTACCTTTGCTGAAAATGACTGGAAGTGTGCATGCTTACATGTTAAGGGATCTATCTGTGGCTAGCTTTCATCTTCGAACCAAACTGGTTTAACTAGGGATGTCCAGTTGTTTTGTTTTTGTAGACCAAATGTGTGTTTACCATGGAACATTGGGGACACATATGATGTGCATATATTTCAAATTGCTAATACAAACGGAGTTATGGTTTATGTGAAATAAAAGCAAAATATTGCAGAAGCTGGAGATCTGAAATCAAACAGAAAGTTACGAAGAGTCCTATTGGACTCGAAATATTAGCTCTGTTTCTCAATCCACAGATGCTGCCAGACCTGCTGTGTTTTTCCAGCAGTTTCTGTTTTTATTTAGGATTTATTTGTCCTTTCCAAACCACCAGGCCTGTAAAATTCAAACAGGATAAAACAGTGAGTAAAACATAGGTCAGAGTTGTCTTGTTTTTAAAGGCTAGATACATTTATAGAACTGTATATTGCAAGCCATATATGAAACATAATTTAGACACCTCTGGGCTGGATCAAAAGTCACAAATTAACTGTTAAGGAAATTTTTAATTGAAACTGAGATTCAAGTTGGGGCTCCTTGTTAGAAAGTTCAGGTCTCTTTAGTGTTGTAATTTCATAATTTTCTTTGGTTATTCTGCTTACTGCCATTTTGAGAATTTATCAATATCCTCATTTGGAGCTGGTGATCAGTATCTCAGGGATAGTAATTACCTTAATAATAACCAAATGAACCACTGCCCTTTCTGTATCAACTCAAAGAATTTTTTGTATTGTAGAAAAAATTTCTGCCAAATTATTTGACCACAGATTTGGAAAGAGCAATGTATAGATCTCCTACTGACTTCCTTCACAAAGACAGTTTGTGAAATTAAATTATGTCCGAGGAAGATCTTGCCAAATAGAAATGATGTAGCATTCAACTAAAATGTCTCAAGGCTCAAATGCCATGTCAAAAATTTAAAATTACCTCAGACACTGACAAAACAATTATCTGTAAAGCTCTTTGTTGAATTCATATTTTGTGGACTGTTTTGTCCAGGTATACGTTTTATCCTTGGGCACATCATGGAAAAGAGAAGGGGAGTGGGACTAGTTGGATAACTCCACCAAAGAACCAACATAGGCATGATGGATTGAATGGCTTCCCCTTGTGCTATTTCATTCAATGATTCTATGATGGGTGACTAGGTCAGTGAATGATCCAGGCCTTTCAATTCATTCATCTGTTTACTGTCTGTTACCTGTGGATTGTTCATTCTTCTTTTTTCCTTACAGACACATGTAATGGGTTAATTTATTTCATTTGAATAAAAAGCTGCCAGCAGGGCATTGCAAACAATCTTTCAGTTCCAAAATGACATTGATGTCAATTGATTTATGGACAAGTTGAATTCTAGAAAGAACCTGAGGTATACACAATGCTGAAGAGCTTGCATAGTAATCTGGAGCAGGGTGAATTTCTCCAAAATGATTACAGTTCCAGTAAACTTGACAACATACACATGTAAAATTTTTTAAAAAGCTATCAACTTCTCAAGTACAGTACCATAAAATATGTTTTTAAATGTAATAAAAAGCCCGGCTGTTTAATGAGTGAATATGCAAAAACTTATCATTGGTAAACACCAGTCCTCAGAAAAAATAAATAAATAAAACAGAGAAAAAGCAATTCAAAGGGTCGACTCCCAACACATGGCTCAAGTGCAAATTTTAACCTGCAATTTCAAACCTAGGATATTTTCCAACATTACCAGCCTGCACAGGTGCTTAACAATGGCTGGATTCCTCTTCACGGCAAATAACTTTTTTTAAAAACCAAAAAGCTGTGGATTCTGGAAATCTGAAATAAAAAAAAAGGTGTTATGATTCCCAGCTGAGTTGACCACTGGACAAGACTGATCCCAGGGTGGAACCCAGCTTGATAAATCCTAACTTTTATTTGTTTGATTAGTGCAGAGTGGCTATTGAACAGAGTCACTGAAGTCAGCTGATGAACTTTTATCAAAAAAAAACATTTATCCAACAAGAAAAGAAGAATTATATTACAATACTCCTTCACCCACAACTATACCTTTACAGATATATACAGATTTGTAAGGACAACCCAAGTTACAAAAGCTATCTTATACGTTAATGTTCACAATAACTACACAGTCCATGTACACCAATGGCACCCTGTGGTCAGACACACCACACTCTGAAACCAAGCGACAGACGTCACCTCACCCAGATGCTATGCATCTCTCCTCAAATCTCTCCCAACCGCTTATCCTACCATGAGCCAATCAGTCTCACTGAACTCCGTCTTTCACATGAGGGTTTCCAATCTCCACTCTCCAAGAACTCGCTTTGGAATCTTCTCTCAAACCAACACTTTCTCTCAGACACCTTCCACAAGGGTTCACCTCCAGGATTTTGAACTCTCCTTCTGATGTTCCTCTTTCCTGGGTCACTGCATGCATTCAAGCTGTCTTCCATGCACTCGCTGTCACAAACTCAGCCATCAACAGTACACCACTGTTTCACATGCCCATGGCAAAGAGTTATAGACCTTCAGTCATCTCTTTGGACTTTCTTGCCTCCTGCAAACTGTTCTTGCTTTAGATCTGCTTTCTGCAGCTTTTGTCTCTTTAAATATGAAGCTTACAGCCTTTCTCTCTGCCCCTCACTCTCAACAGGACCTTTTCCAGGTTCCTGTCCTTCCTTTGACTAGAAGGTCTTCTTTAGGCTTTCCCCTCTTCCACTCCCCTGGATTTTTGGGGTTTTTCCTTAGCTTGGGGCTTGCTATCTGTCCCCTTTGCGCCAGTCTCTCCTGGCAGCAACTTTCATAAAATACCAACTGAACTCCACAGCTTTCAAATCAAAACTGCTGTTTCTCTTCTTCTATGTGTGCCTGTGGGAGGGACCTGCCTCCCTGGCCCCCTGTTGCTAGGCAACGGTTCAATTCTTCTACCCTTGTTTGTTTACCTTAGCTGCAACAGTTGTAAAAAACCTCATTAGAAATGCAAGCACCATTTTAAAGTGAAACTAAAACTCCATTTGACCTTTCTTAACACACAGGTACAGAAATACAAATCCAACTTAAACATTAAAGCTAAAACTCATTTCTAACACCAGCAAATACCTTATAACTTACTTAAATTATCTCTATTTCCTAACACAGAAAACATTAGAAACATTTAGCACTCTCCACAGATGCTGCCTGACCTACTGATTAAAACAGAATATGCTGCAAACAATTTTGGAATAACTGTCAATCCGAATACGAATGCCATTATACCTCTACTCAAAGTCACTTTTGGTGATGTGTTAATTGAGGGTTGTGGTCATGGCTAGAGTGTGTTCTTCGCCAAGGAAGTATGTAGTGTCATGCCCAGTACAGGCATATCCTATTCAGAACTTTCAGACAATACCTGTAAAAATTAGACACAAACAAACAGATAAGATGGCTGACGCAAATCATGTAACTGTTGGCATTTTGACTCCAGGCAGTATCAATTGTCTGGTGTATATCTAATTAAATATGGACACTGGTGAGGATACCTTACAAACATTTGTAGAATTCACATTTCTCTTTGTTTAAGGATGGGCCAACACCTAAAGACAATGGAGTTTCCAGACTGCCTGTCTCCAGGTTTCATACTGGAGAAAAGGAAAGATCGAAACTCAAAGACCCCATATCAACTTTCCATTGTATTATAACAGCCTCCTTCAGCCAAACTAGACTGGCTGGGCCTCAGGATTGTTAACCCAGGGGTCAGGTGATCACAGCTGCTTTCAGGGATATCGAGCGATTTCAGTTTACCACGGGCATCGTTCTATAGCTGAATATCGAGCGGGCTGCTTTGTCCTGGACGGCGTCAAGCTTCTTGAGTGTTGTGGGAGCTGCGCTCATCCAGGCAAGTGGGGACTATTCCTTCAAATTCCTGAATTGTGCCTTGAAGATGGTGGACAGGTTTTGGGGTGTCAGATGAGATCATTTTTGGGGGAGTCAGGTCAGATCATTGTAAGGTGTGAACAAACTGAATAAAGACTTTTTCACATGTTTACTGCTTTACTGGGGTTTCAGTTGGTATTTGAATCTTGTTTTTGACGTAGACCGTGATTGTAAGCACACAGCGTTGCTGAGAGAGGCATTCATGTGGGAATGGGGCCTCCTTGGCTATTACGAAGCTCTGTTTAACACAAATCTGGAGGCGGATCCCCCGGGATTTGACTCATCGAGATTTTACCGCAATGTAATTTTCTATTTTAATCACACTCCATTAACTGTGTGAATGCAAATAATCTATTTCAGTAACAAGGTAGGAATATTAAAATGCTTATTAATCTATGTTCTGAATTTGAGCAGATTGTATTGTCCTGATTCAGAGCTATGTTTCCTTTTATTTGCTGTTAGAAAGATTGATAGAATTGTTACAGCACGGAAAGATGCCATTTGGCCTGTCATGTCTGTGCTGGCTCCCTGAAGGAACAATTCACCTAGTGTTGATAGAAATCATTCCAGTTCATATTTGTATGATTTAAATGTGCAGGAGTTGGCTGCAATTAATGATAACTGAATAGTGCAACCACAGTTCCATAATATCTAGATTGATCCTAGGAGCAAGCAAAGTAAATGATATATACTAAGATAAAAGCAAAATACTGCAGATGCTGGAAATCTGAAACAAAAACAAAAATAGCTGGAAAAATTCAGCAGGTCTGACAGCATCTGTGAAGAGGAAGACAGAGTTAACGTTTCGAGTCCGTATGACTCTTCATCAGAACACTGTAAATTCAGTCACTGATTTTAATGACTACAGTAGTTTCATAAATGGGAGGCAATGACATGAATGGTTGTATCAGTTTTTATAATTTTTCCTCAGAAATTGCTTTCTCTGATGTCTTAGTTTGTAATTGAACCAACCCCTCTGGAACAGAGCAATACAGAACAGAAAGCGTTTACTTCACTTCTCACTTTCAATCGAATTAGCTAACCTCTACCTGATAGGGTGGATGCTACAATTGAAAGAAACACTTGCATTTATATAGCACCTTTAGCGACTAAAGGACATCCCAAAGTACTTTGCAGCCAATAAAGTACTTTTGAAGTGTAGTCACTGTTGTAATGTGGGAAATGTAGCATCCAATTTGTGAACAACAAACTCCCACAAACAGCAATGCGATAATGGTCAGATAGTAAATATTTTTTATGATGTTGATTGAGGGATAAATATTGGTCAGGGCACTGGGATAGCTCTCCTGCTCATCTTTGAAAAAGTGCTCTGGGGTCTTTCACATCCATCTGTGAGGGAAGACAAAGCCTTAGTTTGATGTCTCATCTGTAAGATGGCACCTCTGATAGTCCAGCATTCCCTCATTGCTGCATTGGAGTGTCAGCCTTGACTTCTGTACTCAAGTCTGGGAGTGCCCCTTGAACCCACAACCTCTGACTCAGGGGAAAAAATGAGTTACAGCTGACTCAAATTGACCTCAGCATTTCTAATAAAAAAATCGAGAAAAGAAAATCACATAGAACTGCTACTTAAATCTGTCCATGGCCTTTCCCTACCTGACATCCAAGATCACATTGTTTACCCTTCTGTGTATCCCTCCTGAAGTCCATCACTTATAGCATAGCCTTCTTCAGTCATCCTGCCTTGCCCCACACATCTTTATTTGCAAAAATCTCTAACTTCAACGATGTCTTTGTTGCCTTTTCTTTGCAAACTCCTGCACCATGTATGGTGAGGTGAGGTAAGAGTGACTGCCCTTGACATCAGGGCAGCATTTAACTGAGTGTGGCATGAAGAAGCCCTAGCAAAACTGGGCTCAATGGGAATTGGGGGAAAACTCTCTGCTGGTTGGAGTCATACCTAACCCAAAGGAAGATGGTTGCGGTTGGCGGAGGTCTGTCATCTCAGTTCTAAGATATTGCTATCGCTGCAGGAGGTCCTCAGGATAGTGGCCCAACCATCTTCAGCTGCTTCATCAATGACCTTCCTTCCGTCATAAGGTAAGAAGTGGGGATGTTCGCTGATGATTGCACAATGCTCAGCACCATTCACGACTCCAGATACTGAAGCAGTTCATGTCCAAATGTAGCAAGACCTGGACAATATCCAGGCTTGGGCTGACAATGGCAAGTAACATTCGCTCCACACAAGTGCCAGGCAATGACCATCTCCAACAAGAGAGAATCCAACCATCACCCCATGACACTCAAAATATATTACCATCACTGAATCACCGCTATCAACATCCTGGGGGGTTACCATTGATCACAACTAAACTGGACTAGCCATATAAATACTGTGACTACAAGAGCAGGTGAGAGGCTAAGAATCCTGGGGTGAGTAGCTTATGTCTTGACTCCCCAAAGGCTGTCCACCAAGGCACAAGTCAGTAGTGTGATGGAATACTCTCCACTTGCCTGGATGAGTGCAGCTTCGACAACACTCAAGAAGCTTGATGCCATCCTGGACAAAACAGCCCTCTTGATTGACACCACATCCACAAACATTCACTCCCTCCACCACGAATGTATAGTGGCAGTAGTGTGCACCATCTACAAGATGCACTGCAGAAACTCACCAAGGCTCCTTAGACAGCACCTTCCAAACCCACGACCACTACCATATAGAAGAAGTGTAGTAGATACATGGGAACACCACCACCACCTGGAAGTTCCCCTCCAAGCCACTCACCACCCTGACACGGAACTATGTCACCATTCCTTCACTGTCGTTGGGGCAAAATCCTGGAACTCCCTCCCCTGCAGCACCATGGGTATACCTACACCACAGGGACTGGGGCGGTTCAAGTAGGAAGCTCATCACCACCTTCTCAAGGGCAATTAGGGTTAGGCACTAAATGCATGCCTAATCAGCGACGCTCAAACCCTATGAACGAATTAAAAAAAACTCCAGAATGTGCAGAGGCACAGGGAAGGGAAAGTAGAGCTTCTTTAAAGCAGAATTGCTTTTATTGGAACTGTTTTCAAGGATTTGGTGCAAGATCTTCTTTTTATTCTTGCATTAAAAACTCATGGATTGAATATGAAATAAGCATTCTCACGTATATTCTTTAATAACAAAGCGGGATAATTCTATGACCGGTGCTTCCCTTGCAACACGAGTGAAGCAGCTGCAGCTGAGGGAGTTTAAACTTCCCGCCTCAGTTGGGATTGGGCCAGCGCCAAACCGGAAGTCCTAGCTCCCATTGTTTACAACTCTACTCGTCATTCCATTGGTCCGCCTTTATGTAAATAAGAAGACATCACCTGACTTCCGCGTTTTTTATCAATGGAGCTCATATTTAAAGATCGCCCTGATCGGACATTTTCAAAGGCTTGAGATAACAAGTTTTAAACTTCAGCTTAATTTTAAATGCCTAACGGATGACCCAGAGACAGGCCGGGTGCTTGAGACGCAAATCACTCCGGTGCCGTTATCCTGACCCCGTCAATCATTAAGCAATTGGCTGCTGTGGGCCTGGGCTGCAGCAGCTCTCTTCCATTGGTCAAACGTGGCTGCCAATGTCCCAATGATAGCTCGCCGCCGGCTTTCCATAAATATGATTGGTCCTTTCCATTGTTCGATTAGTCGCCTGAAAAACCAATTAGAATTCCGCAGTGTCAGCAACCCCCCCCCACCCCCCCGCCTCAATCGGGGCAATGATTGGCTTCGCTGCGCTGTCAAGCTCGGAAAACCGCATAGGATTGGTTGCTAGGGTAACTGGGTGGACGGAGACGGTGGAGACAGCAGGCGGGGAAGAGGGCGGGGCATGGGGCAGGACCTTGCGACCGATTGGTGCAGGGGGGGGCTGTCCGTCTTGCGGCCGGGAGCTCCGCCCCCTGTGTTTTCCTGTGGCTCGGTGTGTGTTTGTGTGGAGTCCGAGTCGAGTCGTTTCGGGTTTGGTTTCCCGTTCGGGCCTTTTAAAAAAAAAATCCCACGCGCGCACACACATACACAGCCCAACTCCTCCTTCCTCTCAGAACATAACGCCTGCACATGGTGCAGTTAGACACTCCGGTACTCGGGTCCTGATCCCGCTCCTGCTCTGGAGGTTTTGATTGATTTCTGAGGGAGCGAAAGGTCCTTGTTTGTGTTTCCGAAGTAAAGGGGAGAGGAGAGGAAAAAAAAAAATACCCAAGAGAAAAGTGCCAAGTGAAAGAAGGGGTTAGGAACATGGCGGCGGCGCCGAGGAATCCACGTAGCAACGTAAAGAAGGGTCGGATCCTGGGGCTGATCGACGCCATCCAGGACGCGGTGGGGCCGCCGAAGCAGGCGGCCGACAAGCGGATGGTGGAGAAGACCTGGAAGCTGATGGACAAAGTGGTGAGGCTGTGCCAGAACTCCAAGCTGCAGCTGAAAAACAGCCCCCCGTACATTCTGGACATCCTGCCGGACACTTACCAGCACCTCCGGCTCATCCTGTCCAAGTACGAGGACCGCATGCACGTCCTGAGCGAGAACGAGTACTTCAAGATCTACATCGACAGCCTGATGAAGAAATCCAAGCGGGCCATCAGGCTCTTCAAGGAGGGCAAAGAGAGGATGTATGAGGAGCAGTCTCAGGATAGGTAAAAAAAAACCCCAAAAGACAAATCACTATTATCATCATCACCATAACACTGACGACTCATGCTCTCCGCACCTTTCTTCCGATGCAAACCAGCATGCAACTTTTCTCAGTATTTGCAAGCATTTAAGAAATGTAATATTTCTTGTAATATGCCTCGACATAATTACTGTCATTCTGGTATTTTCCGTGTAGGTGTAGTTTAATAATCTAAATACCTGTAAACGAGTGGGCTCGGCAGTAGAAGTTGCACTGTCAAGAGTTTCAATCCCGTTAGCGTTTTGACCTTTTAAGATGGTGTTTTTCCCACTTAAAAAGAACTAAGCAGAAGTTATTCTCAATAAGTTATTGGAGTGGATTAGTAAGAAGTATCAAATCCATTAAATCGCTTACGGTAAATAGAAACCTGTTAATGGAAATTTGGCCAATTCCAAGTGAGCAGATGCTAAAATATAATGATGAAAGTAGCTAAGCTGAGCGAGATGTCAAAACTTTGCTTTATTTAGAGAAAAAAAAAATCCCTTTGTCCTGATTTTTGAAAAGGATATTATGGAAACCATTCTAGCGGCTGCAGAATTTCTTGGTAATCAGCTGCAAACTATAATAACGTCATGGTAGTTAAACTCTGAACGTCATCGCACAGCAACATTGTACGGATGGTCGGTGGTTGAACTGAAATGCTGCTGGCACAAGCCTGAATAAGCCCACTCTCATAAAAATGTTGTTATTATGCAACAGCACTTCCAGGAATGATTCTGACTCGAGTCCTACTCGCGGTTTCCGTCGACGGTTATAAATTGAACTTGTTCTTTGTGGCTTGATGCCATCCGAACTGTTAAACGAGATTTGTACTCGGTACAGTTGATTTCAGTTAGCAAATTGGCTATTTTAATGGTGTGTTGTCTGGTTTAGTAACTTTGCAACTTTATTTGTAACTCTAGCCAAAGAGAATCCAGTGCGATACAAGAGCGACAGTTTTTCTCCACTAAGATAAAAGCAAAAAACTGCGGATGCTGGAAAGCCAAAACAAAAATAAACATACCTGGAAAAACTCAGCAGGTCTGATAGCATCTGCGGAGAGGAACACAGCCAACATTTCGAGTCCGTATGCTGAGTTTTTCCAGGTATTTTTATTTTGGTTTTAGTTTTTCTCCACTGCTCATGTTAAATGTGGAGGTGATGTTTATACAACTGGTGTTCAGCATTTCTTGTTTTAGCTGCCATTGAAGCAATTCTAATTACTGGAAACAGGAAAAAAAAAACTTGTTTTGTCACATGTCAACGTGGCTCAGTGAGTAACATTTTTCTCAGCCTTATTCCCTGAGTCAGAAGATCATTCATGTGTTCAAGCCATACTGGATTTGAACATATGATTGAAGCTGATAGTTCATTACGGTGCAGTTGTTGGAAATGCCATCTTTTGGATGAGATGTTAAACTAAGACTCCATCAGGAGGAGATAAAAGACTTCATTGCACTTTTTGAAGAAGAACAGCTGGGAGTTCTCCTGGTGTTCTGACCTTCGACCACTCTTCAACCAATATGACTGAAACACAGATTATCTGGTCATTAGTCTCATTGTGCAAAAGATCCCACAAACAATGTGTTTGCCTACAAAATAACAGCAGTGACTACACTTAAAAAGTAATTAATTGTGGCTGTGATGTGCATTGGGGCACCCTGAAGTTTTGAAAGGCACTATACAAGTGTAAGTTCTTCTGTTCCTTCTATTAATTACAGTAACAGCTAAAAAGAATCATTTTTTTTAAAATTGAGAAACCTTGTTAAAGGGCCAAGGCTCGTAGTGCCGAATGCCAGTGAGGTCGAAACAATAGTAAAGGTGGAATAAATGAAGGTGCAGCAATTTAGGCGATGCAAAGGTGAAGGTTTGAAAAGCCTCTAGATTGAAGCAAAAAGGGAAAACTGAGTTAGCTAGGGAGTTGTGCAGACTTAATGATGAATTAGAGTAGAAGACAGTGTATCCCAAATGACAGATTTTGCCAGAATGCTACACTAGCTCTAGAAAGTCCTGAAATTATAAGCCTGCCAGAAGAGAAAATGTTCAGGAGTGAACTGTCATCAGAATAGATTAGGATCTCTACAAACCTTTTAGCAAAAGTTACATAAGGAAAATAATCAGATTCTTAAAATAACAAATTGGTTACACATGCATGATTTTAATATGTATCTAGCTTTTCACTTCAAAAGTTTCACCGAGTTATGTGACGTATTAGTTTTACTCAGGCTTTCTGTAATACTGCAATTCCGGACATGTACAGCATACAAACTCCTTATCCCCAAATAAGGAAAAAGAAACAATAAGTGATTTCCTGCCTCTAGCTCATACCTGGACATTTGTTTACACTGTTTTGGGAGTAAAAGGTAGGAACTGGAAAAAGGAAGTTAAACATCTTGTTATTTTTGCTGAAAAGTATATGTTAAAAAGTTTTGTTTGCACAGCAAGTAAACACTTTCCTTTGGAAGGAGAAAGAATAGCCATAGCTTGGAAAATCTAGTGCTGTAATTAACTTGAATTTAATAAACACCAGAAATAAAAATACTTTGCAGCAATGATTCATCATTATTTAATGTAGATTTTCTTCAGATTCCTGCTGAAAGATAGACTCACGTACAGGAAAAAGGAAATGCACAATTTAAGCAAACAGTCTAAAATAAACCTCTGTCCTGTAGCAAGCTTTAGTATGGGAAGGCGGGGGTGGGGAGATGAGGGAAGGGATAAAAGGGAAAAAAAAGAACAATGCTTTATCCCTTGGATTTTTCTAGAAGAGTAGAATAGTTTGAAACTTGTTGATAAACCTTTTGAATTGGAGATGGACCCGTTAAAATAAATGAAATCTAATGCAAACCAGACAGAATCCACTTCTTTTTTATACCCATAATGTGGCCCCAAGAAAAGGATGTTATTACCGAGCGGATGTAGTCATTATGAGCTGTACTGCTGACAGTCAGATGTGAATTGCCTGAAAGAAATGCATCCTCCTGAAGTTTGGATGGTTTGCTTTAAACTTTTCCCAAATGTTTAATGAGGAATGCCGCCAGAATATTTTTATTGCTGTTCAGGGCACAGTCTGTAACATTTTAAGCAATATTGTCAAGCAACATTTGAAAGCATCGTCTTTATTTGATAATTTGCAAACCTGGATGATTTTAATATAAAAATAGAATATTGAATTTCAGTATCACTAAATTTTTTGCTACGGGTCATGATGCCAAGCAACATCTTGCTTGTGATTACATTTTAGAAATATTGCAAAATGGACTAATGGGTTGCGGGTTTATTTAATATTCTCCACACACTGAACTAATTTCAGTCGTTCCAAGTAGAGGCCAAGCTTTGCCCTACAGGAAGGTGGTGGGGGTGGGTGCTGGGGTGTGTGGATGTGGGGAACAGTGTGTTGCTTTGGAGGTGCGGGCATGGTGGCAGGGCATCTAGAAGGCTGCTTCATTAAGTTTATGGAAACTAGTGTAATTCAGCTTCCTACAAGCATTGTCTTGCCTCCTTGGGCTGGAGATCAAGAAAAGGCAAAGTAACAGTGCTGAATTGCAACTCCACTAACATCCTTTCCCCCAGCCAAATGAGCTGCACAGAAGCTGGGAGTTATGTAGCCTAGCAACTCTGCAGAAGGTCAGAAGTGAAGGCAGGTGGGCCTCGAATGTCCCGCAGGCTGTATTTTGAGCATACTGCTCTATCCCATAAGGTGCTTTTAATTTGGTGTGGCGACTTAGGGAGAGCTTTGCTTTACTGCTCTTCCTCCAGTTTTCTTTAAATACCTGCTGCTGTTTTAAATCAGACGCTGGGCAGAAGCAGAGTTAATACATCTGTCAGAAACTTCAAAACCTGCCAGAACAAGGTGAGTTAGGCCATTTATGTTCCCAAAGGTGGCAAAATGGGGGTTTGTCAACTTTACTTTTACAGTAATAATAAATTATATTAATATAGCACTCTGGCACAGGAGGACATTTTGATGTTTTATATTAAGGAAAGAAAGGACTTGATAAATGACATATGATAAACTTCTCGTAATTTGATGTACAGAAGCATTTTGTTATGCTGGATATAATGCTTTGTATCAGTAAGCTGTCTTCTGTCCTGCCCTATGTATGAAACTGAAGTGCTCCTCTGTTACTGCTTAGAAGTGTGAACTAAACAGGAACCAAGATACGATAAAATTGCCTGAGCCCAAATTTGATTTTTTTAAATTTGTGCATTACAAAACTTATGAAATCTGTATTCTGTTTTATATCGACTAGGTTTTATATTTTACATAGAATTTACAGCACAGAAACTGGGCATTCCGCATGTTTTTATGCTGGTGTTTATGCTGCCTCTGAGCTTCCTCTATTTGGGTGTATAGGGCATAATTCCAAGATTTGCAGATGACATGAATCTTGGAAGTTAGCAAGCAATGAAAAAGCAGTACTGGTAATAGACCTCAAGGGGATGTTGACAAGCAGGTGGAATGGGCAGACACATGGCAGATGAAATTCAATACTACATTTCGTAAGGAAGAATGAAAGACAATACAAGCTGAATGGTACAATTTTAAAGACGGTGCTAGAACTGAAAGACCTATGGGTGTTTGTGCACAGATCTTTGGCAGGACAGGTAGGGGATTCTCGGCTTTATAAATAGAGGCATGGTGTACAAGAAGCCAGGAATTTATGCTAGACTTATGTAAAATGCTAGATCAGCCTCAGTTGGAGTATTTTGTTCAAAAAAGGTTGTAAAGATAAACCCAAACAGCTACAGGCTAGTCAGTTTAACCTCTGTGGTGGGGAAGTATCTAGAAATGTAATATGGTACAAAATTATTTGTCACTTGGACAAATGCAGGTTAATTAAGGAAAACCAGCATGGATTTGTTAAGGGAAAGTAGTGTTTTGTCAAACATGTTGGAGTTTTTTGATGAGGTAACAGAGAAGGCTGATGCAGGTACTCTTGTTGATGTGTACTTGGGCTTCCAGAAGGCATTTGATAAAGTGCCACAGAACAGACTTGTTAGCAAAGTTATAGCTCATGGAATAAAAGGGACAGTAGCAACATGGATATGAAATTGGCTGAGTGACAGGAAACAGAGTAGTAGTTCATGGATGTTTTTCGGACTTGAGGAAGGTTTGTAGTGAAGTTCCCCGGGGACCCTTTCTCTTCTTGATGTATATTAATGACCTAGATCTTAGTGTACAAGGCAAGATTTCAAAATTTGCAGATAATACGAAACTTGGAAATATTGTGAGCTGTGAGGAGGATGATGTAGAACTTCAAAAGGACATCGGTTGGTGGAATGGGCCGACAAGTGGCGGATTAAATTTAATGCAGAGAAGTGTGAAGTGATTCATTTTGGTAGGAAGAACACAGCAAGGCAATATAAAATAAAGGGTACGATTCTAAAGGACACAAAGGAGCAGAAGGACCTGGCTGTATGTGTGCATAAATCATTGAATGTGGCAGGATGGGTTGAGAGAGCGTTTACTAAAACATACAGCATTCTAGGCTTTATTAATAGGTGCATAGAGTATAAATGCAAGGAATTTGATAAACTTAAATGGAACACTGTTTCAGTCTCAACTGAAGTATTGTGCCCAGTTCTGGGTGCTGCACTTTAGAAAAGATATGAAGGCATTGGAGAGAATGCAGAAAAGATTCATAAGAATGGCCCCAGGGATGAGAAACTTCAGTTACATAGGTAGATTAGAGAAGTTGGGACTTTTTCCTTGGAGAAGAGAAGGTTGAGAGGAGATTTGACAGAGATATTCAAGTCATGAGGGGTCTGGACAGGGTAGATAGGGGAAAAACTGTCCCCTTTAGTGGAAGGATTGAGAATGGGAAGGCACAGCTTTAAGGTAATTGGCAAAAGAAGAAATGGTGATGTGTGGAAAAACTTTTTCATGCAGCGTGGGAGCTATTGCCTGGGAGTGTGGTGGAGGCAGGTTCAATTGAGGCATTCAAGAGGGAATAGGATTGTAATCTGAAAAGGAAGAAAATGCAGGGTTATGGGTAGAAGGTGGGGAAATGGCAATAAGCAAATTGCTGTTACGTGAGCTGGCACAGACACAATGGGCCAAATGGCCTCCTGCTGTGTTGTAATAATTCTTTGATTGTAATTTTTGTCCAATCCTAGGCATCAAAATTTAGGAAGGATGTGAAAATTTTGCAAAAGATACAGAAGTGATTTGCCAGAATGGTTCCAGAAATGATGATTACAGTTATGTGGTAGACTAGTGAAACTGGGGCTGTGTTCCTCAGAGCAAAGAAGGCTAAGATGAGACTTGAAAGAAGTGTTTAAGATCATGAAGTGTTTAGAAAGAGCAGAAAGTTTTGCTTGTGTAACTAAATGCTCTCAGAATTGGATATTTTGTGCCAATGAAAATAAGCAGAGTACGTATAATTTAGGTGTTATTACAACTGGATTTTGAACTTGTATGGTGGAGTTGTGAAAATTACACTACCGGTTAAGTCCGTGTTACTTAGTAATACATTCGTTTATAAGTGTGGACAGAACTTTACAGCAAATTTGTGCAATATTCACTTTGTGTACATTACTGTGTAGGCTGAAATGAGAAGCAAGCTAGCACACAAAAGCACAAAGCGTGCTAACTTTCTTCACCCACACGCTGGACGCATCACGCTGACCTTTTGGACTTTAGTGGGTGCTTGGAGCTTATAGCCTCTGCTCAACAAGTGGATGGAAATCATCGCACCAGGCAAACAAATGGGGGGAAAAATAGGATGCCAATTTTTCAATTGACAAGCTGGAACATCAGGACCATGTGCATGGGAGTGCAGCTGGTCGAAGACGCATGCAAGACAATTGTTATCGACATGGAATAGATAGGCTGAACATTGCCATAGATTCCCAACGAGAGACTGGGACTCACCCTGCAAGAGACTGGGCTTGCAGAGAGTCTATAAATGAAAGAAAAACATTACACATTCATCTAGCAGGGGAAGAGTTAAGTGGAAACGAGTGAGCAAGGTGTAGGCTTTGCTATAAAGAACTCTGTACTCTTGGTGATAGCACCTCTTCCTCCCCACAAATGGTTCAGAGCGTGTTCTTTCCATTTTTAAAAATTCATTCACGGAATGTGGGCTTCGCTGGCTGGGCCAGCATTTATTGCCCATCCCTAATTGCCCTTGAGAAGGTGGTGATGAGCTGCTGCCTTGAACTGCTGCAGTCCATGTGTTGTAGGTACACCCACAGTGCTGTTAGGAATGGAGTTCCAGGATTTCGACCCAGCGACAGTGAAGGAACAGTGATATATTTCCAAGTCAGGATGGTGAGCAACTTGGAGGGGAACTTCCAGGTGATGGTGTTCCCATTTATCTGCTGCCCTTGCCCTTTTAGGTGGTAGTGGTTATGGGTTTGGAAGGTGCTGTCGAAGGAGCCTTCGTCAATTCCTGCAGTGCACCTTGTAGATGGTACACACTGCTGCTACTGTGCGTCGGTGGTGGAGGGAGTGAATTTTTGTGGATGTGGTGCTAATTAAGTGGACTGCTTGTCCTGGATGGTGTCCAGCTTCTTCAGTGTTGTAGGAGCTGCACTCATCCACACAAGTGGGGAGTACTCCAT
The DNA here is from genome assembly GCF_964194155.1 of Cetorhinus maximus. Classification (NCBI taxonomy): domain Eukaryota; kingdom Metazoa; phylum Chordata; class Chondrichthyes; order Lamniformes; family Cetorhinidae; genus Cetorhinus; species Cetorhinus maximus. The sequence continues at coordinate 71,982,238 of NC_135894.1, forward strand.
CACATTCCTGACTTGTGCCTTGTAGATGGTGGACAGGCTTTGAGGAGTCGGGAGGTGAGTTACTCGTCGCATGATTCTTCGCCTCTGACCTGCTCTTGTAGCCACAGTGTTTATATGGCTAGTCCAGTTCAGTTTCTGGTCAATGGTAACCCCCAGGGTGTTGATAGTGGGGGAATTCTGTGATGGTAATGACATTGAACTTAAAGGGGCGATGGTTGGATTTTCTCTTGTTGGAGATGGTCATTGCCTGACACTTGTATGGCGTGAATGTTACTTGCCACTTGTCAGCCCAAGCCTGGATATTGTCCAGGTCTTGCTGCATTTGGACATGGACTGCTTCAGTATCTGAGGATTCGTGAATGGTGCTGAACATTGTGCAATCAAAAGCGAACATCCCCACTTCTGACCTTATGATGGAAGGAAGGTCATTGATGAAGCAGCTGAAGATGGTTGGGCCTAGGACACTACCCTGAGGAACTCTTGCTGTGATGTCCTGAAGCTGAGATGACTGACCTCCAACAACCACAACCATCTTCCTTTGTGCTAGGAATGGCTCCAACCAGTGGAGAGTTTTCTTCCTGATCCCCATTGACTCCAGTTTTGCTAGGGCTCCTTGATGCCACACTCGGGCAAGTGCTGCCTTGATGTCACCTCTTGAGTTCAGCTCTTTTGTGCATGTTTGAACTAAGGCTGTAATGAGGTCAGGAGCTGAGCGACCCTGAAGGAACCCAAACTGGGCATCAGTGAGTAAGTTATTGCTAAGCAAGTGCTGTTTGATAACACTGTTGATGACCCCTTCCATTACTTTACTGATGACCAGGAGTAGACTGATGGGGGCGGTAATTGGCTGGGTTGGATTTCTCCTGCTTTTTGTGTACAGGACATACCTGGGCAATTTTCCACATAGCCGGGTAGATGCCAGTGTTATAGCTGTACTGGAACAGCTTGGCTAGGGACACAGCATGTTCTGGAGCACAAGTCTTTAGTACTATTGCCGGAATATTGTCAGGGCCCATAGCCTTTGCAGTGTCCAGTACCTTCAGCTGTTTCTTGATATCACCCGGAGTGATTCGAATTGGCTGAAGACTGGCATCTGTGATGCTGGGACCTCCGGAGGAGGCAGAGATGCATCATCCACGCGGCACTTCTGGCTGAAGATTGTTGTGAATGCTTCAGCCTTATCTTTTGCACTGCTGTGCTGGGCTCCTCCATCATTGAGGATGGGGATATTTGAGGAGTCTCCTCCTCCAGTGAGTTGTTTAATTGTCCACCACCATTCACGACTGGATGTGGCATGATTGCAGAGCTTAGATCTGATCCATTGGTTGTGGGATCGCTTAGCTCTGTCTGTTACTTGCTGCTTATGCTGTTTGGCATGCAAGTAGTCCTGTTTTATAGCTTCACCAAGTTGGCACCTAATTTTTAGGTATGCCTGGTGCTGCTCATGGCATACGCTCCTGCACTCTTCATTGAACTAGGGTTGACCCCGTGGCTTGATGGTAATGGTAGAGTGGGGGATATGCCAGGGCATGAGATTACAAATTGTGATCGAGTACAATTCTTCTGCTGCTGATGGCCCACAGTGCCTCATGGATGCCCAGTTTTAAGTTGCTAGATCTGTTCGAAATCTATCCCATTTAGCACGATGGTAGTGCCACACAACATGATGGAGGGTATCCCCAATATGAAGGCGGGACTTCGTCTCCACAATGACTGTGCGGTGGTCACTCCTATCGATACTGCCATGAACAGATGCATCTGTGGCAGGCAGTTTGGTGAGGATGAGGTCAAGTATATTTTTCCCTCTTGTTGGTTCCCTCATCACCTGCCGCAGACCCAGTCTAGCAGCTGTCATTTAGGATTCGGCCACCTTGGTCAGTAGCGGTGCTACTGAGCCACTCTTAGTGATGGACATTGATGTCCCCAACCCAGAGTACATCCTGTGCCCTTGTCACCCTCAGTGCTTCCTCCAAATGATGGAGGAGCACTGATTCATCAGCTGAGGGAGGGCGGTAGGTTTCCTTGTCCATTTTTGACCTGATGCCATGAGACTTCATGGGATCTGGAGCGGATGCTGAGGACTCCCATGGCAACTCCCTCCCGACTGTACACCACTGTGCTACCACCTCTGCTGGGTCTGTCCTGCCGGTGGGACAGGACATATCCAGGGATGCTGGTGGTTGAGCCTGGGACATTATCTGTAAGGTATGGTTCTGTGAAGATGACCATGTCAGGCTGTTGCTTGACTAGTCTGTGAGACAGCTCTCCCAATTTTGGCATGTTAGTAAGGAGAACTTTGCAGGGTCGACAGGGCTGCGATTGCCGTTGCCGTTTCCAGTGCCTAGGTCGATGCCGGGTGGTCCGTCTGGTCTCATTCCTTTTTTGTGCCTTTGTAGCACAAAGGTTTGTTACAACTGAGTGGCTTGCTCGGCCATTTCAGTGGGCACTATGAGTCAACCACATTGCTGTGGGTCTGGAGTCACATGTAGGCCAGACCAGGTAAGGACGACAGATTTCCTTCTCTGAAGGACATTAGTGAACCAAATGGGTTTTTAACAGCAATCGACAATGGTTTCATGGTCATCGTTGGACTTTTAATTCCAGATTTTTATTGAATTCAAATTTCACCATCTGCTGTGGTGGGGTTCGAGCCCAGGTCCCCAGAGCATTATCCTGGGTCTCTGGATTACTCGTCCAGCAACAATACCACTATGCCATCACCTCCCCATTTGCCTCGCAAATCAAACGGGGGCAGTTAACCTCATCTGTATCTATGCTTCAAAGCTGTGCTCCATAACAGAGGCAAAAGACCAGTTCTATGAGGAGCTTGACTCTTCTATCATCAGAATCCCTGAGTCAGAACATTTTTACCTACTTGGGGATTTCACTGCAAGAGTGGGTACAGACCACAAGGCATGGCCCTCCTGCCTTAGACATGATGGCCTGGGAAAGATATGAGAACAGACAGAGACTACTTAAGCTTTGATGCTACCACGAGTTTTGTGTAACTAACACCTTCTTTCAGACCAAACCATGCCACAAGGTGTCCTGGAGACATCCAAGATCTGGGCATTGGCACCAGCTGGATCTGATCAACACCAGACATGACTCTCTGGGCAGCATTCTCAACACACACAGCTACCACAGTGCTGACTGTGATACAGATCACTCCCTGTGTGCACTAGGCTGAGGATACAATTCTTGAAGTTTTTAAATTCCAAACAGAAATGCTGTACTCATATTTCACCATCAGCTGTACTGTATACCCAGATAAAAACCAACAGATCCTCGACTCGATTTAACAGGCACTGTCTGGCAGTCTAACTGTGCCGAAGCAAAATTGAACATACTTTGAGACACCATCTATAATATTGCATTCTCAACATATGGGAAGCAAGAGCAGAAAAATGCTGCATGGTTCGAGGCTAATGTCACCATGATGGAACCTGTCATTGAAGCCAAGCAGTCCGCTCTCATTAATCACAAGAGATAATCCGAGTGGGAAGACTCTGAATACACTAAGAGCCACTTGAAGTAAAGTCCAATAGACTGCTAGGCAGTGCGCCAATGACTACTGGTTACAACTTTGCTAGAATATCAGATGCCCTTCGACACAGGGAATGCTAGGGGCAAATGTGTAGGGATCAAAAAGACAACAGATTTATCAGCAAAGAAAACAGTTTCAACAAAGAAAACAGAGGCAGGGGAGGTCATTACCGGCTGCAATAAATAGTTGGAGAGATGGGTGGAACACTGCCTTCCCCTAAGGGAGAACACTGTCACCAAGGAAGCTCGAGGCACCATAGAAAGCCTGCCTGTCATGGCAGAGCTGGATATTGAACTCAGTGGAGGGACTTGGCAAAGCTATTGTCTTGCTTGTCATCTACATGAACTGCAGATGCTTATCTGCCTCTGCTGGAGGGAGGGGGCAGTGTCCCAGGATATGCATGATGCCAAGATAGTGACTCTGTACAAGAACAAGGGCAACTGCAATGATTGGAACAACTAACAAGGTATCTCCCTGCTGAGCGTCATGACAAAAGTATTTGCCCGTGTTGTCCTTATCAGACTGTAGATATTAGCTGAACACATCTGCCTCAAATCCCAGTGTGGTTTCAGAACTGGAACATCTACAATTGATCTTCAGGCCAACAAATGCAAGAAAAATGGTGAGCACAAGAACCACTTGCCTTCATTAATCTCACCAAGGCATTCAACCATGTATCAGAGGCGGTTTATTTAAGCTGCTGGAGAAAATTGGCTGCCCGCTGAAGCTGCTCATTGTGACTTCCTCTTTCCATGACAACAGGATGGGCAAGGGTCAACTATGACTGGGCAACATGGGAACCATTCAAGATCTGCAGTGGGGGCAGACATATGTGTTCTGGCACTGACACACGTTTTGGCATATTCTTCACTTTGCTATCATATGCCTTCAGGTTATCTGTAGAGATAATTTCCAGACCTTATGTGAAACTATTCAGCCTTGCTTGCCTGAGATCCAAGACAAAGGCGCGCCAAGCCCTCATCAGAAAGTTGCATTACATTGACAACATCACATTAATATTCCATATTGAGGAACACCTTTAGTGGCAAATGGACACTGTTTCTCGTGCCTGTAAAGAGTTTAGTTTGACTAGCTTCAGGAAGACAAATGTCGTGCTCCAGGATGTTGCCAAACTGCCATCTGTCAGCATTGACTATGTAATGCTTAGGATTGTTGTTAGCTTCACATATGGAGGCTTCACAATCACCAGCAATCTTTTACTTGATGCTGAAATCCACATACACATTGCAAAAGCTGTAGCTGTTATGTCTAATCTGCATAAGAGGTTGTGGAACAACAACCTGACTGAGAACACCAAACTGCGAGTCTACCAAGCCTGTGTCCTTGGCACACTTATCTACAGCGGTGAGACCTGAACAACATATGCTAGTCATGACAAAAGGCTGAACTGTTTCCACCTTTGCTAACTCAGACCTATCCTTGGCATTTCTTGGTAGGACAAGGCTACCAACTGAGGTCCTGGAGCATACAAATTCCATCAGCTCACACTCATATTACTCAACCAACAACGTCTGCATTGGCTCAGCTGCGTTCATGGGATGGATGATGGCCGTATAACCAAAGACAATTCTGTACAGTGAACTGGCCACTGGGTCACTGGACGACCATGCCTCGCCTACAAGGACACATGCAAGCGAGATATGAAGATGGTGAATATTGACACTGATACTGGGAAACTGTCACTGGAGGCTGATGATTTGGAAGGGCATTGGAAGAAGCAAGCAGAAACAAATAGCTGGCCAAGAAGAGGGTCCAGAGAAAACATAGGCCAGCGAATCGTGCACCTTCCCAATCCACACTCTTCATATGCAGTGGAGACTGTCATGCCGGAGTGGGGCTCCTGAGCCACACCAGGTGATGCTCAACACAGAGTTGATGACCACAGCGCAAACCATAGCATTACAAGATGGAAGACCTGCCTGATTGAAAGTGAACATTTCTGTGCCGTTGGCCTTTTGTTTGTGAACGAAAGTGTTTTGTTTGAGGTGGGAGTGTTTAGGAGGAAACTTTGTGAATGTTTTGCAAAAGCATCCAGCTTATACTTATAGGCAGAATTTTTTTTAAAATTCTTTCATGGGATGTAGGCGTTGCTGGCAAGGCCAGCATTTGTTGCCCTGGAGCAGAGTGGCTTGCTAGGCCATTTCAGAGGGCAGTTAAGAGTCAACCACATTATTGTGGTCCTGGAGTGACATGTAGGCCAGAACCGGTAAGGATGGCAGATTTCCTTCCCTAAAGGACATTAGTCAATCAGGTGAATTTTTATGACAATCAATGATAGTTTCATGGTCATCATTACTGAGACTAGATTTCAATTCCAGGCTTTATTAATTGAATTTAAATTCCACTAGTTACCATGCTGGGATTTGAGCATCAACCTGAGCCTCTGGATTACTAGCCCAGTGACATTATTACTATTGCCACCATCTCCCTGGTCTACAGCCAGTTTACTGGAAAGCTAATGAACATGCAGTTCTTCAATTTCTGATTCTATCAACATAACGTTAATGTATTGTGAACACACGTGAAAGGATTTTTAAATTCATTGTACAGGATGTGTGTGTCGCCAGCTAGGCCAGCATTTATTGCCCATCACCTTCTCAAGGGCAATTAGGGGTGGTGAGCTGCCTTCTTGAACCGCTGCAGTGTAGGTGCTGTTAGGGAGGGAGTTCCAGGATTTTGACCGAGTGACAGTAAAGGAACGGCATCATGACGATGAGTGGCTTGGAGGGCAACTTCCAGGTGGTAGTATTCCCATCTGTCTGCTGCCCTTGTCCTTCTAGATGATAGTGGTTGTGCGTTTGTAAGGTGCTGCCTAAGGAGCCTTGGTGAGTTTTTGCAGTGCGTCTTGTAGATGGTACACACTGCTGCCACTGTTTGTCGTTAGTGGAGGGAGTGAATGTTTGTGGAAGTGGTGCCAATCAAGCGGGCTGCTTTGTCCTGGATGGTGTCAAGCTCCTTGCGTGTTGTGGGAGCTGCACTCATCCAGGCAAGTGAAGAGTATTCCACCACACTCCTGACTTGCGCCTTGTGGACAGGCTTTGTGGAGTCAAAGAACAAAGAAGAACAAAGAAAAGTACAGCACAGGAACAGGCCCTTCGGCCCTCCAAGCCTGCGCCGATCATATTGCCCGTCAACTAAAACATTTTGAAAGAACAAAGAAAAGTCAGGAGGTGAGTTACTTGCCACAGGATTCCCAGCCCCCCGACCTGCTCTTGTAGCCACTGTATTTATATGGCTAGTCCAGTTCAGTTTCTGGTCAATAGTAACCCACGCTTAATGGATCAAAATTCTGGTAGATTTTGGATGAAATCGGAGGTTTAACTCGGCTCAGTTTTTTTCTTAAGTCTATACAGAACAAGCCTTTCTATTGAATTTATATTTGTACTGCAGAATTGTGTACTATAATTGTGTACTATAGAAAGAAACCTGTAAATGTCACCTAAATTTTGGGCACATGTCCGTAAATTACACATTGTAAACAGATCTGTGGAGCAGCGTTGACGCTGAGGTTATCTAAAGATGAACTCTGAAATCGAGTATTACTGGCTGACTGAAATTATACTGCATTCTAGCTGGCACAGTTCAACCATCCTGAGATGAACTGTTTGATCAAATTCATGTTAAATATTTTTTAAATCATCCTTAAATATAGAAAATCTGGAATAGTTACTCAAAGATGCTACTCCAAATTCTGAGGCATGTTTCACATTTACTGCTTTTTGGTGTACCTTTTAAATTAAATTCACCCAATGAATAGCTAATGAAAATTGACCGATTTAAGAACCTAGTAACTTCTAATCTTTTAAAAATTAGACTGGCTCTCGCATGCAATTTGTTTACATTTCAAAATCTAGTGTATGTAACAAACTTACATGCACTGGGCTAAATTTATTGAGATTGCCTCAGTAAGCTGATGTTAATTTTGGTTAACGTATACGATGTTCTTACTGTGTTTGTATACCAGTTCTGCTCCAAGTGGCTGATTGATTACAGTAGGATGGTCAAATGAATTTGCTGCACTCGATGTAAAAATATATTTTTAAATCATTTTCTATTGTGCTATTTTTGATTCTGTAGCTAGTGAAATTGGCCCACCTTGTGTGTCTGTGTAACCCCCATCAGACTTCCACTGTTAATTGGCTATTGATCATGTGCTTTGACAGATTTCTTCAGTATTATTTGGTTGAGCAGATTAATTTGTCTGTGATCAATGAACTATCTTTAAAAACTACGTGCAAACTTTATTTTACTGGAACTAGTCTGGTGCCTCAAAATTTTACGTAATATTTTTCCTCTGAAGTGGTCATCACCTCAGTCTGTGTTATGTTACATAGAATTACGTGGAGTATACAGCATAAAGGAACCATTTGGCCCAACTGCCCTACACAAGCCTGCTTCCTGCTTTCTTCATATTTTTCTATTCCTTTCTCCCTCGTGCTTACCCAGATTCCCTTTTAAATGTATACAACTTGTCAAAATCCATCTCCATGTTGCTGTGTGTTTCATCTAGATTTAACGTATACTTAAGGAATAGGTACTGATGACATAGGACTATAGGTTTGACTACAGTGAAAATGCATCTTTGAATACCAGTGGAAGAGTTTGGAAGCGTCTAGGTGTTGGCTCTCGTTGCCAGTGTGGTGAGATTTGTGAATTTAAAGTGGAATGAGAGTACGTTATGTAGCCGAACTTGACAAAATTATATTCTCATTTACAAATGTGAGAGGAAGCTTACATTACATTTTATCCAGAGGCTTTTTGGTTTTGTTGAACAGCTTCAATTTTATGCTGATCTAAACCATAATAGGAGGAGTGGAGGAGGAGGAGGCTAATGATTTAATGCAGTTCTAATCTCTGATCAAACAAAATTCACTTAAAATAGGTCAACACTGTTGATATATAAATTGATTTGTGGCAATTTTCTGTCCCATTTGGGTTTTTACATGGTCTAAGACCGACAGTAGTAAACCTGACTGTTGAGATGCAGAAAATGCAGTTGGATGGGAACCAGATATATTCTGTTAAGTGAATGGTATTAAAGCCCTAGCACATTTGGAAGCCACAGAAATTTAAACTCCAGTGCTTTTCTTAGTGGGAGAATAAATATTTTGGCTGATGAGAGATCCAGTGTCCTCTTTGGTCAGAATGGGTGTTGGTTTCTCATTTTTGGCTCCATGCCTCTTATAAAATGTCACTTTGTCAAGATAGGAACTCAGTGCAGAGTTAAGCACTGAATCTTACGACTCTGGAAAGCACTATTGTGGTTTGTCCTATTACAGTTTTGCTCAGTATAAGTAAAGTGTGGAAATTTTGACAAGTGTTGGTTAAACAGTGTTGGTACAATATTACATGAATTCCTGTGGCATCATGAGATGTCTCAATGTTACATTGTGGGTTTCTATCTGTAACTGTGTTGTCACTTGGTGAAATCTTAAATGGAATATGTTAAGGTTGACTAATGTGACCTTTTGCTGTAAAATCATTTTGCTCTAATCTTATTGCTTTCTGGCAGAGCATCTTTCTGAAATGATTAGCTTTCATATCTGAAAAAATATGCATTTCTATTACTTTCTGTCCAATTTTTATTTAAAAAATTCAATCAGTACCATTTCCCTTTATCAAAGTTTTTTTCGATGCTGAACTAACCCAAAACAAGAACAAAATAAATGAAATTTACTTGAGTGAATAATGCTGCCTTATTTATTTTGGGGCAGAAGAAAAAGGGGATCTCTTTATCGCGCTGTCACTTTCGTGCGTGCGCTCAGCCTCGCATACTCTCAGTCTGGCTTTACCCCGCATTATGTTGAGGGGTGTATCATGGGCTGTGGTGGTTCTTGTGTGGCTTGTCCTAGTGGCAGTTTTTCATGCATGAGCATGGTGTTTGCGTGGAGGCATATTATTTGTCGAAACAATAATTAAAGCCAAGCCTGTTGTAGCTCTTTTCTGATGACCACACATCGTATGTTTTTATCAGCGGTCTAATAATGAACAGGGAATTGGGGAATGGACAACGTCTGCTTCTTTCCTTGGAGATGCCGAGACAAAATGAGATTAGCAAACTCTATTTAAAGCCAAGACCTTGCAGGTAGCAGGGAGATGTTGGTGTATGGTAATGTAGGCTAATGCTCCGGGGACAAATTCCACCATGGTAGCTGGCGGAATTAAAATTCAATTAATTAAAACATCTGGAATTGAAATCTAGTCTCAGTAATTGTAATCATAAAAACTATCATCAATTGTCGTAAAAACACATATGATTCACTAATGTCCTTTAGGGAAGGAAATCTGCCATCTTTACCTGGTCTGGACTACATATGATTCCAGACTAATAGCAATGTGGTTGACTCTTAATTGCTTTTAAGAGCAGGGCCTTGCCAGTGACACCCACACCCCATGAATGAATAATAAAACAAGACTGCTATTGTGATATACCATGGGCTATTTACTGAGCTATGGAGACAATGTTTTACAGCTGCTTTCTAAAAGGGTGAAATATTGCACCAATGCTGAGTTAGAAATATTCAAAATTTGTTTGTACAGCTGTTAAAATATTGCATGTATAGCTGCAATAATGGGACACCAGAGAACACAATTAAGTAGGAATATTTCCTGGAAATGTAACATTTGCTTACAATAAATTTAGACTTTGTTCTGTTGACCAGTTCTGATTGTATGTTATGATCACAACTGGAGAGGAAATTCTAATGATTCCTTTGAGTTTTGAATATGGAAATACTTTTGTGTTGCATCTAGCAGTATTCTTGGCAAGGCTATTCAATTCAGAATTGAGAGAAATGGTATCAAATACTGAATTTACACAAATACACGTAGCAGAAGTGAAAAGTAAATGAGTTAAAACACAAGTTCAGCTTAAAACATAAGATATAGTAGTCATTACAGAGTATTGACTAAAATCTGGGTATCCTGGAGTTACCATTGACCAGAAACTGAACTGGACCAGCCATATAAATACTGTGGCTGTAAGAGCAGGTCAGAACCTAGGAACTCTGCATAGAATAACTCACCACCTGACTTCCTAAAGCCTGTCCACCATCTACAAGGCACAAGTCTGGAGTGTGATGAAATATTTTCCACTTGCCTGGATGAGTGCAGCTCCCAACATCAAGAAGCTAGACACCACCCAGGATAAAGCAACCTGCTTGATTGGTACCACTTCCATCACCTTAAACATTCACTGCATCCACCACTGTTACACAGTGGCAGCAGAGTTAAGCACTGAATCTTATGACTCTACATCTACAAAACGCACTGCAGCAACTCACCAAGGCTCCTTTGACAGCCTCTTCCAAACTTGCGATCTCTACCACCTAAAAGGAAAAGGACAATAGATGCATGGGAACCCCACCACCTGGAAGTTCTCCTTCAAGTCTCACAGCATCCTGACTTGGAAATATATCGCCATTCCTTCACTGTTGCTGGGTCAAAATCCTGGAACTCCTTCCCTAACAGCACTGTGGATGTATCTACACCACAGGGACTGCAGTGGCTCAAGAAGGCAGCTCACCACCACCTTCTCAAGGCCAATTAGGGATGGACAATAAATGCTGGCCTAGCCAACGACGCTCACATCCCATAAATGAATAAAAAACAATTCTGGCAGGATGTAACCAGTGGCTTTACTCAGCAATCTGTACTGGGGTTTCAGCTTTTCACCTTGTCCAAGACTTAGATGAAGGAAGAGAAAGTTTATATTCAAGTTTGCAGATTATTCTAAGTTTGGAATCACAGCTAGTTGTTGCAGGTGCAGAAAATTACTAAGGGACATAGCATAAGCGAGTGGGCAAAGCTGTGGGCAAAGGAGTTTAATGTGGGGAAGCATGTGGTCCTCCACTTTTTGATGAAACCCAGTGTTCCTGTTATGTGGTGTTTATAGAAACTGGGGGAGAAGCTTCATTTTCCCCCTCCCTTGAAAATAACTAATTCCAAGGGTGATAAGGCCACGCATCTTATGAAACTAGATCGCTTTCTATTGAAAATATTGGCAGTTTAGCATAACATCTGAAATAAAAGCATTATCATTGCACTCAAGATCAAAAACTTGCCTAAACTGAGCTAGTTGCCACGGAAACCGCGTTTCTACTATCAATACTTACCTGAAACTATACATTGCATGAAGCTGGGCTTGAGCCTTCTGCTCTTGCATAAAGTAAGTTACATTGCTGAGAAACTGGACATAATGGCTCAAGATTATCTTTGATTAGCATATTTCAATTCTACATGAAATAAGAAAACCTTATTTGTAAGATGATGGTTGTTTGTGCACTGCCCTTTCTTGCTTTCTGTTAAAGGCAGTAATTTGTGCGAGGATACAATTCTGTGTTGGGTGACACCCTGTATTTCACCCGATTGATCACGAAACATTGTAAGCCAGCACAGCACAAGCAGCCAGGCTGTTTGATTGTGGAGAACACTAAGCAAATTCTAATCTTTCCTTACTTATTCAACATTGATACATATTCACTTTTAATAAAACTTTTTGGATTGATCAGGAACAGCAATTCCAGCTAATTTTCTTTATCTCACTTCCCTCACTTTATGGTGCTGTAGCCGATTGTGCTGCCCTGGCTGATATTGGCTAATTTAGCACATACTAAAAGTTATTTGCGCTTTCAAATATATTGGCCAGAAGAAATCTCTTAATTTGTTATCCAGTGATTTCTTAGATTGGATTATATTAGAATATAATAACATACTTAAGAGTCATTAGACTCAAAACATTAACTCTGTTTTTCTCTCTCCACAGCTGCTGTCAGATCTGCTGAGTTTTTCCAGTACTTTGCTTTTGTAGTACTATACTTGACCTTTCTTCATATGAAGCAATATTCCAAACAACAAAGCTGATTTTGAAATATGTTGCATTAACCTTGAAAAAAATGATCTTCACTAAGGTTTGTAAACTGTGGGGCATAGGTTAATGGAGCAACTAAGGGCTTTAACTTAGAGATATAAAAATACCGATATAATTAGGTTTCCCCACTTGTTGAGTTGCATCTGTTTGCAAAATGTCTGGGCCACCCTACTAGTTGAGGTGAGGTGAACTATTGTGTCCAGTCTTGCCAGGTATACTAGAGTGAATGAAGTGTAGTATTTTTGGGAGTAAAGGAAAAATCTACTCTCAGCTTTCTTGAAAATTCCTCAAAATTTTGTTTGTGGGAAATGGTATATGTTTTAGTTCCCTGAATAATACAACTAGTTGCTCTGCCGTGGCACTGTGCTGTATGTGGGAAGTCAAGACCAAGCACTTGGATGAAGGGACTGAATGTATAGTTGCTATATTTGCTGGTGATACAAAGATGGGTAGGAAAGTAGGTTGTGAAGGAGACATAAGGAGCCTGCAAGGTGATATAGGTTAAGGATATTTTCCCCTTTTGGGAGAAGCTAAAACTAGGGGACACAGTTTAAAAATAAGACGTCTCCCATTTAATACGGAGATGAGAAGAAATTTTTTCTCTGAGGGTCGTAAGTCTTTGGAACACTTGTTCCTGGAGAGCAGTGGAGACCGGGTCATTGAATACTTTTAAGGCAGAGGTAGGTAGATTTTTGATTAACAAAGGTTATCAGGGGTCAGCAGAATGTGGAGTTCAGGCCTCAATCGGATCAGCCACAATCATCTTGAATGGCGGAGTAAGCTTGAGGGGTCGAATGACCTACTCCTCCAAATTCATGTGTAAATGTGGCTTTTAGGTGAAGGGTGGTTCAATGCAGGGGATAACTGAGTTCCATTTTGAAACAAAATACAAAGTCCTTATTTTTGTATTTCCATTATAAATTGACATGTCTACATTTACAATGGAAGTTATGCTGAAATTATGTCTTCCTCTTTTCAGTGGTACACTGCAGTGTCTTCACTGGCAGAAGGAGCAATGTAGTTACAACATTAGTTTCCATGAGCAGTTGCTATTATAGGTGTAAAGATAGGAGTTATAATGGACAAAAATATGACTAAGCACGTACAAATGTAAGATTTTTAATATATTACTGGTCAACCTTCTGCAGGTTTGCAAACAGCAACCTGCAGAAAATGTCTTCTCTCACTTACCTCTGCTGTGTTTGCGTTGCTGTTTCTTCATTTGCTTCCTTTAGCTTCTCTTCAGCTTCTTTCTCTTTTATCCTTTTTTTACTTCCCCTTTTTTCTGTTAGGTACCAGAACGTGGGTGGTATTTCCTGGTGTGGTAGAGAAATGGTTACAGGCTGCAGTGATGGTTATGAGGTAATTGTGGGCCTCATTGGCTCCCTTGCCATCCACTTGCTCCCTTGCCATCCACTTGCTCTCATTATGTCCCTCTACTTTATTTCACTCCCTACTATATGTTCACTCAAATCACTGCCCCTACCTCTTCTCCTTTGAATTACCCACTCATCTCCTGTATCCTTCCCTCTCCCTTGTTCTGCTATCATTCACTGACCTATAATCCACAATGTAATTACCTCCTTTAAAGGTGTACCACAAGAGGCTAAAGACCATCTTCTTTTTCCCCCACCCCTCCCACTCACTCTTCTCATTTACTTCCTCAGAGGCTTTGTTTGTATTCAAAATTATTCTTGTGTTTTCTTTAATAAAATCAAATTGGAATGAAGAAAGCAACTGCATGCCTGTCTTTCTCTTCTGTAGGTATGTATTCTGTCACATGGGGGTTAGAAATTAGAATATTCTTTTGCAAAGATGTAAGACATTGGCAAGTGCCAGCCACAGCTAGCATTGATGCCTTTGTGTTGGAAGGTGATGTGTTTAGCCCCAGTTGAGAGATTTGAGCACATAATGTAGTTTGAAATTTCAGTGTAGTACTGAGAGAAAGCTACGTTGGCAGAATTGCTTTCTTTTCAATGGGTTGTTAAAACCAAGGATCTATCAGTTTGATCAAGTGGACTTCAAAGATCCTGTGGCACCATTCAAAGGAAAGCAGGAGTGTTCTCATGGCTAATGTTTACCCCTCAACCAATACCACTGAAACATTATCTGGTAATCTATCTCATTTCTGTTTGTGGGATCTTGTATTGTGCAAATTGCCTGCACACACACTTTGGCTTAGGTGGCTTCTTTCGTCATTTCAAAAGTACTGTGAGCATAATGTGGCCAGTGATTGGAAAAAAAGTGATTTGTCATGAAGTCTGATTGGATTGTTATGAAGTCAATAGAAATTCTGATATTCCCTTGTAACTGGGGACTTTAATTAAGAATGGGGGTCATATTTACCCATTGCACCAGTGGATATATCCATCTGCTCCAAGACCATTTTTCTCCACGGTTAAACATCTCCTTAAATATATATCTCCACATTCTTCCTCTGCCTTCATCTCCAAACAAAAGTGCCACACCCTTCACTTCCCTGCCATTACTCTGAATTCTTGCCAGGTTCCCAAGCATTCTAGCTTCAGTCTTGAACCACTGCAGTTTCTCTTCATTTTCTTTCACGTGCCTGTTTGAAGCTCATCTCTTCCTTGAGACACAGTTCTTGCGCTGCTTAATTTAGTTCTCCACTAGTCTCCTGATGACTCGAGTAACAGTTATGACCTTATCCTTGCTGGTTGACATAGAATCAAAGAATAGTACAGCACAGGAAGAGGCGAGTCAGCCCATTAAGGCTGTGGCAGTTCTTTTGAAGAGCAATCCCATTAGTTTCACCAGTCTTTCCCCATATCTCTCCATTTCTTTCTTCTTCAGTTATAGTTAAACTGTGTTCTAATGAAAGATCATTGACCTGAAAAGTTAACTCTGTTTCTGTCTCCACCACCAGACCTGAGTATTTCCAGTTTTCTGCTTTTATTATTATCATCACTTACTCACTTTCCACAGGTAGCCTTCCTCTTCCTTTTTAAAGCACAATCAAAAGACCTCTTAAATTGAATCCCGACCCATTGGGCTTGGTGATGGTGTCCTTTACAGCAACTAGTCTGCCAATACTTCCTATTTAGTTTCACACATGAAGATTGATGTTGGTGCCTGAGGAACTATATTCAAATAAATGGGAAAACTATTAGGGCAAGAGTGCTTTTTAAGGATGGTAACGTTTTTAGTTCCAAGTATTCTTAGATACTTTCTTTGAGTATTGATTGTGAACTTGTGAAGGGATGTTCTGAAATTAGACTGCAATATACAAGCATGGAGTAGATCCCTGATTTGAATCAAATTTGATGCATTATGGACGAGTGGGAAATTACAGGAGTGTTTATTTAGTTTCATATTGTCAATGTGACTTTTTAAAGTCCCTGATAACACTAAAAAGCAAAGCATTTTATTATTCATTCTTGGGAATGCGAAGCAATTTTGTGGAGAATTTGCAACACAGTTGTAAAAGTGATGGGAGATTTAGTAATTCAGTTTTCAAATTAATATAGTCCCATTGGCTTTCCCTGGGATTTTTCTGCTGATGGGAAGCTGGAGATTGATTTGAATAACAAATTGCTGAAATAAAATACTGGCCATGTTGTATAATACCTTGTGATGTAAATATCTTGGGATATTATAGTCTGAACCTCAACATTAGAAATCACATAACTAAAATTTTTATCCCTCAATGAGGGAAGGTCAAGATAATCATTATAGAAAATACAAACCGCGATTCATATTATTGATCACCAGTATATCCCGGTGCCGATCTTTACATTATTACCATACCAGCAGTTTATTGTTATGATATTCCTTTAGAAACATATCTCAGGATAGAATAGACAGTAAATGAGATGAAGTGGAAAATAAATGGAGGGAAAATAAGTTTATCACCATCATGATTTAGTGATAATGTCACTGGACTAATAATTCGGAGGCCCAGGTTATTGCTTTGGGGACACAGGTTCAGATCCTACCAAGGCAGCTGGTGAAATTTCAATTCGATCAATAAATCTGGAATTGAAAGCTAGTAATTGTGACCATGAAACTATCATTGATTGCCGTTACAACCCATCTGGTTCACAAATGTCCTTTAGGAAAGGAAATCTGCCATCCCTATCTAGTCTGACTTCAGACCCACAGTAATATGGTTGAATCTTAAATGGCCTAGCAAGCCACTCAGTTATATCAAAATGCTATGAAGCCTCAAAGGAATGAAACTGAATAGATATAGTCATACTCACAGAATCATATCTCACAGACAATGTCCCAGACGCCACCACCACTATCCCTGGGTATGTCCTATCCCACCGGCAGAACACACCCACCAGAGGAGGCAGCACAGTACTGCAGAGGGAGTTGCCCTGGAAGTCCTGAACGTTAACTATGGACCCCATGAAGCTCATGGCATCAGGTCAAACGTGAGCAGGGACTCCTGCTGCTGATTATGACTTACTTGGTAACACCGCTATTGACTGAGCTGGCTGAGTTCTAGAGGACATAGCTGCTAGACTGGGTCTGCGGCAGTTGGTGAGGGAATGAACAAGAGGGAAAAACCTACTTGACCTCGGCCTCCCCAATCTACCTATTGCAGATGCATCTGCCATTGACATTATTGGTGGGAGAGACCACCGCAGAGCCCTTGTGGAGGCAAAGCTCCGTCTTCACATTGAGGATACCCTGCATTATGTTATGTGACACTACCACCGTGCTAAATGGGATAGATTTTGAACAGATCTTGCAACCCAAAACTGGGCATCCATGAGGCACTGTGGGCCATGAGCAGAGTTGTATTCAACCACGTTCTGAAACTTCATGGTCTGACATAACCCCCACTCAACTGTTACCATCAAGGGGGTGATCAACCCCCATTCATTGAAGAGTGCAGGAGGGCATGCCAGGAGCAGCACCAGGCATACCTAAAAATGAGGTGTCAATCTGGTGAAGCTACAACACAGGACTATCAGTGTGCCAAACAGCGGAAGCAGCATGCAGTAGACAGCTAAGCGATCCTACAACCGATGGATGTCTGCCACATCCAGTCATGAATAGTGGTGGATGGAGGAGGAGGAGGCTCGACAAATATCCCCATCCTCAATGGGGGAGTCCAGTGCATCAGTGCAAAAAACGAGGCTGAAACATTTGGAGCCATCTTCAGTCAGAAGTGCTGTGTGGGTGATCTATGTCTGCTTCCTCCTGTGGTCCCCAGTATCACAGATACTAGTCTTCAGCCAATTTGATTCACTCCACGTAATATCAAGAAATGACTGAAGATACTGAATACTGCAAAAGCTATGGGACCTGACAACATTCCAGCAATAGTCTTGAAGACTTATATTCCAGAACTAGCTGCGTCCCTCACCAAGCTGTTCCAGTATAGCTACAACACTGGCATCTACCCGTCAATGTGGAAAATTGCCCAGCAAGTCCTGTCCCCCCTCTCAAAAAACAGCAGGACAAATCCAACCTGGCTAATTGCCACCCCACAAGTCTACTCTTGATCATCAGCAAAGTGATGGAAGGGATGGTCGAAAGGGCTATCAAGTGGCCTTTACTCAGCAATAATGTGCTCACTGACGTTCAGTTTGGGTTCGGCCAGGGCCGCTCAGTTCCTGACCTCATTACAGTCTTAGTCCAAACATGGACAAAGAGCTGAATTCAAGAGGTGAGGTGAGAGTGACTGCCCTTGACATCAAGGCAGCATTTGACTGAGTGTGGCGTCAAAGTCCCCTTGCAAAATTGTCAGTGGGAATCAGGGGGGAACTCTCCATTGGTTGGAGTCATAATTAGCACAGAGGAAGATGGTTGTGGTTGTTGAAGGTCAATCATCTCAGTCCCAGGACATCGCTGCAGGGGTTCCTCAGGGTAGTGTCCAAGGTCCAAGCATCTTCAGCTGCTTCATCAATGACTTTCCCTCCATCATAAGGTGGGGATGTTTACTGATGATTGCACAATGTTCACCATTCTCAACCCCTGTTAGGAAATAGAGATAGTTTAAGTGAGTTATATTGATATTTGTAGGTGTTAGGAATCAGTTTTAGCTTTAAAGTTTAAGTTTGATTTGTATTTTTGTATGTGTGTTAAGAAAGATCAAATGGAGTTTTAGTTTCACTTTAAAAAGGTGCTTGCATTTCTCATGAAAGTTTACGACTTAAGTTAAGCAAACATGAGTAGGAAAACAGTGCTGTTGCCTAGCATTGGAGGCCCAGAGAGGCAGGTCCCTCCCACAGATACACAAAAAGCGAGAAACAGCAGTTTGTTTTGGAAGCTGTTGGGAGTTCAGCTGGTTTGGAAGACAGCTGTCAAACAGAAGTTACTTAGAAGGGGCAGATAGACAGCTCCAAGCTAAAGTTGGTTGAAAATTAGCTGCCAGAGAGACTGGAGCAAGAGAGACAGACAGCCAGTCCCAAGCTAAGGGGAAAAACTCCAAAAATCCAGGGGAGTTGAAGAGGGAAAAATCCAAAGAAGACCTCCTAGTCAAAGGAAGGACAGAAAGCTGGGGAATGTCCTGTTAATTAAGTTGAGAGTGAGGGGCAGAGAGAGATGATCCAAGCTTCAGATTTAAGCAGACCAAAGCTGTAGAAAGCAGATTTAAAGCGAGAAGAGGCAAGAAGGTCCAAAGAGAAAACTGAAGGTCTGTAACTCTGTGGGCATGTGAAGCAATGGTATTGTTGATGGTTGAGTCAGTGAGAGTGTGTGTGGAAGACAGCTTGAATACATGCAGTGACGCTGGGAAGAGGAATATCAGAAGGAGAGTTCAAAACCCTGGAGGTGAACCCTTGCAGAAGGCATCGGAGAGAAAGCATCGGTTTGGGAGAGGATTCCAAAGTGAGGTCTTTGAGAGTGGAGATTGGAAACCCTTGTGTGAAAGACATAGTTCAGTGAGACTGGTTGGCTCACAGTGTGACAAGTGTCTGGTGGGAAGTTGAGGAGAGATATAGCATTTGGTTGAGGTGGCACCTGTCACTTGGTTTCAGAGTGCAGTGTGTCTGACCGCAGGTCACCATAGGTTTACTTGGACTGTGTACTTCCTGTGGACAATAAAGTATAAGATAGCTTTTGTAACTTGTTATCCTTACAAATCTGTATATATTTGTAAAGGTATAGTTGTGGTGTAGGAGTATTGTAATATAGTTCATCTTTTCTTGTTTAATATATGTTTTATTCTTGTGTTAAACGTTAATTAGCAGACTCCTGTGTCTGTTCAGTAGCTACTTTCTACATATCTAAATAAACAAAATTAAAGGTAGGTTTTATCAAGCTGGTTTCCACTCTGGGATCAAGCTTGTCCAGGGTAACCTCAGCAGGGATCATAACACTCCTCAGATACTGAAGCAGTCTGTGTCCATATGCAGCGAGACCTGCACACCTCCCCATGACATTCAGTGGCATTACCATCACTGAATATCCCACTATTTATGTCCTGGGGGTTATCATTAGCCAGAAACTGAACTGGTCCAGCCATATAAATACTGTGGCTACAAGAGCAGATCAAAGGCTGGGAATTCTGAGGTGAGTAACTCATCTCCTGACTCCCCAAAGCCGGTCCACCTTCTACATGTCTGGAGTATGATTGAATATTCTCCACTTGCCTGGATGAGTGCAGCTCCAACAACACCCAAGAAGCTCAACATCATCCAGGACAAAGCAGTCCTCATGATTGGCATCCCATCCACCACCTTCAACGTTCACTCCCTCCACCACCATTACACAGTGGCATCAGCGGGTACCATCTACAAGAAGCACTGCTGCAACTCGCCAAGGTTCCTTGACGGCACCTTCAAAAACTCTGACCACTACCACCTAGAAGGACAAGGGCAGCAGATGCATGGAAACACCACTACCGGCAAGTTCCCTTGCAAGTCATACACCATCCTGCCTTGGAACTATAGTGCTGTTCCTTCACTCTCTGGGTCAAAATCCTGGAACACTGTCCATAATAGCACTGTGGGAGGATTGTAGCGGTTCAAAAGGTTGGCTCACCACCATCTTCTCAAGGGATGGGCAATAAATGTTGACCTAGCCAGCGTCGCCCACATCCTGTGAACAAATAAATTAAATGCTCATCCGTTTTAAGATTTTATGCTGAGCTGCGATAATTTTGGGCAGAAAACCCTAGCCTCTGATTTAAATTTTCACCAAGGCACTGGAAAAGATTATTGTATTAAGGAAGTTGTTCATTGCCTGAAGTAAATTAGTCTGTTGCTAATTTATACATCAAAGTGAGACTGTGTTGGTGTAGGACAGGAAACCAGCCTGTAGAACTTTTAACCACTGAAGCTTTATCTTCAATCTGTAGTCCAGGCAAATAATTGTAAACGATCCAGATAACATAATGAGGTGATACTTGCTCGTGGATACTCCTTTTGAGTTGTTCAGTAGGGATACTGGGCCTAGCTTTATGGAAGCTTTGGTATTGGGACAATCCCAACCAGCATCTAAATTAATAAGTGTTCGGTACAGATGATTCTGCACTGTTTGTTCTTCCCTTTTCTCCATGCTCCATTGATTTGCATTCAGTCACTGAAATTTAAGCATATGTACAAAATAGTAACTGGAACATTCCTTGTCTGTATAACTTAGCTGCAGCACAATTGTATTTTAACTTTGTTCTAATTATAGCCATTAGAAATTCAATAGCAGCATCTTTGGATAAAGATACCGCAAAGGCTATGGGCCCTGACAATATTCCGGCAATAGTACTGAAGACTTGTGCTCCAGAACTTGCCGCACCCTTAGCCAAGATATTCCAGGTACAGCTAGCACACTGGCATTTACCTGGCTAAGTTGAAAAAATACACAGGTATGTCCTGTACACACAAAGCAGGACAAATCCTACCCGGCCAATTACTGCCCCATCAGCCCACTTTTGATCATCAATAAAGTAATGGAAGGGGTCCTCAACAGTGCTATCAAGTGACACTTGCTTAGCAAGAACCTGCTTACTGACGCCCAGTTTGGGTTCCGCCAGGGCCACTCAGCTCCTGACTTCATTACAGCTTTGTTGGAGGTCAGTCGTCTCAGCTCCAGGACATCAGCGCAGGAGTTCCCCAGGGTGGTGTCCTCGGCCCAACCATCTTCAATTGCTTCATCAATGACCTTCCTTCCATCATAAGGTCAGAAGTGGTTGCTGATGATTGCATGATGTTCAACAGCATTCGTGACTCCTCAGATACTGAAGCAGTCCACGTCCAAATGCAGCAAGACCTGGACAATATCCAGGCTTGGGCTGACAAGTAGCAAGTAACATTCACGTCACGCAAGTGTCAGGCAATGACCATCTCCGGCAAGAGAGAATCCAACCATTGTCCCTTGATGTTCAATGGCATTACCATCACGGAATCCCCCACTACCAACATCCTGGGGGGGTTACCATTGACCAGAAACTGAACTTGACTAGCCATATAAATACTGTGGCTACAAGAGCAGGTCAGAGGCTAGGAATCATGCGATGAGTAACCTGACTCCTCAAAGCCTGTCCACCATCTACAAGGCACAAGTCTGGAGTGTGATGGAATACTCCCCACTTGTCTGGATGAGTGCAGCTCCCACAACACTCAATAAGCTTTACACTGTCCAGGGCAAAGCCCGCTTGATTGGCACCACATCCACAAACATTCACTCCCTCCACCACCGACGCACAGTCGTAGCAGTGTGTACCATCTACAAGATGCACTGCATGAACTCACCAAGGCTCCTTCGACAGCACCTTCCAAATCCACGACCACCCCCATCTAGAAGGGCAAGGGCAGCAGATAGATGGGAACGTCACCACCTGGAAGTTCCCCTCCAAGTCACTCACCATCCTGACTTGGAAATATATTGCTGTTCCTTCACTGTCACTGGGTCAGAACCTTGGAACTCCCTTCCTAACAGCACTGTGGGTGTACCTACACCATGGACTGCAACGGTTGAAGGAGGCAGCTCACCACCTCCTAAAGGGCAATTAGGGACGGGCAATAAATGCTGGCCCAGCCAGCAACACCCACATCCCGTGAATGAATATAAAAACATGTTCTCCTAAATAGGGTTTTATTCATGAGGCTGTTAACCATCTCTTCTCCATAAAGCTTTTTTAAAAAAAAAACTTGTCCTTATTTCCTTTCTTTTAAAGATAAAGCCTTTTGTGCCAGTGCATGTGAGCCTCAAGGCTTTGAATAAGACTTGCTGAAACATGTTAGCTTCGACTCTACCTTTTGTCCTATGTATTTACTGAAAAATTTTGATATACTTGTGATTCTCTATTGGAAAGTTCGTGTGAAATACCACATTGAGGATTTTAATGTTCTTTCTTGTATTTTTTTTCTTGTTTAAATTTAGATGTTTGCTCTCGAGTAATAGTTTGTCATTTCAAATTTTTAAAAAAACTTCTATCTACATAAGTTTTTGACTTCCCGGTTAAAACTTCGAGAGCATGCTTTCAGAACATGAACTTTGATGTTCAGCTTGCTCAAATTCTAGACCTGGCTTTTTTTTTTCACCTACCTGATAGACTCATAATGGCAAAAGGAATGCTTTGAACTGTTAATGTTGTGACTATTTTGAAATTCCTTCAACTGTAGGTTGAGGTAAAGAAAGAAATTACATAATGTCATTCAAGTCCTCAGGATTTCCCAAGGTGCTTTGTTTTATGTATCAAACAGATACTTTAAAATGCCATTGTGTTTTAATGTAGGCAAGCTGTATGCACAGGGAGGGTCCAATAAACAGCAATGAAATATATGACCAAATAAAAGATTTTGGTGGTGTTGCTTGAAGGATATATGGTGGCCAGGACACTGGGACACTCCCATTTTCTTCTTTATTAATGCGATGGATTCTTTTCTGGCCACCTGAGCATTCAGAGATCCTTGGTTTAACATCTCATCTGAAAGATGGCATCTTGAAGAGTGTAGAGTTCCCTGAAGCGCCACGCTGGATACTGTGCTCAAATCTATGGAGTGCCCTCCATGACTTTCTGAGGCGATCGCACTGCCACTTAGCCAAGGTTGATACCTTCATATTCTAGTGAATGGCCATTGCATTTGCAGTTTTTGATGTTTAGATTAGTAGCGTATGTTTCCGGCCTGCAATGTTAGCTCTCAAGCTAATAGTGCAGCAATTCCTTTTTCTGTTAGTACAGTCGATGGGAATCACAAAGTTGGTGTGACAATCGTGTTAGATATCAGCCTCTTCAGCACTGCATTAGCTAATGTTTGGGGAAGGGAAGAGATGAATGGCACCACTTAATATAGTCTTGAATAGGTACTGACAACAACTAATATTTCATTAAAAATATTTAATTCTATAATATTCTCATTTGTTAGTTTATATCAAGTTTACAGTATTCATTGCCCATTTCTACACTGGCCAGTTTTGAAATCGAGTATCAGTCAGTGCCAGATGTTGAGCCCAATACTCCATGACCATGGTATCTATTTGCAATGAAGTATTATTCCAGGAATCTCCAATCCTCCTTCCCCCAAATGTACACATCAGTGACAGGTGTTGACTTTTCATTTCATCTTGGCCTAAAACCATAGCACTGAGCTCAAGGATACTGGACTTGGCATCTGCAACGGATGTGATATTAGGCTCTCTGTTTTGGAAGTTAGCAGTAGCCACCAGATGTGGCTTAAATGAATTGTCATTTGGAAAAGCATGGGGTAATAAGGAACAGCCAGCATGGTTTTGTTAAAAACAAATTGTGTCTGACTGATTGAGTTCTTTGGTGAAGTAACTGAGAGGGTTGATAAAGATAGTTCTGTAGATGCTGTTTATATGGACTTTCAAAAGGCATTTGGTAAAATGCCTCATAACAAACTTCTTTGGAAAATAGAAACACATGGTATTAAAGGGCTTGTGATAAATTGTGTACGGAATCGGTTAAAGGATAAGAGGGTAGTGGTGAATGGGTGTTTTTTTGACTGGAGAGAAGTGTGCAGTAAGGCGTCTAAGTCAGCATTTAGACCATTGCTTTTCTTAATGTATGTGAAACACTAGGACTTGGATATGGAAGTACAATTTCAGAATTTGTGGGAAATGCATAACTTGGCAGTGTTGTAAATAACGGGCAGGATAGTAACAAACTTCAGGAGGATATAGACTGGTGAAATAGGCAGACACTTGGCAGATGCAATTTAGCATGGATAAGTATGAAGTGATGTACTTTGGGAAAAGCAGTACAATCTAAAAGGTGCTATTTGTTGGGGGGCAAGAACAGAAGTACTTGGGGGTGCATATCTGCAAATCTTTGAAGTTGGTAGGGCTAGTTGATGAAGAAAGCACAGGACACTTGGCTTTGTAATTAAGGGCATTGAACACAAAAACAGGGAAGTCACGCAGATCTCTGGTCAGGCCTCAGCGGAGTATTGTGCATAATTCTAGGCATCACACTTTAGAGAGGATTTCAAAGCCTTTGAGAGGGTACAGAGGAGGTTTACCAGGGTGATGCCATGGATGAGGGAGTTCAGTTATGTGGAAAGATTGGAAAAGCTGGGATTGTTCTCCTTAGAGCAGAGAAGGTGAAGGGGAGATCCCACAGAGGTAGTCAAAATATGAAAGGTTTTGATAGAGCAAGTGTGAGAGACTATTTCTTCTGGCAAGTGGGTTGGTAATTGGAGGCCCTAGATTTAAAATAATCAGCAAAAGAACAGAAGGATAAATGTCCTCACAGTAACTTGTTAAGGTCTGGAGACTGCTACCTGAAAGGGTGGAGACATTAAGTTCCTTAGGAACTATTAAAAGGCATTTATTTGAAGAGGACTAATTTGCAGAGTTAAGGGGAAAAGCTGGCTGTGGAACTAAACTGGACGGCTCTTTCCAACTGCTGGTACTGGTATGCCTGGCTGTATGGCTGCCTCCTGTACTTTAGGATTCTGTGTGCAAAGTAGTCATTGAAGAATTAATAAGCGAAAAACCCTAAAATAGGCAACTTCAAATTCAATTTAACATTTTAGTGGTCGCTGAAGCAAGACTGGCCATATAGCTTTAACTCTGGAGAGAATTCCTTCAAGTGAGGGTTTTGTATAAAGGGATGTTTATATGGCTGTTGATTTATTGTTCATCTTGCGTGGTTTGCTCATTGGAAGCAGTTAACTCAACAGGAATGAAATATGTAGGAATATTGTCATTTGCAAGACCTACAGGTTAACAATCAGGTTCCCTTTGAGTGAATGGTTACCACTTGCGAATTTGATCTTGATCATGTTGCTCTAAGTGTGCTTTAGTGTCTACTTAGCATTAGTAGAGCTCTGATTGATTTCAAGTGAAGTGCAGTCTGTTGGCTGTTCTGACCAATTGTTCTTGATTATTTTTGCTCAATTGTGGAAATGTTGCAAATAGTATTTACACTATAACTCAGTGTCTCATTTTTAAAAAATTAACTTTTCTAAATTGGGTGGGCAAATGTTTATGAAATTTTAAAGACATCTTAGAATAGTGAGCTATTAAAATATTGTAGAACTAGCCTCAAATGCTTCCAGTGGTCATTTGCAATGGTGTATTTTTATATCAAATTCTTCAGTGCCTTTTAACATTTTAGGCAGTTTATTTTTAATGCAACATTTTTATTTTTGCAGTTCTTTTAAACAGGTTTGTTCTGTCCAGAAAAAAAACACCTGTAAGACTTCATCATTTGAGCATACATCCCTCTAATTTTCAGTGTAATGAAGGCCTTGAGGCTAATAGTTTTCCCCATCTTTTCAAAACTGTTTCCTGTTACAGCACAATTTAAGTATATCTACTGACAAAATCTTGACTGTGATTATTCTTTTTTTATTATGGATGAAAGGATTTGATATAAACCACAGGCTGTTTTTAAAAAAAACCCAGGAAGCATGTTACAGCCTGGCTGCCAAATGGGTACCGTGGATTTCTGTAGCCTTTAGTTAAAGCAGTAATAACCACAAGCATGAGATCATTAAAATATGCAGCACGTGTAACTTAAATCAGTGGAAATGAAGATGCTTATATCTTCAAAGACTAGGCTGAAATAAAATTTGTTTTGAAATTCTCCATCTTAACTATCTAAATTTTCAACAATTGAATGTTATTTTCTTGCAAAGAATATTTAATAAACTCTACATAGCAGAAAACCTAATTATTAGCCTCTATCAATTTGGGTGTGACTATTGTTTGTTGGCAAGTGGGTTCACACAAAGTCTAAAAATAAGGTAAGAGTGTTAGGAGAAAATGTTGAATGATCAAAATTACAATTATTGAGCCATTGCCATCTTAATGCCACTGTTAAGTATTTTACAGCTATGCCTTTAATACAATTGGTTACTGCCAACTTCAAAATCAATACATATTTTTGTTTCAATTGCTTTTGTTTTTAGAAACCCTTTGGGATACAGTGAATAATATGGTTTAGTAGCTGTCATGAGGGTAAACATTACTAATATAATTTTCTTTCACTGAATCATAGAATGACCGAGCACAAAAAGAGGCCATTTGGCCCATTGTACCTCTGCTGGTTCTTTGAAAGAGCAATTAAATTAGTGCCATAGCCCTGGAAAATTTTCCCTTCAAGCATATTTCCATCTCCCTTTTGAAAGTTATTATTGAATTGGCTTCCACCACCCTTTCAGGCAGCGTGTTCCAGATCATATCAACTAGTGGCATAAAAAAATTCTGCACATATCTCCTCTAGTTCTTTTGCCTAATAGAATGTATTTGGTGAATTTAAAGTCATCTCTCACTATGACTTTAAGATGTATAGTTTTTCACCTCTTGATATTAAACTATGTTGTTTCTTGTGCCAGTTACTCTGTTCAGTACTAAAAACAGAAAATGCTGGAAACACTCAGGTCTGGCAGCATCTGAAGAGAGAAACAGAGCTAGTGTTTTCAAGTCATTTATATGAATTGTAAAAAAAATTGAGGCTCCAGCGCTGATCCCTGTGGCACACCACTTGTTACATCCCACCAACTAGAAAAAGACCCCCTGTTTCCTGTTATTAGTCAATCTTCTATCCATGCCAATATGTTACCCCCTACACCATGAACTTTTATTTTCCGCAATAACCTTTCCTATGGCACCTAATTAAATGCCTTCTGGAAATTTAAGTACAGTACATCCACCAGTTTTGCTTGATCCACAGCACATGTGACTCCTTCAAAGAACTCCAGTAAATTGACTAAACATGATTTCCCTTTCACAAACCATGTTGACTCTGCCTGATTGCCTTAAACTTTTCTAAGTGCCCTGCTGTAACATTAACAATAGCTTCTAACATTTTCCTTATGACACTCAACTGGCCAGCAGTTTCCTGCTTTCTGTCTTCCTCCCTTTTTTGAATAAAGGAGTTACATTTGCTATTTTTCAATCTAATGGAACCTTCTCTGAATCTAGAGAATTTTGAAAAATTAAAACCAATGCATCAACTGTTTCACTAGCCACTTCGTTTAAGACTGTAGGATGAAGCCCATCAGGACCTGAGGATTTGTCAGCCCGCAGCTCCTACAATTTGCTCAATACCACTTCTCTGATGATTATAATTTTCTGAGTTCCTTTCTCCCTTCCATTTCCTGATTTACAGCTATTTCTGGGATGTTACTTGTATCCTCTATAGTGAAAACTGATACAAAATACATGTTCAATTCATTTGCCATCTTCTTACTTTTCCGTTATTAGTTCCCCAGACTTACTTTCTATAGGACCAATGCTTACTTTGTTAACTCTTCTTATTTAAGTATCTATAGAAACTCTTATTATTCGTCTTTATATTTCCAGCTAGCTTTCTCTCGTACCCTTCAGTATGACTTTCAACAGATTCTGCATGATTGGTATGGATGAAGATGTCTCCTTGGCCCATTTAGTATTTGGTAAATCTCATTGTTTAAAAAAACTACATTTAAGTTTCCCAACTAAGTTTATTTATGAAAAACCTTGCAGCGCACATTCTTGATGTCCATCCACTGCTGCTCACATGAAACGCAATTTGTTTCTTCCCCACTAATCCATCAAATAAGATTGAGGAAAAGAAGCCTGCCATGGGGGCTTGAACTGGATACCAGATAGAGGGATTGTGAATTAGATGCTGGGGCCAACAGTGGACAGCATATTGCTATGACTCTGTCCTTGGATCCTTACACTAAGAAGGGTGGGAGTGGGGCAAGAAAGAGATGGATGCTATCTATATTTCTGCTGTTTTTTGCTGTCAGCACTTAAGCTCGAGGTTGTTGGATGTTTGTGTTGTTCCGTGTTACATTGGACATCACAGAACTTTGAAAAGGACTGCAGTCAGCTTTGACCCATTCATCCCAAGATGTATGAGAATTTGAAGGCTTACTAATAGAAGCTTCCTAGTGGATTCCTGTAATAATATCTTCAGTGTTCAAAAGAAAAATACAAGAAACCAATGGGCAAGTTTGTTTTGAATACGGGTTTAAAAATATGACAACTTTTGTTGCCCTTTTTGTTCTGGATAGTTTATTTTTTGATGCTGTAAATCCACCAAGAATTTGTTCTTAATTTTTACTGATGAGGTACTTAAATGTTTGGTTCACTGGGTAACAGATGGGGTCTGCCTTTTGTTCTTGAAATCCACTGAGAGTTCAGCTACAGCTCTGTTTCCCTAGATAGTGATTTGAGTTTTCAGAGAAGTTCGCACAGGGCTTATAGGACATGACTGAGGTCCCACAAGAAGTTATGAAAATAATTTTCAGAGAGCAACTGGCTACTTTGGCTTATTTTATCTCTGGAGTGTTCTGAGTAGATTTTCATTAAATTTAAGGTTTGATAATGTTTTGAAATCACTTGACAAGTTCCATAATTGGTAGTCAGTGCGGTCATACAATTTCTGACCTGTGACAATTGTACTGATTACTGTTTTTACATATTTTAAGATACAGTGGCCTAATGCCATTAATCTGGAAATATTTGCAGTGATATATAATTTAAAAAATTCAGTTATTTTAAATTCCTGTTCAATTGCAAATAATCTCTGTATTTTACCAGTTTTTTAGGGAAAGGCTGCTGAAGCTTGAAAAACATGGCAAGCTTATGTTTAGCTTTTTTGAATTGATTCTATTTTCCTCTAATTATTTTTCCTTTAATTATTCTTATCCCCAGTTAAACCACCAATCGTGTTACTGCACTGTTACTTAATGACTGACAGTCTTATTGCCCTAACATTTTATCAACATACTACAGCTGAAGATGAGTGGCAAGTGTTGAGAAGTGTACTATCAGTGTAAGAGGAAATGCTGAACTGCAGTTATAATTGTGGTTCTCAACTGTTTAGTTAAAACTCCAAAATGTGTTGACCTTACCAGTCTTAGCAGACCACTTCACCTAAATTTGTCAAGCAGAAATTGTTTACTCAGCATTTCTCTACTAATCCAGCCATTTTGAAGCTATGTAAATGTTTCCCATGATACATAGAAAGTAACTTTAGAGTTTTAGCAGATACAAAACTGTTTTGGCAATTGTTAGATGTAGTAAACTTGGATTGAAGGCATATTAAAATTTGTGAGTTCTTTTGTATTCATTTGAGTTCATTTCGTATTTATTAATTTGGGTTCAGACCTGAGAGTTGAACAAAAGCTTAATCCAGGAAAACACAAACCTGTGTACCTTTGTGATTCTTTTCATGCTGCATTGGTGGTTTTTGGGGGGAAGGATGGGTGTGGGGAGTGCAGGGGTGGAGAGGAGAAACCATGTTTTTAACACCTCTCTTCCCCTGTGCAAAAAAATCTGTCACACTCGATTCATTCCCAACCATTGTTGATGAATAAATTATAACAATACATATTCGCTTTCCATACGAGCTTGAACTGGATCGCTGTGTTTGTTGTTTAAAAAAATAACAATCAAGCTTTGCCTTTTGAATTATGATTGTGTGTTGCACTGAAAACACATTTTTCCACACCATCAGTTCAATAGTAAATTCTAAAGGTTGAAATCAATTTTGTAAAGGAGAACTGAATCTTTTGCAATGTATGTCAAACTGTATTCAAAATGCTTGAACCTGCACCACCTAACTTGCATTTTGGACAATATGAACTAATTTTCTTAGAATTTTACTGGCCTTGATAACTAAAGATATAGCCAGTTTACTGTCTCACAAAGGCTGGTTGTTGACTTGCAAGAGTTCTCCATATTACACAATCAGCATTTAAGAACCTTAACCACAGTCAAGAGTTTAACCTCTGGGATGCAGGACATTATACCTTATAAATTGAAATTGTTTCAGTTTTTCATTTCCTAGTAGTTGCTTGCTTTTACTCAGGATGTACCTCAAGACTGCATTTCCCCTTCTTAGCAACATGTTCCTGAAGCTGGTTAACTAATTTAGAAGCACTTGTTTCTCTTGGTACTTTGTTCAAAGCGTACAGAGAGATGAAAAGAAATGTCTAGATCAATGATGCATTTGTTGCCTTGTTTCACAGCAAACACAGAATTAATTTGAACCGGACTAATATTATAATTATAAAAACAAAAAACTACTGCGGATGCTGGAAATCCAAAACAAAAACAGAATTACCTGGAAAAACTCAGCAGGTCTGGCAGCATCGGTGGAGAAGAAAAGAGTCGACGTTTCGAGTCCACTTGACCCTTCAACAGAACTGAGTATAGTTAGGAGAGGGGTGAAATATAAGCTGGTTTAAGGTGGGGGGCGGGGGGAGAGAAGTTGAGGGTGGGGTGGTTGTAGGGACAAGCAAGCAGTGATAGGAGCAGATTATTATATTAATTACATGCTCAGATGGATGGTTAAATGGCTCTTGGGGGATTTTGTTTTCATCCTGTTTTCAGTGGGCCATCAAAAATGGAACTTGCTTTAACAGTTTAAAAAAAAACTGAGATTGATTGGTGGATACAAAGGTTTGGCTGTAAATGTTTGTTCTTGCCATCTGGAATTATGCATGCGGAGGATATGGCCAAGCTATCACAGCTACTATCTCTCTGCCTACTTGTTAGATCAGTGAGTTGTGATTCTTTGTGCAACTCCCCTCGATGGCTGATACATGAAGATGTAATATCTGATGGAAAGGGCTCTTGATTGTTAATTGACACAATGGTTCTGCTAACAGTTTACTGTACTTTGCAAACAGTTTTTCTTCCAGCAACTAAACTAAAAGGTTACAGAGTGTAATGCTGAATGTTTTTACTGTAGGAGTAAAGTACATAACTTGTCATCCTGATAAATGGAATAAAAATAATTTAATTTATTTCTACTTTTAAGTAGAAATTCCTTTCATGCTTTGTATTTTGTGCAATGAAGAGAAATATTTCTCCCTGTATAAGAGCCATATCATGTGGATAGTGTGCCAGAGTTACCCTGTTTGAGGGCTGGACACAAATCTCACTATCTGTTCGTGGAGGAACTCTGCCAATTTCCTGACAAATTCACTCTTGAGTCTACAGCTTTCTTTTTACCTCCAGCTGTCACAATATTTGTGCTACCGTCAACCTGCTTGATTGTCCTCTTGTCTCTGTCTTCAACACCTTGTCTCCAGCAAGCCTATCATTTCCTCCCACTTTGTCACTGCTACCGACATAACACCCATCTTCATTCTCTCAAGTTACAAGGCCGCAAACCCCAAATTAAATGGTTCATAGCTAGCCTAGTCATGAGTCATCAGGCCTTGTTTGAAGGGTTCAGACAAACTTAGACTTCCTTTTTCATGACCACCTTTTCCCACCTCAGACACCAAACCTGAGGAGCTTAACTCCAAGGTCAAAACCATCCATATTGCAGCTTCCTCTCCTCCTCCTGCTCAAAATTCTAACCTCTTTTAATTCTTCTTAGCCACCTTATTCTAGCCCAGCACTCCAGTCCTTTCAAAGCTGATCACATCCATGAGAACAGCATCTTGATCCCTGATTTTCATTCCGAGCTGTGATGCTAACTGACTGTAATTGGTTTCTTTCCCTCATCCACCATCTGACTCTTTCAAAGCCATCACCATTGCCATATTTGACCCATCTGTCATCTCCAGTTAGTCCCTTTTTTCCTGATCATGTCACAGCTTCCCTGTTCCATGCCTGTGCCTCTCAAAACACTTTAGAATCCTTGCAATCTGGCTTTTACCATTCTCAGAGCACTGAAAGGACACAGTTAAGTCGTGCCATCCTTGGTGACTGTGGTGCTTAATCTCTCCTTTACTTTTTTGCAAGAATGCCACCCTCCAATATCTCTCCTAGCTCCATGGGACTACCCATATATAGTTCCACTTTACATCCAAATACAGCCAATAAAAGTGGAACTAGCTACTCTTCCCTCTACTATGTCATCAATGCCAAGAATCCTTTGTTCCCTCCTGTATCTTGCCTATATGTTGCCACTTGACATCATCATCCACACTGACTTAGCATGCATGTGCAAGTTGACTATACGCTGCTGTACCTGGCCACTTCTCAACCCCTTTACTGCTTCTCTATTGAAAGACTACCTGTGTAGCATCAAATTTTAGATGAATCACATCTCCAATAGCTCCACATTATGCAGATTTCTACCAGGAAGACTGAAACCACTAACCTCAGTCCCTGCCTATCTATTCCAGCTCCTTGCCCCCAAAGCATCACATTGAAACCCCTTATCTTGATCAATGAGTCCCTCCGTTGCCTTGACGCACCCTATCTCAACAATCTCTTTCAGCCCTATATGTCCATCTGAAAGCTTCAATCTGATCTCTGGACCTTTTAAGTAACCTCCCCTCAATTTCTCTACCTCAGTTGGTGGCAGAACATTCAGCTGCCTTAAAGTTCAATGCTGGAATGCCTTGCCCAAACGTCTGCACATCTTGGTCTCTCTCTCCGTGTCTCTCTCGCTCTCTCTATTTCTGGCTGTATCTCTCTATGTGCCTGTATTCCTTTGTGTGCCCTTTATTTCTCCCTGTCTCTCTCTCTCTCTCTCTCTCCCTTTCAAACACTTCATTTCCTATTTTGAATCTTTTCTCGTAAAGGCGCTATGTGAATTTGTGTTGATGGGCAATGAGTGTCTCCTGGCTGCTGATTGTCACATTTAGCTGTGCATGTGTGGTCACCAGACATTGCTGCCTGATTTACATTAATAACAGTGAGTGTTGAGGGCTTCGTCATTTTTTACCACGAAATTTGGGCCATTAATTTGCGGTTGGAGTAATGTTGCCCTGTACCCCCACCTCACTTATGAGAGTCATGAAATCAGTTGCTATTTAATTGCTGATTTTTTTCCTTCCCCTTCCCACCTCAAAAATATACTTTATTCTTAAAAGTTGTTGCAACTCGTCCAGCAATAGCTGTGTGACAGTTGTAAATGAGACAGGTTCCCTGCTGAGTTACCTCTTTCTGGTGGTTGCTTGACAATATTTGGTTCTAGCACTGCTGGGTTATAGAGGGGAAGAATCAATTGTCAATATAAAGTTGCAAGCATTTTTAAAAAAAAACTAAGGCTTGTTCATTAAATCTGTTTTAACCCAAAAGTAGCATATGGTTTTGAAATCATGGAAATGATGCAAAAAAAAAGAGGAAAGTGTAATAGTGCACCCTTAAAATAATGATGTAACTGCCTTTTAAAGTGAGAAATATTACAAGTTATAAAGGAAATGCAAAGTGTAGAGATGGTTAGGTTTCTTGTTCCTTTCTGTTTGGTACTTTCAATTTATAATTTAATATTAATTGACTTGAGTAATGGCTTCATTGTCTCTTATCCTAAGGAAGAATCAGCTGTAAGCGCTAGCGCAGCCTGCTAATGGCATGTCAAGATGACTAGTTTTGAAGCAATTCAAGTTCCTCTTGCAAACATTAGTAATGGCAGCTAATTCCTCCCCATTTGCACCCTGAATCGCTTATCAGTTGAGTAATGTTGGCTGGTGAGGGAAGTCTGCTATGTGGGAGAATGCTTGAAATGACTCTTCCATTACAACATGTTTGTGGTTTGCTCACAACATGAAAGTGAGCACTGTGCTGCTTTCTCCAGAATGGAAGCTGTATATTCATAAAATAATCCTTTCCAGTGGTATTAATATCTTCAATTATTGTCACTGTACAGTATCACAGTACAATGGGCTAATGGTTTGGAAGTGCTGGCATGCAAGTTATATTTAGAATATTTACAATAAGAAATTTTGTTGTACCTACATTAATTCAATTTGTGTAGTTGCATTGACATTGGCCCTAGTCAACACTGTTTCATATCAGATGTGATCTTAAGCCAGTCATATACATGCCACATGTTTTGGGTAATGTGGCTAGGTGCCTCCTGTCCTGTTCTTAGCTCACCCATGTTGAAGATATTTTGTAATAATGTGGTATTTGCACTTCTCCGCAGAGTATGTTTTCCAATTTGCTGATAGTTAGTGATTGAATGTTGTACTGGCAGTTCTACTATCCAGTTCATATTTGGCGCATCTCCAGTTAAGCTGCTGTCTCTTTTAAGCTGTTAGCTATGACCTGCAATGAAAAGCTATTCATTAGAGATCTGTTAATTTAAATAATAGAAGCATTGTGAGTTTGAAAGCAAAGGGTTAAGCTCTGTATGGAATTGTGGCCTTAAAGTCAGTAAAAACAGTCAATGGGGACAATTGCAAACTGCTGCTTGCCTAGACTAATGAGCTCAGAAGTCTTTAATGGGTTTTCCAGTTTACCCTGTTTCTCCAAATTTCCTTTACATTAGCTGAAAAGATACACAATATAGTACTCTCAAGCACCAGAGATCCTCCAGTAGCAGAAGGATGGTTATTTTGATGATCCGATGCAGCAGTTTCAAATGGGATCATTTGTTGCTGGCTGTTGAGGTATTTATTTCCTTGGTGTTGGAAATGTATGTTGAGAACTACAAAACCATATTGGAAAAACATTCACTAAATAGTAGACGGTTGCCTGTATCTTCCCTGTCTCCTTTGTCAGCTGGTGAGGCTGACACTTGTTTACATTGACCACACTCAGTGTAGCCTGTAACCCTGCTTGTTTCTAAACTAAAATCATTGCATGTGGTGAAAGCCTATGAATAAATGAATTACGATATCCAGTTTCTAAAAATGCTCCCAGGAGGCACTGTGGCGAACATGTTGATTCCTCCATGTGTCACTTGAGAACAATTAATGTAGGATAAATGCCCTACTTTTTCATTCCTTCTTCCACAAACTTGTTTCACAAAGCTATGTTGTGAGTTGAGCTACCTGAACTAAGCAGCTTTTAGAAACATTTTGGCAATTAACAAAGGTGATGCCACAAATGTTGCTGAAGTTGGTGCATCATTATTGGCAATACCAATGCTCAACCCCCAAATCATTGACCTTTCCAGCACCAAAGTGAAAACTTGGCTATAATATCATCTGCTTTGAGAGAGATTTGGTTTAAACCATCTCTCTGCATGGAATGATGGTATTGTGCAGAGAATTAGTAAAATGACTGAGCTCATTTTCCCATTATTTGAGGGGTGTTTGAAACCTGAGATGTAGACTCTGAAAGTTTAATTTTAAAAGCATGTTTATACCAGCACTGTAACCTGTGCTGAACAACAGTTATACATCAACTTATTAGCAGGAAATTTTATATTTGCAATACCAATTGCATCTTTCTATATCAGATGGCTGACCACAACTGGTATGGTAAACAAAATGTCATCTTTTTTCCTTGGTATTACAAATGGCAAGTGATTAACACACTGTGACCAACCTGTGTCATCTAGACAGATTGAGAGCCAATTGCCAATGTGTGTTGGTGGAAGCAGGGAGTTCAGGAGCCACGCTGTTTAATGCTATTAATACTTTCAAAGAATATTCACATTTTCGGAATATCCAAGCTCTGTTCATAATATTTGGTTCCTCCCACTAACTCAGCTCATGTTTATGTGGGAAGAAAGTTGCAACCAGTTTTATAGAAGCCTTTGAAGAGGCATAGCTTCTGTAATTTGATTGTACATCTTTTGAGATTTAACAGCAAACTTTGATCTGAATTCCCATGTTTTTGCTTTTACCCCACGTGACTGACTATAAATGTTTTGCAGTGTATGGTTTTAAAAATCCAGTTCCTCCACTTCCTTGTCAGCTCAGTGTTCATGTTTGACTTTTTCTATGAGTTTGGCATAATTGTCAACATGCCTCGTGTCTCATTGGCATGGAACAGAAGGATCACATTCAGACACAAAATTCTGACACGTGTCAAGCTACATCAGGTCTGCGGTGTTTGAAAGCCAATTTGATTTTCTTTTGTTTGTCCGCTGCTATCTGTGAGGGCTATAAACATTGTGGCCTTCTATTACTGCCACTCCATAACGGCATACTACTACAGAAATTGCTGTGGGGGCAAACAAATGCAGTTAATTTTCCCTATCATATCTTCTCTCTCCCTTTTTAATTCAACATTTTATTGTAATGAATGTGCCCTGTAACTCTGAGAACGAGTGCCACGGGGGTGAATCTGACTATGAATTCAAATGTGGGCCTCTAAACAGGATTGAGAACTACAGAATGACATGTTTGTAAGAAATTTTAAAACCCTTACAGAGCAGTAATTGTTGAAAATGGATTGGGGCTTGCCAGAACACACTACAATATTCTTAGCAGTCTGATCATGGGGTCAGATCATTCACTTTCTGGGTCCAGGGGTTTCGATGATTACTTTGCTACAGATATTATGGTGTAATGAAAAGTTTAAAATAAATTTCCCTTGTATGCTTGATTCGTTTCCATTATAAGCCAAAAGGAAATATTTCAGCTATTAAAAACTTGCAGAAAACACAGTAATGCAAAATAGATGACCAGTAGGCTATGTCTGTTTGTGGCTGTAACTTTTATTAATACAAATAGTTTAGTAACCATCACTTTTTCACAATTTATTATTTAGTTTATTTTGGCTCAAAGGTCTTTTTTTCTTTTGTTATCTCATCTTGTTCCTGAAAGATTTTCATTTGGCATTGTTACCTCCCTTCCCAGCTGAAAGTATACACAATTAATCTGCAGATAGTTGAGAGCAAAGGAATGTGTGATGAATGGATGCTTAAATGGGCTTGATTACTCAGTGAAAGCCAGAATGTGAATTAAGATTCAACATAAGTGGCAAGTAACTTTTGTAACTGACTAAAATAAACACAGAATTGCAAGAGTTCTGAGTTGCATTGGTAAATTGCTAGATTAGGGCAATTTACTCAGAAATTATTTTCTTCAGAGGTTACAGTATTAACTCATTTATCATCTTGGGACTAATGTATGAATTTTCAGGTGAATTGCAAAACTTGAGGGAAATGGGCCAAAGTATAGCTAAGACTGAATTCTGTGCTTCTGAAAAGCATTGAGTTAAGTTATTCCAAGTAGCCTATTCCCAGTGGGTGTAAATTAATAGTGTGAAAAAACACACAATGTTTTTAAATGTACAATTGCATTCAGATACAATGATTTTTACTGTTAGTAAATTCACTATTTTGTGAAGATTGGCCATCCTTTGTTTGAGTTGGAAGTGACTAAAACCTGTGGGAAACTGCAATCTGTAATCAGCAGCTGAATTGATGGCAGGCCTGGAAAAAACACTGAAAAGAAAAGGAAAGATTTGCATTTCTATAGCACTTTCATGACCACAGGATTTTCACAAATGCTTTATAGCCAATGAAGTACTTTTGAAATGTAGTCACTGTTGTAATGTAGGAAACGTGGCAGCCAATTTGCTCACAGCAACTCCCAAAAACAGTCATGTGATAATGGCCAAATAATCTCTCTCTCTGATGTTGATTGACCAGTACAGTGGGTATAACACCTACTCTTTTCAAAGTAGTGCCATGGGACCTTTTACTTCTACCTGAGAGGGCAGACAAGACTTTGATTTAGCATTTCATCCAAAAGGCAGCACTTCTGACAGTGCAGAACTCTCACAGTACTGCACTAGAATGTCAGCTTTTGATTGTTGTGCTCATGTCCTGGAGTGGAACTTGAACCCGCAACATTCTGACTCAGGCTAGAGTGCTACCAACTGAGTTGTGGCCTGACACACAGGATTGGTGAAAGGTTTAGCTACCTACTGGTCTTGTTGGCAGCCCTGTAGAATTTTTCTGTGGCCGAAATCACAATCTCTCTTTTAATGTTGATTTCCCTAGACCACTTGAAAATAAAATTGGAGTTTCTCAAGTGGAACATGTTTGGGTCAGATATGAGGCCTATTATAGTATCCATGTAATAAAACGTTGGTCATTTTAAGTTTTTGATACCTTGAGGTCTACGCCTCCTGTGTTTCTTCTGTGCCAAGATCTATTAACCAAGAAAAATGTTTTTCAATGTAAAAACACTGTAGAGCTGTTATAGTATTACATCACAGTCCACAGTGATAGATAGTTAATGAAACTGACATTATCTTCCAGTAATTAAAAGGTGGGAAGTGATATCTAACCAGAAGTACTCTGTTTCCCTGATATAAATGCAAATAGTGTTGTAAAATAAAAAAGAATTAACTTGAAAGAAAAATTAGTGTTTCGTATTTGTTACTGCTGGAATTATGACAGCTATTTTTCTGTAATAAAGTCCTTTTTGCAGACATAAAACAACAAAATATAATTTAAGCTACAACAATTGTTTTACTGAACAGTACCATTTGTGCTTGGGGTACTTCTTATGATTCTTGCCTCTGCTGCACCCTTTTCTGATGCTGCTTCAAAGTATATTTTGCTCACATTGCTCTTTTGGATTTAGTATAATGTTCAGATTTGCCTGCATCTTCTTCCCTCCTTTTTCAATTTAAAAAAAATCTTCCATTGGTGCTATTTATTTTGAAAGCTATTTAACTGGCCATATTATGGCATTATGATTGAAAATCAGTAAAGTAGCAAAGTTTATGCCTTCATTTCCCAATGGGAAGTCTCATGCACCAGC
Organism: Cetorhinus maximus; assembly: GCF_964194155.1. Lineage (NCBI taxonomy): Eukaryota > Metazoa > Chordata > Chondrichthyes > Lamniformes > Cetorhinidae > Cetorhinus > Cetorhinus maximus. Next base: position 72,021,419 of record NC_135894.1, read on the forward strand.
ATGATGATTTTCAGATTTACTAAATACTTCTGCCTTCACATATACTTCATACTAATGCTAAATGTACCATATCAAGTGCATTATGTCATTTTCTTTAACAATGCCAAAGCTTCACAGAGCAAAGGTTCACTTTTGTTTTGCCTTATTTTGTTCTGACAATTCTGTTCACATTTTAAAAGGTCAACCTTTGGTGAGCTTGCTTGTTCTTTACTATAAATATACTAGTGTATTTGCATGTTGGTGAGATTGGGGCAAAAGTTAATACAAATGTACTTATGTATGCTACCAATAATACTGTTATTTAAGGCGCATGTTTTGTTACAAAGCCTAATTTTTTTTACAAATATGGTCTTGGGATGTGAGCATCACTGGCAAATTGCCCATCCCTAATGGCCCTTGAGAAGTAGGTGGGGAGCAAATTAGCAAATTTTTGAAACTCTGAAACCCTAACCTGTTGAGGCTGGTGTTGGAATAAGATTTGAAAGTCTAAAGGCCAATACACTAATGAAAAATATACTTATGGTAAGAAATTTATACACAAGTAGTGCCTTTCACATCCTTAGGATGTCTCCAAGTGTTTCACAGCTAATTAGTTACTTTTGAGGTGTAAGCACAGTTGATTTTAGTGAAACATGGCATCCAACTTTATTTTGTAAATTGAGGGAAAAATTGACTTTAATTGTCCTTGCCCCTATGTTGTCCAGGCACAGCTGTCATGGTAGCGTTGAAAGATTAATGATTATGATATTGTCACTGCAATTTTTCTCAAATCAACACATGCTCACTGGGAAAGCCCAGCAGTCCAATTAAATTCTGTTCTTAATAATTTAATGCATTGTACAAGAAGTATCATGACTGATACAATATGTCTGTAAAATATTACTAAGATGGTTGGTTGTAATTGTGTGTTTAAAATTGAGTGTTATTATGTGAAATTATAATTGGAAAAGGAAATATGGGTGAATTGTGGAACTGTATTGAATCTTGGTCTGCATACATTTAGTTTTTTTTGGATATTGGTGGTAACGTTAGACTGCTAACATTTTAGTTGCACATTGATATTTAACATACCTCCTTATTGTTTCCTGTTTAGAATGGTCATGAATTACAGGTGACCATAAGATTTCATGGCCAAAAGATTTTTTTTGCTTTATCTTTCTCTTCCTGTTACCAGCATGTCTTGTAAACAAATAATGTGTAGAGAATCTCATTTATATAGTTAGTGACCAAAGTAAAAGAAATATAGGCTTGGTTGAGTTAAGCTTCACACAGAATTGTAGAAATTACAGCAGAGTTGAAGGCCATTCAGTACGTTTGGAGTATTGCTTACAGTTTTTGGCATCTCATTATTTGGAAGGATCTTAGAAATATGCAAAATGTGCAGCAAAGATTCACCAGAATGATACAGGGAATGTGATATTATAATTAAGAAAGAACAATTTTCTGAGCCTATTTCACTCGAATGGAAGCAAGAAAATTCAAGAGAAAATCTAACAAATTTTTACAATGATGAAAAGTTTCTTTGTATTAATTTTTGGGATATAAATGTTTATTGCCTGTCCTTAGTTACCCTTGAGCAGGTGATGGTGAGTTGCCACTTTGAACCACTGCAGCCCTTGTGGTGTAGGCACACCTGCAATGTTATTAGGGAGAGAGAACCAAGATTTTGACCCAGCGACCAAAGGAATGGCAATATAGTTCCAAGTCAGGATGGTGTGTGGCTTGGTGGGGAACTTGCACAGAGCAGTGTCCCCACTTGTCTGCTGCTCTTGTCCTTCTAGGTGAGAGTTTGGAAGTTGGTGTTGAAGGCAAGTTGCTGCAATGCATCTTGTAGACGGTACACGCTTCTGCCACTGGTGAAGGGAAAAAATGTTTTAAGGTGGTGGAAGAGGTGCTGGTTTTGAGAAGGTAGATAGTCCACAATTGTTTGACCACCAACACCCTTTCAAAGGAAACTAAGGGTGGATAATAAATGCTAGCCTTACCAGCAATGTCCATATCCAGAGAATGAATATATATTTTTTAAAAAGGCATTGTTACAGACAGGAGGGGGATTAATTTGACAGCCCTCATTTCTCCTCGCACTACCTGCCCATAAACAGAAAGGTGTTTTTAAAATCTCTGATTTCCTCCCTTTATAAGTGGTGGCATGTTTTCCCAACCCTTCAGTTTAGAGTGATCCAGTCCTCTATTAATAACCCCACTGCAAACTCAAGGTAAGGTAGAATAAGAGGTTTGGTTTATTTTACACATCCACAAAACCTGGGAAAGGGATGTTGCAATATCTGCCCCTTTTTGCACTCATACAATAAAAGAGGGATAAGAGAAAGAAAGGGTTACAGGGCAAGCCACAATAAAAATAAGTGTTATGGTTCCATGAGAGCCCAGAGTCAAAAGTCCAGTGGGGTATTCCTCCAGAGGTCAGCAGGCTGAAAATGTTGCAGGGTGACCCGACTTTACAGAAGCAAGGGCTTCCACGATGGGAGAAGGCAGGTAGAGATGAATTAGTCTTGAAGGCACAGATACAGAAGTTCCAATGTTCCAGTGGTTCACAGTGTAGATGAGGGCCAGGCACTTCACCCGGACAGAGCTCTTTCTGCTACTACCTGTAAGATGATAAAGTGGTAGACTGTCTGGGTTCAGTTCCACACGGCAATATTGCAGGTTCTAACAGCTTGGGGGAGATCATGTGACATATCTCCCACCACTTCTCCTGGGTCTTGGTCAAAGAATGTATTTCCCCAGGTCTGGAATCTCGATGCGTTTAATAGAGGAGTCCGGGTCCTATTTGCCCTTTGCAGACATACCATCTGCAAAGGCGTTATGCCATGTCTAACAAATTTATTAGAATTCTTTGAGGAGATGACGAGCAGGATAGATAAAGGGGAACCAGTAGATATTATATAGTTGGATTTCCAGAAGGTATTCCATAAGGTACCGCACATAAGGCTACTTAATAACACGAGAGCCCATGGTGTTGGGGTAGTATATTAGCATGGATAGACGATTGGCTAATTAATAGAAGACAGAGTTGGGATAAGGGGGAGATTTTCAGGATGGCAACCTGTAACTAGTGGAGTGGCACAAGGCTTAGTGCTGGGGCCTAAATTATTTACAATGTATATTAATGACTTAGATGGAGGAAGTGAATGTACTATCAGCAAGTTTGCAGGTGACACAAAAATAGGTGGGAAGGCAAGCAGTGAGGATGACGGATGACATGAGGAGTCTACAGATGGATATAGACAGGTTAAATGAGTGGGCAAAAACTTCGCAGATGGAATATAACGTGGGAAAATGTGAGGTTATGCACTTTGGCAAGGAGAATAAAGGAGCTGAATGTTATTTAAATGGAGAAAGGCTGCAGCACAGAGGGATTCGGGAGTCCTTGTGCATGAATCCCAAAAAGCTAACATACAAGTTCAAACGGTAATAGGGAAGGCAAATGAAATGTTAGCCTTTATTTCAAAGGGAATGGAGTATAAAAATAGGGAAAGTCTTCCTAAAACTATACAAGGCACTAGTTAGACCACACCTAGAATGCTGTGAACAATTTTGATCCCCTTATCTAAGGAAAAATATACTGACATTGGAAGACAGTTCAGAGAAGGTTCACTAGGTTGATCCTGGGTTTGGAGGGATTTTCTTATGAGGAGAGGTTGAGTATGTTGGGCCTGTACTCATTGGAGGTTAGAAGAATGAGAGGTGACCTTATTGAAACAAAAGACTCTTAGGAGGCTTGACAGGGTAGATGCTGAGAAGCTGTCTCCCCTTGTGGGAGAGTCTAGGACCAGAGGGCATAATCTCAGAGTAAGGGGGCGCCCATTTAAAACATAGGTGAGGAGGAATTTCTTCTTTCAGAGGGTAGTCAATCTGTGGAATTCTTTACCATAGAGGGCTGTGTGGCTGGGTTGTTAAGTATAGTCAAGGCTGAGATAGACAGATTTTTAATCAGTAAGGGAATTGAGGGTTATGGGGAGAAGGAGAAGTGGAGTTGAGGATTATTAGATCAGCCATGGTCTCATTGAATAGCGGAGCAGACTTGATGGGCCGAATGGCTTACTTCTGCTCCTACATCTTATGGCCTTCATTGGTTGGAGCTCTGCCTTTGAAATGCAAAGTGGGTTGGTGCATTTCTTTGGAATTTGATTGTCAGCAATCACAGAAGGCATTCATACCTCTTTAAAGATAGCAGCGATATCCCTACTGGTCTTCTGAAGGTTAGAAATTCCTCTGGTATGGGCCATCGCTATGGCCAAGACAGCACCCTAATTGTCAAATACTTGAGTATCACAAGTGCCATTTAAGGATTGCAAAAACATGGTTGGCTATTGAAATACAGTTAATTATATTGCAATGTTTTAATGAAATCTGGGAAAATTTTGATATTGTTAGTAATAAAGCTATTATGTCCTTTTGGTTGTCTAATTTGTCCAAATGAAGGCCGATGGCTGACACACACCTACCTCTGATTGTTGGCATAATTGTAATAAGGAATTGGAAGATGAGCTCAAAAACTGATGTAGCTTTCTGGGAAGACTATAAACCACTATTCCATTTGGAATGTGCTAAATTAATTATATTGATACAAGCTATATGTTTTGAGATCTCTGTACTCCGTCATGGAGTATGTAGTTGCCATCACCATGTGTAATACTTTCCAGTGGATAGACATGACTTTGTGACATTTTACTGACATTTATACTTCATCAGAGGAGATGGCTGAACTGATTGTTCTGTTTCTTTTGCATGTGAATAATATTAATAAGTAAAAGAATAAGGTTATTTGTGCAATGTGATGGTATTGAGCATGTACTGACTGGTCTGCAATTAGTATTATGCCTGTCAAGGGTGGAAGATGGGAGTGATTAGCATATCTATATTGACGGCTTAGTTGGCATAGCCGGTTCTTTTCTGGGTGCTGACAGAAGATGTACACCCGAAATGTTTAACTCATCTATCCTTGCCGCAGCTGCTGATGCACTGTGTTTATAGCATTTTCTGTTTTTGTTCCTCATTTCCACTATCATCACCAGCCTGACTGGAAATGCATTATGTGACATTTAAAATGTGATTAAGCATAATACACTTGCTATGTATAGATTTTTTGTAATGGGAATGTGTGCATAGCCATTGTAATCCAAATCATTCAGAGAAATGTAGGCCCCATGAATTTGAGTTAAACTATAAAATTTAAAGGAAATCAAATGAAAGTTCAGTTTGCAATATCAAGTTGGCCACTAATTTTAGCTTCTAATTTGCATTTTCTTCTGGTTGTATTTTCTATTCCACCATTTTGTTCGCTTGCTTCTGATCTGTATCTCAGCTGCATTTACTTGGCATGTCTCCATATCATTTGACACTGTTTCGGACAGGAGGGGGTGTCCGTTCAAACAGCACTACTTTTTCCCTCTCATCACCCGCCTGTAAAGAGAAAGGTGTTTTGAATAAAAAGTGTTTCCTTTTTAATAAGCAGTGACATATTTCCCAACGCCTCGGTTTGTGTGTGACCCAGTTCCTACTAATAGCCCCATAGCAAACTCAATGTGGGATGAGCTCAAAATGTTTATTGCACATATTCAAAAATCGTGAAAAGGAAGGTCCTCGACATCCCCTTCCGCATACATACAGGAAAGAGAGGGATAGAGAAAAGAAAGTTTTACAGTACAGAGACCACAGAGAAAATTGGTTCACATGAGTCCAGAATCAAAGCCCCATGAGGAATTCCTTCACGGAAGTCGGTGGGCTCAAAACCAGTGGTGTAAGAATCACTTTTCCAGTGGTGTTGACTTCACAGGCAGAGATGAATCAGTTTGTCGGTGATAGTACAGAACTTTCAGCAGAGGCAGGGTAGATGGGGCCAGTTGTCTTGAGACTGCTACCAATTTTTATGAAAGTTAACAGAGCATTTTCCCAAGATGAACCACCTAGCAGCCTTGGGAAGTCTCTCACTGATCAATGAATGCACTTTGGCTGCTCAAGCCAAAAAGCACTCATGTAGGACATTTATTCTTGTGCTCCTAGTAAAAATGCAAAGCAGAAGAGACCTTTTCCAGACTGAAGCTTTGGTTATGGTTGTAATAATGTGAACCAGTGTGTTCTGATTTATATTGTAAGTCTGTGGCCTGAATTTTCAGCTTGGCAGGCAGGCGCGATCGGCGGGCCCGGGAGCAGTCGTGAAATGGACAGCCGACTGCGATTTCATGCTGGCTGGCCAGTTAAAGGCCAGCCAGCATGAAGCGTGCACTGAAAATCTCAGTGCTACTGGGGTGGTGGCAGGAGGAGGGCAGGCGATGATGTTTCCACGGACGTGGGTGAGCGCTGAAAGAAAGCTCCCTGAAGGCAGAAAGCTGCCTCGGAGCTGCAGACCCAAAAATCATGAAACAAAATTTTGAAATTCAGGAAAAAAAATGTCCAAGCATCACAATCAGGCACCTGAACATATAGATGATAAAAATGCTGTCCACAGATTTTTATTTTTATTTTATTCATTAACTGAAACCTCATCCCGCCCTTGGATCAGGTTTGATGAAAAATGCAAAGTCCGCCTGGCTGACTCGCCCGTCCACCAACCGTAAGGTTGGACGGACCACGAAAAATCGGAGATAATTGCACCGTTAATGAGCTTAATTGCCATCTTAATTGTCGGCGGGCGCACTTCTGCAGGCGCCCACTGAGCGAAATATCGCGTGAGCGCAGGATGACGTCAGGACGCTCACCTGACGTCTCCTCGGGATTTTACACCCGACCGGGTCGGGCGCGTGCCCTTCTGCAGGATGTAAAATTCTGCCTTGTATCTTTTTTATGGGTCTTATGTATGCATTTATGCTTAGGTTCGTAACTGCTAGACACAAATCTAGAAGCTGCATTGCGATGCGATTATTTTGATAAACACACGGCACTATTCCAAACTTTGGTGAAAGAGAAAAATTGCTACGTTTCAAGCTGTTTGGAGATTTTTGCTAAGGATGCATTCACATGAAGTACTGCCTGTGTTGTGTCTAAAGCATTTTCACCTGTGGCTAGTCAGCCAATTTCTATTTGCCAGTGATAAAAACAAAAAACTGCGGATGCTGGAAATCCAAAACAAAAACAGAATTACCTGGAAAAAAACTCAGTGGGTCTGGCAGCATCGACAGAGAAGAAAAGAGTAGACGTTTCGAGTTCTGTTGAAGTGTCATGAGGACTCGAAACGTCAACTCTTTTCTTCTCCGCCGATGCTGCCAGACCTGCTGAGTTTTTCCAGGTAATTCTGTTTTTGTTTTCTATTTGCCAGTGCTGGGCTAAAGTCTCATGTCAGCCAGACAGATGGAGGTGACAGAATTCCTTCCCTGAAAGACATTAGTGAATCAGATGACTTGTTTATAACTATTTAGCAACTTGCATAGTTATTTTATTTACTTTGGTGCTGGACCAAAATGTTTCAGATTTAATTAATTCAGCTTCACAACTTGCCATGCTGGATTTTAAACTCTCAGCTTCTGAATTTCTAATGGAGTACCATAGCCATTACACTCCCATACCTGTAATTGTATACTTCCACCCTCCTCAACTCTATTTTGAGTTGGCAGTAACCACACATAAAGTAACCATTTCAGATCACATGGAAGGGTATCAAGTGGTCCAGTGGCCTGCATGTTTTCTGCTATTTATTTCTCCCTTTTATTTGTTGAAACTGCTTTGTAATTTGAAAAGGGGGTTATTTCTTGGGGATGAGGAGAATTCTACTGCAGAGCTGTGTTAGCTACAGGGATGTGACACCTAACAACTAGCATGTTTTTTGCTAGCCGTTGAACCGGGTAAATGTTTTGTTATGGAACAACTATTATTGGCAAATATTTTATTCCTCTTAATCTAAAATGTGCACATATTACCTCCCCAAGCCACCACCTCCCAGCCATCCCTCTAGATTGTGGGCAGCCTCTACAAAGGAAGAATTATAAATTTAGTAACTTTAAGCCTGAATTTCTTTAAGCTGTGAGGAAATGTGTGAAAGTGGTTTACTGTGTGACAATTACCTTGTATTAGTGAGTAACAGCTGAATGAGCTTGCATTTAGCTTCTAAGCAACACAGTTGCAGCAAAAGCTGTACTGTAGATAACTCAATAATACTGTAGATAACACAAGATATAACACAAAAGCAAAATACACCAGATGCTTGAAATCTGAAATAAAAATTGAAAATGCTGGAAACACTCAATAGGTTAGTCAACAATATTGGAGAGAGAAACAGAGCTAACATTTCAGATCAATGAACTTTCAAGATAAGATGCACGTCTTGCTTTCTTGCCACTGGCACTGAGAAACAAAATTGATGTCAATAAATGGCTGCCGTGGACCAACTGCCTCTGTCATCACACTGCTACTTACTTGCACTGTATGTCGGTACCTTAGCTCTTGTGTGGGCTAATCATATTTTAGGTGAAAGAATTATATATCTAGGTAACTGGTGGTTTTATTAAGTTCATTAAAATGTATAATGTAACATGGATATTTTACATCAACATTATATTCTAAACAACTAGTAGTTTTAATTTTTTTTAAATGTCTAGAATGAAAATCTTGCCTGCATTTTCTGTTGTCTAATGCTTGCTTCCTGTATCTGATTTTTTTTTACTGTCAGTCATTTTTTTGTTGGTTTTCTGAAAGCAACAAACCATAACTGCAGAAGCATGGAATATATGAATTAAAAATTAATAATGGTGTGGAGACCACCAGTGAATAGGTACTAAAAGATTTATGAAATAGCCATTCTGAATGATTAGTCAGAAGAGCCCATCTGTTAAAGAAAAGTAAAGTGGAATCTCCGTGCTTTTTATTAAAAAAAACCTAATTCAAATTTTATGAATACAAACCAAAATTGTGCAAATCGCTTGAACTTGGAAGATTGAGGGGTGATCTAATTAAGATACATTATGATGAAGGGATTAAAGGGGCTCTGTATGGCAGAAACAAGTAATCCTGAACAAGAAGACATAATAAAATTAGAGTTTGGCCATTTAGGAATGAAATCAAGAAGCACCTTTTCACACAAAGGTATTAAAAATCTGCTGGAACTCCATCCCCCAAATGGCTATGGATCGTAGCTCAGTTGAAACTTTCAAGACTGTATTTGACATATGTATTTGGCCAGGAAATGAAGGGATATAGAATTAAAATTGAAAGATGGTGTTGAGGTACAGATCAACCAGATTACTGTCCAGGTGAAGACAAAATTTGCCCCATTAAATTTCTTGTCCTGCAATGGTCCCTGAAGACTTAGGCCCCGTTTTAGCCTGACACATCCAGTTGGAATGGGTGGGTTTGGGGCAAATTCCTGCTTTGCACTCCAGCCTAAGCACACCCCATTACAGCAAGCGGCTTAGACTGAAATGGGGTATTTATGTTTGCGGTGGCTCTCCATATTCGTAATATAATTTGATGACTTTTTTCAATAGTGCTGTCAATCTTGAAAGAATATCTTGTCATTGGCTGTTTGCTCTTTATATACTAATGAAGCTTTTTTACCGTAATATTGGGCTATGATTAATTTACATTTCAAAATGAGTGGGTATATTTTGCATTATTTTGTGAGGTGCCTGGTTTTGTGAATTTCTCAATTAGATTAAAATGTGATTGTTTTATTTGCAAATTCTAAAATGGGGATGCGCTTTTGTAATGATCACTTATTTTAGTGACTTGGGGGGGAAACCAGTTTTGCAGCTGGTATATTAAACTATTTGGTCTGTTGAACAGAGGGGATTTTGCGTTAAATTTTTGATTCCCTTTCATGACTTATGCCCTGTATTGTCTTCTATTATACTTTTCTCTCCAGATCTCCTCTTACTTCAAAATAAATTTTGTTTCACTAAATATAAAATTACAAATTTGTTCTCAATAATTAAAAATTCAGATATGAAAAATACATTTTTTACTGAAATGTATTTTTTTTTTAAGTGCTTGGCAATTACTTGCTTCTTGATTAGAAGCTGCATTACTGAGGCAGGGTCCTTTAATACAGTGTTTCAATGCATAGGATTGAACTCCCAGTGCACATTTGCTCAAAAATTAGTAGTGTTGTACATAGTGTGACTTTTTAACCTAGTTTCATGATGAAAATAAATGTGTTAAATCTATACTTTTGTAGGAAATCTTTGAAGTAGATTTATAAATAGCATGCACTGTTTTTAAAAATGCCTCAGTGATTGGAAAAAAAACCTCAGGAGAATATTTGTGAATCTGAAAGTAACATTATAAAAGGAGTCCCCATTTTGGGGATTCCCTAAAGGGGTTGGAGTGTAATGTGACCTGTATTTTAAGCATTTGTGTAGGCACTTTTTAGCTAACTGACAGATGCAAGGTTCTCACAACCCATTTAAATATAGCCTGCTGGAAGAATATACTTGCATTTTTTTAAACACTGAAGTAAACCTTGGGTGAAGTTCTCCTTGTTTCTATTTAGTGCCTGGGTTTTTCCATTTCTGTTGACTCAAAAAAGCTGTTGAATTTGTATAAAGTAATCTTTTGCCTGACTACAAACTTTGAATAACTACTGTTTACATTTAATACTTAGATTTTTCTAAATTTTGACATTACAGCTGAGTTTTATTTTACAATTCACACCTGTATCTCAGTACTCTGTAAAAGCCAATTGTTCTATTAGGGTTTCCTGTTACTAGGGGTATATAAATGGAAACCAGTTTGAGGTATTTGTAACTGAGAGTGAAACTTTTTCCAAATATAAAAGGGCTACAAAAGCACATTACCAGTCATTAATACATCCTCAGAGTTGTAATACATGCTGGATTTGACCTGTTCCTTAAACATATCAAAAACAAAATTACCTGGAAAAACTCAGCAGGTCTGGCAGCATCGGCGGAGAAGAAATCAGTTAACGTTTCGAGCCTTCATGGCCCTTCGGCAGAACTGAAGCATAGTTAGAAGAAGGGAGAAATATAAATTGGTTTAAGGTGGTTGGGGGGGGGCGGGGGGGCGGAGAGAGAGAGAGAGAGAGAGAGAGACATTGAGGGTGTGGTGATTGTGGAGATGAGCAGATAATCAAAAGATGTCACAGACAAAAGGGTCAAAGAGGTGTTTTGTCTGAGAAAAGTGCCAATTAAGAATGGAGGACAGGATATTCAAAGTACAGCTCTAGTGGGGGTGGGGTGGAAAGGCTAACAAGGTTTTAGTTTTAGATTTAAAAATAATGGAAATAGGTGGGGAAAGAAGAATCTATATAAATTATTGAAAAAAAAGGTGGGGGTGGTGGGGAGGGGGGGGGAAGAAACGGGGTGGGGATGGGGGGAGGGGGAGTTTAAGATCTAAAGCTGTTGAATTCAATATTCAGCCCGGAAGGCTGTAAAGTGCCTAGTCGGAAGATGAGGTGCTGTTCCTCCAGTTTGCGTTGGGCTTCACTGGAACAATGCAGCAAGCCAAGGACAGACATGTGGGCAAGAGAACAGGGTGGAGTGTTAAAATGGCAAGCGACAGGGAGGTTTGGGTTTTTCTTGCGGACAGACCGCAGGTGTTCCGCAAAACGGTCGCCCAGTTTGCGTTTGGTCTCTCCAATGTAGAGGAGACCGCATTGGGAGCAACGAATGCAGTAGACTAAGTTAGGGGAAATGCAAGTGAAATGCTGCTTCACTTGAAAGGAGTGTTTGGGCCCTTGGACGGTGAGGAGAGAGGAAGTGAAGGGGCAGGTGTTGCATCTTCTGCGTGGGCATGGGGAGGTGCCATAAGTGGGGGTTGAGGAGTAGGGGGTGATGGAGGAGTGGACCAGGGTGACCCGGAGGGAACGATCCCTACGGAATGCCGTCGGGGGGGGTGAAGGGAAGATGTGTTTGGTGGTGGCATCATGCTGGAGTTGGCGGAAATGGCGGAGGATGATCCTTTGAATGCGGAGGCTGGTGGGGTGATAAGTGAGGACAAGGGGGACCCTATCATGTTTCTGGGAAGGAGGAGAAGGCGTGAGGGCGGATGCGCGGGATATGGGCCGGACACGGTTGAGGGCCCTGTCAACGACCGTGGATGGAAAACCTCGGTTAAGGAAGAAGGAGCTATGCTTCTTAACTATGCTTCAGTTCTGCCGAAGGGCCATGAAGGCTCGAAACGTTAACTGATTTCTTCTCCGCCAATGCTGCCAGACCTGCTGAGTTTTTCCAGGTAATTTTGTTTTTGTTTTGGATTTCCAGCATCCGCAGTAGCTTTTAGCTTTTTGTTTTTATCCTTAAACATATGTTGGCTTGGAGGTATAGTCTCAATTAAATGCCTTTTGACTGTTCTACGCTAGTTTGAAAAGGATCCCTAAAACTTAGACTTTACTATTAGTTTGTCTGCCTCTTTTCCCTCTAAAAGAATTTGTGCACTTGAAAAAATAAAAAGTTGCGATCAAATCTTGTACATTTATAGGCAATGTGTGCTTATATTGGGAATTATAACCAGCAGACCAATTCAGTCAATGGGTTATCGTACAAGCAGAATATTGGTTTGCTTTTTTAAAGATGTCTTTCACAGTTATCTGTGCACCATTGGTTTTTGATTGTGTTGCATTTTTCTTCATCAGCATTTTGTGCGCTCTGCCCGAAGGCAGGTCCTTAGCTCAGTCTTCTGCATGTCTCTCTGTCATGTACCATTCTTCTCATTTGCCAGTAACTGAATTCAATTTTCAAGGCATCTAGCATTCTCTGCCTTCCTCTTCCTCTTTTTTTTCTTGAAACCTTCCCTCCATAATGTTTCTTTCTTGTCTGTTTCCTCTTGAGATATGCCCTGCATTTCTTTGTTTGTTCACACTCCTCCTGAGATGGCTTAAATGCTTTAGTAGCAGTCAGTGACAAACAAAGAATGTGTCCAAGAGTGAAATAATAAAAATACACCATTAACGGTCTTAAATTTCTGTTTAAGAATAGGATATGCGGTTCTCCCATTAAATTGAGTTGTTAATTATCTTAATTATTAATGTTTTAATTTTCTATTGCTCATGCTGCCACTTTTTCAGTTAACAAAAGCCTTCAGCAGTAAATGCTGAAGGTAAAACCATAGCAGTATTTCCTAGTTTCACCTTCTGTTGTCAATGTCTGTTATTTGAAACAAACGAGCACTCGAGCACCATTTTGTGTCAGTATCTTAATCCTCATTCTTTCATGTCAGTTTTTACCAGTTTTCAGAGTGGCTTTGATAGCACAGCCCCCTTTCTGAAATCACACTTTTGACCTTGATTTGTCTATGTGCATGAAATTTATTTTCATTTTAAGATATGGACAAAATGACAGTGAAATCCGAACACTGAAAACCAAAATGGCTTCCAAGGCCATGCATATATGTACAGTATGCAGACTTTATTTTTGTTCATGCTTGATGAACAAAAAGATTTCGAGATCAGATTGTTCTGATACTTTGATCTGTACAAGAATAGAGCTGAATGGAATAAGACAGGATATTGTGAGACTGAGGTTTGAAACTTACTTAAATTCTAATGGATTTTACCATTTTTCAGATTTGTCCTTTGCATGGATGAGATTGTTACAAAGAACACATATGTTAATGAAATCTGAAACTATTTATACTGCATTGTCATCTAGCTTATATTTAGTTATGGAGAACACTGTCATTTTGGAGAACACCGGTAAAGCTCTGACTTGGACTAGTTGTTTTCTAAAGGCTGGTTTGTGCAATAAAAATGGAGCATTATGGTTAACCTACTTCTGTTGCATTAAATTTCATTTAAGAGAAGCTTTTTTAAAGAATCTTCATTTTTCATTCGTAATTTTTAATATTCGCAATTACTGCATAATCTGGCCAAAGTTAAGTGCAGAATTTTTTCTCTCTCATTTAGTCATGTGCCTACAAGACTGGGAAAAATCTTTGTATTTTAGAAGTAAGAAAAGTTGATTCAACAAAGAACTTTTGGTAGCATTTTAAGCCAAAAATTAAAGTAAGCACTGCCAAATATTGCCATACTGTCCTGAAGCATACTAAAAATATTTTTCAAAATCTATTTTTAAATAGTTATTTTTCAAATGGAGCCTATCTGGCATATTTCACATGGAAAATGTACTGTGTTCCTGGGCGAACAGTATCCCCAGAAGTGTCCCTGATTCAAGAAACTCATCATCAAATGAATACCTTAATAATTAACTCTGCGCAGATTCAAATCAAGAGCCATGTGACCCCGAACTGCCCTGCAATAAATAAATAAAATGTGTGACTGTGTAGTGAAGTGGTTTCTGATTGGTGGCAGCAATGACAATCTCCTATCTTCAACCACTAGAAAACCACTGAGTGATTTTAATTTATGCAGAGATTGTGCTCTGTGACTGCAATTTGGTGAAGGGAACACAGCTTCAGGGCCAAAATGCCTAAGTAATGTGGAACTAATGATGGTGGCTGGAGTTGGGCAGTGTGGATGTCCCAGGAGCTAAATCAGAGCATGCTCCATAGTCTCAGATGGCGCGAGTGCATTTTGGGCTGTCCCCCCCTCCTGGTTTTGAAAGTATGGTCGCCCCAATTTAGCAATCACTTAGAAATTCACAGATGACTATACAAACCACCTTGTACATATTACTGTTGATCTAAATTGTATTTGAAACACATTTACCTGAACATATATATTTTCCCTCAGTATGGTGATTATTTCAAACGTTGCTTACATTAACATCCCATGAGTATTCAGCTTTATCCTCGTAGCAGACTCTTGACCAATGGAAAATTCGGGCTGTGTGAGTCCACTAACAGGAAGAAGGAACCGAATTTAGCTGTGCAAGTTTAGTGGTTGTCTCGCATAACCTGGTCTTCTAGAAACGCCAGTTGCTGAATAGTTAACCATCTAACCAAATTTCACACCCACTCAGCCAATCGTGATCATATAGCTATTCTAAGTGAGCGGTTAATGAATATATTAACAAGACCAATGAGATGGATTCCTATGTGCACACATTTTTACATTGGTATAAACAACACTATAAAGGGGTATGGGGAGAAAGAGTAGGTAAAATGCATAACAAAAACAGAATTACCTGGAAAAACTCAGCAGAACTAAAATGCATGTTTGTATTAAAGTTTTTATGGAGATAAAGTATAATCCTCGATAGATGTACTTCCCATAACCGAATTGAATGGTCAGCTATTTAAAATAACTTGCTATAAAATTCTGAAAACCAGCGCCAAAAGCAGTTGCACTATCTTGTTATATTGAAAATGTGGATTCCATTTCCTTCAAGGTTTGCAATATTATTTTAAAGGGCACAGCAAATTGAAATACCAACAGTGTCCTTATGAGTGAATTGATGTCTGAATTTCCCCCATTTCAGAATTCTTAATTTAAATCATGTTGCTGTTTTGAGCAGAAGCCACATGTTTTTGGGGAGGAAAGAAGGATAGAAATAATGGGAGTAATCTCAGGCCTCACATCTGCATTCAGAAAGCTGGCCTAGACTGGCATAACCAGAGTCCTGGGCTCAAGTCATTACAGCCACAATGACCTAAAAAGACCCAAGGATTGAGGCAAAGAAAACATCTTGCCCTGTATAGTAAGGGTATTTGTTAGTTCTATTGCTAAACCCATTCATTCACAGAATAAACCGAAAAGAACTCAACAAAGCTCAATTTTCAGCACAAGTGATTGGCAATGACTAACCGCAAAGTTACAATCAAAAGAGATTGAAACTCTGATCAGAGTTACGATCAGAGTCTTCATGTTGATGAGTTTTGTTTTAAAAAGGTCAATGGTTATTAAATTTGGGAATAAGAATATGCAAGCAGCAGTGCACCCCTCCTCGGCGTTGTCTCCACAACATTCCCCCCACATCCCCACCCCCAGAAAGAAATTGAAAGCTTTGGACATAAAATGAAGCTACAAGATTATGCAGTCGCCTGTCCTGGATGACTGCGCACACATTTTAAAGTTACTTCAAATTCATTTCAATGCAAAATAAGGTCATTCTGTGTCATGCAATTAAGTGTAGGCATCTGGTAAAGTTGTAAAAGCTTTGAAGGGCTAGCGAAAAAAACTACAGCTTCAATCTTGGATCACTAAATTAATTGGAAACATGGCAATTTGTAAACTGCAACAGAACATAAAATCTTTTTCATGAACTTCAGAGATGCCAGATGCCATAATATAGGCTTTTGAAGGGGCAAAATAAGTCTTTGAAGACATTTTGGACAAGATTTAGTAGTGTAGAAGTGAGTGGGTTTGGAGTGAGTTAAAATCTCTCCCATTGTTTCTTCCTCATCAGCTAAAAAGCCATAATCTAGTGATATTGATCATTTCTCTGTTCCTAATGATATGAAGCTTCAACATAATTTTCATCTCTCTGGGATTTGGCAGAACTTTGCAAATCCCAGCACTGCACTTAATACGAATGTAATTTTCTTTGATAGGATAGACGTCGACTCCATGTTTAGTGCATATTCTTCCTTAACTCTTCTTAAGAAGGGGAAGTCTGGATTTACCTGAATTTCTGGATATGCAAGAGAAAAAAATGGCATGCAGCATTCAGCAGTTTGCTTGTGCAAATAAATCCCAAAAGAATAAACCTAGTGAAAACAGAAATCACTTCTGCACATTGGAATTGTCAGGCGAATATAGTCACATGCTGGTTAGGCTTCAAGCTGAAATCATTATGTTCTGTAGAACAGTCAAAGTGTCATTGATGAGGTGATCTTTGGAAATCAAAGTAAAATTGGGTAACAATGTGAATGCTATATGTTTCACATAACTATCTCCCCAATACCACAACGTGGCAAGAAGGGCATTTTATTTTAATAAGCCATCTAGATGCTAAGATGTTCCTTTGTTATTACCTGAATTCTTTAGGTTGCCAGTAAGCCTGGGTTATGTTACTGAGAGTGCTCCTTGCAGTTCTTTCAGTATGCAGAGAAATAACTCTCTTGCACACTCCACATTTCCCATAATGTTTCCCATTTTGAGGGCCCCAGCAAGCATGTACGGAGTTAACTCTCTTTTACTATATGTTAAATATTGTTAGTTGTGTGTGATTTAATTTTTCCAATGATTTTTTTCCAACAATTTCCTTTATCTTTTGGCCAGGTAGTTTAGAAGCACTCCATAGCAAAGTATTTAATGCTGCATTTTGAGCATACCATATCAGAATCTGTGACACTCCTCTTCAGCTGAGCAATAAGGTCTTGAGAATGGTTTGAAATGAAATTAACCTCTATCTGAGACAAGTAGATCTCATTATGTCAAAGATCTCAATCCCCAATTTACAAAATCCACTTCTGCAAATTGCAACTCATATTGCATCCCTTTATGCCTGAATTTAAAAAAGATGAAACAAAAAACAAGAAATGTTGGAGATATACAGCAAGGGTAGCTGGCATCTGAAAGAAAACAGGTTTCCAATGTAATGTTGACCTTTTTCTGTTTCAGATGCTGGCTAACCCACTGTGAATTTCCTGTGCATTATTTGCATTTGGAGTTTTCATAAGTTTTTACTAGTTAGAAAGGACAGTATCATATTCAGTTGCGCAAATTCAGCACATAGTTCACAGAAAGTAATTAGGTCAGCCAAATTGACCTGCGCAATTTAAATAAAATTCTCTTAGTTTTTATAGTGTTATCAGTGGTTCTGCAAGGTACAAATGTTACAAAGTCTGAATTATTTATTTCCTTTACTTAAAAGATCAAAATATAATTGGGGGAAAGATGAGTTTGTTCATTGCATAGTTTTGTCCAATTGATGCAAACATTAGAAACGGCAATGTCTACTGAGGATCTGCATCGTAAGTTGCTTTTATATTTTGGGAGCCCCGTGTGTGGGAGGCAACGCGCAGCTTTGGTGCTCCTAAAACAATTTCTCATAGATTTAAGTTAGGTCTATGCGTAGTTGGTTGGCTTTTGAAAGTGACTAATGATTAAATGCTGGATTAATCTGAATTAAAAGGACAATATGAAAGCAGCAATTTAAACTTTCAATATTGGTTTCTCTATTGTTAATTACAATTATTAGGTAAGTAGGATTGTGAACATCACTTACTTGGAACTGTGTACCTGTAGATCACATAATGTAATAAAATGTCCTTCAAATATGATAGACCATTCACTAGAGAGTTCAGAAGAACTGGTTGAAGGAGCAGTCAAAAAATTAGGTTTTCAGAACCTTTTTTGAAAGGGATGAATGTGTTATGAATTAAAGGCTGTAATATCT
The DNA here is from genome assembly GCF_964194155.1 of Cetorhinus maximus. Classification (NCBI taxonomy): domain Eukaryota; kingdom Metazoa; phylum Chordata; class Chondrichthyes; order Lamniformes; family Cetorhinidae; genus Cetorhinus; species Cetorhinus maximus. Next base: position 72,039,565 of record NC_135894.1, read on the forward strand.
TCTCCAGTTTAGTTGCATTATATATATACACAGCCAGTGAAGTACTTCTGAAGTGTAGTCACTGTTGCAATGTAGGAATGCAGCAGTCACTTTGCACACAGCAAGCTCCCACAAACAATAATGTGATAATGACCAGATCACTGCTTTTATGATTTTGATAAATATTTTCCAGGACACCAGGGAGGAAGCCCCTACTCTTCTTCAAAATAGTATCATGTGATCTTTTACATCCACCTGAGAAAGTAGACTGGGCCTCTATTTTAGAGGAGACATTAAAGATAAACCTCCAACAATGCAGCATTCTCTCAGTATTGCACTGAAATGTCAGTCTGAACTTTTGTGCTCAAGTCACTGGAGTTTAACTTGAACCCGCAACCTTCTGACACAGGCAAGAGTGCTACCACTTGAACCATGGCTGATACTGACAATATATTGTATATAATGTGCCTTAGTATATATGCCATATGCATAATATCTCTAACTTCGGCATGTGTATTCCCGCGATCTCTCTACAGGTGGACATTAGTCAACACTGGGTTCAAATCATTAAATTGCATTATTCCACAAGAAAGCTAATGTACTAATTAATACAGGTACAGTGTCTCAAAACCGGCAACCTTGGGACCAGGGTCGTGCCAGACTTCGGATCTTGCCGTATTTTGGGTCGGGCATTCGGGCCAAGCCAGGTTGGGTGAGGTCAAGGGTCTCTTGGAGTGCTAGAATAGACCAGTGTGCATGCAGTGAGGCAGATAACGAGTCCAGCATCTCACCGCACCAATGCACTGCCAAGCTGAATTGTCCGTGTAAGTTTTTTTTATTTCACTCGATTAAGATTTATGCAAGGCATATTGTAAAAATCCAGTTTTTGGATAACTCCGGTTTTTAGACAGCTGGATTTGAGACATTGTACCTGTATCAGCCTGTGTGGCATTCTGTTTCTAAAAACTAGACTACTCTTTTGGGTGTCTGGCCTTTTGCATAATTTCCTGGCACTTCACAGTCAGGAATAGATTAAGATCCTCCAACATGATGGATGTGAAGTGTTCTTCAATTAAGACAACCAACCACTGTATTGCTTGTATTGACTGCACTTGCAGTCCAAGAAAACAACAATCTTAGCTCATTAGCTTCTTTTAGCCACCAGCCATGTAGGCAGCAGCATTTTGGAGAAATTGTGTAGGGAGAATACATGGAATCAACAATGGTGAGTTGAAGCAATTGGGTTCCGAGGATTATGGATAAGGGTTTTAGCAATAGAAGGAGTGAGATATTGTTGAAGGCAGGGCAGTCTTCTAGAGGTGTAACCATGCTCTCTTTGTGAAGGATGGAATATGGGTTTTATATCTCGATTCAAATTCTAACGATACTGATTGCACGTTGTTTGGTTTAGCCTCGTTGAGCATTTAGGATGAGTTGGGATGATTGAGTTGGGAGCTGGGGTATAGAGTTTTTGGTAGGAGTTGAATAACTTGGCTTTGGATTTCCAAGTATTCAGCTGGAGAAGTTCCGGCTCACACGACCTGATGTCGAATAGACAATTCCAACGAGCAATTGGTGATGGATAAGTGGATTTGGGTGTCAGAGGCAATATAATTACTCGATGATATGTAAATGAGGAAAAGGAAGGATCCTAAGGAAGCTTCGGGTAAATGTAGAAACGACAATGTGGGAAGGGGAGTAGTATTTTGGATTGCCATGACAATTTGAACCCCCTCTACCTTGGTCCATCAGTTAACAGCTTAAAAAGCTAACCCAAAACTATCTATTTGGCCATGTCCTGGCTGAGCTTTCAAAGAAGTCAAGCAGTTGGTTATTTCTCCGGAAGAGATGTCACGGCTGTACTGGTCCTCAGCTGAAGCTCATGTGCGTACCTTTCGACTAAGTCACCAGATAGTGGTGAGGAGTGAAAACTGACAGATTTTTGTTCTTCTTTAGCTCAAGAAAAAAACAATTCTAGTATCTTCACAATTGTCCACTGAGATCAGTAGATTCACTAAATGCCATTCATGGAACCGGAGACTCATATAATCTATCTAGTTCACTATCGTCCATGCAGTGAGCTTGTCAACTGAACAATAAAGAGAGCTCTAAATTGGACATTTTAAATCAAATTGAAATTAAGTCCATTTTTCTGGGCGTGTAGTTCATGCTGGACACCTCATGGATTACTACCTGTGTCTCTCTTTCTCCCTTCAATGCCCATCCTTCTTAAGGGACACAACAAAGGTTTCATTAGTAGATTAAAGATGCATTAAGATGAAAAAAACTGCCACTAAACTAATTCAGTTTGGAGAGGCACTGAATACTGATACATCAACTATTATTTCTCAATGTTTTCTATTATTTTTATGCAGTTTTTCTCAAAAATTACTGTACACCTAACTGGAGGAATTCCTATTTGGAAAGAAAACATAGAATTATTAATACCAGAACCATCGAAAGAAAACTGATGGAAAATTAATTTGGACGGATAGTCTAGTCAGTTTTATGACCAAAATGTTGTTGTTAGTAATGTCGGATTTCAGAAAACACAATGCAAAGAAAGTAAAGAGCATGCCTGTTTTGAAGTATGTTTTATAAGCCATTGGGAAAGAAATTGTCGTCTTTAGTGGTACAGAAATGATGTAGTACAATCCAAGGTTAGTTGCAAATATAGTTGGCTGTTCAGTTAACATTGGTCAAACTTTCAAACCTAGTAAACCCCTCTGTTTAGTTGTCTATCATCTGCTACAGTTATTGATTTCCTTATTAGTGAATAACTGACAACATGAGTTGAATCTAAAAAAAAAAGTAGGCCTGCTGCTGGCAAACAGGAAATACTAAACACATTAACTGTGCTGTGCTGCCTTCATCATGATTGTGGTGAAGAGATAAATGTGGCTACAGCCTTTGAAAGGCCACACTAACTATTCAGGAGGCACTGGGGCCGCAGCAGGGAAAGAAAATATGACCTGAAACCTTGTCAGAAGCACTGTCCTCAAGTGAATGTGAAAAAAAAAATTCATGTGTAATGCCTTTACTTCCCCTCCAAATATTTATTTTTGCACCATTTCTTCCCTGACCCTCTCTGGCCAAATATGAAACGACTTGAGTTTATCAGTGCATGGATGAATGCAAAATGCTTTTCTTAAAAGTTTGTTTCAAATAATTTTGTGAATTTTAAGAACTCTACAAGGATTCTAAATGACTCCCACATCCTGTTTTGAGTTGCCTGCTTAGAGTAAACTCTGCAATTAAAGTTCCCCCTTTAAACATGAGCATGTGGATAATTCTATAATTGTTTAAATGTAACCACATTAATTGTTGAATTTGATATAATGGACACTAGAGGATGTAAGTGAAAATTTACAGCGCATGTTTGGCCGTGGAGTTTACATTTTGAATAGATTGGCTCAACCTTTTCCACTCTGCAGAATGTTGTAGGGTTTGAAGAGAGATTTTCATGTCATTTGTTGGCGAAGGAGTTACATATTTCACACCACCTGGTGTGTAGATTTCAGAAGTAGGGCCAGTAAAGCATGTTTCAAGGCTAAAGTTTTGAATAACTGAGGGGAAGTTTGTTGTGTGGGTGTTAAAAGCTTCAACAGCTTACAGTAGGGCGCATGGAACAGATATTTTTGGGAGTTGTTGGCTCTGAAATTAGTGACTATAATTTTTAAATTACCATTCTTAAACTGTACAGTAATTCAGTTATCACAAACACAATTTCCATATTTAATAAGACTCTGGCTTACAACCCAGCTTATTCTGTACTATTCAAATCCTAATTCTGAAATCTCAGTATATAAAAGCAGAATGTGATTGATTCTGTGCATTGCCTTGTGCAACATGTAAATGATGTCAGTATCACATGTCCACTGGAGGAACATTGGCACTATCCATATCTTTAACAGAATGCACACCTTACTTTCATAATTCTATCCCCAGGGTGTTTGTTTTAAACATGCATGGCCTTACTGTAAAAAAATTTGGTGATCCTTTTATTTATTTGAAATTTTTTTGGAATGTGTTTTTTGTTAACCTTTTTATAATGTCCACTCTTGACCCTTGAATATAAAAACTGGTATATAATAACTACATGTATAAATATGTGTTAACAGGATTACGAGGTTAATTTCAAAAATATGTTTAAAACCCTTTCCTGAGGGTTCCAGAAACATTTTTTTGAGTGTCAGTGTTGTATGACATTGACTTTGACGCTGATGCTATGCAAAACTTGCTCCATATGCAAAAATCTCATGAAAATCCTATGAGGGCATATCCTGTCTCTAGGGCTGATCAAGCTCTGCTTTACATATGTATGAAGCAAATTAATAATTGGTTACAAGGTTTCAATTATATCCAGCATTCTTATCATTATACACAATAGTTTTCAGTGTGCTTTTTGTCGGTACCTGCATTGTTCCCAATAATTATGTTGTGTAGTTTGCAGCAAACTGCATTGGTAAATGGTATCAAACTAAGGTATAAATCTAAATGTTGTGTTTGGAGGATTCTCTTGGGTTTAAATGCTAATTCTGACTAAATTACATTTTGTTAATATCATTTAAGCAAACACTTCTTCAGTATTTGCATTAATCTTGTAAAATGAATTACCTTACTACAAAAATATTGTCACATAATTTCAGCGAACATTTGAAACCTCTAGTTCAAAATCAACCTGTTCTTTGATTAGGTTTAAGATGCAGACCAGCATTTTTTTCCCCAGAAAATCAAATTATTTTATTATAGAAAGGTTAAAATTGGGTCATCTTATACGTCTGGCCTGCTATGCTGTGATTTACAGTAATTCCCACCAGCTACAGTAAATTCCACCAGCATTTTTTTAATGCCTGATTTCTGGACACGCCGGAACAAACATTTTAGTGCACATTGTATCACTTTTTGAATAGTTAATATAAAAATGGTTACTAAGCAACAATGAAATGTTGTGTGTCCAGCCATTGCATAGTGTGTCAGGGTGAAAAGAAAACAACCATGCCCTGTTTTAAGTAGTCCTAAATTGAATAGTTTTGTCATTATTACCTATTGTTACAAAGTAGTTGGGAACTGGGTGCAACTTTTTTTTATATAAATGCCTGCATAGCTATCAGCTATGTGAATCAGTGAAGAGGCTGTTTTGCCTAGTCAAAAACAAAAACAGAAATACCTGGAAAAACTCAGCAGATCTGGCAGCATCGGCGGAGAAGAGCAAAGTTGACGTTTCTAACGTCTAGAAGTATTTTAACTGAAATGTTGATTAAATCTGTCGGGTAACAGGTTTATTCAAGTTTTGAGACATGTTACTAATGGTCTGCCTTGCTATCTTTATCAAAATTTTTCTGTTACATATTTCTTAACCAAGAGACTATTTCTGGGAATTTGCCAACGTTGCTCTTGAACAGGCCGAGGATGATTTTCTCTTGCAATTCTTTATATCCCCAAACCAACATACAATGTTTTTTTTAGATCATCTCAGTCCAATAATGTTGCCCTCCAAGTTAAGGTCTGTATAAAGCAATGTTTGGGTATTATGTGTACACAAAGTCAATGCACTATCACACCATCAGCCAGAAGGCTCATTCCAACTTGAGTTGCAAGAACAAATAGTCTACCATGCTTATTATACTGTAAAGATATTGTACCACTGAATGAAATTGATCAGGCATGGAGCTGTCAGTACAATAATCCCACAGTAATTAACCAGTTATTTCCACAGTGCTCACCAACCTGATCAAGGGTATTCTGAGTATCCCAAAATAATTGAATTTGTTGAATTCATTGACGTTTTTTTTTATAATGACCTTTTTAATTTGGTTTTCTTGGTGCAGAATAAAAATAAATTAGCCATTTCCAGGGATTAAAAAAGCAGAAAGTTTGACTTGGGTTTTCCAGAGATAATTGGGCTTTAATATCAAACTCATCAATGGCTGTTTGTCATGGATATCTTAGTTCAGTGTGCTCCCAAGCATAAAGGAACCAGCCACTTATTTTTCTTGGACTTCACTGGGAGTATTTCTCCATGTGAGGTTTCACTGGGCCAAGCACTTCTAGCAGTGGTTGTTAGCTTACATCTCCTCAGTTCCACTTAATGGAGCGAGGGAGTGACTGCCCCTATAAACACTGTACATTGAGTTGACTTCCTCCTTTAGGCAAGAGGTCTCTCCTCCACTTGGCACCTTCCCACCCAGCACGATGAAATATTGCAGTATGTTGTCTGAAGGATTTCAGAATTGTCTTGTACTTGTATGACTCAATGGAGCACTGTATAAATATAATAAAGTCCTAATATCAAAAGAAAAATTACCAACATTTACCTACGTGTACAAACTTATTAACTCCTAGTACAATAAGAGTCATATGCTTTTGAAAAACCTGCTTTTTAAAGAAATCTAAATGAAAGCTGTAATTCTACCTATACCAGTTTCAAAGCAGGCCGTCTATACATTGCACTGAAGGTCTAATTTTGTGCAGAAGGAGCAGATCAGTGGTTTGATTTGTAGAATAAACATTCTGTCTCATGGGACCTGGCCACTCGGAAGTATTCTCAAAAGTGATATCTGCACAAGATTAACGGTGGTTTTCTCTAAGCAGCTGTTAGTCTGAAATTGTCAATATTGTAGTGTGTATGTCAGGTTATATGGAAAAGTACCTCTGGCTTGTGCTTTCTTTCATGTTCTGGTATGTACTGGTTATTGACGTACTTTGAGGAATCATTAAGCATATGTGGTTTAATGTGTTATTAATGTGTTTAATCTGGTTAAAGATTGCTACAGTCAGTATTTTAATCGTTTAAAAAAAACACCTCCAAGCATTTTCATGGGAATTTATTTCTGCAATAAAACAAAACAAACCTTTCCTCTTTCTTTTTCCTGTAAAGAATACTTGGAATCAGATCATTGTGATTTTCCTAATGACTTGGAAGAATATATTCTTAAATATTTAATTTAAAAACATAAAATACTGGATAGATAAAATATACACTTTAGTAAAGTTGAAATGGGAATGAGAGGGAGATAGTTAATATGTGTGCCAATCACAAAGGGAGTAAATGGGCGTAAAAGATCACAAACTGCTTAATAGAAGACTGTAAGATGATGTAGCAGATCATTGTCATCATTGACTGTCCTTTGATTCAAGGGTAATGAGTCCCTGCCATTGGTCATGTGACTGAACAGGCTGATTCTCGACCTATATGTATTTGGGTACATGGGGCAGGTTGTCCCACAGGGTAGTGGGATCTGGAGTGCAGGGTTTACTTCCTTTTCTTTCCTTCTCTGCCACCACTTTGCCTCCTCATTTAAGACGTCGTGACTCAAAGTGTGATGCAGCTTGATAGACAAGTTGTTGCCATTTTGAACAATTGGTATGAAACGCCTCCCAGTCATTAATGTCAAAGCTGCTGTGCTTCAAGGAGAGTTTCAGAGTGTCTTTGTTTTCTCTGTCATCCCTTGAAACATTGGTGAATAGAGAGTTGAGAAAACAGGACCTGGGAGGGGAGATGCTTTTCGGCCATCTGGACAGTGTCCAGTCCATAGAGTTGACTTTGCAGGAGTTTTGCCTGAATGATTGTGAAGCTGGCTTCAGGAAGGATACTATCATTTGTTTGATGATCCTCCCATCAAATCCGGAGGATCATCAGTAAGGCGAAGGAAAGACATTAAAAGATATTGAGGGGCATGGACAGGGTGGATAGGGAGCAGCTGTTCCCCTAAGTTGAAGGGTCAGTCATGAGGGGACATAAGTTCAAGGTGAGGGGCAGGAGGTTTAGGGGGGATGTGAGGAAAAACTTTTTTACCCAGAGGGTTGTGATGGTCTGGAATGCACTGCCTGCGAGGGTGGTGGAGGCAGGTTGCCTCACATCCTTTAAAAAGTACCTGGATGAGCACTTGGCATGTCATAACATTCAAGGCTATGGGCCAAGTGCTTGTAAATGGGATTAGGTAGGTAGGTAGGTCAGGTGTTTCTCACGTGTCGGTGCAGACTCGATGGGCCGAAGGGCCTCTTCTGCACTGAAATATTCTGTGATTCTGTGAAAATAACAATAACAAAAATAACAACAAAAGTTTAAAATAAAAGGGAATCATACGGAAAATCCAAAATTAAAACATAAAATGCAAGAGAAACCCGGTAGGTCTACTTATCCAGCAAAAGACACGAGGACTCAACTGCTGCCAACCACTGATTCTGTTGAAAGGGCTGCTGGAAGAAATGAGGCATGTGGCTAAAATCAGACGTCACTTGGGTCACTACCCAGCAGGAATATTGGGTCCTAAAGCTAGGGTTGAGATTCATATGAACAGTTTAGGAAGCCAATGAGGGATAGGGCATAGTGGGAATTCTTAAGTGTGTTGTCCACTGGTATAAGTTCAAGGGTAATCACTTGCACTTGGAGTCTCACGCATGAATTGCAATAACTGAAGTACTATGAGAGCGACCTTTATTTTGCTTTGTAATGGGAACATTTGCAGATAAAGCGGTTTGAGGCTTCATTTTGCTATTGGATAAGAATTGAAAATAAAGTTAAGCGCACAACTTTCAAATTTAACATGCGTCATATGACAGAGCTTAAAAGGGATTGATAGGTTGGGAAATCAAAGATGCATGGACAATATAAGCATGACATTTAGGAGCATAGCATTAACGCAATAGGAAAAGAAATTTGAGTTCATAAGTAGAGCCAAATTCAAGAGAACCCATAGAGACGAGAGCTATTGAGTGAATGCTAAGATGTAATGAATTTGTTTGTGTGTTGTTGTGTTTTTTGTATCTCTCCGGTTGATACGATGTGTCAAGTGTGTTCATGTAATGGGTGGTGCGTAATGGTCAGTTTGCTTGTCACCTCTTGCTCACAGCTCTCACTGCTGGCTAGCAGTATAACTATTGCAAAAAGAGAGCCGAGTGCATAAGCCCCTCTCGCCAGTACATAGCCTCTTCTTCAGCAAGTCCTATATAGTGCTTCCCTGTGACGACATACGTAAATGAGTACTTTGCGGACTACAGGTGCAAAAAATCTCTGATTCTCCTGTGGTGGGGGGGGGGGGGGGGGGTTCAATCATTGAGTCGTGTTTTTTTTTACTGCAAAACCCTCTCCATGCTCACGTGCCGCCTCTTGGATTTTCCCCTGCCAGAAGAATATGTAGTGTCTCTTTAAGGGACCAACTTTGAGCAAGCCTAGTTTCTTGCAGTGCAGCAATGTCCACATTGAACCTTGTGTGTTCTTTGTCGATCACAGCTGTTGCGCATGTGTCATCAACCTTGGAGGAGCCCTGGCCCCCAGATGTGTGGTATACAGGTCCACTGGTGTGCCGTTACACCCTGGTGCCCACAAACCAGACTCCCAGCTATGGATAAATAGCTCCACTGCCTTGTGGGTGTCTCAGAAGAGAAGGCGGCTAAGAGAGTAAACCCTGACAGAAAATCCAGGGCAGAGTCCCGTAGATGATGCTCTGTCATCTATCAGGCAGCTTTCTGGCAATTCCTGCAGTGGAGCTGGTACCAAACAGTACTGGTTTCATCCTTTTGGAATATACTAGCAATGCTGAGAGGGGGGCTTGAGCAACTCAGGCTCTCCATACTATTTACCCAGGCCTGCACCCTGAAGAGGGCACTCCAGCTTCGTGGTTTATGTTGGCACCACACGGGAAGAAACAGCTACTGGCCTCGCTTGACTGGCTTAGAGCACGTGTGCCAGGGGTTACTTCCAAGAATGGGAGACATCATCGCATCTCATTGGATAGCTATCGCCCACCTCAAGCTGGGCAGCCCCTAGTCAGTTAGATGCAGTCATGCCATGCCTGCTTGCTTCAGTGGGTGCTTGGAGCTTAGAGAGTCATCTCGACAGGCAGGTTGCTAGTCTATGCACCAGGCAAGACAAACTCAACAAAGAAGACACCAAACTTTCACAGCGCAAGCTGGAATGTGAGGACCATGTGTCCTGGCCTTACCAACGACCTCCTGCAGGTTGATGACATACACAAGGCAGCTGCGATCGACAAAGAAGACACAAGACTCAACATGGACATTGTTGTGCTGCAAGAAACTAGGCTTACTCGAAGTTGACCCCTGAAAGAGAAATACTACATGTTCTTCTAGCAGGGGAAAATTCAAGAGGCAACACCTGAGCGTGGAGTGGCTTTTGTAGTTAAAAAAACACTCTACTTATGATGATTGAACCCCCACAGGAGGCTCAGAGAGACTTCTTGCAATTTGCTTGCCAACAAGAATGGGGCCAGTTAACCTCATGTGCACCTATGCCCTGACACTCATCTCCACCCCAAATGTCAATGATCAATTCTATGAGGCACTTGATGCTGCCATCAGCAGAATTTCCAGCACTAAGGGACTGTATGTTCTAGGGGACTTCAACACAAAGGTGGGTGCTGACTGCACAACTTGGCCACCAGGGAATCGGCAAGACGAATGAAAATGGACAAAGTTTGCTGGAGCTATGCTACTACTATGGATTCTGCATGATGAATAGCTACTTCCAAACTAAGCCGTGCAACAAAGTGTCCTGGAGACATCCAAGATCATGGCACTGGCACCAGTTAAATCTCCATATGAACCACCCTCAGTGTCCTCGTCTCTTGTGGTTATCACAGCACAGTCTGTGACACTGACCATTCGCTGTTGTGTAGCAAGGTCAGGCTTCAGCCAAGGAAAATATACCACACAAGAAGGAAGGTCCTCCTCGGATCAACATTTGCTATACCATTGACCCAGAAAGGACCCAGGAGTTCCTCAACATCCTCAAGCTGGCTCTTTTGGAAAATAATGCCCACGGTCAGAGTGTGGTGTCAACGTGGGATCATCTGCGTAACGCCACCTATAACTCTGCAGATCAGAGGAATGCTGACTGGTTTGACGCTTATTTGGCTAAAATGGAGCCAGTTACTGCAACCAAGAGGACAGCCCTCACGAACTACAAGCAAGTCCTCAGCAAACAAAAGCTGGATGTGCTCAGAATGGCCAGAATCAAGTCTCAGCGCACTACTGGGTACTGCGCTAATCAATACTGATTGAAACCCTGCGCTAGTATACAATCTGCTGTTGAACCCAGTAATGCTAGAGGGATGTATGAAAGAATCAAGAAAGCAATAGGCCCAGCAGTAACCAAACCAATCCCCTTGAAGACAGAGACAGGGATGATCATCACTGAACCTAGTAAGCAGATGGAAAGATGGAGAGAGCACTACCTCGAACTCTATGCAGCAGAGAACTGAAGAAGCTCTCAGCGCCATTCCAGTCTTCCCTGTCATGGAGGAACTGGACAGCAAGTCCACCAGAGTAGAGCTCAACAAGGCCATTGACCATCTTGCCAGTGGTAAAGCCCCAGGAAACAATGCCAATCCACCTGAAATCTTAAAAAGTGTTAACCAGCTGCAGCATCCCAATGAACTTTTGTGTCTCTGCTGGAAAGAAAGATTTGTTCCTTAAGACATGCATGTTGCATAACAGTCACCTTGTTCAAAAACAAAAGGGATCTCAATGACTACAACAATTACTGAGGCATGTCCTTGTTATTTATTGTGGGAAAGGTCTTTCTCGCATTGCTCTGACCAAATTGCAAACCTTGGCATCACACATCTACTGAGTTTCAGTGTGGCTTCAGAGCTAGCAGATCAACACGTGACTTAAATTTCTCACTTCGCTGGTTACAGGAAAAGTGCATTCATAGACCTCACCAAAGCTTTCGATGTTGACGTGCACAGTTTCACCAATTGCACCAGAGCATCATAGAAGGCTTTAAAGATCAGCAGTAGGATAAAGCAGGGCTGAGTTCTGGCATTAACTCTCTTTATTCTTCTTGCTATTGTGCGCTTTTGGCGACTCAAATGAGGGTGCCTACTTCCATGCCAGAGCTGACGGCAAGCTGTTCAACTTGGCAAGACTGTGCACCAAGACCAAAGTGTGCAATGTCCTACTTCGAGAGCTGTTGATGACGCCACGCTGGCACCTCATACTGAAGTTCACTTGCAACGCAAGCAACAGCTTGTAGATCGATTCTCCCGGGCCAGCAAGGATTTTGGACAGACAATCAGCATTAGGAAGACCTAAGCTATTGGCCATGATGTAGAGACTCCATCTTCCATCAACATTGACCATCTCACTCTGGATCAACAATTACCAGCAACCTGTCCTTTTTCGAAATCAGCACCAGCATTGCCAAGGCCACTGCTGTCAGGTCGAAGTCATGTGGACCAACAACAAACTAACCAAAAATACAAAGCTCTGTGTGTACCAGGCTTGTGTTCTCGGCACCCTTCTTTACAGTAGCGAGGCATGGACAAATTATGCAAGCCAAGAAAAGCAGCTAGACAGCTTCCACCCCTGCTGCTTCAGACGAACATTGAGCATCTGGCAAGACAGAGTGCCAAATATGGAAGTACACCAGTGTACAGGTTTCTCCAGCATGTTGTCCGCTTGAGTCAGTGGTGACTCCGTTGACTGGTTCATGTGAGCCGAAGGGATGATAGCCTCATCCCAAAGACATGCTCTTTGGTGAGCTTGCTATCAGCACTAGATAAAAGGTCACCCATAAAAGGTTTGCGATACAAGGATGTCGGCAAGTTGGCTGGGATTGGAGTCAATGTATGGGAAGTCCTTGCTGCTGACCAGAATGCCTGGAGACAAGGAGTCAGGAAGGCTGTGGAAACTGCAGAGGGCAAGAGAAATGACCAGATGGCAGAAAGGAGAGCCAGAAGAAAATAAAACATCAGTCTACCTCAGGCCAGCACGATTCATCTGTGACAGCTGTGGAAGGAAGTGCCACTCACGAATTGGCCTCTACGGTCATAGCAGGCAACGTTCAATACAGTACCATCATCTCCCGAGATGAATGGATGCTAGTAAAATGTTGTGTTTTGCAGGCTGCATAGTAGGATGGGTGAAGAAGCAATATGACTTCAAACCTGAAAGTATTTGATGAATCACTGTTATTTAAACAAATCAGACGTGTGATAATTTAAATGTGTATTAGCAGAGAAATATGTTGCACACTGCATAGAAAACTTATAATTACTGCATATTTGTGTCATTTGCAGGTTGATTTATTTTGTTGTGTTCTAACATTTTCTGCGAAATAGCTGGCTGCTATCTGGAGCATTCTGTAGCCACACAAAACCAGTGACGATCAATGTAGTAATTACTGAAAGCTTATCAGGTGATCTACAAATTACTGGGTAATAGATTGACATAATTTTCATATCATTTTGGCTAAAAAACATTGGAAGTTAAGATTGACCATGGTGTGCCAGAGCTGGAGCAATGGGAAAAAAGTATTCTCGTGTTTATTGCTTGTGTTCAGATTTTCTCTTTATTCAAGTAGACCTCTGTTCAAGCAAATCTCATGAAATCAGCTGTCAATCCCTGTCACAGAATCAAAATGGCTCTTACTAAGGTCACAAATGACATCTTATGTGACTGTGACAAAGGTAAATAATCCCCCCCTCATCCTCCTCAACCTGTCTGTAGCCTTTGGCACAGTTGACCATTGCCATCTTCCTCCAACCTCTTTCCACCATGTTATGACGTGGCAGGTGATGTGCGCCAGGCAGACCAAATCCACAAAGGAAACTTGGCCACGCAATCACAACAGTTTTGCAATTTGTATTTATTATGAGAAGATTTTCTTATTCAGTAATATTATTGAATTCAGAAGTAGTGAGTCCACTAACAAGATTTTAAAAATTAAATGAAAACATTTATTAACAAAAGAAAATAATTCAAACACAGACATAAGATTACAATTACTTGATATTATAAGCAAATCCCAAAATTCCTAATTAACCTGACCCTCAACTCCACACCCACTTTAAGCCAACAGTCAAGAATAGATTTTAAATTTAAATAAGCAATCCAACAAGGTTATCGCCTGCAATATCTTCACTTCCTGCTCCTAGACCATTACCTGTGTCAATTGCAGTCAATGGAACTGAATACCAGACACTGCATATAATTGGCGGTCAGTCCAATAGGTCTGTCTTGCGCAACTGCCCAAGACAAATTTCTACCCCATAATGTTTAGCAGTGGGAAAGAGCATTGTGGCACATTTCTCAGGTTGGTCCCAGAGTTCAAAAACAGAATGCACAGTTCATTATCTGTATCTTTTCATTGATTTTCTTACCAAATGCCTGTCCAGCTCTCTCTCAGAAGTGGTGATATCATCAGCTTTGATTGCCTCCCTGGGCAATGCTGTCCAAACATTCAGCATCCTTTGTTGTACCTGGTCTGCCCATTCATCCCTCTTCTTAGTTTCATCTCATGCCCCTTCTCACTGTACATATATTTTACATTTCTTACAAATGTGTGCAGCTTCTATTCAGTTATGAATAATATTAAAGATAGACTTGCTGTTTTTCTTTTCTGTATTGCTTACTATCTTTCATTTTTCTTTCAAGTGACGTAGAATTTTTGAGAGCGCTTATGTGAAACTACCTACAGATATCATCTTGGTGCCGCTAGTCTTTCCATAGTTGAGTCACTGAACATAATTTTAAAGCATTTTTAAAACGTAGTTGGCTGTTCTAAGGAAAAATTATATTTTTACAAATATTAAATTTTTGCTCAGTCATATAAGAGACATTAATCTTCAGTGAAGTATAATTTGAAAAAAATGTCAGCGTTGAGTTGGCATTTAGAGTAAGTAAGCCAGCACATCTCTGGAAAGGGAGGGTCGTGTTCTTCAGATGACTTAAACTTAAGTATAGTGTTTATGTTATGGTAGAAAATATTCCACATTGGTTTCCTAAGTTCTGCCAAAGTTATTACATCATGTTAATATCTGTGGTAGAATCATAATCATAAAAACCAGATTTCCTTAAAATGGATTTTTCTGCTTTTCCAACTTTTCTTAGTAAATCTGATTAAAGTGTAAAATACTATAATATATAAAACAGAATGTTATGGGCAATTAAAGTAGTAGTTTATTGCAGTAAAGTGGAGATGTTTTATCAAAAAGACTAGCACTGTTTCTTGGAATACTAAGGGTTTTTGCGTGCTGCTTTGTACTGGCCCCATGGAGGCAAGCGAGAATGGGCCAGCGTAATTATGCTGCTTAGATTACACCCCACCCCCTACCACCGCCCAGTCTTTATCTGTCCAGTCCCTTGACAGTCTGTTCAAGATGTACAATTCCAGTTGGTGCTAATGAATCTATGCTTAGCATACTACTATGTGGCATGTCATCCTCGTTCTTCCAGCAGCTGTTTTCAGTAACAAGTCATTTTTGCTTGAAGTATGTACTTGATTTTGCATAGTTTTATAATTGTTTTACATATAAGATACTAAATGGACTCAGGACTAAGAATTATTCTGTGCAGCACCATATTTTCCTTAACATTGTTGCTTACTTGATAGTATAAGCAAGTATCATATTTCCTAAAATGGTCTTTGAAGTTCAGTTAGTGTGCTACCGTTCACTTGTAGCCTGTAAAACCTACATTATACCTTATGCCAGCAATCCACAAGGTTTGTGGTCTTGGAACAACTATATTTAGCTCTTGGCCTGTAGTAGAACATTTTCTGCAATAATCTGATAGTCTAGTTCTTAAGACTGAAATTCAAATTGTGGACAAATCTAAATTTAAATTTCTTTAAATTAAACACATATGCTGTTATATGCCAAAATTAACAATTTAAAAATAGTGAGAAACAAAATAGAAACTTGTTTCATTTATTTTTTATATAGTTAACCATTTTGTTAATCATGACACATGATCTTGTGAAATGAAGTTTAATTCCGGAATTCTTCCCCCTCCCATCTTAGTCTATTTTTCTCTCATTGTATCTCCTTCCACACTAGCTGTTTTTTGAGCACTGGAGATCCCTTCATATCTTCCCTAAGTGGGCGTTTTATATTTATGTACATAAGTGACAAATGTTGCCTGGCTATTCATTGATGTGGGGAAAGGAATCATAAACTGCCTACTTCTGCCCTCGCTAGTTGTAACTTCCAACTTTGACAAGGACATAAAACATGATATTCAATCGGCCACCACCCTCAATGCTTTCCCATCAGTGGTGGCCAAACTAATATCCCACTGAAGTTGAAAGATTGGCAAATGCTTTTTTACATAACTGACCTTCCAACCAGATAATATGAACATAAAGCTTGCAGCTTTCTTCTCCTCTCTTCTTCCTATCGCTGCACCCCTCCTCCTCTCACTTTCCAAAGGATCAAGGTAATTGCAGTGCTGCAGCTACTGCCTCACTCAGGTCAGCTAACTTTGCATAGACTTTTCTTGGCCTATAGAACTTTGTATCGCTGGGCCATCGTGAGGACGTATTTCAGAAAGGTTTTAAGAAGTACAGCTGATTGCAGTTGGAGCAGGAAAGAGCCACTAGTGAGTATCAGCTTGGATCAGTTCCTCATGCTTTCACTTTGGGTGATGGGTTCAACCTAACTGGAGCATTTCTCCATATCGTGCAGGCTTCCACTTCTCCAGCACTGATGTCTAGTACCACGACTGTTGGAGGTGCCATCTTTTTGAATGACATACTGAAGTATATGTCTGTCTGTTCCAGTGGCTGAGGTGAACATTAAAGATTCTACAGCACTGTGCAGAGAAGAACAAGGAGTTCTTCTGGTGACCTGGCTATCATTCCAAAACCAGCACACAAAATAAATTAACTTGTAACACTTGTAGATATAACGCAAGCACTGCACTTCAGGGTAATTCATTATATGTGATGCATTTTGAAATGTTTGAGAGATGTCATGAGGTGTTGCATAAACATAAATTTTTCCTTTTACAGTCTCCCTAATCTTTGTAGTAGAGAAATAAAAATCAAGTCAGCCAAGGTTTCGAATCCTGATTTACTATGTAGGAACAGTTGCTGCATATTTATATGTTGGCTATCAAAACTGGACGTGATTATAATGTCTTCATTGTAAAGTAACTTGGTGAGAGGCTACTGCAACAAGAGAATTTTGAAAATTTCTTACTATTCCAGTATCTGAACAACGTCTTTTAAATAAGTATTATTCTCTACTTAAACAAGTTTTTGGCTCATAAGTTTTCAAATCATAGAAACTTACAGCACAGTAGAAGGCCAATTTGCCCATTGTGTCTGTGCTGCGGTGTGCCTTTCTCTATCTATGCTATCGAAAACTTCTCATCATCTTGAAAATTTCTATTAGGTCACATTTTAACCTTCTCTGTTCTAAGGATAACTGACTTTTCCACCCTCTCCTCATAATGAAGTGTCTCATCCCTGGTAACACCCTGGTAAACCTCCTCCATAAAGGTCTTAGAAAGGATACATTTTTCCTGAAGCATGGTGCCCAAAGTTGCCCACAATACTCCAGTTGAAGTCTAACCAGTGATTTATAAAGTTCTAGCATGATCTCTTGGGTTTATAAACAGAAGCATAGAATACAAAAACAAAGTAAGTCTATGCTTTTTTAACCACCAATTAACTTGCCCTGACACCTTTTACAGATTTGTGTGTATGGTTACCAAGTTGTCTCTGCTTGTAGACACTTTTCAAAATCGTGCCATATTTAGTATAGTCTTTCCATATTATTAGTACTTACAAAGCGAATCACTTCACACTTCTCCACATTGAATTCCATCTGCTGTGCTTCTTCCCATTTAGTCAGCTATCCTGAAGTCGACTACTGTCCTCATCACTATCTGCTACAAATGTTCCCAAACTACTTATTGTGTGCTGCCTTCCAAATCTACCAGCTGCTTGTGCACCCTTAACCAGCACACAAATATATTTTATTCCCTTTAACGCCAAAACATTATTTTTGTACAAAATACACAAAACATAATGCACATATACAACTTTAACATTTGCTTTATGAATGCTATTCACCATTAATGTGACGGAGGTGGCTGTTTGCTCCAACATAGGCACATAATGTTTAAAGTAATAAATGATGGTTTGAGTCATAAGTTGCTCAATAAATCTGACACTGATGTATAAAAGCAATGTTTTATGCACTCTGCTGTTGGATGAAAACTACTTCTAGTAACCCTCTGCATGTACCCCACTATCTCTCCCACCACCCCCTGCCCCCACTAACCCCAGACTGTCCCCATTCTAACTTCTTTTGATCACCGTTTTTTGAACTGTTGCCAATGGTCTGACTATGGAAAAACTCTCTCACTGTCAGCTATCACTGTCCACCATTTCATACACTTCATTCCTTTAGAATCATAGAATCTTACTTCATTCCTTTAGAATCATAGAATCTTACAACAAAGAAGAAGGCCAGACCAAAGTCCAGATCATTTATATATAACATGAAAAGCAATGATCCCAATACTGAGCACAGGGGAGCCCCATGGCATCCTTCTCCCCAGTCAGAAAAAGATCCATTCAGCACTTCACTTTGCCTCTAATTCCTTGGCTAATTTTGTACCAAAGTCCGGTACTCTTTTATCCCAAGTGTTTCTATTTTCTGACTAATTCTGTTATGTGGTATTTTATCAACTACAGTTTGAAAGTCCATATATGCAACATTTATTGCACTACCTTCATCAGCCCTCTGTTACTTCATCAAAATACTCAATTAGGTTAGTCGGACAGGATTTGCCATTAGCAAATCCATGTTGGCTGATGTTCATAACCCATGTTTCTCCAAGCGCTGATTTCAGTACCCTTCCAAGCACTAACTCAGACTGAAACAGTGTGTGTGGATCCCTGACATTCTGTTTTATATGAAACGCGTTTTAACCCCCATATCATGACGATCACCTATTTTCACCTGTACAAGATTGCAGTCCCTTTGCCATTGAAACTCTCATTCATTCTTTGTCATCGCTAGACGTATTCTAATGCCCTCCCATTCTCCACAAAATCCCACTTGAAAACATAACTTATACTCTGTTCTGCACCATTCCTCATTCATGCATCATTGACCTGCATTGGTTCTTGTCACACAACATATTAAAATTGAACAACTAATTCTTAGCAAATTCCTTCATGGCCTTGCTGGACTCGATCTCTGCAACATCCTCTAAACGTCCTCTGATTCCTTTTTATACACATCTCACTCCCTTTATCTCATGAGTAGTAGATCCCATGTCATTGTTGGTGTCAATTTCCCCCTAACCATCTCTGCATATTCACCAATCTCTGCTTCTTTAAAACAAAAATAAAAATTCCTGGAAAAACTCAGCAGGTTTGGCAGCATCTGCGGAGAGTCCGTATGTCTCTTCAACAGAACTAAGTAAAAATAGAAAAGAGGTGAAATATAAGCTGGTTTAAGGGGGGGGGGTGGTGGGGGAGGGTAGAGCTGGCTAGAGGGCCAGTGATAGGTGGAGATAGCCAAAAGATGTCATAGACAAAAGGTCAAAGAGGCGTTGAAGGTGGTGATATTATCTAAGGAATGTGCTAATTAAGGGTAGAAAGCAGGACAAGCAAGGTACAGATAGCCCTAGTGGGGGTGGGGTGGGGTGAAGGAATCGAAATAGGTTAAAAGGTAGAGATAAAACAATGGATGGAAATACATTTAAAAATAATGGAAATAGGTGGGAAAAGAAAAATCTATATAAATTATTGGAAAAAAAAGGAGGGGATCGGAAAGGAGGTGGGGATAGAGGAGAGAGTTCATGATCTAAAATTGTTGAACTCAATATTCAGTCCGGAAGGCTGTAAAGTGCCTAGTCGGAAGATGAGGTGCTGTTTGCGTTGAGCTTCGCTGGAGCAATGCAGCAGGCCAAGGACGGACATGTGGGCATGAAAGCAGGGTGGAGTGTTGAAATGGCATGCTTCTTTAAATGTTTTTTTTAAATGTCTTTTAAATCTTTTTGGTAAATTTTGATCATCTCCTACTAATCTGCCCCTCCAACCCTCAAATCCCTTTCCGTGCCAAATTTGATTTGTGAAACCCTTTTGGGTATTTTTCTTTGTTAAAAGTGCTATATGAACATAAGCTTTTGTTTGAATTTGCTATTCAGGTTATTGTGTTGTATCTGCAAGCAAATAGAACTTTTTTTTAAATCAAGGCAATAACCCTGTAAACTTTGGTTCCATCATGCACACATTTATAATAACATATAAATGATATATTTTGTTAATGGAGTGCTAAATGAGGTGTAAATTTTCTGATTCTGTGATGTGATGTGAATTAGATTTTTAAAAAAGAAAGTATGGAAACTTTGCAAATTTCTTATATAAATCGGTGGAGTTTTCAGCAGAGTCTTCTTACCCACGCTATATGATCCAGCCCTGCAGGCTCCACCTAACTCCTTTTTACTGATCAGTAACATGATCCTGGAGGAACCAGCTCCTTTCAAGATGACATGCTCCCCCTTTCCCAGAAGAACCTGCTTGGAGACATGGGAGTGTCCCGGAGCCCATAGTCGGTGGTGGAGTCAGCAGCTTGGTCAGTTATTTTTTATTCATTTATGGGATGTGGATGTCGCTGGCTAGGCCAGCATTTATTGCCCATCCGTAATTGTCCTTGAGAAGGTGGTGGTGAGCTGCCTTCTTGAACCGCTGCAGTCTCTGTTTTGTAGGTACACCCACAGTGCTGTTAGGGAGGGAGTTCCAGAATTTTGAACCAACGGCCCTTCGTTCATCCACCTGGAAGTCCGTCTCCAGCCAGTAACCCTGGAAATTCGAGGAACCACTGATGGCTGACTAGTTCTCTCATTTCTCCAGGCAAAAGGCCAGGTTAGTGTGGGCGATGGTTGGTCCCTTTCTCCTGGACGGTGCATTGCTCCAGGTGACCCTGCTGGCTCCAAGTTGTTTGGAAGACGATGAGTTTTCTGTGGCGACCTCTGACCCATGCATAGAAGTTTCAAAAGGCTGGCTGAGGGTGGCTGGTGACCACATGGCTGAAAGCCTTGTCCACCTACAAGATGAACTGCAGCAACTCGCCAAGGCTCCTTCCAAACCTGCGACCACTGCAACTTAGAAGAACAAGGGCAGCAGACACCTGGGAACACCGTCACCTGCAAGTTGCACTCCAAGCCACACATCATCCTGACTTGGAACTTCTCTGTCACTAGGCCGTAATCCTGGAACTCCCTCCCTAACAGTACAGAGGGCATACCTACATTACATAGATTACAGGGGTTCAAGAAGACAGCGTACCACCACCTTCTCGAGGGCAAGTAGGGATGTGCAATAAATGCTGGTGTTTCCAGCGACGCTCACATCCCATGAACTAATACGAAAAAAATGCCAGCCCATTCCTGGGCCATGCTGCATATCCTTCTATTAGAGAAAAATACAACAGGCGCAAAGCAAACATCCACTGGAAAGCATCCTAACTTATTTTTTTTACCCACATGTATACTGAAATTGATGAATTTTTAAAAAATGAATTTTTTTTTAAATGTTTGCGTTAGACCTTAAATCCACTACCAGACAATTTCTCCTGTGTAACCTCCAGAGATCTCTTATGTATCACAGTTTGGGAGCCCCATGATCTTTTACATTGCCAAGTTTCATATCACCTGCAAAGTGTTGCTCCCTACACTTGAGTGTAGGTGGCTTATAAAAATGTAAAAGAGTAATGGACCCAAAACTGACCCATGGGGAACACCACTGCAACCCACCTCCGAGTCTGAGAAACATCCACCCATTACCACCCTCTGCTTCCTGTCACCGAGCCAATTCTATAACCATACTGCCACTTACTCCTTGGACTTTCATTTTCTTAACAAGCCCTTTGTGGGACACTTTGTCAAATAAACTGTAACTTTTAATAGAAAAAAATTGACACTTTGCATGTGTTAATTACTTTAAAGTGCAGTGCAATGCTTAAAAAACCACCACAGAATACAATTTGGTCTCCTTATTAACAGTTCAAGCAGTATATTGCCTGAAAAAATGTAATGCAAAGTTCTGGTATTCACCACCATCTTCTCAAAGGCAGTTAGGGATGGGCAACAAATGCTGCCCTTGCCAGCAACACCCACATCCCATGAAAGAATAAAAAAAGTTTCATGTGCACCTTTTGAGTATTTTTGAGAATTTTTCTTCTGCAAATCCTCAATTCATTTGTACAAAATGTCAATGAATTTGTTTTATTTCATTAGCCAAATTTCAGCATAATTCTCAACTTGCAAGAATAAACGATTTGAAGTAAAATTTCTAGTCTCAGACAGAAAAGTTTGTCTTTAGTTTAAATGAATTCAAAAACACCCTTTGTTCAGCAGAGGAACCCAAATTTACTGTTGGAGGCATTCTCCCTTGTTTGTTCAGGCTTCTCTTTTTACTAGACTTAGTCATAATTGTGAGCAATTAAAGCTATTTGGATTGGTGATTTTTATTTGAACATACAAAACGTTCCTTAATAAAGATTATAGTTGTACTTTCATGTATATATATTCTCTCAAAAATTCATTTGGAAACAAATGTGCAATAGTTTATGGGAAGCTGAGGTCAGTTATGTTGTTACAAGGTAGGAAAAGGTTTGGTGGCCAGGTTGTGGTTTACCAGTCATTCATGTGCAGATGTGTGCATGAGGCGAGTAGTTTTTAGAGACTCCACTGTGGCCTACTTATGTCTTGCATTATACATAAGATTAAACTTTAATGTTGGAATGAAGAACTGATAATTGAACTCCTCGTGGTTAGGAGAAGAAATATTTGACTTCCATCTCCATGAAATATAATGCAATCTTGCAAAATATTAGCACTTCTTGTGGCCAGTAAAACTCACCATTATCCATCCCTTCTAATTAATGTATAGGACAGGAACATACTCTCGTGTTCTTTTATGTTGAATGATCCTATAAAGGTGGTATCCATAAAAAAAATTATTTTTATTTCCATTTATACCAACCCCCGAGGAGTGACCACAACAACCTGAGTGATTGGTTGTTTCTTGTTGGAGGGGAGAATAGATAAGTATGAAATCTGATTCAAAAAAATGTATAAATCACACAATTTTTTCCAAAATTATTAAGAAAGGTACAAACCTCAGAACTCCACTATTAACTCAAATTGGTCAGTTGTTCTCCAAGTGATTGATAATGCAATGTAAAGGAAGGGCCTTGGTATTGAGATCAGACGCATAATTCCGTGATATCTACTTTATATAAAATAAAGAAGGCCTTTTCTCACTTCCTCATGGCCTGTGATTCCAATGGTTGTTGCAGTTTTCCAGTACCTCACACAAGGAAATATTCTTAATGTGTAAGCCTAGACACTGAGCATTGGAAGATGCTCAGTTGAATCATAGAGGTTTGACTTGCCCTCCCCTGATATTTGCACATGTATAGTTTTCTAGCAGGGCTCACTGGATGATGACCAGGAATGCTACTTGATTAGTAGTGCTGAGACCATCTGTCGTGCTTCAACAGCACGTGGAGATTAGCAAACTTGAGTTGAATTTGAAACCTCCTGGATCTATATGGCTGAGTAATATGTTACCTGGTGAATTGACCCAAAAAGATTGCAACCTTTTTTATTTTTGGTGATGCTCCAGTATCCTATTTGATTTTTAATCACTGATTCTGAATTTCGCACTACTTAAGGTTTTAAAAAGGTCATCTTCTGTAGATTAATATAATGTTGCAATTAATTGCTAATTGCTACTAATCTCAAAAATCCTAGCAAAATTTATGTGACAGCTAATATGGTTTTTATGGAACATTAATTTCCTTAGCAGTATTCCTGCTGGTTCTGCAGTCACCTTTGCCAGCAATTTCCCCCAGAAAAAGTTTGGGGAGGATGATGGTATTTAGTCGCAGTGTGTGATGCCACAAGGTTTATGCTGAATAGAATGAAATTTCTGCATTCTCCCATCGCCCCTACTTCCAAAACTGGAATTATTCCTTCCAGGTGAGTCCAGTGCAGTTTTTCCTGCTTTTTTTTTATCTCTGGAAAGTTATTGTGCTCTCAGGTCAAATATTTTCTGGCTTTCCATCTAGTCTAGGAGCTGTCAAGTTACTAAAATGGCATGTTTTAGACATGAGATTATGCTACAGCCTGTGTTTGAATTAAAATGCCTGCTATATTGTGAAGATGCCATTTCCCACAGCTTGTTTGTATGCCCCCTCTCCAAACTGATGAAGCATGCAGCACATGCCAAAGTTGAGGCAGCTTTGTACTGTAGACATAATGTTTCTGCACTCAGTCCAAACATGTCCAGATGCCTTACATTTATGTTTATCTATGTAGTCTAAGAATTCTTGCTTTTTAGCCTCCAGGATCTTCACCATAGTCTTTGCACTATTTGTGCAAAACATAAGTAACATGAACACATCAAAAATAAGTAAATAGGGGTAAAGGACATCTTTACATTAGTGCCTTGAAAGTGAACAACAGACTAATTTGCATGTACGTGGTTCACTTCATGCATTTCAACAAGGTCTCTCTTTATAATCGAGCTACAGTAGGTTTTCTGGCAGCTGCCAAAACCTTTAACTTGTAAGAAGTATTCACCATTCACTTTTCCTTTTAAATTTGCATTGCCTCTTCAATCCAAGAGAGACTATGAGATCAGAACCCAGGACAAGCTCACTTGTGGCTTCTCAAAGTTGTAAGCACCCTCATGGAAATGCTTACATGTATCCCTTTTTTTTACTGAAGTGCCAGTCATCATCATTCTCAATTTTTTTTGTTGATGATGTCATGATCAGATGAGGAGTGGTCAACTGTCTCCCTCCTTTTCCCACTCCTCATTTGACTGCAACAGGTTTTTTTTTGAGAAGGATATACTTGCCAGTTCACTGTTTTTAACCTGCTGTGATCATAAAAGACACAACCAGACAGGTTTTCCTGAGTTTTGATAAAGAAAAGAGGATAGCTTTTATTGTATTTAACCTGGTCTAAGTAAAATAATAAAATACTGTCCGAATTTCATGCATGCACACATACTTGAAGTTCACGCACAAATAAATAGATTACAGAGTGGGAAAGGATAGATTAAGGAAGTTAGAGTCTGGTAAAAATGTAAAGGTATACAGTTTGTGGAGGTTGGTGATTTGACTGACTTCAGGTTGAATTTAGTGGCCCTGCTTTTTCCCTCGTGAAGGTGATTTGTTTGTTCTTCTGGAGGCAGAGTGCGGGTTTGAATCCCTTTAAGAAGTTTCTGTCTGCAGCACCTGGGTAGTTACAATCAGCAAACAGGGTTCTAAAGTTTGCAAGTTGGGTTGGAGAGAGAGAGAGATAGACCCCACTTGGGTCGTCGTCTTTCAGCGTCTTGGCTGCTTATCCTGTACTGCAGAGCGAGCAGATGCTTAAACACACAAAAGGGCAGACTTGTCACATGACCATTACCCAGTGATTTAAACATGATCATGGCTAGTATGTTCCATTGTAACTTGATTAGTTCATGTTTGGGAATCCTCCTCTCAGCCATGGTCCCATTGTCCAAATGATTAGGTTTAAAGGGTTTATCCCCTATCCAGGTACCCCAGGTGATTGTCTTAATGCCATGCTAATGGGGACAGAATATGTGGTTCACTATTCCCCTGAGGGTGCCCTATTTTTGTAGTATAATGGTTATTGCGTTTGCCTAACATGTGAAAGATCCCCGGCTTGAAACCGGATGGAAGCATTATCAAAATCTGCTCGTTGAAAACAGTATCTTGCAGCCACCGGTCCTGGTCAACGTTATCCCTCAATCAACATCATATTCCCCTGAGGTCATGGTCTTTGATGGTTTTTTGCAGACATGGGATTTTCATTTCAATGGGCTGGAATGTGGAAGATACCGTGATGCGCATTGTGTAGCTATCCTTAGATGTGAGCTCATGTCACACTTTAGTCTGTTTTTGAAAGGTTCAGTTCAGGTTTCCAGCCGGTGGATTTGAAATCATCATTTGATATAAAGTATGTTTTCATGACAAATGTATTCTGCTGAAAACGTTAAATGAGAAAGGAACAGAATCACAGTATACAGTGCCAGCCAGTATATCTCTGTAATTGATATTTATTTATATAAGTGATTTTAAAATTCAGCAGAAGTTAACTCATACAGAATTATGATGCTGGATTGATCAAGATAACTTGAAGTTATACATGGGTAACAGTGGGTTGTTAATCTTTTGTATCTCAGAAAATAGATTTTGACCTTGTATTCAGTGTGTCAGCTGACCCAGACTGTATTTGTAGTTAAGTGCATAACCAATGTAGCAAGTAATTTTATTACTGCAAGCTCATTTCATGATGAGAAAATTACATTTATAAAAATCCAGTAATGTTCCACAGTACTACCTGTGGATAAGCAGTGAAGAGGTTTTGTTCTTAGTTGTGCTGTGTTGCTGAGTCCTATTGTGGTGTCAATTTTGTTGGCGGGAATCTTGAACCATGTGTAGTTCTGTTGGATGTGTTTTAGGGTACTGCCACAGACTCTGATCTACTTATAACTCCAGCTCCCACCAATGGGGATGATTGTTCACCTGGTGCTCCTGGGTGTAGACTTGTTGGGCTGTTGCATAGTCCTTCTGCAACTTCTCCCATTCTATCACTTCTCTGGCACCCCATCCAGATGCTTCAAGCTCTCTGAACTTTTTTAGCCTTCTCTTGCATCTTGAATTCTGCAAGCTTAACAGCTGCTCTACTCCTACCTCCGGTTCAGAGTGTCCCAACTTTCTCTTCCAACTATGGGTTACTGGTCTCACTGCATTTGAACTGTTCAAGCTTCAATCCATTCATCTGCTTTGAACTCAACTGACTTTGTCAGGCCCTTCTTCCAACAATTCCTTGACCATCTGGGGAAAATTTAAAAGATGAAATTAAAATGGAGACTCCACACAAAGCAATGGCTGTGTGTTGGCATACATGACCAATCAGATCTCTCATAATGGGGCTTTGGCAACAGGTGCTTAATCAGTTTTATTAGTATGGATTGATAGATAGCCTTGGTCACAAGTTATAGAAAATCTGTGTTATAATAGAAGTAAAAATAAGAGAATGCTATAAATTTTGATTTCTAAATTGATTTCCGTGTTTATTGTTGATTATTCAGTATTTTGGATTTTATTTGAAACACTAGTCTAAACCATGGCTGCTGTTCAAAATGCACAGTACAATACCTGCATTTGAGGAACGAATGGTGCTTTCCAATTGCTTTTCTACAAAAGGAATAGTATTGTGACTTCAGTGCCTTGATATTTAATTCCAACGGAGATGAGAACCGTCACCTTGCGTTGTAAAAGGGTCACTTATTGGAATCCTAATTTAGGAAGTTTTAACAACTTCATTTTTTTTTCCTGGTGTTCAATATTTAAATCCAGCATTAAAATTTTACAATAAGCAAAAATATTAAGCATTCTCTGATATCTATTTTTAGTTTTTATTGTCGAGGAGCTTCCAAAAATCTTGTTCTTTCAGAACACTGATCTTTTTCTTGTTCCAGGGAAGTAAAAGTGAAGCATACATATTACTTGAGTAATTGTATTTGAGAAAAGCAATAATATAGAGACATAAATGGGAGTCCATCAAGGTTAATATGTTTGTTGTAGGCGGATGAGTTGGATTAATTTTTAAATATCTAGTCATTTGAACTTCAGGCATCTCTCAGTTGTGGTTTTCTGAATCCGATGTTATGACCCTCCATTTTAGCCTTTGTTCAAACGTGTGAACTCATCTGTACTTTGGGCTGATAACAAAACCAATCAATGACCTGTAAATGTAACATTGGATATTGAATTTTCAGTGGTGTTTCATTGTGATAGTATTCAGGCCTAAAGATAATGTTATATATAGAGTGTACAGTATAAACTGGTGGCCCACTGAGCCTCTCTCTGGCTGTGTCATGAGCTTTTTAAATTTGCCAACTCTTTCCTCAATAAAGCACAAAATTTGAAAATTGCAGAGCTTTTTGTGCTCTTATTGAGTTTTTTTGAATTTCAGTGCGCTTGATGATGTATAGATTTATATTTTGGAGGTAGATTGAAATATCTTTTCTTCTCATGTACTGTTTCTTTTTACCTAGGAGGAATCTTACAAAGCTGTCACTCATCTTTAGTCACATGCTGGCAGAAATCAAGGCCATCTTCCCTTCTGGCCATTTTCAGGGTGACAACTTTCGCATCACAAAGGCAGATGCTGCTGAATTTTGGAAACGGGCTTTTGATGACAAGTAAGTATGACTTTGAAGCTTTTTTATGTAGAGTGATCGTTTCTCAAAATGCTGCACTGCATGAATTGTTTTTTGTAAGGATTGTCTTTCAAAAGTGTGCTGACCAAATGAATGGTGTCAATGCGAGGAAATGAAGTGCTTTTTAATTTTTCAGCATTGCCACCAAGCAATTTAGGTATGACATGGTGTACTGCCCAACCTCAACAGCATCTCTTCCTACACTAGCAAGTTTTTTTAACCATTTATGTTAATGGGAACTTTGAGTGAGACTTGAGTGTAATTTGTACCAAATTTTGCATACTGTTTTGCAAATGACCCAAGCTCTCAACAGGTCTAGTTGAAAACTTTTTATTACACATTGTCCCCTTACAGCCAGCAGACCTGGCGATGACTTTTATCCTGTTAGCTAGTTCTCTGCTGAGACAGTTTAAATATTTTTAGCAACTGTTCTGAATAGTGAACTAATTGCCAAAGAGGTTGTAGTGCATGAAAGTGATATTACCAAACTCTTACTTGCAATTTAAAAAAGACATGCGACATGCCTTTGTGGCTGCATTTTATGTGACTACTGGAGCAATAAATGTCTGCTGCTACCTCTCTAGATTTCGCCAATATATTTAGACTATCTTCTCTGGATTGACCTTTGCAACATTTCATAGATTGGCTGCTGCTTTGTTACAGCAGTAGATTTGCAGATAAGATGCAAGAAAGGTGCCATGATCCACAGATAAATATTTAGCCCCAATTAAAATATTGCTTTTATTGGTAATTTTAAAGCATTTTTGCTGTTAGAAATCCATTATTATTGACCAATAGCCTCTGATGATTTTTGTTTTTGTTTTATTCATTCTATGGGATGTGACTGCCGCTTGCAAGGCCAGCATTTATTGTCGAAACCTAATGCTCCTTTGGAAGGTGGTGGTGAGCCTTCTTGAATCACTGTTAGTCTGTATGATTTGTGTTCCCATAGTGCTGTTAGAAAGGGAGTTTCGGGATTTTGACCAAGCAATGATGATGTTTCCAAGTCAGTTATGACTTGGAGAGCTTGCAGGTGGTGGTGTACTCTTACATTTGCTGCCCTTATCCTCCTAGGTGGTAGAGGTTGCAAGTTTGGGAAATACTGTTGAAGAAACCGTGGCAAGTTACTGCAATGCATTTTGTATATGGCACACACTGCAGCCATATTATGCCAATAGTGGAGGGCGTGAATGTTTAAGGTGGTAGACGGGGTGCCAATAAAGGAGTTTGCTTTGTCCTGGATAATATCAAGGATCTTGAGTGTTGTTGTTGCTGAAGAGAATTCCATCATATTCCTGACTTTTGCCTTGTAGATGGTGGCAAGGCTTTGGGGAAATCATGAGTTGAGTCACTCGCTACAGAATGTCCAACCTCTGACCTGCTCTTATAATCTCAGTATGTGGCTCTTCCATTTAAGTTTCTGGTGAATGGTGACCACTTCCACAGAATGTTGATAGTTGGGGACTTAACAAGGATAATTCCATCAAATGTCTTTTGTTGGAGATTAGAACGTAACAAATTACAGCAGGAGTAGACCTTGCAGCCCCTCGAGCATGCACTGCTGTTCAACACAGTCACAGCTGATCTGCTTCACTCCACTTTTCTGCCCGATCCTATATCCTTTCTTTCCCTGAGATATCAAAAATCTTTCTATTCCCAACTTTGAATATACTCAACGATGTAGCATTCACAGTCCTCTGCAGTAAAGAATTCCAAAGATTCACACCTTTTGAATGAAGAAATTTCCCCTCATCTCAGTCCTCAAAGATCGACTCCTTACCCTGAGACTTGTAGCCCTGTGTTCCAGATGCCCCAGCCAGGGGAAATGGCCTCTCGGTGTCTACTTTTTCAGACCCTTTCAGAATCTTGTATGTTTCAATGAGATCATCTCATTCTTCAGAACTCCAACTTCAACAACACTCAAGAAGCTCAGCATCACCAGGACATAGAAGCCCACTTCATTGGCACCCTATCCACCATCTTAAACACTCATTCCCTCCACAACCGACACACAGTGGCAGCAGTGTTCACCATCTACAAGATTCAGTGCAACAACTCACCAAGGCTCCTTTGACAGCACCTTCCAAACCCACGGTCTCAACTAACATGAAGGACAAGGGCAGCAGATGCATGGGAACACCATGACCTTCAAGCTCCCCTACAAGCCATACACCATCCTGACTTGGAACTATATCACCGTTCCTTCACCATCACTGGGTCAAAATCCTGGAACTCCCTTCCTAAGAGCACCGTGGGTGTACCTACACCACATAGACTGCAGAGGTTCAAGAAGGTGGCTCGACACCATCTTCTCAAGGGCAATTAGGAATGGGCAACACTTGCTAGCCTAACTAGCAATGTCCAAATCCTGTGAAAGAATGGAAAAAAAGAACATAGGACTATTTCCCTTAGTTTCTCACAAAAAGGACAACACTTTCATCCCTGGAACCAATCTAGTGAACCTGCACTGTACTGCCTCCAAGCAAACACATCCTTCCTTGGATATGGAAACCAAAACTGCGCACAGTGCTCACCAAAGCCCTACTTGTAGCAGGACTTCTTATTCTTTGAATCCAATTCCCTTACAATAAAGGCCAACGTGCCATTTGCCTTCCTATTTACTTGGTTTCTGTGTTCCTTATAAGAGTGCACCCAAGTCTCTCTGAACATCAATATTTAAAAGTTTGGTACTTTTAAAAATTATTCTGATTTTCTCTTCTTACTACCAGAGTGAATAATCTCACACTTCCCCACATTATAGTCTATCTGCCACCTTGTTGCCCACTTAATTAACCTCTTTAAGTCTCTTTGCAGCTTCTTTGTGTCCTCCTCACAACTTATATTCCCACCTAGATTTGTATCATCAGCAAACTTGGATACATTACTATCAGTCTCTTTGTCTAAGTCATCAATATAATTTGTAAATAGCCAAGGCCCCAGCACAGATCCTTGTGCCACTCTGCTAGTTACAGCTTGCCAACTTGGAAATGTCCCATTATCTCTACTCTACTTATTGTCTATCCATGCTAATATATTACCCCAACTCCATGAGCCCTTATCATGCATATTAACCTTTTGTGTGTCACCTTAATGAATGCCTTGGACATCCAAGTATACTACCTCTACTGGCTACCCTTTATTTACCCTACTTATTACATCAACAATTGACTAGATGATCTTTGCCTTCCATTTGTGTGGCATGAATGTTACTTTCAGTTTAACAGCCCAAGCCCGTATGCTGTCCAGGCCTAGCTGCATGCTGGCATGGACTGCTTCATTAACTGAGGAATTGCAAATGGAACTGAACTGTGCAGTTATTAGTAAACAACCATTGCTCTGTGGAACTCCTGCAATGATGCCCTGGGGCTGAAGTGATTGACCTCCAACAACCACAACATCATCTTTTGTGCTAGGTATGACTCCAGCTAGTGCAGAATTTTCGCTGATTTCCGTTGACATCAACTTAGCTAGGGCTTCTTGATGCCACACTTGGTCAAACACTACCCTGATAACAAGGCACTTTTGCTATTTAGCTCTTTTCTCCATGTTTGGACCAATGCAGCAATACAGTCTGGAACCGAATTGTGCTAGTGGAACTCAAACTAGGCATTGGTGAACAGGTTATTGCTGATGCCACTGCCGATGACACGTTCCATTATTTTGCTGATGGAGTTATAATTGGCTGGATTGGATTTATCCTGATTTTTGTGGACAGGATACACTTGGGTAATTTTTCACATTGTCTGGTAGGTGCCAGTATGGCAGCTCCACTGAAACAGATTGACTAGGGGTGCAGCAAGTTCTGGTGTACAAACCTTCAGCCCTACAGCTGTAATGTTGTTGGGGCCCATAGCCTTTGCTAAATCTAGTGCACTCAGCTGTTCTTGACATCATGTGAAGTGTATCAAATTGACGACTGGCTTAAGCCAAGGTAGGAACCGCGGGAGGAGACAGAGATAGATCATCCACTCGGCACTTCTTGCTAAAGGTGATTGCAAATTCTTCAGTCTTGCCTTTTGTTCTGACATGTTTGGTTCCATCATCATTGAAGATGGGGATGTTCATGGAGCTGCCTCCTCCTGCTAGTGGTTTAATTGCACACTGCCACTCATGACTGGATGTGGCAGGACTGCAGAGTTTTGATCTGATCCATTGGTTGTAGGATCCTTAGCTCTGTCTATAGCATGCTGCTTCTGCCTTTTAGCGTGCATATATGTATGCTGTAGCTTCACCAGATTTGCAGCTGTTGGGGCAATGTCTGCAATAGTTTGATGATATTGGTGTGCTACCATGTGGTGATTATGTAAAATAAGCCCAGTTTAGCAGAACACATTTCTAATATGTTAGCTTTTAATTTTAAAATCTGTGGATGGAATGAATTATTGTGTTTGCCTTTTGAATATGCTGATTGGTTCTGCTTTTTATTCATTTTTTAATTAGCTTACAAACTGGAAAGTAATGACCAATAATCTGTCATGTGGTATGGCTGCACAGTGTATGTGTTTGTTTATTTGAATGCCTGTAAGCACCCTAAATGTATGGTTTTGGCATCACTGCACAATAAATGAAGATCATTACTTCGGCAGATTTTAAATTGTAGTCTAAGTAGATCAATTTAGATTTTATAGCAGATCAACATTGTTTGAAAGGCAGAATCTAAATGGAGCTTAGATTCACTTTA
Source organism: Cetorhinus maximus (assembly GCF_964194155.1). Lineage (NCBI taxonomy): Eukaryota > Metazoa > Chordata > Chondrichthyes > Lamniformes > Cetorhinidae > Cetorhinus > Cetorhinus maximus. Next base: position 72,072,249 of record NC_135894.1, read on the forward strand.
AAAACCCTCTTGCTGTTTAACTTGATATATGATATAGAGTCTAGATACATTTCTTCATTGTTTTTACATAAAAAATTCAATCTTATCCTCTCTGCTTATGGCACTCTTCATCAATTATTCCTTGAAAGAATACTGAATGTTGATCCGCGAAACACAGCAGGTATTTCACAGTTTGAAGAAATTCAGTAGAACATTTGGGTTGAGCACCCACGTTTTCTTTATCTTTCTCTTCCTTTCCCGCCCCCTCCGACACCCACCCACCCACCCCCCCCACCCCCCCAGCCCCCCGAAAAAAAATATGGTAATTGAGACACAGTAGCACCTTCTCTATTAATGATGGCTTTTACCCTTTATGAAAAGGCCATAACTGATTCAATTGTGGTGGAAAGAATGATTGAGTGTATTTCCATAGCAAGCAAAGGATGGTAGGATTGTAAAATCTTTAGATTTCCCGATACAGATTTGCTAACTAGACTGAAAAGGGATTTAATGTGATTTTTTTTCTTGGTTTCTGAGCAACATTTATTGCCCATCCCTAATTACCCTGAGAAGGTCATTGTTGCTGTCCTTGTACTAATGGTGCTACAGGATGATGCTAGATAGGATGTAAGAAATAATTGCAGATAGGAATGTGTTTGATCAATACTGGAATTTATTTAGTTGCTGTAGTTTTATTCCATGCATGGTTCATTTAATTTCATCTGGATCAGATCTATTTAAAGCTGCACAATACTTCACCAGCTGGTAGTAATGGAAATTGGTGATGTGAGGTGGTTATGTTTCGAAGTGATGCATTTCACATATGCATTATCTATTAACAAGACTTTTGGCATGCAACTGTTATTTAAGTCTTTCAGGACCAATTCTTTAAGGAGGATGCAATCTCTTTAATGCAATTGATGATTGATTTAAATTTGGTTATCTTAGAAAATGGTTTACCATTTCGGGCCAGACAGGTTTGTCAGTTAGAGGCTATCATGATTCATTCCCTTAAGTGTAATTTTCCCTGAAGATCTTGGAATCTACTTTCCAAGTTTCTACTTCAGGGCTATTTCAACCTTTCTGTAAAAAAATGGTCACTATGTGAGTATGTCTGTCCAGCTAATTTGGTTAAAGCTGGCAGTTTAAGATAAATTCTGCTGCACTCTAGTTTCCATGCCCAAGGCCAATTCAAGTTTGTTCATTAATATACTTGCACAGCAAACAAGTCTTAGTAAGGACTATCTTACAGCACTTCACAATAGGCGTGCACTGTCAGAGGTGAGTTTCGTAATTTGAGATAATGAGTCGCCTGCCTGTGTTCTTGAGCCTTGGTTCACAGTTCACGAAAGCTTAGACCTTCCCTTAATATTGTACCAGAACCCTTAAGAAAACTTTCTTTTTGAAGAATGGGAATTACACATAATCTCCACCTTTTTTCCATCTCATTTGTCAGATAAGAAGGAAGCTTCTAAAATATATTCTAGTTAGTGGATATCAGAAATACATGGTTCGGTCTAAATTGAAAAGAATTTTAACTTCCCTTCTCTTCCCACTTGTCATGCCCCAACCCCCAAAGTAGGACACTGAAGAAATGTGAAAATGGCTGATGGACTCAAATTTGTGGCTAGTCCGAGGTAAAATTGTGCTCATTTGAGCAGCTGCACTTCAGTCATGCTTAGAGTCTTATTTAGAAAAAAAACAAGAAAGACTTTCATTACTTAGTGGCTTTCATGACCTCAGGATGTCCCAAAGTGCTGCTCAGCTAATGAAATACTTTTAAAGTGTAGTCATTGTTGTAATGTAGGACACAAATTTAAGGTGATTGGCAAAAGAATTAGAGGAAACCCTGCAAATGTGCAACTTCTTTTTGAGAGATGTTAAACTGAGGTCTGTCTGCCTATTCGAATGAACCTAAAAGATCCCATTGGACCATTTGATGAAGAGCAAGGAGCTCTCTTGCTGTCCAAGCCAATGTTCATTGTTCAAGTTATACCAGTAAAACAGATGAACTGGTCATTTGTCCAATTTCTTTATTCTTTTTATTCCGTCATGGGGTGTGGGTGTTGCAGGCTAGGCCAGCATGTATTGCTAATCGCAAATTGCTCTTGGGAAGGTGGTGGTGAGCTGTTTGAGGGACCTTGCTGTATATTAATTTGTCACTTGACCTACAAAACAGCAGTCACTGTATTTCAGAAGTAATTCATAGGATGTATGTATAGTTCATGTGGATTTTTGATACACATTTTATGAGGTGTCTCATGAAGGTTGTTAGAAAAAATTAGACATATGATACAACAGGAACTACAATGGCCTAAATGGAAAATTGCCAGAAAACCAAAGATTCTTATAAATAAGTAGTACTTGGACTGTAGAAAGGTTTGAAGTGGTTTACCCAGGGCCAGTGCGCTGGGTCCACTTTTGTCCTCTGTATAGAATTTGGACTTGGATACAGTGTATGCAACTTGAAATTTGCCATTGATAGAAAAGTAGGTAGTTTGGCAAACTGGCACTGCCAGGTTCTCAAAATGGATAGATACTTGATAAATGTGAGATGATACCTTTTGGGAGGGAAAACAAGGACTGGAATTATAGACTTTAGTATGGGGTGACAATATGTCCTGGTTTTCCAGAGAGTACCCAGATGAGGTACTGTGACCCAGGCAAGCAATATCTCCCGATGATTCTCAGTTCACAAAATATGACCCCAGATGAATACCCTAACTATAAAAGGATGCATGGTTCAAATCAGGAATCATGTAGTCATGAGTTGCCCTGCAGGTGGTCAATGAAGTGTTGTGGGGCTATGTGGTTGGGCAGGTTCTGATTGTTGAGAGAGATGTTGATCTCTTGTTTTCAACTATTTTTTCAACTTTAATTTATGCAGAGATTGTGCTGTTTGGTGGCAGTTCACATGCTCTGCCATTCTCCCAAACCCCACCCCCCCAATAGTTAATGGTGCGCGGCTTCACTGAGAAATAAAATTGAAGAAACAGCCATGGAGCCAAAATATCTGAGTCACGGGCCACAGGTAACCGGACTAATGAACGGGGTGGCTGGGATTGGGCTGGGTAAATGTCCTCAGAAGCAGATCAAAATGGGCTCCTCGCCTTGGAAGGTGAGAGTGTTGTGGACTGTTTGCCCCCAGATTTGGTTTTAGAAATATGGTCATCCTAACTTCATGGAAAGACACTGAAGGATGAACAGAGACACCTAGAGGTTCAAGTTCATAATTTCCAGAGTATGGATGGATAAAGCCATAAACAAGTCAATAGGATTTTTGATTTTATAACTGGGATCATACAGTAAACAGTAATGAGTTAGTGATGTTTCATACAAAATGTTGGTCAGACTGCTGTTCAGGTGCAGTTTGGGTGCACTTTTATAGAAAGGATGTAAAAGCAGCAAGATGATGCCAGAGATGGAAAAATACAGTTATGAGCATGGACTTGAGATACTGGGCCTATTTACGTTGGAGCAGAGAAGCTAAGTGGCGATTTTAAAATTTATGAAAGCGATAGAGTAAATAAACTGGAATGCTTTCTCTGGTTAGAGAATCTGTGAAAAGGAATTATTAATTTAAAATAATGACTAAGATTGAAGAGAGTGGTTTGGAAAAATTTATTTTCAGGCTGTGCAAAAAATGCTTTGCCACAGGGAGTGGTTGGGGCAGGGACTATTTATTGCATCACTTCATGAGAAAATTTGATAAATACTTGAAGCTGATGAAAATGCAAAGCTTTGAGAAGGCAGCAACGCAATGGGATTCATTTGGGTTTACTCTAGAGAAAAGCTAGCACTGACATGGTTATTTTGTTTTCTTCACCACAACAAGCCTGTCTAGCATCTTTGTCTGTTTGGTTTGCAGTGGAGTTTTAAAGGCTGCAAGTGTTCCAGTCACTGTTTTGGTAGTTTGTGTCACTTCAATGCTAAGCTTTTTTATCCTTATGTACTGTAATAGTTACTGTATTTTAATGGTATTAATTGTCATTGGAGAATAGCACCAATAGTAGAAATAAATTGATTATGATAGACTGGGCTGACCTGCTAATGAGTAAATCTACAGTCAAGCTCTGGGAAGTGTTCAAAGAAATAAATGGTACAATACTAAATATCTAGATACTTCATAATGACAAATACTCCATTTGTGTAGTGAAGCCACCATGGTCAACAAATGAGGTATTATATAGTATCAAGCAAAAGATGAGGCTTACATAAATGCAAGGAAGTACATTTACAGAGTTACTTAAAAATATAACAAAGGGGTAGAAAGAAAGTAATGAGGTGTAAAATGGGAATAGAAAAGGATGCAAGGATATCAAAGCTAATATTAAGAGAGGGGGAAGATGAAGCCATTAAAGACAAAGCAGGTGAGACTATTGTTACAAATGAGGGAGGGAGGAAAAACTGAAATCCTTTATTTTCTCACCATTGTCCATAAGCAGAGGTGTTTTAAGTTTTAAAATAGGTTGTGGTGTGTTCCCCCAAACCCTCTGTTTGTGAGGTCAATTTTTAAAGTGACGCGCAGCAAGCTCTCTTTAGGGTTAAATGAGAAGTATAGCTTATTCACGCATTCAAACTCAGGGAATGGCCGCACTTCATACACACAGGCATGCAAGTAATTAAGTACACAAGAAGATAGGAGTTTTTACAACTATGAATAATTTAAAAGAAAAAAAGCACCACAGATATGGGTATCATGTGATTCTCGAGTCCAGAAAGTCACAGTCCAGTGAGGCTTCCTTCATGGAGGAACTAGAGTTCAGGCAGAACAAAAACAGAAAATGCCGGAAAAACTAAGCAGGTCTAACAGCACCTGTGGAGAGAAAAACAGAGTTAATGCTTCGAGCCCGTATGACTCCTCTTCAGAGTTCAGGTGGTTTCAGTTCACTGAAGCAAGATTTACAGAATTCCTTTAAAGTTGATGGTGATGCAACGAGATGAGTTTGGTACACAGAGACTTGGTCTGCTTGGCAGGCAATGGTAGGAATCTTCCAAAGAAACATACTGTGAGGAGGCTTAGACATGATGCAGGCTGTTGGTCAGCCTGGAATCCTGTTTTGATGTTTGCAGTCTGGAGTTTAAACAGCAGACTGAGTTGTGAGTCTACAAATGTAATATTAAAACTTTCCAAAGGTTAGAAGCTTAGGTCATGTGTTGTTGCCCATTAATGAGTCAGTTGCAGGCAAACGAGTGGTTTCTATGCCTCTGGTCAAAATCCACTGTTCATCTTAAGAGCTGGATGGTGGCTTTTAAGTCTCTGCAGATATTATGAGTTTCGATGGCCCTCCATTTGTTGTAGGACCAGGCTGGGGAGACAGGTCATCTGCTGGTCCATGGTTTTGTTGATTGTAATGTGCCCTTACAATGGGGTGTGTAAGATTCCACAGGATGAGGGTTGAGCTTTTATCCTGTAACTGCTGTAGGAAATTTCCAAAAACTGTAGCCAACTTATGTATCATGTGACCTCTGGCAACTATCTTTTAGTTCCGCAAGGTCCACTTTTTAAATAAGCAAAAGGGTAAAGTTTGATTTAAACAATTTATGATCTATTTCATGTCTGAGGAACGTGACACTACAATGGACACTAAGGAAATGGCAGACTTGTTAAATGAATATTTTTTTAATCTGTTTTCACAGTGGAGGCAGAGAATAAAATACCATTTTAGGTAGGCAAAGAAAAGTAGCTGTTGATACAAAGATTGGGTGACACAGATTTAAGGTTTTGGGCAAGAGATGCGGGGAGTTATGAGGAGAACAGTTTTATGCAGCATGCGGTAATAACCTGGAACTTGCTGCTTATGAGGTTGCTGGAAATGGAGACAATTAGTGTTTTCAAAAGGAAATTGGATGGGCATTTGATGGAAATAAACTCATAGGGCGATGGAAATAAATTTGCAGGGTTAAGGTGATTGAGCAAGGGAAAGGGATTGACTGGAGTGTTCTGGCACAGACCCCATAGGCCAAATGGCCTCCACCTGTGCCATAATGACTCAAACTATATGCAGCGAATGTATGTATATGGACTTGACAAAGCACCAGACAGAAGGCTAGCTACTAGAGAGGATTCTGCTGCTCTGTATTCCTTATTTATGCCAGATTTGAAAAATCACCTGGAGTACTGTGTGCAGTTTTGGTCCCCTTACCTCAGAAAGGATATTATTGCCATAGAGGGAGTGCGACGAAGGTTCACCAGACTTGTTCTGGGGATGGTGGGAATGTCTTATGAAGAGAGATTGGGAAAACTGGGTCTGTATTCTCCAGAGTTTTGAAGAATGAGAAGTGATCTCACTGAAACCTACGAAATACTTATAGGAATGGAATGGCAAATGCTGGTAAGATGTTTCCTCTGGCTGGGGAGTCTAGAACCAGGGGACACAGTTTCAAAATAAGGGGGAAGCCGCTTAGGACTGAGATGAGGAGAAATTTCTTTACTCAGAGGGTTGTGAATCTTTGGAATTCTCTGCCCCAGAGGGCCGTGGAAGCTCAGTCATTGAGTATGTTTAAGGTGGAGATTGTTAGACTTCTGATTAACATTAACATAAAGGGTTATGGGGATAGTGTGGGTAAAAGGCATTGAATTGTTCAATCAGCTATGATCGTATTGAATGGCGAAGCAGGCTCAATGGGCTGAATGGCCTTCTCCTGTTCCTATGTTCCCATAATGCTGTCCATATGGTTAAAAAGTGTAAAATAAAAACGGAAAATGCTGGAAAAGCTCAGCAGGTCTGACAGCATCTGTGGAGAGAGAAACCGAGTTGACGTTTCAAGCCTGTATGACCCTCCTTCAGAGCTAAAGAGAAGTAGAAATGTGATGAAATTTATACTGTTTAAAGGTGGAGCAGGTGAAGATGGATAGAAGGCCAGCGATAGGTCGGGGCAAAAGAGAGATTGACAAAAATGTCATGGACAAAGGGGAGTGTTAATGGTAGTTGTAAGGGCTAAAGGAGGTGCTGATAATGGCATAAAGGTAAGAAAGCAGAATGTGATAATAGCAAAACAAGGGTAAGCACTCTGAAAAGAACAACATGAACAAGTAATAGATGGTCCTTGGCGGGGTGGGGGGAGGGGGTGGGAAAAAAAGGATCAAAAATGGGTTAAAAAGGGGATAAAACAATGAATGGATGAATAAAAATAAATAAAAAATAAGTGGATAAAAATAAAAATGAATTTTGAAACGGGGGATAAAAAAGGGGTGAAGATGGAGGAGAGAGAAATCATGGTCTGAAGCTGCTGATCTCGATGTTAAGTCCGGAAGGCTGTAAAGTGTCTAATTGGAAGATGAGGTCATGAGAGCAGGATGGTGTGTTGAAATTGCAAACAACAAGATCTGGGTCATGCTTGCGGACAGACCTAAGGTGTTCCACAAATCGGCTACCCAGTCTGCGTTTGGTCTCCCCAATGTAGAAGAGACTGCATTGGGAACAGCGAATGCAGTAGACCAAATTGAAGGAGTTGCAAGTGAAGCACTGCTTCACGTAAAAGGAGTGTTTGGGCACTTGGATGGTGAAGAGGGAGGAGGTAAAGGGGCATGTGTTGGACCTTCTGCGATTGCATGGGAAGGTGCCGTACGAAGGGGATGAGGTGTTGGGGGTGATGGAGGAGTGGACCAGGGTGTCCCGGAGGGAATGGTCCCTACAGAATGCTGATGGTGGGTGGGGGGGGTGTTTGGTGGTGGCAGAGGATGATCCTTTGAATGCAGATAAGGAGGACCCTATCATGTTTCTGGGAGGGAGAGGAAGGTGTGAGGGCAGAGGCGCAGGAGATGGGTCAGACGTGGTTGAGGGCCCTGTCAACCACAGTGGGTGGGAAACCTCGGTTAAGGAAGAAGGAAGACGTGTCAGAAGTGCTGTTTTGGAAAGTGGCATCATTGGAACAGATGTCACAGAGGCGAAGGAAATGAGAAAATGGGATGGAGTCCTTGCAAGAAGCAGGGCATGAGGAGCTGCAGTCAAGGTAGCTGCGGGAGTTGGTGGGCTTGTGATGAATATTGATGGACAGTGTATCATCAGAAATGGAGACAGAGAGGTCAAGGAAGGGAAGGGAGGTGTCGGAGATGGGCCATTGTGAAGCCGATAGAGGGGTGGAAATTGGAAGCAAAATTGATAAATCTTTCTAGGTCCAGATGAGAGCATGGACCGAAACAGTCATCAATGTACCGAAAAATGAGTTGTGGGAGGGGGCCTGAGTAGGACTGGAACAAGAAATGTTCCATAAAGAGACAGGCATAACTGGGTCCCATGCGGGTACCCATAGCCACACCTTTTATTTGGGGGAAGTGAGCCAAGGTAAAGGATAAATTGTTCAGTGAGAGAACAAATTCAGCCAGGTGGATGAAAATGGTGGTGGATGGGGATTGTTCGGGCCTCTGTTCAAGGAAGAAGTGGAGAACACTCAGACCATCCTGGTGGGGGATGAAGGTGTAGAGAGATTGGACGTCCATGGTGAAGAGGAGGCGGTTAAGGCCAGGGAACTGGAAATTGTTGATATGACGTAGGGCATCAGAGGGATCACAGACGTAGGTGGGAAGAGACTGGACAAGGGGAGAGAGAATGGAGTCAAGATGGGAAGAAATGAGTTCCATGGGGCAGCAACAGGCTGACACGATCAGTCTACCGGGACAGTCCTGTTTGTGGATTTTGGGAAGGAGGTAGAAGCGAACTGTCCGGGGCTGGGAGACTGAGGTTGGAAGCTGTGGAGGGAAGATCTCCAGCGGAGTTGAGGTCAGTGACAGTCCTGGAAACAATTTCAGATTTCCAGCATCCGCAGTATTTTGCTGTTATCTTGGTTAAAAAGTGTGTTACGCTTCACAGCAACTTTGTTCAGGGTATTTTCAGTTGAGGAAGACTTCACCCAGTTCAGTGTGTCTGAATGCTATGAATTCAGTCAGAATGTTGTGCAGTCTCATTAAGGAAATATATAATTTCTCGGCTGTTTAACATAGATGTCCTAACTTGTTCTGTGTGTTCAGGTTCTGCTACTGTACCATTTAATTTTTTCCTTTGGAACATAATATGATACCTACAATGTCAAATTGTATTCTTGTCCTGTTACAAAAATAACAGTTGTTTCCGCATTAACTGTTGTACAAATCTGCACTAAACAAAATGTTTTCTCTGTGCTTCCTATGTGTAGATATTAGCCCTCTGGGAGAGACTGTTTTCTCCTCGTGGAGACACAATGGTGACAGCCTATTTGCAGTAAGGAACATGACTCATATGCGTTTGTGGTTCTGACTCATCAAAGACTTACTATTTTAGAAACAACAGCATTGTAATCCAACTGAGGCTGATGATGTACATTACCGGCCTGTATGCAAGTAACAATGGATTTTTCAGCTTAATGATAATTAATTATTTTTCAAAGGTAAAAGAGGACCATTATAGAAAGTAGACAACTGAGGGATTCTAACATTTTTAGGACCTTGAAACATGTTGGCATTTATCTAAGGAAAAATATATGTTCCACTGACTTTAATCTTGTACAAATTTCAATTTTCACTAGATAAATACGGTGGTTATCTTCAATGAGATTTGATGTCAATATTGTCCTAAAGTTTGCTTTGTTTGGTGGGGTGTTAAAATATTCACTGACGCATCATGACAATTAAGATGAGTTCATGTAGGGATTATTAATTTACAAAACTTAGCAAGGACAGTTTTTAACAGCCACTTTTCTGCTGTCTATTAACTGTGCATTTAATGCAATCAACAGACTCCGTGTTGCTATTGTAAGCATCAATCATGAAAGTGCTCAAATTTATGATTTGAATTTGATCTGGGAGAAGTCCCACTTTGTTTAAATTAGTTATTCCCATAAACCCATTGTGAGAGTACCTAGAATTATGTTGAATATAAGCAGATAATGAGGAAATGGGGTCACTGGACATCAGAAATCTTGCACAGGAAGTACTGAGCAACCTTTGAGATTATATTTTCCTCTCAAGTCTGCAAGAGGACAAGGCCATGACGTCTAGTGCATTTCCTTGATACTGCTGGAATCTAGTACTTGAGGTACATGCTAAGGACACTGTAGGACCCAATCATTTTGTATGTGGCAATATCTTAAAGCTGTAACCTTTTCATTGTCACCATATATAATGAAATACGTCAGTCCTTGTGCATTTCTTCTGAAGTGGTGTTTCAATATGGTACTAAGTGGTTTCCTGTTTATCAAGCATCCAGGATAGTATCTGATAGATTGTTAGTACTGAAGATATATGGTGCATTGTAATTTTCTTCATGTGGTTCCTGTATATTTAAACCAAAATTTTGAGTGCATTCCAAGGCTGTGCCCTTGCTAATGTATAATACAACCTTTCAAATATGTTGTTTTAAAAAGCAGTAAAATTAAGGGCAAGATTTTAATTCACTCAAAACCCATTCACTTAGTGTTAAAATTAGGCCCTAAATATTTGTATCTTTTTATTTTAATGGCACTGCACATTTTCATGCTTATTTTAATCCCTTCTTTACAAATCTGTTCCTTTCACATTTTTATTTTCATTCTTTAATTCCTTATTTATTCATTGCTTCCTTTCTACTGCTTTTCAACCATCTCTTCTCACCCTTCTACCCATTTTAGTAATGTTGATTGTATGTAGGACACAATATGTACAAATTACAAAGTTCTCTCTGAGGACATAGTGATTCTTGTTAGGACAAATTGTGAAGGCCAAGATTTTGGTGTAGCTTATTTTTAAAATAAAGCAAGTAATTAATTGAATGGGAGTTACCTAATGTTGTAGAAAATGACGCTTCATTTAAGATTGCTTCATAATTTTGTCAGAAATGAGAAGAGGACCATTTGGGTCAAAGGCAAGATTGAGGTTATTGATGGAGTTCAAATGTGTTGGGGCACCATTGTAACTTTTTAGGTTACCTAAACAAAATACATGATCATTGAATGCATAATTCTGCAGTACAATTGTAATTTTTATTTCTGCGTCTCCTTGGAAAGAGAAACAACTGCCCCCACAGACCAATTTTCAGTCTCTTATGCATGCTTTATGTCCCCTGAAAGTAGAGCATTTCACAACTGGTTCTGCACCCAAATACCTGATGCTACCTCAGTCTAATGATCCTGTAAGACCAAATTTGCAACGTGTAACATGATTAGCGGACAATAGAGTGGTCACATTTGTGGTTTGTGGTTTGAAGAGAAACAATAGTGAGCAGTGTTGATTGAAATTGACATTTGTTACATAATCGAGTAGCAAGGGTTCTTCCAAACTCTTTGGTTTCCCTAATTTGTTGTAGTGGGGCTTGCATAATTTTCATTTTTCACATTATTAGCTACTTGACAAGATTGCTTAACTTCAGTAGTTTTTATTTACCTGGAGGAATTACATCAAATGAGATTTAATGAAAATTTAGTATTTGGTTAGTGGCTATATAATAACAGCTTTTGAGGTTGTTGTTTAACAGAGTTGCACTATGGCTCCTTTGAGCTCTCTGGGGGAACGAAAAGAACTTCATGAGTGTTTTCCTTGTTTCAGGTGCAGGGAGAAATGAATGCACATGATATAATTAACAATAATTAACAGGTTTGTTCTTGAGATTTTGTTGGAAAGTGAGCAGACCTTTTAGCATTTATTTTGATTGTTGTCATTTTGTTTTTGGAATTGTATACATTTTGCAATAATTTACTGTTGATTAATAATCCAAGAATGAAAATGATGAACAGATTTATTGCTTCTAAATTTGTCATTTTTAACAAAGCTAATTAGATAGTAATTGACTTGTGAATATGGAAGTCATTTTGGTTGAGATGTAATAAAATACTGTTAATATCATGTATCTAAAATATTGTCAAGGTTAGGTTTGAATAGGGCTTTACATTTAAATAGGGAATGCAGGATATTCAAAAGAGGTCTCTTGTGATCCTTTGTTGATCTTAAATGATGAAGTTTTATCATTTTCTTACGTTACAAATTAGATCATATTCAACATAACAGTTACTTCAGTTCGTGTTGCCTTTGTGATGGGTGTGGAGGCTGTACTTCAATTACTATAGAAAGGTTTGAGTGCTCAAGGCCCTCCTGTACAACAAACTTCTTTAATTTATTCGTGTGTTGCATTTTGAAATCCACTAAGATTTTGTACAGGTTAACGCAACTGTTAATTCCAGCTTTGTAAGAATAGTGTAAACTATGCTTATTAATAACAATAGCAACCAAATATATTGAACCCCAAGCTAGAGCCAGCTAACAAAAATTTTGTTGCACGGAAATCGGTACCTTTTGAACAAGCCCATGATATAGTGTGTCATAGTTTGGATAGGTAACGCTAACAGTATTGCTGCATATTTTCTTAAAAGCTGTTTAGTTTTAAAGTGACTTTGCAAAGCACCTAACATTTCATTCACAATAATTTTGCATTGTTTTACTGGACAGTAATTTGATTCTGTGCTTTTAATGGACAGTAATTTGATTCTGTACATGATTTTTTTTGGACTAAGTAGTAGTTGTGGAGGAAGAAAACAATGTTTTTTTATAATGAACATAGGCGAGCATGCATTCCAACTAGGATGCTCGCAGTTATTTAATAACTTTAACGTAATGAAAGTGTTTCATAGGAGTGTCATCAAATAGAATTTGACAGAGCCTCATAAGGATAAGAGGTTGATTTTAAAGAGCGTCTTAAAAGAGGAGAGAGAAGTGAAGTGGATTAGGGAAGGAGTTCCAGAGCTTAGGGCCTTAGCAACTAAAGGCACAACCACCAGTGGTGGAATGATTCAAATAGGGGATGCGCAGGAGATCAGAATTGGAGGAGCACAAGTGCTGAAGGATTGTACAGCTTAGAGGATGTTACAAAGTTGTGGAGAGATGAGGTGATGGAGGGATTTGGAAATAAGGGAGATAAAGGGGAACCTGTGGATGTGGTGTGCTTAGATTTCTGGAAGGCATTTGTCAAGGTGCCACATCAAATGTTACTGCACAAAGTAAGGACTCATGGTGTGGGGGGGTGGTTGGGGTAAACATATTAGTGTGGATATAGGAAGAGGATTGGTTAGCTAACAGAAAACGAGAGTAGGCATAATGAGTCATTTTCAGGTTGGAAAGATGTAACGAGTGGAGTGCCACAGGGATCAGTGTGGGGCCTCACCTATTTACAATCTGTATCAATGATTTAGTTGAAGGGATAGAATCTATAGTTGCTAAATTTTCTGAAGATGCAAAGGCAAGTAGGAAAGTAAGTTGTGAAGAGGACATAAGGGGTCTGCAAAGGGATATAGATAGGTTAAGTGAATAGGCAAGAATTTCGCAGATGGACTATATTGTGGGAAAATGTGAACTTTTCTATTCTTCCTGCCAAAATAGACAAGCAGCATATTATCTAAATGGAGAGAGATTGCAGAACTCTTGAGGTACAGCGGGATCTGCATGTGTTTTTATTGTTTTGTGGAATGCGGGCATCGCTGGCTAGGCGATGTAGGTATACTCACAGTCCTGGTACATGAATCTCAAAAGGTTAGTTTGCAGGTACAACAAGTGATTAGCAAGGCAAATGGAATGCTGTAATTTATCGCAAGAGGAACGGAATATAAAAGTAAAGGTGTTTTGCTGTAATTCTGCAGGAATTCACTAAGCACTGCAGGAATTTGCCAAGGCTCCTTAGATGACACCTTACAAACCCTGGACCACTACCATCCAGAAGTACAAGGGCAGCAGATAGATGGGAACAGTGCCACTTGGAAGCTCCCCTCCAAGTCACTCACCATCCTGACTTGGAAACACATCGCCATTCCTTCACTGTCACTGGATCAAAATCCTGGAACTCCCTTCCTGACAGCACTGTGGGTGTACCTACACCACATGGACTGCAGCAGTTCAAGAAGGCAGCTCACCACCACCTTCTCAAGGGCAACTAGGGATGGGCAATAAATGCTGGCCCAGCCAGCGAAGCCCACATCCTGTGAATGAATAAAAAAAAAAGTTCTGCAGGGCATTTGTGAGATCAAAACTGAAGTACTGAGTTTTGGTCTCCTTATTTAAGAAAGGATATTACTGCATTAGAAGCAGTCCAGAGAAAAGGTTTACTTGACTCATTCCTGGGGTGAGGGGGTTATTTTCGAAGAAAGGTTTGACAAGTTGGGCCTGTATCCATTGGAGTTTAGAAGAATGAAAGGTGATCTTATTGAAATATAAGATCCTGAGGGGGCTTGACATAGTGGATGCTGAAATGATGTTTCCCCTTGTGGGAGAGACCAGAACCAGGGGGCACAGTTTGAAAATAAGGGATCATCCATTTAAGGCAGAGTTGAGGAGAATTATTTTCCCTGAGGGTCATGAGTCTGTGGAATTCTCTTCTCCAGAGAGTGGTAGAGGAAGGGTCAGTGAATATTTTTAAGGCAGAGGCAGATAAATTCTTGACTAACAAGAGAATCAAAGATTTTCAGGGGTAGGGGGGATAGTGGTGTCGAGGTCTCGGTCAGATCAGGAGGACCCATTCCCCAGACCCCACCCCCACCCTGCCTCCTAAGTCCACTGTTTAATGGTGGTGTTCTTGTCTCTGATCCCAGTGCGAATGGCTGAGGTTGCTGCCTCCATTGGGAGTTCATTCTTGTAGTATTTATAAATGACAGCCATTAGCATTCAGAGGAAAGTGGGACCTTGACAGGTGTGCGGACGATGTATAGGGAAAGAAGAAAGGCATAATGGATGGTACTGAGAAGAAAATTGTTGAATGGATGATAGTAAAGGGGGATTGAAAACAAAGTAAGGGGGAGATAAATAAATGCCTCCTGAGGGGACTGCTGTGGAGTGAATGAGAAACATTTGGTCATAAAAGGAAGGAGGAATGGAGCAGATTCTGGAAATTATACTTGATCTGAAAGGAAGAAGGGTGCCATTAACTGAGAGTGAGTGAGGTTGGAGAGTACAAACTTGGTGGATGTCAAGGGAGTCAGAATGCATTTTGAGCTAGTTTTGGGGTGAGTGGGAAAAGGAGTACCAGTTTAGCTGGGTAGAGAATAACAATTCTAAATATTATGGAGAAATAGAGAACTATTAGAAGTGCCCCACCAATTTTGCACTTTTTAACGTTTAGATTCTCCCTGTAGGCTTTCATGCTCTTTTTTCCTCCAATCCAAGTGGAAAAATTTTGTGTATACCTGTTTACAGAGCCCACATTTATTTGGCTTTTACATACCAGAATTACTCTGTTTTTGGGGCTGTAAGCTGTTGGTCAGCTTTTACCAGTTTTCTAAGTTAACATTTGAATAAAATACATTTTGATTTAAGAGATTTGTTCTTTGTTACAAAATATTTATTCCTAGGAGAAATAAGCAGGGTGCCCAGAGAAAAAAATTAGTTGGCATTATACTGCAACTTATAAATGCTTGTTGTGTAAATACTTGTGCATTTTATTGATGTTAAACCATCATCTCATTGATAAGAGAAATAATCTGGTCTTTTCCTTCTTTCAGAACCATTGTGCCATGGAAAGTCTTTAGACAGTGCCTTCATGAAGTTCATTCTATCAGCTCTGGTTTGGAAGCCATGGCCCTGAAGTCTACAATTGATTTGACGTGTAATGATTACATTTCAATCTTTGAATTTGATATCTTCACCAGGCTCTTTCAGGTGAGTTAATGAATAATAAAATAATTATCTGCGAACACAAATAATTATTGTACACTGTTGATGCTGGTCCAGAGTACCAGAAAAATATCGATGAGGAGATTGCCAAACTACAATGGCTCAATGGGGAAGGAGACCTCACCAAATTCCCAGATTTTAAATTTGAGGAACCGAAATTTGATGAAATCAGTATGTGATTAGGATCTTCAGAAAGGAAGGGACTGTCTGTTCTTCGTTCATGTTTCCTGGGATTGTAAAGTTGTGCCCTTGATCAAAACTACCTGTGTTCTTTCACGTTATTTTTGGCCACAAAGGTTATTTTAGAAAAGAATGAATACATTATTACCTTGGAGGGAATCCTGCAATTATTTTACAATGTTATCTGACGTCCTGTCACTGCACGTCCAAAAGCAATGTCCTGTACAAGTATGGAGTTGAGGTCCAGCTTTAATAAGAGCTTTAATAGTTAACAAGAGCTTTAATAGTTAGACTTTTGGAAAATCCTTTGGTTTATAACTTGGAAGACTTTACTAACAAAAATGTATGGTGGTGCTCCTGAGTTGCCATGATTGAAAG
Source organism: Cetorhinus maximus (assembly GCF_964194155.1). Classification (NCBI taxonomy): domain Eukaryota; kingdom Metazoa; phylum Chordata; class Chondrichthyes; order Lamniformes; family Cetorhinidae; genus Cetorhinus; species Cetorhinus maximus. Next base: position 72,088,387 of record NC_135894.1, read on the forward strand.
ATAGGTTGTATCACCATTCTTTGAATGATCTGTTGAAGAGGGTGGTGGAAATTTGGTGTTATAATTTCATAATATGCTGTAACAAAAAATTCTCCATGAGTTTACTGAACTTTGTTGCCAATATTTTTGGCTGCTCATTTAAAAAAAAAAATGAATGTCGCTGGCTGCCTCTCAGTTCCTTAAGTGTCTTGGTCGAAGTAATGAAGGTTCTGATAGTATACTTTCTTTTAAATGATGCATTGTTTTAGAGTGATTTATTACCAATGTTCCCCTTTATTGCAATAAACTGTTCCCACGGTGGAAGGATTGAGAACAAGATGACACCTATATAAGGTAATTGGCAAAAGAAGTAATGGCGACATGAGGAAAGCTTTTTCATGCAGTGAGCGGTTAGGACCTGGAATGCACAGTCTGAAGAGTGTGGTGGAGGCAGGTTCAATTGAAACATTCAAGAGGGAATTAGGCTGTTAACTGAAAAGGAAGAATGTGCAGAGCTACAGGGAGATGGTGAGGGAGTGGCAGTAGGTGAATTGCTTCTTCGAAGAGCCAGCCCAGACACGATGGGACAAATAGCCCCTTTCTGTGTTGTAACCATTCTGTGATTCTTTGAAGCGCTGTAATTTAGTGGAATATTTTATTACAATATAGGCTAGGAGTTCTGTGTTTTAGCTACCAGAGTTAGTTAGATGCATTGTTTGATACTGTCAATAATGAATGTTGCTAGCCAGCAGTATGAGTATTAAGGAAAATTATTCTGAATGGTATGTCTGATCTAGCTCCATTAATTTAAACCAGAAAGGTATTTTTATCAAGAAGAATGCTTCAACTAAATGCATGCAAGTAGCAGGTTCCCATTTAATGGTAAAGTATTGTGTTCAATGGGCGGCAGTGGTTAGTGCTGCTCCCTCACAGCTCCAGGGGCCTGGGTTCGATCTTGACCTTGAGTTTGCACGTTCTCCTGTGTCTGTGTGGGTTTCCACCGGGTGCTCCGATTTCCTCCCACCATCCAAAGATGTGTTGGTTAGATGGATTGGCCCCCAGTGTGTCTGTCTGTGTGCGTACGTGTGAGTGTGTGCGCTGTGATGGACTGGCGTACCATCCTGGGTGTATCCGCCTAATGCCCATTGCCTGTCAGGATAGGCTCTGACTCCCCGCGACCCTCAATTAGATGAAGCAGTTCTGGAAAAGTGAGTGTGAGTGAGTATTGTGTTCAGTTTCTGTGCCCATATTCAGCGATGGATATAAAAATTCTAGGGTGGATGCAGAGTGGGGCAACTGTGAGGGGTTACAGATAATTATAAATAACTTTATAAATAAGAAAATTTATCATTTTATAGAAATATAGATTTGAGGAATGTGATCAAGTTTTCAATTATGGAAATTTGGGTGTGGTACATTTAGATAATATATTTGTAAAGTAAATTGATAGAAACTTGAAGGCATACCTATAAGTAGACAGAGTTCCTTTTGGACACCAGATGTATTTTTTTTCTTCCATTTAGATCAGTGGATGTGCTAAATATGCTGCAGTCATTTATAAAAACAACTTGAATTCCTGAGGCAAGATATCATATACCAATCGATATATTTGTACCTACTTTACCTCTTGGTTGAGGAATGGCATATGTAAAAGAGGAACATGGTGAGGAAAAGAAACAAAAATAAAAGGAAAGCACAATTAAGTTGCAACCATAACATATTTGTTTCCGATAAGGTCTAACTGGGTTTCATAAACAGGGCCATAGGGCACCAGTGTAGATAAATGCGTGATGAATTCTCCCAAAATATTCCTTAGTGTAATGAATGCAGCTTTGGATGCCCCATTATAGAAAGCACATTAAAGCTTTTGGAATTTTATTAAGACACTGCAAAGGTGGCAAAACTATAGGTAAGGGGAGTAATTTAGTTATTTGAGCTTTCTCGAATGGATCAGAGAAAGCCATTAGGAGATTTGAGAATTTTCTCAAATTATGAAAGGTTTTGGTTTACTGAATAGGGAAATCTTTTCTCCTTTGGTTGCACAGATAGCAAGAGGGCACTAATTCAAAATTACCATTAAGGACTTGATTTTGTCAGGGCAGTAGTGGCTCTGATGATGGGCTGGAAAACTAAGGTGGGGTTGGCCCCGGCTGTCTGGGGGAGTCCTGATCATATTCTTTGGCAACCAGTCAAGCAGGCCTCAGTGAGGGGTAGTTGTGAGGGAAAAGAAGTTTAGGGGGGGTGGCTGGGTGTTACTGTTGCCATGGGACCACCCCCACCACACTTCCTCTTGATCTTTTTCAGTTCCCTCCCAGCTGACTCCTGCAGGTCCCCTAAAATTCAGTCCTGAGAGTGAAAAGAGGTGTGGATAATTTTATTTGTGCAGAGGGTTGTTGGAGTGTGGACGGTTTTCCATAAGGAGTGTTTAAGGTAGAGACTATTGCATTTGGATGATTTAAAAAATGCATGAGAAACAGGTTAATGGAATTAATTTTGATTATAAAAGCAAATTACTACAGATGCTGGAAATCTGAAATAAAAACAGAAAATGTTGTAAATATCCAGCAGGCCTGGCAGCATCTGCGGAGATAGAAACAGAGAGAACGTTTCGAGTCACGTCTGACTTTTTAAAAACTGCTTAATTTTGGATTGCTGTACAAAGAGCTGGCGCACACATGATGAGCTGAATGACTCTCTTTCCATACTGTAAACTTCCACAGTTCTGTGTCCCCCCTGAGCCCCAGAATATACTTTGGTTTCAAAAGAGTAGGTGAAGTGCCTAATGATTTGCTATTCATGTGCAGATGACAAATTGTACGTTGTTGCAAAATCAAGTGTACAAGTTTATCTTCTAGTTTTAATTAACCATTTCAGCAAAAGTGCCTAAAACTAATGCTGCTGCAGGACATTGCTGTAATTAAATGCCAAAGCATGGAAGAAGTTGCCCCTTGTACATTAGGTTTCCAGTAGTTTGGAGGTTGGTATTTGTTAGCATTTAGTGTTTATCTAACCTTTCAGGTTTGTTTCTCTAAAAGCTGAATCAATTGCCTTGTTTATTCAAGTGGAAAAAAGTTAACTGTTTTTCATTGTTAGCCTTGGACCTCTATCTTAAGGAATTGGAATTTCTTGGCTGTGACACACCCTGGCTACATGGCTTTTCTCACCTACGATGAGGTGAAAGCTCGGCTCCAAAAATATATCAACAAGCCTGGCAGGTAAGGACGAAGCAAATTTGGCATTAATCTAAGCTTTGAATTAGAGATCGTGGGTCAGGGAGGATATCAGAAGGAAATCCAATTTTTGGGGGGTCCAATTGCTAGGGTGTTTAAAGGGTTACTTGGTGAATCAGGGGAACCACAACTGTTCTTCCTGGCCCACAACAGTGCTAGAAAGGCAGTTACTTGTTCCATGCAGCAGTCCCTCCTCCCTGTGTTTGCAGTTCAGATCCTTGGTTCGAGTTTATTTTGAAACATAAGCTGCAAGTTTGGTTCAAACTGTTTTTTGAACTGTAGGCTTGAAGAGAGGAACAAAATTAAACAAAAACAAAAATAGCTGGAAAAGCTCAGCAGGTCTGACAGCATCTGTGGAGAGGAAGACAGAGTTAACGTTTCAAGTCCGTATGAGTTAACAAAATTAACTTTGGATAAGCATGGATAGTGTGATTTATTCAGCAAAATGCAAGAAAACTAATTTTGAATCTATTACAAAAAAAATCCAACCTGCTATACTAACTGGTGAAAGGGCCTTTTAGTGGCTGGATTTCACTGAGCTCTTAGACATAATCAAACTGATTAGAAAACTTCTCACAAAAAGTTACGGTGGACTAACTTCTGTTATAAGAAAATCATTTAAAAAGAAGTGCTATATTTACAAAAGCTACAATAAGTCCTCACTTAAACTTGTAGTTGTGTTCTTGAAAATTGTGATTTTAGGTAAAACGACTATGAGCAAATCATAGTTTCCCATTAAAACCAATGTAAAAGCTGTAGTTATGTTCTGTCAGACCTTTCTCATCAGAAAAAAACAATTAAAACATTACACTCTGTAAGTTGAAATATTTCACAATGCTAAATTCCTATATTGGTAAATGAAGTAACTTAACTTGCAGTGCCTCCCGCTTGCTGACGATCATGTTCGGTACCGATCTTGCTTCCCGAACCCCCCGCTTGCCACACATCCTGTTCTCAGACCCTCCTGTTTGCTGTGGACTATCCCTCCTTCTGACTTGCGGCCACTCTCACTACCTGACTCACCCTCTTGCTGCCGACCATCTGACTTACAGCCTCACCTTCTCGCTGATCCTTTCTGTCACCGAACCTTCTGCTCCCCGACTTTCCTGCTCACTACTTCCCTCTCCTGAACCTGCACTCCTACTCAAGGTCCAGGCCCAGATCTGATCTGAAGCCGGAACTTCAGGGTTGTGAAACGGTGCAGAAGTGGCGAGCTGGGGCTGTTGTAATTGATGATTTTTAAAAATGTTCCCACTCACTGCTTCTCTCTCCTGAGCCCTCACTAGTTAACGAGAGCTCTGGAGATGTGCCCTCGTTCACCAGCGAGGGTTCAGGAGAGGGAAGCAGTGAACGGGAGTGCAGGAGATGCTGCAAGTCAGAGGGTTAGCAGCGAGAGGGTGCGTTAGGGAATGGCAGAGGCTGAGTACCAGAGGATTGGCAACGAGAGGTTGGGTCAGCAGCAGGAGATACTGTAAGTCGGAAGGTTGGCAGTGAGAGAAAGGGTCAGGGAGCAGCAGAGGCCATTCCAAAATGGCGTTGATAGGCTCCATCACATGGCCCTACGTTAGACCGGTGGGAAACAATTTTAACATGAATCTTACAATGCTAAACGAGAATACAGGCCCCATTAACTGAATGATGTTAAAGCAAAATAATGTTAAAAGGTCTGCATTAAACGGGCTTACACTATCTAGAAAAGAATAACATGGGGTGGAATTTTATGGCCCTGTCGTGGTGGGGGCGGGGCCGTAAAATGCAGCGAGCCATTCAAAAGCCCATTGACTTTGACAGAACGGTAAGATCCACTGGCGGGAGGGGCCATAAAATTTCGCCCATGGATTTAGATAATGGCTTGCATTATTTTGTTTATGCAAAGGGTTAGATAGAAAACTGTAAATACATTGTTATAGCACTTAAATTATTTAAGTATGGTTTGAGATTAGAATTATTTTTTTCATTTGATTTATGGATACATGGAACTGACTACCCGGTTTTTAAAAAAGCTAATGTTGCACCTAACATCTTTGTGAAAATAACAAGCTAGATATCTGGTCATGACTGAGGTTGAGGATTCCAGGGTAAGGTATGGCTGGCGATAATTTAATGTTGTTTGAAGTGTGATGGCTCCTGGATTGCTGGGGTCATGAATGCCAATTTGGGTTGGTATCAATAGTGTGACACATGAGATTGAATAGATGTTTTGGAATTTGGCTTGATTTGCCCTATTTTGGGATGTAGGTTCTTTCCTTGGAAGGTTGAGTGGATTTATTGTAATGAAGGGGTTTTATATTTATTATTTGTGGGTGACACAGTATGTATTGCCCTCCCCAATTTACCTGAAGGTATTAAAAGTCAACAGTAGAACTGGACATGTAGGTCAGAATGGGTAGGCACAGCAGATCCCTCCCTGAAGGACTTCAGTGAAACAGTTGGGAATTTGGGATTCAATTCAGCAGTTTTTATAGCCATTTTTATATTGCTACCTTAGAAATTACCAGATTTATTGAATTAAATTTCACAGTTTACCACTGGTGGGATTTGAATTTATAATCTCTGGATTGTTAGTGCAGTGCTACAACCACTAGTCTTATCGTACATGGTCTGTGGTTAAGTTTAATGGGCCGAATTGTCCTTTTTGTGCATTCTTATGCATGAGTTCAGTGTTAAAAGCCTGTGCATTTAAACATGTTGCTACCTTCAGATGAATATAAGCAATTGATTGCTTAATGTCTTCTGACATTAAAAATATTTCCAATGAAAATAAATTGATTGGATAACTTTTCTGTCTACAATGTTGAGTAAAATCATACAAAATTAAAATTTTGTATTTATTTTGTGTTTTGGATAAGATATGTTTATCTGAAATTGATTGTGATGTCATATGCTATATGTTATACACCTGCTTTGCAATTTGGAAAGCCTGTGATATTCTGGAGTTTGATGTTTCTCTGTGTACCCTGCTGTTTAGTTTTGTACCATATATTCTGCTTGGATTGCCTTCAATTAATGCTGCCCTGTTTGTGAAAATAAGCTAGGCTACAATAATTATTTGAACTAGCAAACCTACTTTGCTGAAAGGTGGGATTTATTAGCTTTAGTTGTAACAGTTATGTCTAACGAAGTATAATAGACTGCTAGCTCCGCACAAGGAGTTGTTTTGCGTGTTGGTGGAACATAATGTGGAAGCCCCAGGGTACAATCTAGTATTTGCCTTTAGCTAAACTTTGCCAGCATCCTACTGTGTTCACGCTGTACTCATTTATATCTTGGCTGTACACATTTTAAAATTACTTCTAACATTCGTGTTTGAAGCCAAGTGGGTTGATCTCTTAACATTTAAATAATGGTAAACAATATAACTGTGTATTTTAAGTATTCTGGGTAATTAATACCCTCAGTTTGGTTTTCAGTACAGTATGGTTCAAATTATCTACCTCATGTAACAAGGACAGGATGCGTGTGGCTGGTTATTCGTTCAGGTCTTCAGTCACAGACTTTGATGTACAACTGTATGGAAGGGACATATCAAGGATTAGAAACAGGAGAGACCACTGAGCCTGTGATATCCTTAATGCCATTATCTATTTTTTATATCAGTATTTAACAAAAATCTATCAATTCCATCTTGAAAATTTCAATTGACCCAGCATTCACAGCCTTTTGAGGGATCAAGTTCTGTATTTCCATGACCTTTTGTTGAAGAGAACTTCCCCATTTCACTCCTAAACAATTAACTCCTAAATTTAAGATTATGCTGCCTTGTCCTGTATCTTTTCACCATAGAAAATTGTTTCTTTTTATCTATCTTATTTTTTTTATTCATTCATGGGATGTGGGCGTCGCTGGCCTGTCAGCATTTATTACCTCTCCCTAGTTCAGAGGGCATTTTTTAAGAGTCAACCACATTGCTGTGGGTCTGGAGTCACATGTAGGCCAGACCAGGCAAGGTAAGGATGGCAGATTTCCTTCCCTGAAGGACATTAGTGAACAGGGTGGGTTTTTACAACAGTCATTTCATGGTCATCATTAGACTTTTAATTCCAGATTTTTATTGAATTCAAATTCCACCATCTGCCATGGCGGGGTTCCCTGGATTACCCTTGTCTCTGGATTACTAGTCCAGTGAAAATACCACTATGCCATCACCTCCCCTGTTGTCATTTTAAATATCTCTGTTTGCTCACCCTTCAACTACAGTTGAATACAAGGCAAGGCTGTGCAATCTGTTTTCGTAATTTAATGCTTTAAGCCCTGGTATCGTTCTGTGAAACTGTGCAATATCCCTTCCAAGACCAATATCTTTCCCTAGGTTCGGTATCTGAAACTGAATGCAGTATTCCATTTGATGTGAAATCAAGACTCTGTACAACTGAACCATAACATCCTCCCTATTGTACTCCAGCCCTCCTGATATAAAAGCCAATATTCCATTAGCCTTTTGTTTACTTTTTGTACCTGTACACTAGTCTTTAGTGACTTGCAACAGCTAAATCTCCTTGCTTTTCCATAGATCCTAATTGATCACTGTTAAGAAAGTATTCAGGTTTGTCTTGATCCAGAGCATCCTATATTGACCTGTCATAATTTTTCCACTCTCATAGTATGTCAGTACCCATTTGCAACTTGCTGCTCCTAACCACATAAATTATTGTGCCTTCTAATTTAATGTCATCTGCAGTTATGGACATGTAACTCTCTTTCATTCAAATTATTAATGGATGTGGTGAAAAGCTGAGGCCCCTATTCCTGGGGAACGCCATATGTCACATACCACTCCTCAGAGAACAAAGTATTTATTTCTGAAAAGAGAAACATATTGCCAAAGCTTTTCATCTTGCACTTGTAAGGCTAAATTTCAAAATCTCAATAATTTATACCACAGGAGGAAAAAGATGCTGATTAGTTGGCAAGTCGACTGATTGTCTGAGGTGTTGCTTTGGAGAAAATAAAAGGGAATTATAGGCTCCCCATGCTTCTGGGTAATTCAAAAAATGCGCAAGGCTTGAACATATTCCTTTTGTTTGCAGAGAATGGGTGCTTGAGTATGAATGTAAGTTGCTTTTAGCAAGTGTAACTCTTTCGAGTTATCAACAGTCACAGATTGTAACTCTTTCGAGTACATTCATAGTTCTTGGTTTCCGGGAGTGGGACATGAACCCACAACCCTCTGATTCAAAGGCGAGGGTGCTATGAACTGAGCTACAGCTGACACAAATGAGCCACATTACGAGCTCAACTGATTATCTTAAATTGGTTGTTAGTGTAGCTATTAATGCAGTCAGGATTGTTCAGCAAGTGCTACCCAATCACAGAATCACATCTAGCAGTAGATGTTTTGTTTTGGGCTTTGCAAGCATGGGCTGGTTGAGTACAGTCTGTACCCTGCCTATTACAAGCAGCTGGAGGAACATGTTGTTTAATTTGACCAGCCAGTTGTTGGGATGTATGCCTAAGTAACTGGTATTACACCAGCACTGAAATTCACACATGACATTGTTCAATTGTGTAGTAGGCAGAAAGTCTGTTTGGAATGACAGCAGCAAATTATTAGTAAAAATTATTAGTCACGTTGTCACTGCCCAGTAGCAGCGTGAAACAGCTTTCTTAACCTCAGGTAGACCGGGCACTTTTCAGCTCCGAAAAGAGTGGCCTTTGGCCCATTTGCGAATGTACGCATTACACAGTGATTAATAATCTGATCAGGATGGCCATTTCCCTGCAAGATAGCTTTGCGCTCTATTTCTGCATCAAGCTTGCAAGATGAGCAAATAGCTGGGGCCCTGTTTACAAGATTTTTTTAAGTTCATTTACGTGATGTGGGCTTTGTTGGCTAGGCCAGCATTTATTGCCCACCCCTAATTGCCCTTGGGAAGGTGGTGGTGAGCTGCCTTCTTGAACCGCTGCAGTCCCTGTGGCGTAGGCACACCCACAGTGCTGTTAGGAAGGGAGTTCCGAGATTTTGACCTAGCGACAGTGACGGAACAGTGATATATTCCCAAGTCAGGATGCTGAGTGGCTTGGAGGGGAACTCCCATGTGGTGGTGTTCCCATGTGTCTGCTGCCCTTGAGCTTCTAGATGGCAGTGATCGTGGGTTTGGAAGGTGCTGTCTAAGGAACCTTAGTAAGTTCCTACAGTGCATCTTGCAGATGGTACACGTTGCTGCACTGTTCATCAGTGGTGGAGGGAGTGAATGTTTGTGGATGGGGTGCCAATCAAGTGGGCTACTTTGTCCTGGATGGTGTCAAGCTTCTTGAGTGTTGTGGGAGCTGCACTTATCCAGGCAGGTTAAGAGTATTCCATCACTTTCCTGACTTGTGCCTTGTAGATGGTGGACAGGCTTTGGGGAGTCAGGAGGTGAGTTACTTGCCGCAGGATTCCTAGCCTCTGACTTGCTCTTGTAGCCACAGTATTTATATGGCTAGTCCAGTTCAGTTTCTAGTCAATGATAACCCCCCGCCCCCAGGTTGTTTTATAGCGGGGAATTCAGCGATGATAATGCTATTGAATGTGAAAGGGCATTGGTTAGATTCTCTCTTGTCAGAGATGGTCATTGCCTAGCATTTTTGTGGCATGAATGTTACTTGCCACTTTCTGCATTTGGACATGGACTGCTTCAGTATCTGAGGAGTTGCGAATGATGCTAAACATTGTGCAATCGTCAGCGAACATCCCACTTCTGACCTTATGATTGAATGAAGATCATTGATGAAGCATCTGAAGATGGTTGGGCCCTAGGACTCTGCCCTGAGGAACTCTTGCAGTGATGTTCTGGAACTGAGATGATTGACCTCTAACAACCACAACCATTCACCTTTATGACTCCAACCAGTGGAGAGTTTTCCTCCTTGCTAATAAGGTCCATCATATGGCAAATGGAACTATACAAATCCCAACATGTATACTGACTGTTGAAGGTAGGCTTGTGGTAGACAGTAGTGGAGAAACCCTTAGAAGATTTCTTAGCCAGCTTGTCGAGGAAGCTTCGGCACCAGGTCTCTCCCTTCAGCAATATTCAAGTGATTGAACATATTTAACTCTACTTTCTCTCAATCAAAGCGAAATGTACACTGTTTTGGAAAGTGGACATAAACTTGGTATTGTATGCCAACAATGCGAGATGAATTCTTGTTAGAAGTGCGTTTTTCATGACAATTTCTTTTTTTTAAAACTTTTTCTCATAAATCTAATTGTAAACTGGTATCCCTTTTATTCACTTTAAAATCAACATCAAGATCTATTGACCAGAGTCATAGTTTTTTTAAGCCGAGTTCCATCATAAACTCGTGGTCATTTTCAAGTTGGTGAATCAAGAAGATCTCAATTCTGAACCATAACCCCAAATCAGTGTCAAATCAGGTCCAACATTCATTTATTTAGCTTTGAGTATACTGTCAAATGTAATATGAAGTGGATATGAGAAATAATCATAGAATTTAAATAAATACATTTAAGTAGAAACAGTCTGCAAATTTACAGCAAATGCATCAAATATACAGTAATTAAGTTGATAGGAGCATGATACCTGATGAGTTTCAATGGGGTACATGTTTGCCAAATAACCAATTGCTGGTTTTATCTGAAGAAATGTCTCCGTCAAACTAATAAATTCTTCATCACCATTGAGCCTTGCTAATCTTTGCATTGGATTTCAGGGAAAATAAATCTGCTGAAGGCATTAAATCGGAAAATTCATTGGTAATAAAAGGAAAGTAAATGGTATGCAATATTCCTTGCATCATTTGTTATTGATCACATACTGTAAATTGACTTTGGACCTTAAACATTGATATTGATGCTAACTTTATTTTTATTTGGGAATGAATTTTCTCCAAATAGAGCTGGGATTTTTGGGACCTGATTTTTCCCTCTGGTTTAGAACCTGAAAAGGACTCCCCAGAAAAACTCAAATTGACAATTAAAAAAGATTTTATCAGCTGGTTAACAGTTGGATCTATCACAAGTTGATTATGGCATGGTTGTATGAAATGAATTTGCTAAGTTGCTATTTTCTGGAATTTAGTTCCTTCTGAAATGAGGAAAATTTGATAAAAGGGAGTAATATTGCTATCCTTCTTGTGATCCCTTATGCCAAACTGTACATACTTTCCATCTGCAATCTTCCTAGTATGATGGTAAGGATGGTATATGAACTCAGTGCCATTAGGCTGGGCAAAAATCAGCAAGAATCTGAGCCTGATTGTTATCCCACATCTTCTGGTAGAGGCACACGTATGCAAGCATTGCTTGAAGTCAAGTCCAGCAAGAGCTGAGATGCCACAAACCATACATCCTGTTGTTGATAACATATGGAGAATGGTTACTTTGGCACAATAATAACAGGCTGTCAGTACCCATGAATCAGTGGCTGCAGGAAGGTGATGAAGGAGAGATCTTTAAAAATCTTCTGACGGAAGAAGGTTCTAATGAATTAATATGCATATGTTTACTTTAAAAAATGGTTTCAGTTACTTTTGTTAAATTATCGACTGAGGACTTCAATCATTGCTCTAATTTTTTTCCTCCTTTGATTTGGTTAATATTACAGATGCTGTTTCTTGTGGTTATTTACATTTACCTAATCAACATTACATGCTTGTGGTCTTTTTCAGATGTCTATGATAGAAAACATGTGTGATCAAATGGTTAATGAAGTAATACTTAATAATAGTGTTCTCATAGTTGAAATGAGCTGTATCTGGTGTAAGAGTTTGTTACTGGTTAGAAAAGTCTAAATATAAATTGTGTATTTGTAACTTAGTATAATACTTTGATTCTTGTGAGGGAATTCAACCAGCAGTTTAAACTAAAGCAGAAGGAACCTCTAGTCAATACTCTACTTCTTATCCTTTTATTTCTTTTCAAAACTCATTCAAATTATCCCTCGTACTAATAAGGCAGTCATTTAGGAAGTATTTTATTCAAAACAAAAGAATGTCCTCCGTTGCATCTGTTCTGATGACGCTACCTTCAAAAACAGTTCCTCTGACATGTCCTCCTTCTTCCTTAACCAAGGTTTTCCACCCACGGTCGTTGACAGGGCCCTCAACCGTGTCCGGCCCATCTCCCGCGCATCCACCCTCAGGCCTTCTCCTCCCTCCCAGGAACATGATAGGGTCCCCCTTGTCCTCACTTTTCACCCCACCAGCCTCCGCATTCAAAGGATCATCCTCCGCCATTTCCGCCAACTCCAGCATGATGCCACCACCAAACACATCTTCCCTTCACCCCCCCGGCGGCATTCCGTAGGGATCATTCCCTCCGGGACACCCTGGTCCACTCCTCCATCACCCCCTACTCCTCAACCCCCACCTATGGCACCTCCCCATGCCCACGCAGAAGATGCAACACCTGCCCCTTCACTTCCTCTCTCCTCACTGTCCAAGGGCCCAAACACTCCTTTCAAGTGAAGCAGCATTTCACTTGCATTTCCCCTAACTTAGTCTACTGCATTCGTTGCTCCCAATGCGGTCTCCTCTACATTGGAGAGACCAAACGCAAACTGGGCGACAGCTTTGCAGAACATCTGCGGTCTGTCCGCAAGAAAGACCCAAACCTCCCTGTCGCTTGCCATTTTAACACTCCACCCTGCTCTCTTGCCCACATCTGTCCTTGGCTTGCTGCATTATTCCAGTGAAGCCCAACACAAACTGGAGGAACAGCACCTCATCTTCCGACTAGGCACTTTACAGCCTTCCGGGCTGAATATTCAGGCAAGTGGAGAGTATTCTTAACAGCCCAAGCCTGAATGTTGTCCAGGTCATGCTGCATTTGGACATAGACTGCTTCAGTATCTGAGGAGTTGTGAATAGTGCTGAACATTGCTCAGTCATCAGCGTGCAATCACCAACGAATTAAAGTAGGGAAAATCCCAAGATATTCTGTAAGTATATCAATGGGAAGAGGATAACCAGGGAAAGAGTAGGGCCCATTTGGGACCAAGGGGGCAATCTATGGATGGAGCATTGGTAGAGTGTTGAACGAATGCTTCACATCTGTCTTCACCCAAGAGAATGAGGATGAAGGTATGGAACTCCGGGAGAGGGACTGCGAGGTTCTTGAGCAAATTGATATAGGGAGTGACAAGGAATTGGAGGTATTGGCAGGCTTAAAACTGGACAAATCTCCAGGTCAGGATGATGTGTGTCCCAGACTGCTGAGGGAGGCAAGGGAGGAGATCACAGGGGCTCTGACCCAAATTTTTAATTCCTCTCTGGCCACAGGGGAGATGCCAGAGGACTGGAGAACAGCTAATGTGGTTCTGCTGTTTAAGAAAGGTTGTAGAGATAAGCCAGGGAACTACAGACCAGTGAGTCTCACGTCAGTGGTAGGGAAACTATTGGAGAAAATTCTGAAAGAGAGAATCTATCTCCACTTGGAGAGGCAAGGTTTGATCAGGGATAGTCAGCATGGCTTTGTCAGAGGGAGGTCATGCCTAACAAATTTGATTTAATTTTTTGAGGAGGTGACCAGGTGTTTAGATGAGGGTAGTGCAGTTGATGTAACTTATATGGATTTCAGCAAAGCCTTTGACAAAGTCCCACATGGGACACTTATAAAGGAGGCAAATGCACATGGGATACAGGGTAATTTGATAAGGTGGATTCAAAATTGCCTTAGTCGTAGGAGATGGAGGGTGATGACAGAAGGCTGCTTTAGTGACTGGAAGCCCGTGTCCGGTGGCACTCCACAGGGATCTGTGCTGGGTCCCCTATTATTCGTCATTTATATAAACGACATAGATGACTATGTGGGGGGTAGGATTAGTAAATTTGCGGATGACACAAAGATTGGCCGGATGGTTAACAGTGAGGTTGAGTGTCTTGGGCTACAGGAAGATATAGACGGGATGGTCAAATGGGCAGATAAGTGGCAGATGGAATTTAACCCTGAAAAGTGAGAGGTGATACACTTTGGAAGGAGTAATTTGACAAGGAAGTATTCAATGAACAGCATGACACTAGGAAGTTCTGAGGAACAAAGGGACCTTGGCTTGTGTGTCCATAGATCTCTGAAGGCGGAGGGGCATGTTAGTAGGGTGGTGAAAAAGGCATATGGGACACTTGCCTTTATCAATTAAGGCATAGATTACAAAAGTAGGGAGGTCATGTTGAAGTTGTATAGAACCTTGGTGAGGCCACAGCTGGAGTACTGTGTGCAGTTCTGGTCACCACATTATAGGAAGGATGTGATTGCACTGGAGGGGCTGCAGAGGAGATTCACGAGGATGTTGCCTGGGATGAAACATTTAAGTTATGAAGAGAGGTTGGATAGACTTGGGTTGTTTTTGTTGGAGCAGAGTAGACTGAGGGGCGACCTGATCGAGGTGTACAAGATTATGAGGGTCATGGACAGGGAACAGATGTTCCCCTTAGTTGAAGGGTCAGTCACGAGAGGACACAAGTTCAAGGTGAGGGGCGGGAGATTTAGGGGGGATGTGAGGAAAAACTTTTTTACCCAGAGGGTGGTGAAAGTCTGGAATGCGCTACCTGGGAGGGTGGTGGAGGTGGGTTGCCTCACATCCTTTAAAAAGTGCCTGGATGAGTACTTGGCACATCATAACATTCAAGGCTATGGGCCAAGTTGCTGGTAAATGGGATTAGGTAGGTAGGTCAGGTGTTTCCCATTGACTCCAGCTTTGCTAGGGCCCTTTGAAGCTACACTCAGTCAAATGCTGCCTTGATGTCAAGGACAGTGACTTTCATCTCCCCCTCTTGAGTTCAGCTCTCTTGTCTATGTTTGGACCAAGGCTGAGAGTATGGGTTCCACCAGGTACAGAGTGTTGATGAGCAGAGGTTATTTCTGAGTAAATGCTGCTTGATAGCACAATCCATGATCCTATTGACAAACGTTTGGACAGATTTTGGGACTAAATGTGTTCTATACCAGTTAGACTACAATTAATCATCCGTATTGACACTTGTAAAATGAATACATCTTCATCTTTCTAAAAACCACTAGTAGGTTAAGGAATCGCTAATTGTGCCTATTTGACTTTTAAGACCTCTTGCTGCCTTTGTTTTTTTTATTGAACTTGAAGGAACAAAGGACTTCATATGAAAACCACACTTAACAATTTGAATTCATTAACTGTTTCATTTGCAGGTTGAAAGGTTTTTGATTTTTAGAAATATTATTTATTGATCTGCAGTCACCACACAATTACATATTGATTTTGACCCTTTTGTTTAGGTTACATGACCTTTAATAATATTATATATTGCTTTCTTCTTCTTCTTTGATGGATCTGGGGCATCCACCTTCTGCATCTGATAATCTACATACAAGTAATATATCCCTAAAACAGCCACCAGCTATCACTTTCCTAAATTTATAAGCATAAGATTAAATCTGAGGGAGAGTGGAAGCGCATGGCAATGAAAAAGATTGATTGTATTCTTGAATATTTTGTTTTTAAAAGTGGTTAGTGAGTTGGATTCCATGAATCAGTGTATTTTTAATGCATTCCTACGTGTTATCTAAGTGCATTTAGTGGTATATGAAAAGAACCTTGTGTTCCATAGCACTAGTGCTGTTGGTTATATGGAGGTTGGATGCTTTATCTTCAGAAATGGTGTTGATAGCTGAAGAACCCATCAGCAGTTGGCAGCCCTGCTGAGAAGTACCTTAAACTAGATGCTCAGTCACTGGCAGTCCTGTTGTCAATCAGCTAACCAGGCAACATAAATGAACAAAAGCAAAATACTGCAAATATTGGAGATCTGAAATAAAAGTAGAGAATGCTAGAAACGCTCTGCAGGTCAGGTAGCACCCATGCAGAGAGGAATCAAGTTAACATTTCAGATCTGAATTCATTAACTGTTTTGCTCCCCACAGATGTTACGTGACCTGCAAAGTATTTCTAACATTCTGTTTCTATTTCAGCATTTACGAGCAGTCAGATTAAAGCATTGTTCAGCCTTGTATATTACCATTATGTCACACTTGAGAAATCTTGTGTCACCTTAACTACCAGTGGAAGTAATGTCAAAAAGCACTCAAGTCAAAACTCCTAGTAGCCTTAAGATTTGCAACTTTTAAAGTTTTTAAATAACGTACTGACTCTAATTTGTATTTCGATAATAGCCATATATGTGCAATGTTAGCAACATTAATTTGGAGTGAATTGGTTTTAGATCTCCATTTTCCTTTTCTTTGCCCCATTCGACCTTTGGGATATTGTAATCCCCTATGATTAATAGGTTACAAAGTTCTGTAGTCCTATATCAGCTCACATCTGCTTGCCTGCTTGCTCATTTAATGCTTGTGGTTTGTAGTGGTTGTCAGCTAATAATTTACTATCCTCTTCATTAATTCTATCCATTTCAATCTTAACCTTTATAATATCCAGCCTTTCTGTAACTATTGTAATATTTCTCATCAAGACATTAACTTCTGCACTTTTCTCTGTGAACATTTTTGCAAAACTTTTTATAATTCTTTTTTTAGCCCTTAGTCACCTTGAACTGTCGACCATGTCTCTGAAAAAAACTAATGCAGTTACTTAATTCAAATTATCAGTTAATAGAATTGAAATTATACAAATAAATTCAGTGCTGTTTTATTAAAGTTGCTTAATTTGTATCAGTTCAAGCAAGGTAGAAAGAAGAATCAGTGTTGCGTCTTAAGATTATTATCGACTGATAAAAATAAAGACTTGCATTTCTATAGCACCATTTACAATCTCAGGACATTCCAAAGTGCTCACTGTTGTAATGAAGGACACAGATTTAAAGTGATTGATAAAAGAACTATAAGTGACATGATGTAATTAGACCCTTCAAAATTTTACCATTTAGTTATATTGCCTGCCCTAATTTTTTCTGCCAAAATGTATCACTACACACTTCCCTGCATTAAATTTCATCTGTCATATGTCTGCCTGTTTTACTAGTCCGTCCATGACTTCCTGAAATCTTATATTATCCTCTTCATTGTTTATTACATTTCCAAGTTTCTGCATTATAGTCACAGATGGGTTGATTTTAATGGTCATTGCAAGATCTAGTCTTATGTTGTACAGATTTAATCAGTATGTGACATTCTGGGAGGTATGACAGTATCCAAAAAGCAAGAAGTTGAACCACTGTGCACTTCTAGCAACCTTCAAGTGGCACATTGCATCTCTATAATTTAACCCGGTTCTTTTAAGATTGGATAGTTCCATGATTTGGATATAGGTGACCCTTAGGAATGGTGTGAAACTATCAGATTTCCCTTGATTAATTAATAGTGGTTTTACTGGAATTTTATTTGTTTACTTCATATCGCAAACTTGCTGCCAAATTATCCTCCAAAATGGGCTTAATTGAAATTTGTGTCTGGCAGCTACATTTTCTGATTATCTAATTTTGAAAACTTGAGCACCGTTCTTGTGTTAAGAGAAAATGTTAATGCCTTTTTGCCTGGCACTCAATTCGTCATGTTGCTAGAAATAACTATGCTAAAATCGAGGGAATTTGTCCACTGTGGTTTGTTCGATGCTTTTAATGGCTATGATTGGTATTTTGATGATTTACTAAGTGAAAATTCCAGTTTTAGCCTTCAGCTTGCAAAGTAATGGTAAAATACTTGCTTTTGTAAGGGATATAACATCAGGGTTTTAAACAACACCTCAGATCTGTGTAGCCTGAGTAACTCGAATGTTTGATTCCTTAGTTTAATTGTCATGTGAAAGTTTTCAAAAAAAATGATTCAATAACAATGTCCCAGGTAGAAGAGGTTTGTAACGTATGTACAAACTCAATTATTTTATTTTCTGTTTGTCCCCTAGCTACATCTTTAGGCTCAGCTGCACTCGGCTTGGCCAGTGGGCCATTGGTTATGTCACAAATGATGGAAACATATTGCAGACGATTCCACACAACAAACCCCTCTTCCAAGCCCTAATAGATGGATGCCGAGAAGGATTGTATGTATCTGTTAATGAAATTTTCTCTATGATTCCTTGTACCCTTGACTTCTGTGGCAAAATAAGTAATAATGTCAAAGTCTGTTTCAATGTCAAAATTGTGACTTGATTACTGTAATTACGTGAAAAACTTTTCATTTTATTTAGTTATTTATACCCGGATGGACGAAGTTACAATCCAGATCTAACTGGATTGTGTGAACCGACACCTCATGATCACATAAAGGTCACACAGGTAAGATGACTGACCTCTGGCTACGTTTGAGTCTTTGTGGTCTAGAAACTGGATTTTGCTGTGCCTGTTTTACACCTCCAATATAGAAGGCAACCTGCACATGTTCATCCTGCGCCAGAAGTGTGCCGCTCGTCATATTAGCATAAGTTGTTGCATAGGCATCTAGGGCATGCAGTGAGACACATGCACTGATTACTTACAAACAAATTTTGCAAAGAGGTCTTCAAGCAGGCTTAAAGCTGCCTATATTGTCTTAGGCAATGGGCCCAATACCTCTTTCAAGTGCAAGTAGCCAGTGCATGTGTCGCATGTAACGTGTTCAGTTTTCTTCGGTGTTTGGCAGTAAACCAGTGACCCTTAAAGAGAATGCTGGACAGTGCCACCAGAAAGGTAGACTTAAAAATTTTACTTATGTTATTGTGGAACTGGAAGGACCAGAACTACAGCCCTACATTGAATTTGTAAGTTGTAGCCAGCCACTTCTCACCTTTTTTCATCCTGGGACTTTCTTTACGAACTCAGCCGGAAACCAGTCTGGCTAACCTTGATGTCTTTCATGATGGCGAGTTAACTCTGAGGCTGAGACTGTTGCCTGCAGCAAATTAGGCTTGTGGACCAGTTCCCTTTTGAAAGCGTGTACTGTGTCCATGGTACCAGATTTGCATCCTGATTCAGATGCCATGTGTTTTCTTACTATATGTTTTTCAAACGTCTGAACACTGTAATATCGTGATTTGCTTAACACTAATAAAAACACTTCATCAAACTTCAAGGATTTGCTCCACAGAATCACAGAATTGTTATGGTGTAGAAGGATGGCCATTCGGCCCATCGTGTCTGCACCGGCTCTCTGAGCATTTTAACTTAGTGCCAATCTCCTGCCTTTCCCACATAACCCTGCTCATTGTTTCTGTTTAGATAATCATCCAATGCTCTCTTGAAGGCCTCAATTGAACCTGACCCCACCATTCTTCCAGGCAGTGCATTCCAAACCCTTACTACTTGCTGTGTGAAAAAGTTTTTCTCACCTCGTATTTGCTTCTTTTGCAAAACACTTTAAAACTGTACCCTCCGGTTCTCGATTTGTTTACGAATGGGAACAGTTGCTCCCTGTCTACACTGTCCAGACCCCTCATGATTTTGAAAACTTCTGGTCAAGTCTCCTCTCCTCTCCTCTCCAAAGAAAACAGTCCCAACTCCTGCAATCTTTCCACATAACTGAAGTGTCTCATTCCTGGAACCATTCTCGTAAATCTCTTCTGCACTCTCTCCAATGTGTTCACATCCTCTCTATAGCGTGGTGCCCAGAACTGTACACAATACTCCAGCTGAGATCTAACCATTGTCTTATATAAGTTCATCATAACCTCCCTACTCTTGTATTCTAGGCCCCTATTAATAAAGCCTAGAATACTGCATGCTTTAGAAACGGCTCTCCCTAACTGTCCTGCCACCTTTAATGACTTATGTACATATACACCCAGGTCTCTCTGCTCCTGCACACCCTTTAGAATAGTATCCTTTATTTTATACTGTCTCTCCATGTTCTTTGTACCAAAGTGTATCACCTCACACTTCTCCGCATTGAACTTCATCTGCCACCTATCTGCCCACTCTACCAATGTGTCAATGTCCTTTTGAAGTTCTGCACTGTCCTCCTCACAGTTTACAATTCTCCCAAGTTTTGTGTCATCTGCAAACTTTGAAATTATATATATATGGATTTCAATGAAAGCTTTTGTACAGATGAAGGAGGGGAGAGCGGGATTATGTGCCCCACCAAACCATTCTTGTTCTATCCTTTGATATCCTTTGACTTGGCTACAGATTAGCCAGAGCAGAGGACTGAGAGCAGTTTGCCTTTATACTTTATTTTTTGAAAATGTATGTTGATGATATTGCTAACTGACTAATTATGCAAGTGCATTAAAGAGTAAAATTCTTTTCCATCTAGGAACAATATGAGTTGTACTGTGAGATGGGCTCCACATTTCAGTTGTGTAAAATCTGTGCTGAGAATGATAAGGATGTGAAAATTGAGCCGTGTGGTCACTTAATGTGCACCTCTTGTCTGACAGCGTGGCAGGTACGTGGGTGATCATAGAATATCGAAGCAGACTCCACAGATCGATTTTCTACACTCTTCATTTAATTTTGTAACACTCAAAGAGGACTAAGGCTGAGCATTAGCTTCTGAGTTCCATATTTGGAAGATGAAGCAGGGATAGATGGGAAGTACCATATTTTCCCCCTGAAACTCTTGAATAAACTCTGAAAAATTTGATGTTAAGGTACCCTAGTTTTGGATGAGATGGAGAAATTCTCCCACAGTTAGAGAATTCCACAACAGTTAAAAGAAAATCTGTGATGGATTTAAAATCAAATGTTACATGCACAGAAAATTGGAAGCACAAGCTATCATAAACTACAGGAAGTTTCGTCCTCCTGAAATATTATGTTTTCATTTAAGTAGGGAAATGTAATCCCTCAAACTAATAAATTCATATCCAAACTCTGGTTTAAAAAAATCCAGTGTCTTTGATGCGTTTTTTAAATATAAATTTTTTTAAAAATATAAATATAAAGTGCTTGAATTTTCTAAATTTGCTTAAGATTTTGGGAACAATTCACTGTAAAATAGAATGCCATAATTCTATATTAACCATTTACCAACATTTTCTTAATACATTTTTGTTGTGGAAGCTTGTTAGTAGGTAGATGAGCACAGTGTTGCTGATTTATTGCCAACAGTTGAGTTATTGGAAAACCCAGCAGTAAAAGCTTAAAGGGCAAGTGCCTTTTGCAGCATTCCTTGTGAGCCAAGAGGAGCTGGAGTGCTCCCCCGGTCCCTTGAGGAAGTCTTTGGTCTCCCTCTGCCGATTGTGGCCCCTCTCCACCCAGCCCCTTCCCACCCACACCCCGCATGCTGATCGGGCCTCAGCATGCTCCCCTTGCAAGCCTCATCTCTTGCTTTCCTTCATTGCTAGGGATCAACCCTAAGGACCGCAGATGTGTCCTCCTGCCACTGGTTTTGGCACTTGGGCCTGTCAACTTGGCTGGCTGCTGGGCATCATTTAAAATGAGGTCCTATGTTAACTTTGACAGGACCTCTGCACCCCTGGCCTTGATAGGTTTACTGCACTTGTGTGCTCCTCCACATTCTCCCTGCAAATATCAGGGCCTGTGGTTTTTGTTCATTCTTGCTCTTTAATAATGCTCTTTGTAGTTGCTTAATTAAAATTCTTGCCCCCAGATGATGCTTAATGATTTGGAGTCCCTCCCTGTAAGAAAAAATGTGGCTGTGGATTTGTTGTAAATGATTATATGTGGTAAAAGTTATGCTTTTTTATGAATATGAAAATCAACTTCCTTGAATGACTGCTGATGGCAACATTTCCTGCTTCAAATATATATGTGATCAAATGCCAGTATAACTAATCTTTGCATTTACATTGTGGACGAAGACCTTTTGTAGTTATGTGCCATGTCCATGCCATTCGTATCTGTCATGCCAGTTGTAAAGACTTATTAAGGTACCCTTTTGGGCCTTTGCAGAATGTTTTAACATTGTTTTAACTACTCTCTAGCCCATTATTTTAAATAATTTACATTTTGACAAATGAAGTGAAAATTCATGTTGGAAGGCAGGAATGTCTAGAATTCTACAATTCAGTAATCATGTTGAAGTTGCTTTTGGATTAATTTAGTTCAGGTCACAATCTAAGTGCATTTATTGTTAACATACGTTCTTTATAGTTTCTGCTACAATGTGTTTTACTCAGTTTAATATCCACATTTAATGAAAAATGTTGAGCAAAACTTCCAGGTACTGTAATATGTTCCTTTCTTGTGATTAATAAGCCTCAGACCGCAACCTCAAATGAAAAAAAATTGAAGTTAAACAGACAGATGGATTGTGCCTCTTGGGGTTTGCATTAATCTGTGTTGTATATGAGGTTTTAATTTTATATAGAAAACCTCCTTCCATCCTACTATTACCTAAAAACCCAGACCAATCATTGCTTTCATAGATCTGATTTATTTTATATATAGGAATCTGATGGACAAGGATGCCCATTTTGCCGTTGTGAGATCAAAGGTACCGAGCCAATTATTGTTGATCCTTTTGATCCAAGAGATGATGGAGCCAAATTCTGCCTAGACAGTTTTAATATGCCAATATTAGACCTGGATGACGATGATGATCGTGATGACTCACTAGTTATGAACAAGCTAGCTTCATTTAGAAAGGTAGGTTGAAAATGGTACAAGTCTGAATCGGATTTTCTGAATAGTGGTTGTGTGTTTGATACATTAACACATTGAAAATATGATTCTAAAATGCGCTGATGTTAATATATAACTTCAGTGATGGATTTATATTGAAAAGTGGTCCTAAGAGATTGTCAGCAGGCAGCAGCGGCTTAGCTACAAGCAAACAACTGCATTATAACACACTGCTGTAATTTAATATTTAGTTCAATTTTGGCACGTTTATTGGCTGACAAAAGTAGTAGTGTTTTCAATAAAATGTTTTTTGAATTTGCTGCTTTATACTCCTAAGTTGTTTAAATGTGCTCTGCTGGACTGCATGGTACACAATTAAGTGGATCATGAAGGGAATAAGCTTGAAAATCTTCTCCCATATCGATCTCATGAAAAATCTTGTGTCTAATATGGTATATTTGGAAATGCACTACTGGCCCTGTGCCATCAGAAACTAATACATGATAGTTATATACAACAATCAGATGATCTTATGAAATCCATTAAACTTCCAGATTTTTGATTTCACTGATAGTGAAATCTTTTCACTCTGGGTCTTGATAACTATCTATTTCCTGGGGTCCTTATGAGAGAGCTATTGATAGAGAAGCTCAACAAGATGCACCTCTATAAAAAGAACAATGCCATTCTCTCAAGGTTGTATCAATTTAAGTCTGTTTAATTAGATTTATACAGTTTCACAATCAATTGCAGTTAAAAGAAAATTAGAGATGAATTAACCCGTTGAGCTAACTGATAATGTATATTATAGGACCAATATCATGAGAGTTTCTCGGATCATGATCTACATAAGATTGAACATTACTGCAATATTAAAATTGGTATGTAATTCGGGCACATATTGTTGGAGATGGTTATCTGCATAAGCTGAGTATGATGCAGTTATATTCAAGATCTGAGCATGTCATCATGCAATAATTTGTTGTTTCATAATTAACGTGTTTTTAAAATTTGACTATTTGATGACCAAGATAATTTGTATTGCTACAGCTGTGATTTCAGCTGGAGTTGAACATGTACGCTATATTGCAGGAGTATCTAGGAATGCCATGCGAAGAAAGTGTTAGACAACATTTATTAACTTTGAGCACTGAATTTCCTTTGAATTTTAAAATTCACGATTACTTTCCCAAAAATCTACAGCAGGTTTCTTGTATTAAGTACCAAGTAGAGAGTATCTTATAGCAATAATTCCAAACTGATTGTGTTAAGACTGATCAGCATTTCTGCTTGATGGTGCTTTTGAGAAGATGCATACACTGTGCCTTTCCAAACTGTTGCGTAAAGGAGACATTTCTGGTAAAAACAATTGAATGAAATCTTTTTCCTGGGTCTTATGTTTTTACCGAATCACATATCTTAACGCAGTCATAGTGATGCAGGAATAGATACAGCCCAATGCAATTTATCTCAAACAAATTTGTAACTAAGGTGGTTTTACAATCGATTTGTGTTACTCGTAACCATTATGGCAATAGTACTGACTTAGATTTATCGTTACAAGTTGGTTACGAGGTAATGGATCAAATGAACCGAATAGAATTTTATTTATAGTGATGAATCTTGGCTTAAATGCTTAGAACGGCATAATATTGTAGTTTTGAATTCCATTCAAAAAGATTCAGAAAATCCTTCATGATGGTTTTCATTCTTTTAAATTGTCTTGAAATATTCTCAAATGGTTTCATATCACACTGAGTAAAATCATCACTCCTTCCCTCTATCAGTGCTGCATGCTTGCTCCAAAAGTTACGCTTCTAAGCCAACTACAGTGTAAGTTGTAACTACGATAAACTGTCACTGGAAAAACAGTAATTATAGGAAATTTGGATTTCCGCCTGCAGCACAATGCTGTGTCGCAGGTTGTTGTGATATGTTAATATAATGAACGTTGTTACAGAGCAATATTAGCTTTTCTCACTCATACCGTTATGGGAATTACATGCACTTATTCTTGTACTAATAAGCTGCAAATGAGATGATGGGTCAAATAAACTAATACAACTTTAAGGCATTTGATTCGGGTAAGAAGAAAGATAATTTGGAGGTTTAACACTACCATTGATTTCTTTGGCTTAATAAATAATTGCCAAATAATAAAATCTTCTAGCTCTTGAAATATTTTACCCAAAGGCAACTCCTGTATTTGACAGCAGTATAGCTGATGAATGTTTGTTTAAAAACTATGCAAACAGTTTCAAAATTCTTCTTTAGCAGTTACCTTGTAAATATTAAGCCTCCAATGAGGTTTTCCAAACAGGTTTTTTTTGACTCACTGATATCTTCAAAAAAAACACAGGAGCAGAACTCTTCATGGCTGTTACATGGCGAGTTCTACCATTTCCATAAATATTGAACACTTTGCAGCTTTTGCAGTCTGGAATCGGTATAAACCTCACCATTAAGATCTGTCCATTAAATTTGTTTGGTCAGTATAAAGAAATTCATAAGTTTAAAAAAAATTAAAATTAAATTAAAACAAAATTCAAATTCTCAAAATGTTACTGCTTGATAGCAGTAGGTGTGAGGCTGAAATCTCTCACTCAAGTTGGCATTCTTGAATGGTGGTGATCGTCTCATGCAGCAAGTGAACATCTGAACTCCCAGTTCCAATAAGTGTCCTCTTTGTAATTTCTAATTCCTGTTTTGCAAATTTAGAGCTTCCTTCAAGTTATTGTTGGTTTAAAAAAAAGACATTTTCTTATGGAAGCAAAGGGCATAACTGAAATACTGAATGAGTATCTTGTGTTTGTCTTCACAAACTTGGATTGTCAGAGTATGGTGGGGGTGGGTGGGGGGGTGGTGGTTGGATAGAATAGAGATATTGGATAGAATCAAAATAGAAAGGGGGTGCTAAATAGGCAGGCATCTCTCAAAGTTAATAAGTCACCAGGTCTAGATAGAATGCATCCTAGTTGCTGAGGGAAGCTGGGATAGAGATAGCAGAAGCTCTCTCAACTATCTTTCAATCCTCCTTGGATATTGGAGTGATGCCAGAGGACAAGAGGATTGCAAATGTTGCACTCCTGTTCAAAATTGGGGAGAGAGATAAATCTGATAACCACAGACTGAACAGTCTAATATCAGTAGTGGGAAACCTACCAGAAACAATTTTCAAGGAAAGATGAATTCTCACTTGGAGAAGCATGAGGTAGTAAAGATTGTCAGTACAGGTTTGTCAAAGGCAAATCATATCTGACAAACCTTACTGAGTTCTTTTGATAAAGTAACCAAAGGGGTTAATAAAGATAGTGCTCTGGATATTGTATATGTGGCTATCAAAAGGCATTTGATTAGTACATCATAACACACTTATTTGCAAAATAGAAGCACATAGTTTAAAAGTGACTTGAGTACAAAATTGGCTAAGGGATAGGAGGCAGAGAGCAGTGGTGAATGATTGTCTTTCTGACCAGACAGAAGTATGCAGTGGGTCCCCCAGCGATCTGTATTAGGACCATTGCTTTTCTTGTTATGTTGAAATGACAAATTGGGTAAAGGGAATATAATTTTGAAGTTTGTGGATGATAAATCTTGACAACGTAATGAATAGTCCGCAAATAGCAGACTTCAGGAATACATAGACTGATGAAATGGGCAGGCATGTGGCAGATACAATTTAATGCAGAAAACTGAGGTGATACATTTGGGAGAAGCAATATGGAGAGACAGTATAATCTAAATGGTTCTGTTATGAGGGTGGTGCAAGAACAGGAACCTGAGGGTGCATATTCACAAATCTTTGAAAGTGACCAGATAAGTTGAGAAGATTTTAAGGAACCATATGGGATATTTGGCTTTGTAAATAGGGGCATTAAATGTAAAAAATAAGTCATGCTATACATTTACAAATCTCTGGTTAGTCCTCCAGAGTATTGCACATAGTTCTGGGCACCACACGTTATAGGGAGGATTTCAAGGCTTTGGAGAAGGTACAGATGAGGTTTACAAGGATGATATGAAGGAGTTCAGTTATGTGGAAAGATTGGAGAAGCTGGGATTGTTCCTCAGAGTAGAAAAGGTTAAGGGGTGACCTAATAGTGGTATTCAAATTCTGAGGTACTTTGATGGAGAAAATATGGAAATTATTTTCTTTGGCATCTGGGTTGGCAAAGTTTATAGATTTACAATAGTTGGCCTAAGAACTGGAGGGAAAATGAAAACATTTCCTCATGTAGAGAGTTAAGATGATCTGAAACACACTAGCTAAAAAGTTGGCGGAATCAAATTCCATGCAAACCTTTAGAGGTCAATTGGACATTTACAGGGCTATGGGAAAAAGTTAGGGTGTAGGACTAAATTGGCCGGCTCTTTTGGGGAGCTAGTACGGTGTTGGGCCTAATGCCTACCTTCTGTGTTGTAGGATTCTAATCTTAATATAGAAATGCTTTCTGAACAAGTGATGCTGCTAAATACATCTGAGTGTTGGCTATTTGGAAGACTACAATGAAAGTGGACCTATCAGCTTGCTTTATGAAGTCCTCAATTATGGAGCATTCATTGCCTCATAATCCTGTTTGGTCTTTGCAGTGTACAGACAGGCAAATTTCACCAGTGTCATCACCAAACTCGTCACCTGTTGCACAGCGCCGAAAAGCAGCTCCAGATCCACTCCAAATTCAACACCTGAACCTCCCCCCAGTGCCGCCTCGGTTAGATCTCATTCAGAAAGGAGTGGTTCGGTCACCTTGTGCCAGTCCCACTGGTTCACCAAAGGTAAATTATTAAAGCAACTGTTATTAAATTACTTAACTGTAAAGATCAATTATAATATACAGAAGTCCTGTCTTGGCTTGTAAGGAGTTCCTAATGAATGGTATTATGAGCTTAAAATAATCTTTGGGATCGAGAAAATTGGCATGAAAATCACTAATACAAATTGTTCAGTTGCACATTTGTATTCCTGCGTTTAAGGAATAAATTGTGCCATTCTTGTCTCCTTTTGTGCCTCTTGTTCCACCAAGCAGATTTAACAAAATAATTAGTCTGTTATGGAAGCAATACAATTTTTAAAATGTACTTGTTTATGTTTGTACATGCATTGAATAATACCACCGATATCTCTTAGTGGCTTATTTTAGGTTGGAGAAAAAACAGGGAGAGAAGAAAAAGCCTCAAGCTGCCATGAATAATACAGCTACACATCGGTTTTTATTTTCTTTAAAAAATATAAACTTGTTCTTGGAACCTTGGCAAAGCTGGCAATGCCATATTTATTTCCCACATTTGGTTCCTTGAGAAAATAGTGGTTGGTTTTATCCTTGAACTGCTATAGTTGTTGTGGTGCTGTTGCTCCCAAAATGGCGGTGTATAGGGAATTCAAGGATATTGATCTGCAACAATGGAGGAACAATGATAAATGTACAAGTCAGAATTGTGCATAACTTGAAGGGGAGTTTGGAGATAGTGATGTCCCTACAACATTACTGCTCTTGTCCTTCTTGGTGGTATGGTTGCAGGGGAGGGAGGTGTCAAGACAACCCTGAAGAATTGTTGCACCTACAAATTAAACAGATTGCTCTTATTTGGATAATGTTGAACTTCTTGAGTGTTGTTGCAGTTGTCTCCATCCTGGCTAGTAGAGAATATTCTGTCGCGCTTCTGCTTTGAGCCTTGTAGGTGATGAAGAGACTTTCAGAGGTCAGGATCTGGGCCAGTTTTGCAAAGGACCCATCCAGTGCACAGAGTTGATATGGTTGGCCCAGTTATGTTGTAGTTACTGGTGACTCTGAAGGTGATCATGAGGGAGATATGATGGTGGTGCCATTGACGGTTAGGGGAAATAACTAAGCATTCTCTTGTGGAAGATTAAGTGCAAAAAACAACAATGTGGAACAAATGCTATCTACTGGATGTCGCCCCAAATCAGATCCTGCTGGAGGCTTCATTATCAGAGGAGTTCAGACTCATCTCAGCCCCAGGACATCGCCACACGAGTTCCTCAAGGTGGTGTCCTAGGCCCAACCATTTCCAGCTACTTTATCATTGAGCTTCCCCCCAACATAAGATCAGGAGTGGGGATGTTCACTGATGATTGTGCAGTGTTCGGTACTATTTGTAATTCTTTGGGTACTGCAGCAGTCAGTGCTCGCAAGACCTGGACAACAGTCTGGCTTGAGCTATAAGTGGCAAGTAACTTGGGTGCCACACAATGACCATCTCCAACATGTGAGAATATAACCACCTCTCCTTGACATTCAACAGCATTACCATGAATTTTCTACCATCAATATCCTGTTAACCATCCTCATAAACATTTACTAGAAACTTAACTGGACCAGCTATATAAATGCTGTGATTATAATAGCAGGGTTACAGCAGCTGGTCAGAGGCTGGGAATTCTGTGGCGAGCAACTCATCCAACTTCTCAAAGTCTGTTCACCATCTCCAAGGTACAAGTCATAAGTGTGCTGGAATGCTTGCCTGGAAGAGTGCAGTTCTAGCAACTTGGCCATCCTGGTCAAAATCCTGGAACTTCCTTCCTAACAGCACTGTACACTACTGGAGCGGTTCAAGAAGCTCACCATTACTTTCTCAAGGGCTATTAAGGATGAGCAATAAATGCTGGCCTTGCCAGTAATGCTCACATTCCATGAACACATTTTTAAAAAACTGAGCACAGTAGAATCATCAGTGAAAAGCAGTTCCTGACACTATGACACAGTGAAGGTCATTGATGATGCAGCTGATGATTGGGCTGTGGATCGGTTCCTGAAAAACTGTGACAATGCCCTGAGGCTTCAATGGCCTCTGACAACCACAGCTTCTTTGTTTTTGTAAGGAATTCCTAATTGTGGGAGGGTTTTTCCATTGACAATATGAACCTCAGTTTTAAAAACAAAAAGCTAAAAGCTACTGCGGATGCTGGAAATCCAAAACAAAAACATAATTACCTGGAAAAACTCAGCAGGTCTGGCAGCATCGGCGGAGAAGAAATCAGTTAACGTTTCGAGCCTTCATGGCCCTTCGGCAGAACTGAAGCATAGTTAGAAGAAGGGAGATATATAAACTGGTTTAAGGTGGGTTGGGGGATGAGAGACATTGAGGGTGTGGTGATTGTGGAGATGAGCAGATAATCAAAAGATGTCAGACAAAAGGGTCAAAGAGGTGTTGAAGGTGGTGATATTTGTCTAAGAAAAGTGCTAATTAAGAATGGAAGACAGGATATTCAAAGTACAGCTCTAGTGGGGGTGGGGTGGAAAGACTAACGAGGTTTTAGTTTTAGGTTTAAAAATAATGGAAATAGGTGGGGAAAGAAGAATCTATATAAATTATTGAAAAAAAAGGCGGGGGGGTGGGGGGGAGAAACGGGGTGGGGATGGGGGGAGGGGGAGTTTAAGATCTAAAGTTGTTGAATTCAATATTCAGCCCGGAAGGCTGTAAAGTGCCTAGTCGGAAGATGAGGTGCTGTTCCTCCAGTTTCCTCAGTTTTGCTAGGTAGATTATCTGGTAGATAATCAACTGCTTCCTTGATGCTAAGCCTCTCCTTTTCAATTCAGCTTTTGCGTACTTCTTTGAATCAGGGCTTTGATTAAAATGTGGGCCGTGAATTGAGATCTTGAACTGAGTTTTGGGAATTTAGATATTGTTTAATGGTATCCTTGTTGATTTCTTCCATCACTTTACTAACAATTTGGAGGAGGTTGATAGGATAATTGACAGAGTAAGACTTGTTGGGGTAGAAATTCATCTTGGATGGTAATGTTAAACAGGTGCTGCTGCATCAGCTGCCTGTGAAGTCAGTGTAATGAAATATTGATGGGGAGTTTACAGGAAGTTGATTTACAGGAACTCAATTTGCGTTAGGCCCAAGCTGAATTCCTACTCCATTGTGTTTTTGTGCCTTTAGGACATGCCTGGGTATCCTTTTACATTGCTGGATGTATGCCAGTGTAATAGCTTTACTGGTACTGCCTGGTTATGAGAGCATTGAGCTTTGGTGTAGATTTTTCAGCACTACAGCCAAGATATTGTCAGGGCCCATAAGCTTTTGCTGTGCCCAGTGTATTGGACTATTTCCTAAAGCCACATGAGGTATATTAAATTAGCTGGACGCTTCTGTCTGTGATGGCTGGAACTGAAGGAGGTCTGGTGGGATCATCCACTCGGCATTTTAATTGGGGTCTTCTCTCCTGCTTTCACTTGCTCGGTTCCACTATGGTTGACCATGGAGCGGCCTCCTCCTCTTAGTTTCTTGGTTATTCACCACCATTCTTGGCTAGCTGCGGGAGGGCTACAGAACTTTGCTGTGACCTGTTGAGTGTAGCATCACTTATTTAGCCTGCTGTTGTTGATGTTTAGCATGCTGACTCCTTTAATTTATTATTTTTAAAAAATCATTCTGCAAAATACTATTATTTATAACGTTTAATTGTTTTTGTTCCCCTAATCACCAGAAAAAAGGTAAGTAAACTAGTACATTTGTTATCAATAAAATACAGAACACTGAGGTTAAGATGCCATTGAATTACTTTTGAATTTTTTGGCTCTTGTTTGACATTACCAAATTAAGATTTATGATAATCTGAAATGTTTTTCTTTTTAAAATCAGTCGTCTCCATGCATGGTACGAAAACAGGACAAGCCTCTTCCAGCACCACCACCTCCCCTCAGAGAACCTCCTCTTCCGCCTGAGAGACCACCTCCCATACCAGAAAGCAGGGTTGCACGTTTGCTACAGAATTCTGATAATGCTTCTTTAAGGGATCAGCATATAACACATGAAGCCTGGTGTCCCAGGGATACGCATGGTTCTATCACATCCACAGAATGCAAATCTGGTTGTGATCGATCTCCTAAATCTGGCCACACAGCGCCTACTAACTTGAATGGAAGGCAAAGTTGGCATGTAACAGAACCAAATTTTCCACGCAAGCCAGGCAGGCGCCAAGAAGTATCCTATGACAGTGCAAAGGTAAGGATTAGAATAGAGTTCCTGTAATAGAGTTTCTATTAATGTTAGTATTTTGAATTTGTTTCATTTTGTAACTAATTGGATGAGGATAGCTGAGACTACATTTAACATTAATTCAGCACATAGTGAAAATGTCTAAGCAACAAACTCCTGCAGAAATTCCAGGTGTAAAGTTCTTAGAATGGATGAGATGGAGTTGAATGGGAAAGTGTGAGGTTATCCACTTTGGACTCAAGAAAGATTGATCAAAGTACTTTTTAAATGGTGAGAAGCTACGAATTGTGAAGAAGCAGGTGATTTAGAGGTCCAACTACAGAAATCATTAAAAGCTGGTGGACAGGTATGAAAAATAATTGAAAAAGCGATGGAACATTGTTCTTTACCTCTAGGGATGGGAGGAGGGTTTGCTAGAAGACAAAGGAGCGGAAGTTATGCTACAGTTCTGTAAAATTCTGGCTAGATCCTCTTTACAGAACTAATTTCCATTTTGGGTACCCCAGCTCAGAATAGATTTTACATCTTGGATGGGGTGTAGCACAAATTCACTAGAAAGACATTGGGGCTTAAAGATTTAAATTATGTGGATAGGTTATATAGGCTTGTATTTCTTAGAGTATGGAAGATAAAGGGGTGTCCTATTTGAGATTTTTAAGATGATTAAAAGATTTGTTAGGATCAATAGAGAGAAATTATTTCCTCTGATGGTGGAGTCCAGAACAGGAGTGCAATAGCTTAAACTTAGAGCTAGACCATAAAGTGGTGATGTCAGGAAACACTTTTTCACATAAGCGATGATGGCAATCTAGAACTCTCACCTCCAACAAGTTGTTAAGGCTAAGCCAATTGAAAGTTTAAAACTGGGATTGATAGATTTTTTGTTGGGAAAAGCTAATAAAGTTTACGTAACCAAGGTGGATAACTGGCATTTAGATGATGATCAACCATGATCTAAATAATGACGGAGCAGGCTTGAGGAACTGAATGATCTTTTGCTCCTGTGAGTAACGTATAGTATACTTATTACTGTTATGTAGTATTTTTTTATAAATTGCTATTCATTTTAAAAAGTACGTGTATAATTTTAACTTGCAATAGTTCAGAAAAATTTATAAACATCTGTAATTTTAACATGTAAATGCAGTACGTGGCATGCACATCGGACCTAAATGAGTAAACTTAGGTATTTTTTAAGTGTGTATATAATTGATGTTTGTTGATTTATTTACTTTCACTTGGTTGCATTAACAGAGGGAGGGAGTACAAATTGGAGGATTTTGTACTGATATATAAGGTGCCAATCACATTTCAGCTGGCCACTTAATCATATGAAGGATATTGGGCAGCAGAGATGTTTCTATAAACAGGGAACGGCTGTGTGAAAGTTAGAAAATAGAGTATGGATTGATTAATTCTGCTCAGCTTTCAGCACTCTTATTTTCTAGCTATATTTTAGGCTGATATGCATTGAGATAGAACAATTAGTGAGAGCTTCATCACTATTCAGTAACATTTAAATTACATTTAAATTGTTCTTTGCCTGATTTGCCATCCTTTAGGCCCAGTTTATGCTGTGCAGTCACCCTGCCCAATGGATTAGGTATAAAGGGAAACACTTGAAGATGCATGTTTTTTTGTGTAGATTTTTTTTCCTATGCCTTTCGGGGATTCTAAAAGGTATAGCATTTAAATAAATTGTGGCAAAATTATTTATTGGTTAGTGTGGAGAAAAATGAACAAAGGTGATCCATTGTAAATTTTCAGGTTTATAAGAGAATTTAATAAAATTAATGTACAAAAATTGTTCACCATGCCAGAGGAATTAATTACAAGTGGATGTAAGTTTAAAAATTAGGAAATATTTGGAAAGGGAAATAGGCAATAACTCAAAAGAAAAACACAGTGGGCTGAATTTTCCCCCCGTCGGGAGTGAAGTTGAAGGGCGGGTGTGCACAGGTGTGCCTCCGATCCTGCGGCGCCATTTTACATGGGCGGGCCAATTAAGGCACACCCAGCATGACGTCCGCACGGAAGTGCTTTGCGCTTCCTGTGCAGGCAGGGGGGGAATTCCCTAAACTTGAGAATGCGCTGTTTCGCGCATGCACACAAAAGACACTGTCACATGAGTTGGGACATTTGTCCATAACTTTTTAAAAAAATTTAATTAAAATTTTAAAAACCTACATCCCGCCCGTGAATGAGGTTTCATGCTTTTTCTAATTCCTGCCTGGGCTCCAGGCCTACCCGCCAACCTTAAGGTTGGATGGGCAGGTCCATTAACTGCTTCAATGACTCCGTCAATGGCTTCAATTGGCCATTGACAGGTTGGCGGGCGCACAGCTGATTTTGCTGCTCCCCCGCCTACCTGAAAATTTAAATGGAGTGCAGTGACGTTGGGAGTTCCGCTTGACATCACCGCGTGTCATTTTACGTGTCGGCGAGCGGATCCCGCCTCCCGCTTGCCGACGGGAAAATCCTGCCCAATGGATTAAGTTACCATAGAGGGCTATTGAGGTAAGCAATGTAAATGGGTTGAAGAGACAGTTGAAAATGATTTTGGAGAGAGGGAAAGAGAATTAAGAGATATGGCAAGGAGGGGGTTTGGTGTGAGTACTCTAGCAAACAGTTGAACATAATGCATTTTCTATTCTCTGCCACTTTTTTCGTGGATAGCATTATTAGTTGTGGTTAAATGCTAAATTGGAACGTGTTATTCATGTTTACAGTATAATTACTAGAGACAGGATCCATCTCTTGCATTTTTCTAGTCAATTATTTTTGTGAAGTAATGTAATCTTTCAACTGCTGCTACTAACCTATTTTAAAATGTACTACGGTCAATATTACATGAATCTGGTCCAGCATAGGTAATATATATTGGATTTTTCAGACGGCTTTTGACAGGGACCTTTTTGTTTTAATTTGTTGTCAACAACTTGTGTCTTTGTAGGGTTGGCTACGATTTGCCTTCAAGTTATTGTTTATAGATATTTTCAGTGATCCCCAGTTTGGTGGAATTACATTGATTTTATTTCATTCTCTAATCTCTTCCGAACCTTAAGTCAGTCAACCAGAAAAAATTGGTGGTTTTGGCTACAGGCACCAATGCATAGAACCTGTGAGATAAAACATGGAGAAAGATATTGGGGCAATCAAATTTCATTGTAGGACCAGATTTCAACAAGATCACCCGAGATCTTTAAATCGCTGCTGTGTTTTTCGGCTGTCCATTTAATGTTAGCAGATCTCTTTGAATTTACCTCCCTAATTCATTCATGCCTTCTCAAGATTCTTTCCAAAATTCTTTAATTTTCTTCTCAATATATTTATTTGACTTCAATTCTCCAGTTGCATGATCTTTCATAATACCAGCATTTTATTTAAGCTGCTGAATGTTTTCCCATTGTGCACTTTAACTGCTAAGGTTAAAGCTGTGCCTCTGTGTCGGTGCATGTGCTTGTGTGTAGCTTTCTCTGTCTCTCTTCTCTTCTCCTCCTCCCCCCCCCAACTATCTACCTGCACACCTACTGACCTACCCATCTTCACACATATAAATTAAATAAGATGATAGCTTTGGTAATAAAGCATGTTAGTCAAATATCTTTATCCAATTGGCTGTCACTGTGAAGCTTCTAGTGAGAGTCATCCCAGTATCCAAATGACTGAATGCTAGCTGCTTCCACAATTGTTGTTACTGCAAATCAAGCAGATTGCCATATTTCATAGATGATTCTGTGTTTACGTTGTAAGGAGGCAAGAAGTTTCACACCTCCCAGGGTAAAAAAAAAGATTATATAACTAATGTATAATTATCACATCAGAATATCATAAATGAAGTTTCATAAATGTAACCTTGCTTTTTTGGACCCTGAACTTGTACTGAACAATTTATTTGCATTGCCACAAAAACACACTAGTTTCTGCTTGCTTATTTTCTTATGGGAAAGCAAAAGTTAAACACCCAATCACCAAATTTAAACATTTCTTTGCGGCATCTTAAAAAAATGATCCACTGGGCACTGAGGCCACTCTTGAGAGCGATGACTGCTCCTTGGAAGAAAAATATGGAGCAGTTAAGATAGTGTTCGCTGATACCACCCCTCCCTATCCCACACATTAATTCCTCCCCCCTCCCCTCCTCTGAAATAGCACAGATTGGGGAATGTTAAATCTGGAAGTGTTCGATCTATGTCCCTCAGTATTAGTCCCAACTGGTGCCTTTACTCACTCATTCATGGTGAGGTGGTGGTTGGTTGGGGCAGCGGACACTGACAAAAAGGAGGAAATTAGATAAAAACAATGGCTTGAACTACACTTTGGTGGAAAAGAAACACTCAAAATGATAAAAGTCATCCACTTGTGAGCTTCCGATCAAATGTTTACATTTACTAGGAGAATACACACCATAGAAATGAGGAATTGAAAAATCAATGGACTTTCATATAAAGATGTATATCAACGCCTAATTAACTGGGAGAAATTTTATAATTTGACTCAAAATTTCAAGGAGTGGAAATTCAATTAATCAGCATATTGCTGTAGTCATAAGTTGGATGTCGAGGGGCAGCTCAGTTCTACGAGACCCAGTTAGACAGCCACCTTTCCACTAGTCACCTCTGGTAGTTTGTACTCCTCCCCGCTCAACATTCAGGTAAGTATTTATTTTTAGAAGTACCTTTTTGGTGACAGCATCCAACAATCCCTTCAAGGACTATTGGTTAGGCTGTACGCAGCTGTGATTATTCTGAATGCATAAAGCCCAGTATCAAAAAGCAATTGGGCTCCCTATTGGTAATGCAGCTGTTCAAGAAGGTGGCTCACCACCAACTTCGCAAGGGCAGTTAAGGATGTGCAACAAATGCTGGCCTTGCCAACAACACTGAGCATACCAAAAAATAAAAATAAAATATTTACGTATGCACCAGTCCTCATACCTGGTGTGAAACAGGTACGATTCCATGGACCTTGCACAGGAGCCTTTAAAAGTATGGCAGCTGGAGCACTTCCAAAGTAGAATGTTTGCAGCTTGTGCCACGTGCTGGCACCTGTTTTATGCCTGTGACAGATTTCCAGGCCCAGAGTTCCAGTTTAGTTTTTGATTACTGTGGACAGGCGGTGTAAACCTGATTTCTGTTGTGTTTTTCGTTCTGTTGTTACTTTGGGACTTATCAGGATGACCTTAGCAACCAGCCGCATTTAGTCTCTATAAGCCATTTCCTGTCCCTTTCCTCATTTTTTTCAGTTTTAATAGTTGTATTTCTGCTGCCCAAGGCAGGTGCAAGTTTTGACAGTGGAAACAGGAAATTGACAAATTTATGGTAATTCTTGCTTGCAAATTCACAGACATTTGATCTAATGTCAGCTTGTTAGATGAACAATACTCTAAATTTTACATATCAGAGCTAAGGGAGTGTTGCAATAAACATCAGCACCACTACAATAGGAAACAAAAATTTAGCTAGGGTTCATGTCCTTAATCACTATCAGTTGACTTCTTGTTGAAATAGACACATGTAAGTGTTGGTTTAGGACAAAATTAGCTCAGCCTTCAGTATGTTCAATGACCCAGCTTCCACTCCTGGGGAAAATATCATTGCTGACCAACTCTTGGGGAAAAAAATTAAGGGACAGAGGTGCTGCCAGATTTGTAAAAGTATCGGGGGGCAGGGTTGTCTCAAAAATGAGACAGTCCTGTAATATCCAGGATGGCTGGTCACCCTGAGCTGCAGGTTAGAAAGTTAAGCACTCAACTTGAGCACACAATCTTGGGGGCTAATAATTCAGTGCAACCTTGAGGAAATGCTACATTATTGGAGATGCCACCTTTTAGATTGGACATTAAACCAAATCCCCACCTATCCATGCAGCTAGATATCATAAAATCCAATAAAGATGCTCAAAGGAGGACAAGGAATTCTCTGCAGCCTGGAATATTTGGGACAAGGCATTTCTGGATTTTGAAATTTTCTGGATTATGGAATACCTAAGCACATATGTGTAAACCAGATATAAATATGTACCTGAGACATAAAACATGCCGAAACTAGCATCAAGAGATTAAAGTTCGCATTTTCAAATCCATTAATTTCAAAATATGGGCTGATGTACTAAACTAATGTACAGCGGTCAGAATAAAATTGAGCATTTTCAATAGTTAATCAATACAGTCCTTTATAAATGTGCTTTTAAGGCTGGTTAATCCTAGTACATTCACAGTATATATATATGAAGATACTTGCAGTTTTCTGAACTTATTACCTAATCTGTATCCTCTGTATCCTTTACACCAATGCTAGACACACGCATGCACACAGTAATAAGCCGCTCTCCTCCGCATTCGGTCTAGTTGCCAGTCTTACCAAGCAAACTCGCCAGCCCAAGATAAGAAGAAGGACAGGACAGGAACAGAAACACAGCAAAGTTTGAAGCTGCCATTCACCTTCCAGCTCAGCTACATGACCTCCCAGTTTTTCCCGCAAGCAGTAACAGACTAACACTCACTGCTTCACAAACATCCCGGGCTTGCTTGGCACTTGCCACTAGATGTGTTTTAAATAACACTTTGCGCTCACTGTCTACCCCCTTGGCAGCATCGACCCAGTGGGTCCAGGGCTGTTACAGTGCTGAGAGCCTGAGAGTTGCAAGGCCTGCTGAAAAAAATTCAGACAGTTGATGTTTGCTGACTTTGCAGTTCTGGACTGGAGGCGTTACAGTGTGCCAGTAATATACAGGAAATGTTGGAAATATTCAGCAGATCTGGCAGCATCTGTGGAGAGCGAAACAGAGACAGTGTTCCATCCAGGTCAGTGATTCTTTGTCATCAACCTGTAACATTAACTCTGATTTTCTCTCTCCACCAATGTGGCCAGACCTGCCTGAGTATTTTCAGCATTTCCTGTTTTTTATTCCAAGTTTCCAGCATTTACAGTATTTTGCTGTTGAACCAACAAAATATATGTCAGCTGATCAGTGATCTCTTCTGCTGTTGTTGAACTTTGCTGTGCACAAATTGAGTGCTGTATTTGCCTACTTAACAATGACCACATTTCAAAACATAATCTATTGGCTGTAAAGCTTCGGGATGTCCTACAAATTTGATGGAGCCAACCTACAAGGAAGTTCTTTCATTGTAACTGGCTAACTAATAAAATAACTTCAAGCATTCACTGCAAAGCAATATCAAACTCAAGCCACATGAAATTGTCTCCTCAGGAAGAACTTTCACATTGCTCCTCTTCACTGTCAATTGGGACTCAACTCTGGATTTACAATCTGGAATTATAACTTCCACATCACTGTAAAGTGGAAACGGCTTGATAATGTCAAAGTTATAATAGTAAAACACTCCTAGTGTGTAGTAATTGGTTTGTGTTGTTTGCGGATTCTTGACCCCCAAGTTTCCTACTTATATGAATTCTGTGATTAAAAGCTGTGGCGTACCCCACTGGCTTGTAATTCTGACATTTGCAAATTCTTATTAGATTTACTGCTGGAAGCTGAGGAATTTCCCCACCTACTGTGCAATTCAATATTAGCTATTCAACTCAGTTCTACGTAAGCAATCTTTTTGTTTTTACCATGTGTGTAGAGCTTCAGATGATGGAAAAATAGAATGCTGCTATCCCTCAAATCCCACAATGTTTCAAGATTTCCTCATTTTGAATTTTCTTCTCTGTTGCTATAAGTATGGTGGGATGGAACTTCCAGCCACTCAAATGGGTCCATTTTCCAAACTCAGGATTCAAATATTTCAGCTAGCACTGACTCCATTTATGCATTGTTGGGAGTGCCTACCTTGGGCAGTTACTGGAGGTAAGGAAGAAAGGGCAGTTTAAAGTGACCTGAGGTCCCAACCCAATACTTTGTTTATAAATTCCCATCCATGCATCCATGTTTGCTATTACACCTCAAGAGTATTGTAGTGATAAGAGAGCAACTAATTTTGTAATTGGACTCTGCTGAATACCACATTCTCCTTGGCCATTTTAGTGCTCATAATAAGTGTTCAAAATAAACTTTAGACATTTGTTGCAGGATATAGTAAGTTCAAATTGCATAGGAAACTGGATGAAAAGATCTATATCAAATTTTCTGCAATATGAAAATGGAGCAATGAGGGCTAAGTTAGAAGCAATAAACATTTTATCTTTGTGATACAATGAATATTGTTTTATTTCATTTCAGAGATAACCAAACATCGTGAGGGGAGTAAAGAATTGTATGGTAGGGTGCTAGGCCTTGCAAAGTAGGGGCTTTTCCTGCTTCCTGGTTTTCCTCTTTAATGCAACAAAGATATAACTTATTATGGAATAAAAAGAAATCACACTCTATTTAGTTCTTTTACACATGCTGTTCCACACAATCTTCATTACAGTTGCCATCTAGAATGCTCCAAAGGAACCCTCCCACCTTGAAATCAAGGATCAGTTTTAGCAGACTAAACTCTGCATGTTAGCCTAGAGGATTACCTGTTTAGTAACATTGAAGGTATGGTGAATTCAGATGGCAGCTGTCCTGAGAGAAAATGTTTTTCCTAGATCTGATGTGCAATCAGAAATATATATTTGAGAGAGAAAAATTCTTCTTCACTCAGGATGTGTCTTTGAAATGCTAACATTTTCCAGATAGACTAAAACAGTGGCTTGTCACCAAACATGCACATCGCTATTTACAAGCCTTGACCTTTGTGCGAAGTATTAGTCTTAAGTAGAAAATATTTAAACTACACTGTAGAAGTTGGACTCCATGCATGGTATTTTTACATTTTGGGAGTAATCCATTTGTAACATTGGTACGTCTGGGAGTCTTAGCATAGCAGATTTATTCAGGAAATGCTCAGATACACAGATAACTGAGGAATGAAGTAGACTTCGAGCCCCTATCGAATGAAAAGGGAGGTAGTCATCTTGAGATATTCCTAGTTTAAATTTATTTATGTATTATTGTGGCTCAGAAATCATGATGTCAAGTGGGAAAACCAGTGTAAGCATTGGGATTGGTTTGTTTGACGGTTATTGCTGTCAGATTGGTGCTTTTTGTTAGTTGAGGTTGTGCAGGTGCCTCACACTGTTTACTTTTTCCTGCGATACACACAGTTAAAGTGTGATGTGATCTGATGTCTGAAATCTGCTTTCTGCAAGATTTTTAATCATAGAGACACCATGACCTTTGGAGTAGTGGAATTTGTATTTGCAGCTTACTCACAATGCAGCTGGTGATAAATCACTGTATTGCACCTCAGTAATTGATTAACAATGGTCATCTAATTGTCATGTTTAAACCTCAAAAGTTTTCTGATTTCAGTCAAGCTGTGATGCATAGAATGGATCTTACTATGGCAGATAACACTGGTGTAGAATGAGGATCCTTTTTCTCTGGTACCATAGACTTCCTGTTCACACAATCACAGAATTGTTACAGCGTAAAAAAAAGTTCTTCCTCATATCAATTTTGCTGCTTTTATTAATTATTTTAGATCTATGCCCTTTCATTCTCGATCCTTTCATGAGTGGGAACAGTTTCTCCCTATCTACTCTGTCCAGACCCCTCATGATTTTGAATACCTCTATCAAATCTCCTCTCAATCCCCTCTCAACCTTATTTTTCTCCAAGGAAAACAGTCCTAACTTCCCCAATCTATCTTTATAACTAAAGTTCCTCATCCCTGGATCAATTCTCATGAATCTTTTCTGCGCCCCCTCTAGTGCCTTCGCATCCTTCCTAAAGTGTGGTGCCCGGAACTGGATGCAATACTCTAGCTGAGGCCAAACTAGTGACTTATCCAAATTAACCATAACCCCCTTGCTCTTGTACTCTATGCCCCTATTAATAAAGCCCAGGATACTGTTTGCTTTGATAACTGCTCTTTCAACCTGTCCTGCCACCTTCAATGATTTATGTACTGCACCCAGCTCCCTCAGATCTTGCCACCCTTTTAGAGTTGTACCCCCTTTTTTATACTCACTCCCCATGTTCTTTCTAAGAAAATGAATCATTTCACATTTCTCTGCATTTAACTTAATCTGCCACCAGTCCACTCATTCCACCAACTTGTCTACATCCTTTTGAAGCTCTACACTATCCTCCCCACAGTTCACAATGCTCCCAAGTTTTGTACCATCTGCAAACTTTGAAATTATGCCCTGTACACCAAGGTCTAGGTTATTAATATATATCAGGAAAAGCAAGGGTCCCAAACCTGACCCCCGGGGAACTCTACTACAAACCTTCCTCTACTATGAAAAACACCCATTAACCACTACTCTGTTTCCTGTCGCTCAGCCAGTTCTGTATCCATGTTGCTACTGTCCCTTTTATTACATGAGCTACCAACCTTGCTCACAAATCTGTTGTGCGGCACTGTATCAAATGCCTTTTGGAAGTCCATGTATACCACATCAACCTTCTCTGTTACCTCTTCAAAAAATTCCAGCAAGCTAATTAAACATGATTTTCCCTTAAGAAACCCATACTGGCTTTCCTTTATTAATCTGTGTTTGTCCATGTGACTATTAATCTTGTCCCGAATTATTGTTTCTAGAAGTTACTCCACCCCTGAAGTTAAACCGACTGGCCTGTAGATGCTGGGTTTATCTTTGCACCCTTTTTTGAACAGGTTGTACAGCTAATGCTGTTATTAAATGCCTTGATTTTATTAGAGTAATGTGCATTCAGCAGTCACATTTAGAAGTCTTGTTATGTGCAGTTTTGATTTTTGGCTCCACCTATTACATATATACTTGGACAGTATTAGTGTATCTTTGCACTGCAGTCAACTTGCTGAACCAGAGTTGAGTACAACAGGAAAGAAAAAAACTTAAAATGCAAGAATTGTAAGTGGTTGTGCTATGTTACTTAGATGCTATTAGAAAGGGTGGTAGAGGCAGAAACCCTCATAACATTTAAGAAGTATTTGGATGTGCACTTGCGATGCTATGGCATACAAGGCTATGGGACTAGTGCTGGAAAATGGGATTAGAATAGTTTGGTACTTGTTTGACCGGCACAGACTCGATGGGGCGAAGGGCCTTTTTCTGTGCTGTAGACCTCTGACTCTATGACTCTAATTGTGTTCAAAGGAACATCAATCTTAGTCATCCTTTGTGATTGGAGTTTTCATTGAAGGTCATTCATTAATGAAAACCAATAAATATAAGTAGCTAAATCTTATAAGTGCATTGTTTATTGCTACATGATTGTATAATTATGAAAGACGTATGAATTTCTGGGTACGGCAAAATGCCTGTTTTAAAGCTATGTCAATGGCAGATGCTGTAGGTTCTCCGAAATAAACAATAATTTGTTCACTCTTTTTATAGACAATCAGCAATGGACTTCTGCGAACTGATGAATATGATGTACCTCCACCACGACAGTCTCCACCGCCACCAACACTTGCAGCATTTCCCAACAACACAAAGTAAGTCATTTTTATTTTGGTGAAAAATAACAATGTTGTACTATCAAATACACCAACACAATGTAAAGAATGAAGAGACTTGGAGCATGATCTTTTACTTGGGTTATTAATGTTCATTTAATCCCAATAGTTGTGGTACTACCTGGTGATGCGGTACTGATTTATACAAACTAAAAAGCTAGCCAGTTCAATTACTTATCCACAGTGACTTAATCAGTAATGAGGGCACTATTGTTAGTATCCATGCCCAGGAAGGACAAAGAGCAGGTGTGATTCCTGATTATTGCTCAGTGACCTCTGCTGGAAAGCCATTTTAGTGTTATCAGAATGAGGCTTGGCGATGGCTACTCCTTTTGAACAGTCTACTAGTCTTCATTGTGCAGGTGTACACAAACAAGAGTGGTTACTTTGGTGAGGTGCTGCGAGGCAAATATTTCATGTGGATGCATGATTTAACATGAATTACTCCCTTAAAGAGGGGTGAGAAAAAAAGTCCTTTCATTTAATAATTAAATTGTAGATTTATCCCTTTACATGAATGTGGGTGGGACAATCAATCAATAGATTTTAAATTCGACTACATTAATCAATCTATTTTGAAAATGCTATTTCACAATTGATATAAATAAACATGTTCAACATTCAGCTGTGCTGATGTAACTCTTGTAGGCCTGTATTTTCCCTGGAAAAAAAACTTACATTTCTACATGGCAAGAATTGCAGGAATTTATAAATTCTGATTAATCTATTAAGCCCATATCCTGTTGGTGAAAATTAGTGAGGTATCCCTACAGAATAAATAATATTGTCAGACCAGCCCAATCATGTCTTATGCATAAGAGCATAAGAAATAGAAACTGGAGTAGGTCATTTGGCCCTTCAGAACTGCTCCGCCATTCAATAAGGTCCTGAAGATCTTTTGGAATTATAAGACCAACTTCACCTTGCTGCACCACCCCATTTCCCTTAGTACTCAAAAACTTATCGACCTCTGTCTTAAATATACTGTACTCAATGACTCAATGCTAGACTTAGCATCTGTATGTTAGAAAATGCCTAAGGTTCATGACACTTTGAGTGAAGAAATTTCTCCTCATTTCAGCCTTAAATTGCTGACCCCTTATTCTGAGACTGTGACCCCATATTCTAGCTGTCCCAGACAGGAGAACTATTTTCTCAGCATCTACCCTGTCAAACCACTTAAAAATTTTGTTTCAATTAGATCACTTCTCATTCTTCTAAACTCTTCGGTATGTACACATGGTCTACTCAATCTTTCCTCATAGGACAATCCCCTCACCTCTGGAATCAGTCTAGTGAATTGTTGTTGTATATCCCCACTAGGACAAATATGTCCTTACTTAGGTTAGGAAGCCAAAACACACTGCTCTAGGCATGGCCCTCTACAATTGTAGTAAGACTTATTTACTCTTATAAC
This sequence comes from Cetorhinus maximus, assembly GCF_964194155.1. Taxonomy (NCBI): domain Eukaryota; kingdom Metazoa; phylum Chordata; class Chondrichthyes; order Lamniformes; family Cetorhinidae; genus Cetorhinus; species Cetorhinus maximus. The sequence continues at coordinate 72,132,795 of NC_135894.1, forward strand.
TTCAGTCCTTTTGTAATAAAAGCTAACAGACCATTTGCTTTCCTAATTTCTTGCTGTTACCTGCATGTTAACTTTTTGTAGTTTGTACACAAGAACACCCAGCACCCTCTGAATGAAAATATTTGCCAGTCTTCCTCAATTCAAAAAAATGTTTTACTTTGGTATGAAAAAAAAGTGGATATCTTCACACTTTGCTACATTGTATTTCATCTGCCATGTCCTGTCCACTCTCAACCTGTCTACATTGTTCTGCAGCCCCTTTACGCCTTGTGTTAGATTGTAAATAGCCGAGGCCAATTACTGTTCCTTGAGGTACCCTGCCAACTAGAAAATGTTCTGTTCATTCCTACTGTTTTCTGTCCATTAACCAATCCTCAATCCATTATATAGTACCTCAATCCCATGAGTCCTAATTTTGTGTAATAACCTCTTGTGTTTTTGAAAATCCAAATGTACGGCATTCACTGATTTCCCTTTATCCGTACTATTAGTTACATTCTCAAAAAAATTCTAGAAAATTTGTGAAACACGACATCCCTTTTTATAAATTCATGTTGATTTTGCTTAATCATATCACGATTTTCTAAGTGCCTTTTGCCACATTCCTAACAATAGATGCTTTCGTTTAGTCTACCCACTCATGTTAGTGTAGCTGGTTTATTGTTTCTCGTTTTCTCTTTTCCTCCATTCTTAAATATAGTGGGATTATGTTTGCTACCTTCTAAACCATGGGACCTATTCTAGAATCTAAGGAATCCTGGAAGATCAAAACCAATGCATCCACTATCTCTGTAGCTACCTCTTAAATCTCTAGGGTGCAGGTTATCAGGTCCCAGGGGATTTGTCACCACTTAGTCTCATGAATTTCTCCAGTACTATTTCTTTACTTAAAGAAATCAATATAAGTTCCTTATTCTTGCTCTTTTGACGAAGAGCTCAACACGCATTGGAAAGGCAGTCACCAATTTTGACTGATGAACAAAATGGGCATGGAAAAGCAACAAACTGATCCGCAGGACCAAGATGTTTATCTATAAGGCCTGTATCCTCAGCACAGTGCTGTATGGCAGTGAAACCTGGACAATCTACACCTACCAAGAATCACAGAATCACACAGTGCCCTTCGGCCCATCGAGATAAAAGGCTCAATGATTTCCATCTCTGGTGTCTACGATATTTTTCCTTGGGATTACATGGAAAGACAAAGTCACCAATGAAACGCCCAAAGAACTGATTCAATGGTGCTGTCAAAAGACACATGAAAGCTCTTAACATCAGTTATGACAACTGTTGTTGATGACTGATGCAAATGGTGACACCAACTGTGAGCAAGGGTTTGCCATGACGACAACATGTGGTTTCAGACACTCCAAAGCAGACAGCCCTGCAAACAAGGCATCAGCAGAGATCATCCTGCACCACCAGCAAGGGACAACTTCTTTCGATGGCCACAAGTGCCACACTTGAAGTACAGTAGATTTTTTTTTCGCAAAAATATACTTTATTCATAAAATATCTGAAAGAACATTGCAAAACATTTCAAAATCGCCATCACAAAAAGTGCAATCGTATTCAAGTTTCCTACATAGATCATGTTGCACCCTGAGGTGCTTCAGTACAATCAAGGAACATTACAGGCATTTCAAAATAGTTTTAACAGACAGACAGTCAATGCAATGGTATTTAAGTTGTCTACATGAATCATGTTGCACTCAGGTGCTTCAATACAATTGTGATACATGTAATATTCACCTTATACATTCAATATTAGTTGTACAGCCCGCATGAAGTGCAGTAGATTTTTTTTTTGAAAAATATATTTTATTCGTACAATATCTGGAAGAACATTACAAAACATTTCTAAATCGCCATCACAAAAAGTGCAATCAGATTCAACTTTTACACATGGATCACAAGATGCTTCAATACAATCATTTCAATATGGTCATTACAGACAATCAGACAGTGCAATGGTATTGGAGTTATCAACATACATCATGTTGCACTCTGAGGTGCTTCAATACAATTATAATACAATTAGTATTCAATGCATACATTCATTTTGAGCCGTACAGCCCAAGGGGTCTATGCAATTCCCAGCCCCTATGCCAGAACTTTCCAACAAGCACCAAGATGTAGCTTGGCTGGTGTTGAGAAAGGGCCTCCCCGTCAGATCCTTCCAACATGCCAGGAGTCTCACCCCCTCTGCACGTTGCCCTCCAGGTGGCTGTGGTGGAGACGAGATCGTTGTTCACCTTTTTGTGGATTGTGCCTTTGCAAAGAAGGTCTGGAGAGAGATGCAGTTGTTTCTGTCAATGTTCATCCCGAGCAGTTCTGTGACACGGGACTCTGTGCTCTGCGGGCTGTTCCCAGGAGGACACACCGAGACTAACATCAACTGCAGCTGGAGGATCATCAACTCGGTGAAAGACACTCTTTGGTCTGCCCAAAACTTGTTGGTCTTCCAGTGCAAAGAGTTGTCCCCGACTGAGTGTTTCAGACTGGCACATTCCAAGGTCCAGGACTACATGCTGAGGGACGCACTAAAGCTTGGGGTAGCCACTGCAAAGGCGCAATGGGGAAAGGTCGCTGTCTAAGACATTTCTGCAAAATGAAGTGCAGTAGATGATATCACCTGACCTCACCAAAGTTCTGAAGCTGTATTCCCCTCATCTCTCACAGATGGAAGGATGCAAATTGCCAATCACCTCATTCTCGCTAGACCTTTGGTTCATAATTTTTCCGGAATATTTTCTGTCTTCTCCTGTGCAGACAGATACAAAGTATTTGTTTTATCCTTATTTTGTCCTTATTCCCATTATAATTTCATCTTTCTTTGAACCTAATGAGGCCATGTTTACTTTCACTAATTTCTTCTTATTTACATACCTATAGAAATATTTACAATCTTTTTGATATCTCTTGCTAGTCTACCGTCATTTTCATTATTCCCCTTTCATTATCAATTTGTTGGTACTCATTTGCTAAATTTGAATATCTTCCTAATCTTCAGACTTACTACTCTTCTTGACAACATTATAAGCCTCTTTCTTTGACCTAATATTATCTTTAATTCCCTTTGTTAACCATAGTTGGACCACTCTTTTTGTGGGGTTTTTGTGCTTTTAAAAGAAAGCACATTTGTTACAAATCGTGTATTAATTCTTTAAATGCTAGCCATTGTTTGTCTGCTTTCGTTCTTTTTAATGTAGTTTCACAACTTGTCCCTCAATGTAGTTTGCTTTGTTTAGCCTTAAGACCCTGAATTCGGAGTTAACGAAATCACTTTTAAAATCAGTATAAAATTGTATCATGTTATGGTCACTCTGCCCTAGAGACCCCTTTCCTACAAGGTTATGAATTAACCCTATCTCATTGCACAATACTAGATCCAAAATAGCCTGTTCCTTATTTGGTTCCATACTGAACTAGAAACTATCTTATATCTCTTCCATGGGCTCATCCTCCACACTATTAACTGAAAATTTGGCTTGCCCAATCTGTATAAAGATTAAAAGTTCCCCATGATTACATGTGCCTTTAATTCCTGATTTACACTCTGCTATACACTAGAACTATTAACAACTCCCCTCAATGGTTCATGTCCCTTCCTGTTTCTTAGTTCCACCTAAACTCATTCTACTTTTTAAGTTTCTGAGCTACGATTCCAGATATTAAGCTAGGATATACTGTTGGTAATGCACATACTGTTGAAACTAATGCACATAATGGAAAGTAACCTTTGAAAATAAAGGTGGTGCACTATATCTCAGTAACCATTGTAATGGAAAACCATTTATTGAGGCAGAATGATTGAACTGGAATTGCCTGAAAAAATTGCATCATTATCTAATGTGTGCACTTGACTTTAAAAAGTTACTGTACCATCACTATGGCGTGAGTGAAGACTCGTCCATCATTTTGCTCATGATTGAGAGAAGGCTGAGAGGGTGTCAATTGCTGTTTTTTGTAAATAATGTGCACATGGGCAATTTTCCAAATTGTCTGGTTAGTGTCATGTCATTATTGCACTGGAACAACTCATTATGAATTGAATCCATTATCAAAGATCAAATGACTTTCAGTTTAAAAAAAAGAACAATTGCTCCCTCTGTAGAAAAGAAGATAAAGTGAACTGCAGCAGATGATTTTGTAGCTTTTTTCATAATGAAACAGTTACAGCAAATGTTCTTCCTTAAATCTACAGGAATGATTTTAATCTGATTCTATGAAAAAGCACGTATGCATTACTTTAGCGCTCTTTTATAATCAAGTGAATTCTTCTTTAAATATTTTCCCCTCCACAAATCCTATTGGGCAGATCCACATTAAAGTGGGTAGTGCAAGACTCTTAACCAGGGAATCCACTACCCTCTAAGGTCCTCTCTTGGCATCAACTATGGATATAATTTCCACTTTATGTGCCACTATTAACCCACTAAACAATAGTATATACTTACACCAGTTGCTTAGTAAGAGCTGTGTGTAGGAGCTCATTCCCGGGTGGCTTAATGAATTCCTCCACCTGGCTTCCAGTGACTGACTAAGTCACACTTCCTGGTTGCAGCACCTTGGGAGCTGTGGCTTTATACCCCTTTCTGACCCTGGTCTCTCAGCATATGAGGTAATGTCTTAAATCGATATTAGATTATCAGTCATACCCTGGCTAGGCAAAGACAACCTGCATGTGGTCATTTCCTGCTCTCAGCAAGGGGTGTCTCCAGGTACTTGTCAGCAATGGGCATGATTTCTGTATTTTGGTAAGCAGGAAGAAAGCTGTTCACACACCCGAGAGGCCATCGTCTAGGTCAGTTTCTGTAATCAGGGTGTCTAATGGTTAGCCATTGCCCCAGTGGCATGACCTGACACGTTGTGGCGCGTATATCCTCATCCAGTCTTTTTTTTTAAGTTCCATATAAGCCCCAGAGTTAATGTTTCGGTCAAAATTTCTCCCTTCTTCCGATGGCCTCCGCACTCCATGCTCCTACCACCCAGTTTCTGAGCTCAGGACGTTGGTCCACCTCAACTGGTTACATTTTGGCACGAGTATAAAGATAATCATATTAAAAGAAACAAAGAGAGGCCTTACAGCATCACAGAAATACACACAATATCGAAATGTCTTACAGTAGGCAGGTAGATAACTTTCTTCAGGGTTGACATTTATAAGCTCAATGGGTAGTGAAAACAGCTTTGGATGGCTTGTTCTCTGAGAGCTTCCTCCTTCTCCGAAGGGTATAGCTAAGGTTAGAAGTTCACTGTATAGAGAAACCCTGTTATATTCAACCAAACCCCAACGTTATACACTAATAAGCAGCTCCATTACACTGCTTGCAGGTGGTTTATTTTGGTTCGAGAGTTCGTTCACTAAATTTATTCTTAACAAATCTGATCTGTTGTGGGAGTCTTGGACATTCACGATGGATTAATGCTGGTATTTGCAGCCTCCTGGGGCTGCTGTCACAGAAGGGCCACCTCACTGATTCTTTGCTTCTCTCTGGAATTTGGTGCTTGCTGCCTCCCCCTGCAGGAGAAGAAGGAGAGATGTGGGGAGGGGTAGGGGCGACGTTTGTGGAGGATGACTGAGCATGGGTGTGAGATTGCACAGGACGAGTGTGTCAGTGTTGGCTGCTCAGATGGGGATGTGAGGAGGTGCTTTGGGAGAGAGGTGTGGGTGGGCCTTCATGGTATGTTGGTCTGGTGTGTTGTGCAGGAGGGTGCTGGCATCTGGGGGCAAGATGCTCCTCACCTTCCCTGCTCTCCTGGGATCTGTGAGCCTCTTGGGGCAGTGTAAGGGTTTGAGGGACAGCACTCCTGCCGCTCACGTCCTTGATCACTTCTATCTGCACCTGCTTGATTTGAGGGGATGCACTCATGCTTCTGTCCTTTGGAAGCTTTGGTCCTTCTAATCTCGTGACAGGACCTCCAGGGAAGAACCAGTAAGACTGGGAGGGGGGGTGGTGTTGAGCAGACATTCCTGTTAGCTGAAGGCTCAGCAATCAATGCATAGTTCAGTCATTCTGGCCCTTGTTGGAGTCCCTTTGACTAGAGATCCTTCTTTTGACAGATGTGGCACATTGTTCCACCAGTCTTCTGTGGGTGGCCAGGAAACCTGCACCACGGCTCAGTTGGAGTCATGGCAAAACTTGCTTTAATTATAGGCAGTTTCTGACCTCCTATCAGACTGCTCCTGCTGCATGGGGGTCTGTAATGTTAAGATTCTGCCCAGCGTGCACTAACCCCTGTGACAGTCAACAGTCTTATACAATAGCTGGTTGTGATTAATTAAAGGTCAGTATTCTCAGCTCCAGGATATCACTGTAGGAGTTCCTCAGGGTAGTGTCCTCGGCCCAACCATCTTCAGCTTCTTCATCAATGACCTTCCGAAGGTCAGAAGTGGGATGTTCGCTGATTGCGCAATGTTCATCATTTGCAACGACTCAAGATACTGAAGCAGTCCATGTCCAAATGCAACAAGACCTGGATAATATCCAGGCTTGAGCTGACAAATGGCAAATAACATTCGAGCCACACAAGTGTCAAGCAATGCCCATCTCTGACAAGAGAGAACCTAATCATCGCCCCTTGACATTCAATGGCATTACCATCATTGAATCCCCCACTATCAGCATCCTGGGGGTTACCATTGACCAGAAACTGAACTGGTCAAGCCGTATAAATACTGTGGCTACAAGGGCAGGTCCACCATCTACAAGGCACAAGTCAGGAGTGTGATGGAGTACTCCCCACTTGCCTGGATGAGTGCCGCTCCCACAACACTCAAAAAAACTTGACACTGTTGAGGACAAAGCAGCCCACTTGATTAGCACCACATCCACAAACATTCACTCCCTCCACCACCGACGCACAGTAGCAGCAGTGTGTACCACCTACAAGATGCACTGCAGGAAATCACCAAGGCTCCTTAGACAGCACCTTCCAAACCCACGACTGCTGCCATCTAGAAGGATAAGGGCAGCAGATAATGGGAACACCGCTACCTGGAAGTTCCCCTCCAAGTCACACCATCCTGATTTGGGAAATATACCGCTGTTCCTTCACTGTTGCTGGGTCAAAATCCTGGAACTCCTTCCTAACAGCACTGTGGGCGTACCTATACCACATGTACTGCAGCGGTTCAAGAATGCACCTCACCACCACCTTCTCAAGGAAACTAGAGATGGGCAATAAATGCTGACCTAGCTAGCGACGCCCACATCCCGTGAATGGATTTTTTAAAAAGCTGTTGTAAGTACTGTCATTTTTGTATTCAGTCAACTCTTTTTTTCCAATCCTAATGTAGTCTGCATTTCTGTGGCTTTGTTTTAGTTGTAATCTCTCATATGACACCATGTCAAAACCTTATATCACAGGCGCTTCCACTGCTTTGTTATAATATCTACAAAGAAGCTAAGCAGGATCTGAGTTGCGTACGTTATGAAATCGTCATTTCTACTAGAACTTGTGTACCGTATTTGCTAGAATGATTCCAGAGATGAGGGATTACAGTTTTGTGGCATAGCCTAGAGAACCTGAGGTGGTTTTCCTTAGGTCACAGAAGGAGGAGTTTTGATTAAGTGTTTAAAAACATAAAGGGTTTAGATGCTGTTTGTGAAGTGAAACTTTTTCCAGTGGTTGATGGATCTAGACGGCACAGATTTAAGGTGATTGACAAAAGAACCAGAGGTGACATGAGGAAAAACATTTTTAAGCAATGAGTGAGTAAGAGTTCGAATGACCTGCCTGATAAGGTGATACATGAAGATTAAATAGTAACCTTCAAAAGGCAATGTGGATAAAAATTGAGAAGATTGCAAGGATATAGGAGAAGTGTGGGGTGAGTGGTACTAATTGGATTGCTTTTCAAAGCAACTGGTGCAAACTTGATGGACTGAATGGCTGTGCTATACTAAGTGATTGTGTTTATGTTGAAGTTGCTGGCTTTTGTGTGTAGTTCACAGTAGGATGTTAACTGCACCAGCCACATAAACACTTTGGTTAAAAGAGCAGGCCAGAGGCTGGGTATTCTGTGGCAAGTAACTCACCACCTGACTCCCCAAAATCGGTTCACCACCTACAAGGCACAAGTCAGGAGAGTGATGGTATGCTCTCCACTTGATGAGTACAGCTCCAATAACACTCAAGACGCATGATGCCATCCAGGACAAAGCAGCACTCTTGATCAGCACCCCATCCATCGCCTTAAACATGAGTGTACCACCGGTGCACTGTAGCTGCAGCTTGTACCATCTACAAGATCACTGTAGCAACAGTTACATGCTGACACTTAGCACCTCCAAACTCTCGAGGTATAACACTGAGAGCAAGGGCAATGGCCATGCCTGCCACCTTACAGTTCCTCTCCAAGTTATGCATTATCGTTCACTGTCACTGGGTCAATTCCCTGGAACACCCTCCATAACAGCACTGTGGGTGTACCTGTACCACACGACTGCTGCATTTCAAGAAGGCAGCTCACCACCACCCTCTAAAGGTCAATTAGGGATGGGCAATAAATGCTGGCCTTGCTAGTGATGGCCACATCCCATGATGTTACATTTGTTTCGTGCAGCCAGTATTGTTTCCTAGAGTAGTCTCAAAAATTTCATTAAAAACGCCATTTCCTATTTAAACTAAAAACATTCACGGTTACATGACATTAAGCTATGGAATGATTGGATGCAAGTTTGTGCCTGATTTCACAGTACTTAGCATGATTTTATGCAAGTTGTTGGGAAGAGTCACTGTACTTCCCAACAGAGATGCAGTGAAAATTGGGCCAGTTATGCAGGCCATTCCATGCATTTTAGCTACCTGCCAAAATGTAAATTATCCTTGTTTGAATCCTCCGGTCAAGTTTCCGCTCCTGCCAGAATACCAAAGTGGCTCTTTATCAAAGTCACAAATTACATCTAATATGACTGTGATTAAAGTAAACTATTCCTCTTGTCTTCTTGACCTTCCTGTAGCTATTGACATTGTTAATCACACTATTCTCCAAAGCCTCTCCACCATCATCCAGCAGAGTAGGACTGCACTTGGCTGTTTCCATTTGTATCTTAACTCCAATATTTATATATAAGGGAAGAATGAGTCTGAAGCTGGTCTTTTACCTCAAGCAGGTTTATTCCTCAGCCAGCTCAACAGAGTGATAGACTCTCAGTTCCTTTCCCGCTGGAGAGGTAAAGCGGTACCCATTTATGGATGAGCCAATGCCCATCACATATTTTAACAATGTAATTGCTGTACAATGTAATTGCCAGTCAACAAGATGATTGTTATTGGACCTTGACAATGTAATTACTGATACATTGACATTTATCTAGCTAATCGTAGCCAAGGAATCACCTGCAATGGTTTCTCTTCCTACCCCTACACCGTTGGCTCTGGTGTTCCCCAAGGATCTATCCTGGCCCTCTCCTATTTCTCATTTACGTGCTGCCCTTTGGCAACAGAATCTGTAAGCAATGTTAGTTTTCACTTGTATGCTGATGACATCCAGCCTTATCTGACCACAACCTCTCTTGACTCCCTCACTGTGCCTAAATTATCAGACTGTTTGTCCAACATCCAGTAGCTGATGAGCAGAAATGTTCCCCCTGTTAAACATTGGGAAGAACAAAGCTATTGTCTTCGGTCCCCAATACAAACTTTGTTCCCCAGTCACCAACTCCAATCTGCTCTCTGACAACTGTCTGAGGCTGAACTAGACTTTTCTAACCTTGGTGCCATTCTTCACCTTGACATGAACTTCTAACCACTCACCCACAACATCAATAAGCCTGCCTATTTCCATCTCTGTAACATCGCCTGACTGCATCCCTGCCTCAGCTCATTTTCTGCTGAAACCTTTGTGAATTTCATTGTTATCTCCAGATTTGACTATTTCACTGCACTTCTGGCCAGCTTAATGTATTTTATCCTCTGTAAACTTGAGGTCATCCAAAACTTTGCTGCCCATATATTTTCTCGTGACAAATCCATCACCACTGTGTTCACTGACCTACACTGGCTTCCAGTTAACAACAAATCAGTTTTAAAATTCACGTCCTCATTTTCATCTCCGCTTGACTCACTCCTCCCTATCTCTGTAATCTGCTGTGGCCCCGCAACTCTCCCAAGGTTTTTTTTTAATTCATTCAAGGGATGCGGGCTTGGCTGGCTAGGCCAGCATTTATTGCCCATCCTCAATTGCCCTTAAGATCAGTTCAACTGAGTAGAGGTCATGTGATTTGTTCAACCAGTGTGTGGCTAAATTCTAGGGTTCGTTTATTTGACTAGGAAGCCTCCCAGAGCGTGTTTCTGAACACCCACATAGCTGTTAGGGAGAGAGTTCCAGGATTGTCCCATCAACCAGATATCTGTACTTCTTTAATTCTGGCCTCTTGAGCAATACTGATTTTAATTGCACCTCACCACCTCTCTACCTCACTCTCCTCCTCTAACAAACGCCTTAAAACCTGCTTTATCTGGGCTAATATTTCTTATGTAGCGCGGTATCATATTTTACTTTGATGTCCCTGTGAAGCACTTTGGGATGTTTTATTATATTAACGATGCTGTATCAATACTTGTTGCTGTTGCTGCTTCCTCACCTGCGAAGTGATTTGGCAGGATACTTTTTTTTGTTAAGCACAAACAAAGGAAATAAAGATTCCAAGGTTTTGCATACAGGTTGCTATTTCAGGAAATCAATGGACAATTTGTTTTCGTGGCAATGATTTTGTTTGGATAATACCCTATAAGAACAAGGTCAGATTCATAAACTGCTGTGAAATATGCAAACAACAATTGAATAAACTAGTTCATTTTTTTTTGCCACAAAGCCTCCTTAACAATTATTTAAGTTTTCAGATTGCATGGGGAAAATATCAACTGCAGAATAATTATCAAAATTCAACATATTCTTGAAGGCAATGATTATCGTCAGTAGAACAATGACAATTCCTCAGTTAATTTCAGCTGATGCCAGTTGAAGTTGAGCAAGTGTGAGCAGGATTCCAGTCTGCAGTTTTCAGCATTTGAGGCGATACAAGAAGGCTAACTAGAATCACCCTTGATGTGAACTTGTGGTGTGGTGTCCCAAAGAAGAGAATTCATGTCTGCTATGGGGATCCATACTGTGACTTTATGCTGATTTAAGATATTCTGTATTCTGACAAATACTAGTACCTAAAGAATTGGACCCTGCAGGTACCCCTGTATTGGATTGTAGCAGATCCAGACACTATTCATTTATTTTTGTTTAGAAATTTGACCTATTTTTGTGGTATCATTCGTGTTCTATATGTTTAAATAATTGCAATTGATCTCATTTATTGCTAATGAGAAACGTTACAATTAATATTTTAATCATGTTCATGGCTCTGATTTTTGTTGGTTTGGTTCAGTTCATTGGAGATTGCCTTGCTCCTAATAGCTATCCATAAACTAACATAATTGCACAAAAGCTACAAAGATGGATAGAATTAAACTTGCTACCCAGTGCAAATTCTGCTGCTTTAACAGCAATGTGCAGTCTTAGGAGTGATGAAAGTGAGCAACTCATGTATGTCCATAGTCCTGTAACAATTATAGTTGCTGTCATTTTCAAATGTTTTTATCTGGAAGATGGTGCATGATCTGGGGGATTGAGAGGAGAGAGACTTAGAGGGGAGTGAAACTTAATTTTTGTCTGATTTTAATTTTAGCTACTGTTGCTTAAGATAATGACATAGTTCAGGTATACATGTTTTCCTGAAAGGCTTGTTTTGGGATATCATTTTGCTATTCCTCATTCGTGTTTTCTAACTATTTTTCATAATAAGTTGAAAAGGTAAAATAGGAATAGGTCTTTCATTAATTATTGTATTGAAGCAGCTCTCAGTGACAGGAAATGTGCGAGAGCAGCCCAATGAAGATTGCCCATTTTATTTTCCTTCCCTTCCTTCTGTAGGAAGATGTGTAATCCCTTGCTAACAGCTCTGCAATGGCACAGTCAAAATCAAGAATTCAGCATCTTTGCAATCAGACATGTTGACACTGCAGCATATTGTGTGACACTGATTGCCATTTGTTTACCAGTAGGTATGCATATTCCTCTCCATTAGTTGCTGACCAAAGACTGCAACCATATTAAATATTTCCTCAAACTTTATTATTGTGGTCGCCAAGAATAGATTGTCATTCTTTTCATTTAGGTTTACTTCTTATGGAGCTTTAGTTTAAACTAGCTAAATTTAGTATGTTGGCAGTAATTAAAACAAAAACTGTGTTAAAAGTTTTTAATGCCAAGTCAAGTGGGAAGTAAATTGCAGAGTTTATGGACTGTTTGATTACGTCACTGCAAAATGTTGTTTTCCCTTAACAGGGCTGTTTTCAATTATGGTAACTACTTGAAATCAGAAAAATATGTTACGTGAAGTTGTGTGATGGATTACTCCTCTGCGGTGAACCATTTTATTTATGAAAGATTTACTTTTGTAGATATCCACACCCATTCACAAATTCACAATCAAACTCAGAAAAAATAAGAGGGCTTAATGAGTTTAATGAAGATGAATACAAGATTCCATCATCATATCCTGTGCCCATAGCTGCACAAACTCATTCGCAAACTGTGAAGCCTCGTACATCAAGGTAAGTTTCCTTTTTAGGCTAGACTAGTTTTATTTTCATTACCTTATGAAGTAATTGTTGTTTCTACTTTTCTGTAGTACAAAAACTAGTAATATGTACTTTTAAAAAAAATCCTGTTGAATTACATCAGAAGTAATCAATTTAAATCTATACATGTGTAAGGCCACATTTAAACATTTTAGCATCATCTTATTTTCTTCAGTTTTCTCCCCTCCATTCTGATGCTGAGAATGATGAAGCTTTGCCGAGGTATGATTCCAAGGGCCATTGTTGCCTCACCCAAATGACCATTATTCATGTATGAACCTTGATAGCTGCAATCAGCTATTTGATCACAGAAAACATCATAACCAATTGTGATACTTCTTTTCTTCGACTGAACTTGTGCAGTGGTTTATTCCCTGTCATGCTTTAGTTTTTACCCATTAATTATCATGGTGGAAACTCTGATCGGATTATGTGGTTATAAACATTCTGTACCTGGAACACAAACTTGTTCTTTCAATAGTCTAATAGTTATCTTAATAGTCTAATAGTCACTGATGGATTTTCTCCTCACACTAGAAGGCTATTGGGTTCTTATCAGCATTAACCAAAGTGGGAAACACAACTGCGTAGCTACTCTGGGAGAGGAAATGTAACCTTCATCATAATTAATTTAAAGTACAAATCCTTAACCTGCCATGCAATTTATTTCGTATTTCTTTACCATTTTGCATTGTTCATTTTTGAATAATTCACAACCTTTGTTATCAAAATCCTTTCACGATAGACATTATGTAATAGTTGCTCACACTTCAAATTGGATAGAAGAAATTTGTGATTTGCAATTTTGAAAGGAAATATTTTTGTTAGAATAAGTTACAACTGTAGCAATGTGAAATGCATCAACACAATCTTCTCTGCTTTGGAACACAGAATTGCCTAGTTATTGTTGAGGCACCTGTAGTTTGGTTTTTAGCAGACATACAAACTTGTGCTGTCGCCTTTCTTTAAGACCTGGGCTGCTAGGTGATTTTTAACCAGAAATTCTTGCCCATCAATTTTGGTGAGGACGAGCAGGTTTACTTTAGGTCACAGCTGACTGCATGAGACTCTTGTGTTGACAGCAAGTGACATCAGCATCAACATATAACAAACAGCACACTTCATTTTTGATATTGAATGATCTACTTAAAATTAGCTTCACAATTTGTATTAACAAGTTTAAAAAGTTAAAATGATTTTCCTTATGCAGTCATATGCAGTATTGAAAGTTCTAAATAACAGTACCTAAATGTAGAACTTATGGGACTTTATTTAATAATGATTTCCTACTATGCAGAGGTTAAATCCAATTGACTAAATGAACCTAACCTAATCTGACTTCTGCTTTATCAAATTTTCTTGCCCTGTATCTGTGGTACTACAATCTGAATTTTTTTTCAAGCCCCAATCAAAGATGCAATTAAAACAGTGGGTGGAAAATCACCATTCCATGTCCTTAAACTTGTAATGTAGAGCAAAAGGTAGATCTAGTTCTAGAAAGAATTCACTTGGATTACCCAGTGTATATGCCCAACTGGAGATAACAAAAAAATACATTCTAAAATGAATACTCAAAAGGCTTAAATAAAACTTATTGTTGGGCTGATTTTGGGAACTTCTTTACATTTAAAAGATTGTCAGGATTTTAATTTTAATCATATTTGCAGAATGTTGTCTGATCCTTGCCTGAATGAGTGATGGGAAATGCATGTTTTATTTTGAAAGTCACCCATTTAGCTTTCATTAAATGAGTTTCTGACAGGAGATTAATACAGAAGCAGGAATTTTTTTTTTATTCATTCACGGGATGTGGGTTTCACTAGTTGGGCCAGCATTTATTGCTCATCTCTAGTTGCCCTTGAGAAGGTGGTGGTGAGCTGCCTTCTTGAGCCGCTGCAGTCCATATGGTGTAGGTACACCCACAGTGCTGTTAGGGAGGGAGTTCCAGGATTTTGATCCAGTTACAGCGAAGGAACGGTGATATATTTCCAAGTCATGATGGTGAGTGACTTGGATGGAACTTCCAGGTAGTGGTGTTCCCAAATGCTACCTGGAGTTGACCTATAGGTGGAAGTAATTGGATATGAATGCATGCAAAAGTACAAAGGGAAATTATTGTATTTAGAACTTTCAATTTTGAGTGTTTAACAGTTGAGGACTTATTTGTGTGTCTTGGACCTTATCTGTTTTAAGGGTTGAAGTGAGAATGTTCAGCAATTGACATAAAGAGCTTAGCAACATCAAGAATAAGTTTTTAGTTGATAAGCAGGAAATTAGGAAATATTTTTAGGTAAACCCATAAAACTGGAATGATTTTAGATTTGTAATAGGTGCATAGTATAAGATCAATATAATTCCTCTTTTCAACTTTACCCTTGCCTTTTAATGTTCTTTTGCGTCAAGGGCTGCTTAGCTCTGAATAATGCTGAGTGGGTGGGTTGTAAAATAATTTATGGGCTCTGAACAATGTTTTTCTATGGAATGAATAGAAAGCACAATTCAGGCTAAAACTTCTTGGGTGGGGTTGCTAAATTGAGCTTGTTTTATATGGGAAGCTGTTTTTCCAGTCAGTAAACAAAATTGTACACCTTGGTGTTCAGGCTTTGGCACTAGTCATCTTGTTGTCACAGCAACCCTTATATATATGAACATACATACAAATTAGGAGCAGGAGTAGGCCCCTCAACCCTTCGAGCCTGCTCCGTCATTCAATGAGATCCTGGCTGATCTGATTGTGACCTGTACTCCACATTTCCACCTACCCCCGGTATCCTTTCACCCCCTTGTTTATTACAAATCTACCTCTGCCTTAAAAATATGCAAAGACTTTGCTTCCACTGCCTTTTGAGGAAGAGAGTACCAAAGATTCACAACCCTCTGAGAGAAAAAGAATTCTCATCTCTGTCCTAAATGTGCAACTACTTATTTTTAAACAGTGGCCCCTAGTACTAGATTTTCCCACAAGAGGAAACATCCTCTCCACATTGATCCTGTTAAGGCCCCTCAGGATCTTATATGTTTCAATCAAGTCACCTCTTACTCTTATAAACTCCAGCGAATACAAGTCTAGCCTGTCCAACCTTTCCTCATAAGACCAACCCAATTCAGGTATTAGTTTAGTAAACCTTCTCTGAACTGCTTGTTAAGCATTTACCTCCCTCCTTAAATAAGGAGACCAATATTGTACTCAGTACTCCAGATGTGGTCTCACTAATGCCCTATATAACTGAAGCATAACCTCTCTACTTTTGTTCCGGTGGGATGGGCTTCACTTGAACTGTGCTGGCACCAGTTTCCTGACGAATGGAATAACTAGGGCTTTAGAGAGGGCTTTAAACTAAATGGGGGTGGAGGGTTCTGGAGAAGGGATAAGTAGCCTTACAAAGCAAAAGGATATGGCAGCATTGCAGGGCAGCTATTTAGGTAATGATACCCAGAGTATGACAGCAAGGGACAGAGTGTACAAATATAAAAAAACAGCAGCAAATAGGGTTAAAGGGGGAAAAAGTGGTAAAAAGGCAAAATTAATGGCTCTTAACTTAAATGCATGTAGTATTCAGAACAAAATAAACGAATTAACGGCACAAATAGAGTTTAATGGGTATGATCTTATAGCCATTACGGAGACATGGTTACAAAGAGATCAAAGCTGGGAACTAAATATTCAGCGGTATGTGACTTCGAAAGGACAGACAGGAAGGAAAGGATAGTAGGGTAGCTTTGTTAGTACGAGATTGAATAAGTATGACAGCAAGAAATGATCTTGGATCAGAAGATGAGGAATCCATATGGGTGGAGGTAAGAAATAACAAGGTGAAGAAGACACTGGTGGAAGTAATCTATAGGCCCCCTAACAGTAGCTATGCTGTAGGACAGAGAATAAATCAGGAGATAATGAGGGCATGTAAAAAAGGCAGTATATTAATCATGGGTGACGTTAATCTTCATGTAGATTAGGAAAATCAAATTGACAGAGGTAACCATGAGCAAGAATTCATAGAGTGTATTCAGGACAGTTTTCTAGAACAATATGTTGTGGATCCAACCAGGGTTCAGGCTATTTTGGATCTGGTAATGTGTAATGAGGCAGGTTTAATAAATTATTTCACAGTAAAAGATCCCCTAGGAAACAGTGACTATGGCATGGTGAAATTTAGCATTCAATTTGAGAGTGAGAAACTTAGCTCGGAAACAACTGTGCTAAACTTAAATAAGGGCAATTACAAAGGAATGAGGGCAGAGTTGGCTGGAGTGGACTGGGAAAGGAGTTTAGCAGAAAAGACAGTTAATGAACAATTGCAGATGTTTAAGAAAATGGTTCATGACTCACAACAAAGATATATCCCAGTGAGGAAGATGGATTGTAGGAAGGGGATAAACCAACCATGGTTAACCAAGGAAGTTAAGGGTAGTGTCAAAATGAAAGAAAAAACATACAATGTGACAAAGATTAGTGGTAAGCCAGAGGATTGGGAAAGTTTTAAAAACCAACAGAAGATGAACAAAAAAATAATAAAGAGGGGGAAAATAAACTTTGAGGGTAAACTAGCAAGTAATATAAAAAACGACAGTAAGAGCTTCTTTAAATACATAAAAAGGAAAAGAGAGACCAAAGTGAATATAGGCTGTTTACTGAATGAGGCTGGGAAAATAATAATGGGGAACCAGGAAATGGCAGAGGAGTTGAATAAATACTTTGCTTCAGTCTTCACAGTAGAAGGCACTAGAGAAAAAGTACTAGGGAAATTAATGGGGCTAAAGGCTGATAAGTCCCCTGGACCTGATGGGTTGCACCCAAGGATATTAAAGGAAATAGCTGCAGAGATAGTGGATGCATTGGTAGTAATCTTCCAAGAGTCCCTAGATTCTGGAAAAGCCTCAGAGGATTGGAAAACTGCCAATGTAACACCCTTATTCAAAAAGGGAGGGAGACAAAAAACAGGTAACTATAGGCCAGTTAGCTTAACATCTGTCGTTGGGAAAATGTTAGAGTCTATTATAAGGGGTGTAATAGCAGAGCATTTAGAAATGCATAATATAATCAAGCAGAGTCAGCATGGCTTCATGAAGGGGAAATCCTGCCTGACAAATTTATTAGAATTCTTTGGGGAGGCAATAAACAGGATAGATAAAGAGGATCCAGTAGATGTAATATATTTGGATTTCCAAAAGGCATTCGATAAGATACCACACATAAGGCTACTTAATAAGGTAAGAGCCCATGGTGTTGGGGGTAGTATATTGGCATGGATAGAGGACTGGCTAACTAATAGAAGACAAAGAGTTGGGGGGGCATTTTCAGGATGGCAACCTGGAACTAGTGGAGTGCCACAGGGATCAGTGCTGGGGCCGCAATTATTTACAATATATATTAATGACTTGAATGAGGGAAATTAATGTACCATCACTAAATTTGCGGATGACACAAAAATAGGTGGGAAGGCAAGTGGCGAGGATGACACAAAGAGTCTACAGAAGGATATAGACAGGTAAAGTGAGTGGGCAAAAACGTGACAGATGGAATATAATGTGGGAAAATGTGAGGTTATGTACTTTGACAGGAAGAATAAAGGAGCTGAATGTTACGCAAGTGGAGAAAGACTGAAGAAATCTGCAGCACAGAGGGATTTGGGGACCCTCGTGCATGAATCCCAAAAAGCTAGCATACAAGTTCAGCAGGTAATGGGTAAAGAAAATGGAATGTTGGCCTTTATTTCAAAGGGAATGGAGTATGAAAATAGGGACATCTTGCTAAAACTATACAAGGCACTAGTTAGACCACACCTAGAATACTGTGAACAGTTTTGGTCTCTTTATCTAAGGAAAGATATACTGGCATTGGAGGCAGTGCAGAAAAGGTTCATTAGGTTGATCCCAGGTATGGAGGGATTTTCTTATGAGGAGAGGTTGAGTAGGCTGGGCCTGTACTCATTGGAGTTTAGAAGAATGAGAGGTGACCTTATTGAAACATAAGATTCTTAGGGGCTTGACAGGGTAGATGCTGAGAGGCTGTTTCCCCTTGTGGGTGACTGTAGGACCAGAGGGCATAATCTCAGAGTGAGGGATCACCCATTTAAGACAGAGATGAGGAGGAATTTCTTCTCTGAGGATTGTTAATCAGTGGAATTCTTTATCACAGAGGGCTGTAGAGTCTGGATTGTTAAGTATATTCAAGGGTGAGATAGACAGATTTTCAATCAGTAAGGGAATCGAGAGTTATGGGGAGAAGGCAGGAAAGTGGAGTTGAGGATTATCAGATCAGCCATGATCTCATTGAATGGCGGAGCAGACTCGATGGTCCGAATGGACTACTTCTGCTCCTACGTCTTATGTATTCAATTCCCCTCACAATAAAGGATAACATTCCATTAGCTTTCCTAATTACCTGCTGTACCTGCATGCTAGCCTTTGCACTAGGACCACTAGATCTCTCTGCATCTTAGAGGTCTACAATCTCTCACCATTTAGAAATATGCTTTTTTATTTTTCCTGCCAAAATGGACAATTTCACGCTTTCCCACATTATACTACATTTGCCAGTTCTTTGCCCACTCACTTAACCTATCTATATCACTTTGAGTTTTTTTAATTCATTTATGGGATGTGGGTGTTGCTAGCTGGGCCAGCATTTATTGCCCATCTCTAATTGCCTTTGAGAAGGTGGTGGTGAGTTGCCTTCTTGAACTGCTGCAGTCCCTGTGGTGTAGATACACCTACAGTGCTCTTAGGGAGTGAGTTCCAGGATTTTGACCCAGCGACAGTGAAGGAACAGCAATATATTTCCAAGTCAGGGTGGTGAGTGACTTGGAGGGAACTTTCAGGTGGTGGTGTTCCCATCTGTCTGCTGCCCTTCTCCTTCTAGATGGTAGTGGTTGTGGGTTTGGAAGGTGCTGCCTAAGGAGCCTTGGTGAGTTTCTGCAGTGCATTTTATAGATGGTACACACTGCTGCCACTGTTCGTTGGTGGCGGAGGAAGTAAATGTTTGTGGAAGGGGTGTCAATCAAATGGGCTGCTTTGTCCTGGATGGTGTCAAGCTTCTTGAGTGTTGCTGGAGCTGTACTCATCCAGGCAAGTGGAGAGTATTCCATCACAACCCTGACTTGTGTCTTGTAGATGGTAGACAGAATTTGGAGAGTTAGGAAGTGAGTTATTTGCCAGAGGATTCCTAGTCTCTTGACCTGCTCTTGTAGCCACAGTATTTATATGGCTAGTCCAGTTCAGTTCCTGGTCAGTGGTAACCCCCAACCTACTTTCCTACTTACCTTTTGAATCATCAGCAAATTTACCTTTGGTCCCTTCATCCAAGTCATTTATATAAATTGTAAAAAGTTGAGGTCTTAGTACTGATCCCTGTGGCACACCACTCATTATCATCCTGCCAACCAGGATGTCTTTAATAATAGCCTTTAACATTTTCCCCATAACAGATGTCAAGTTAACTGGCCTGTATTTTCCTTCTCTCTGCCTATCTCCCTTTTTGAATAAAGGAGTTACATTCACTATCTTCCAATCTAATGGAACCTTCCCCAAATATAGGAATTTTTGGAAAATTTCACTATTTCACTAGCCACTTCTTTTAAGACCCTAGGATGAAGTTGATCAGGATGCAGGCACTTGTCAGCCCACAGCTCCAGCAATTTTCACAATACCTCTTCCCTGGCAATTGTAATTTTCCTGAGTTCCTCTCCCGCCTCCCCCCCCCCCCCCTCCATTTCCTGATTTACAGCAATTTCTGGGAAGTTACTTGTATCCCCTGTAATGAAGACCAATGCAAAATACCAGTTCATCCGCTATCTCCTTATTTTCCAGTATTAATTCCCCAGACACTTTCTAAAGGACCAACACTCACTTTGTTAACTCTCTTTTTTAAATATCTACAGAAACCCTTACTATCTGTCTTTATATTTGTAGCCAGCTTTCTCTTGTACCCTAATTTTTCCTTCTTTATCAATCTTTTGGTTATTCTTTACTTTTTTTATATCCTGTCCAGTCTTCTGACCTACCACCCATTTTTGTGCAATTATATGATTTTTCTTTAGGTTTGATACTATCTCTAAACTTTTTTAGTTAACCATAGATGATGGGTCCTCCACTTGGAATTTTTCTTTCTCGTTGGAATGTATCTATTTTCTGTATTCTAAAATATCCCCTTAAAAGTCTGCCACTGCATCTCTATTGACCTAACCCTTAACCTAAATTGCCAGTTCACCTTAGCTAGCTCTGCTTTCATGCCATTAATTGCCCTCATCCAAGTTTAAAATACTAGTCTTAGACCCACTCCTCTGAAAGAAAAATTCAGTCATATTATGATCACTGCTACTTAGGGACACCTTCACTATGAGGTCATTAACTAATCCTATCTTATTGCACAGTACCAGGTTTGGTATAGCCTGCTCTCTGGTTGGTGCCAGAATGTGGTGTTCTAAGAAACTATCCCAAAAACATTCTATGAATTCCTCATCTAGGCTACCTTTGCCCAACTGATTTTCCCAGTCTATATGTAGATTGAAATCCCCCATGATTATTGCTATATCTTTCTGACAAGCTCCCATTATTTCTTCCTTTATACCCTGTCTTACTGTATGGTTACTGTTAGTGGGCCTGTATTCCACTCCCTCAAGTGACTTCTTTCCTTTATCATTTCTGATCCCAACCCAAGCATTTCTCCATCCTGGTTTCCTGAACATAGGTCATTCCTCTCTAATGTGCTCATACCATTATTAATTCACAGAGCCACCCTCCACCTTTTCCTAGCTTCCTGTCCTTCCCAAATGTCATGTACCCTTCAATATTCATGTTCCAATCTGTGTCATCCTACAGCCATGTCTCTGTAATAGCTATCAGATTGTACTTATTTATTTCTATTTGTGTTCTCAGGTCATCTGTTTTGTTTTGAATGCTACATGTATTCAGATACAGAGCCTTTAGTTTTGTCCTTTTATTTTTGTAACCTCTAGCCTTATCTGCTGATTTATTCTTAGATTTGTACTCCCTCCCTGTTCCTTCCTGTCACGTTCTGTTTATTAATACCTTTCTCTCTTGTCTTTTCTCTACTATTTGGTTTAATACCCTTTCTGCTTCCCTCGTTATGTGGCTCGCTAGAACACAGGCCTCAGCATGGTTCAGATGTAGACCGTCCCGATGGTACAGGCCCCACTTTCCTCAGTACTGGTGCCAGTGCCCCACAAACTGGAACCCGCTTCTCCCACACCAGTCTTTGAGCCACGTATTTATCTCTCTAATTTTATGTACCCTATGCTAATTTGCACATGGCTCAGCTAATAATCCAGAGATTAATCTCTTTGTCTATCTGTTGAGCCTCTTTGCTGCTCGACTTCTCTAACCAGCCTCAGCTTTTCTATATAATGAAACCTGTGTTTCAATTTCTGCTTTGAACAAGGATTGAGGGATTTAATACAATTAAAAATAATTATATAGAATGCAAGTAATTTTCAGAATAAAAAAATCTTTATAAAGCTAAGCAATAATTGAAATGAATTTTGGCTTTTCTTTATAATAATTTGCACAATAAATTTATTTTGACAAAGGTTAAGTGTTTAGCTTTTACAGCCTTCCAACGTTTTTGAAGTATTTCCAGCCTTTCACCCCTTTTGCACCAGCCCTGATGGCAAAATACATATAGATTAAAATTTTCCTTTTGACTTAATTCCTCCCTCTTGAAATACAATTGTAACTATTAAAATAGACTTATTTTCATAAACAATGAAGATTAATTATCCGTATAAGGCTTAGGAAGCTTACCTAGTCAGTAGGTGAATCATACAGTCAAGGCAGACTTCAGCTTCAATCCCCAGTCGTGCTGAGTTAGGTGATTTGAGTTAAGTGACTTAGACCAAGCTCCAGAGAGGATGCCACAATTGGTTTTGTCACCCCTTGTCTAAAAAGTGAAAAATCAGCTTTGAATCCTGATGGCTATCTATAAATCCAAGTTGAAAGGAACAGTGAATGTATGGATATAGAGCGAGCACAGGATTGGCTTCAGCTGTGATGCTTCCAGAGTGAAATAATTCCCAGTGCTCACTGTCTAGATTCACTCGTGAATCATGGCCAATTTGGCGAAATGCTCTGGGAACATGGGTTCAAATGTGTTTCCAACAGCTCTGGAACTATATCCAAACAAGGAAAGAATAGAGTGATACTGGATGGAAAACCAAATTTATAAAGAATTGAACAACTTGACAAAAATGCAAATTCTATTTCAGTGACATCAACAAATTGAAGAGAGGTGTAAATAAGATTTAGGCGAAAAGTCCCTTGGAACTGCTGTGAAAAGTTAAAGCACAGTTCAATCCAAATGTTCATTTTACTTTACAATCAGTAGCTAGAGGACGTCATCTCTCAACAGATTCAAACCTTGGTCAGAGTTGAGGGATAGTATATTAATCCACTACACTAGTTCCTGTAGATTTTGCATTTCAAAAGGGAATTAAACTCCTCTATCTTCCCTGTGCTTGCTGACATTTATTTATTTATTCTTTCATGGGATCTGGATGTCGCTGGCAAAGCCAGCATTTGTTGCCCATCCCTAATTGCCTTTGAACTGAGTGACTTGCACTCAGAGGACATTGTAGAGGGCAGTTAGGAGCTACATGTAGGCCAGACCAGGCAAGGATGGCAGATTTCCTTCCCTAAAGGACATTAGTGAACCAGATGGGTTTTTATGACAATCGATAATAGTTTCATGGTCACCAGTACTGAGACTAACTTTCAATTCCAGATTACTGAATTCAAATTCTACCAGCTGCCTTGGTGGGATTTGAACCCATTAGATTAGGCCTCTGGGTTACTAAACAAAAACAGAATCACCTGGAAAAACTCAGCAGGTCCGGCAGCATCGGTGGAGAAGAAATCAGCCAACGCCTCGAGTCCTCACGACCCTTCGGCAGAACTGGGTTACTAGTTCAGTGATGTTACCACTACACCACCATCTCCCCTTATTGGTTTCTGATCCCCAATGTCTAAAATTTAAAATCATCATTCTTGTGTTTAAATTGAATTATTGCCTCACTCTCCTTATTTCTGTAACTTCCTCCAGTTTTATTTTTCATCTTCTTTAATTTTTCAGAGTATTTGAAAATGGACAGTGTGCTAATGGAACACCCAATAACACATCAGAAGCAAAGAAACCTAAAGCATTGGAAATAGGTAAAATATATTTGATTTTAACTTTTTAATATTAAAATTATTTAAACAAATAAATTCAAATAAGCAAAAATATTAGCAATAATAAAATAACAAAATCTGTTCAAACACAGTGAGTACAGCTTGCCTTTTTATTATTTCCTGAAGATATGATCCATGTATTTGGTGCTATAGAGTGAAACATGTTCTGCTTAAAAAGGAAATATTACCATATTTTCTTAATTATTGCCCTTAATGTTGATACTTGTTCCGATATAAAATATGAACATTTATCATCACAAGATCGAATTAATAATGATTAACAAACCTCCTCCAGCCCTACAACCATTGATAGCTAATGCTTTCAGCTGCCTAAGCTCAGGAAATACCACCACCCTCCATCCTCTCCACCTTTTCCTTTAAGATGCTCCTTAAGACCTACCTCTTTGATCAAGCATTTGGTCACCTATCTTAATATGTAAAATTACATTCAATTTTGCAACATTAAAGGTGCAAGTTGTTGTATTATTTATTGAATAGTTTATTTGTTACTTGGGGTCAATGGGCAATGCAACAGACACTTTTGCCTGCTGACCTTTCAACGCTTTGTTGTTGCCTGCTTAAGCACACTCTAAATTAAACGGAAAGGTTTCTCATTTTAATTACCTGATCCAAGGATTTGCTCCTTTCTGATCCAAACACACTCTGGTTATGACCTTTTGGTTCCTCCACCAGGTATGTATCTTAGATTAAGGTTATAGATAAGGGCTCAATATTGTTACACTGATCGTGATAAAATACTTACTTTCAGAATCCATGACCAGGGCAAAAAATGTTGATTGGCGATTATAGTGGTATATTTAAAAAAAATTGCAACCTATATTTCTTTCTCTTTACAAACTGTTGCCCTTTGGCTCACTTTCTCAATAACTTGCACATTAGGGAAAGCTGTTCTCTGTCCATCTCAAAACCTTGTACCTGTTAAATGAGTACTGTTATATAAGGTACTGTTTTCAAAAAAATGTATGTTTCTCTAAAAAGGCAAATGTGATGTGACAGTGTGACACTAAGCTATTCAGATTGTGTTCTGTCTCCTGGCTGTGCAGTGTTAATGATTTCAGCCAGAACAGAAGTTGGGATGCTACAATTGACCCCGCTAACTTTGGGCTAGATTGTAAGAAAATCAACCAGGGCTCTCACTCTTTCCTGTACAAAAAGTGCATTGGGTTGGATGTCTGAAGATGTAGTTAGGTTTAACAATGGTATCTTCTACGGCTGAATAGTCTGCTTGCACTCCCTTTGTAGGCTCCTGCATAAGGAAAGGTCACTCAGGAGCTGCCAGCACCTATGGAATTATTGTCCAATAAAATGCTGAACCTTTAGGAAATGAGGGAAGAAAATTAATATAAAATGGCATTTTGCACTGAATGTTATGGTAAATGAAGTAAATATATTTCTGGTATTTTCAGATGATATTTTTGAGATGCCGATTGTTGCAGCTCCCTTACCACCAGCTCGACTTCCAGCAAGAGACAGCCAAAAACCCAGTTGCTCCTCTCTGAACAGAACACCCTCTGATTATGACCTTCTAGTTCCTCCTCCAGGTACATAGATAAGGATTTAATATCATTACTTTGATTATGGCTACATAAATACTTATTTTCAGAATATATGAGAGGCAGTAAAATCAGATTATTGGCAATTTTAATGGTATTGAATTAATCATTCCATTTATTAAATGTCACAGAAGCTACTTCCCATTATCACAGAATCTCACAGTGCAGAAGAGACCCTTCGGCCCATTGAGTCTGCACCGACACGTGAGAAACACCTGACCTACCTACCTACCTAATCCCATTTACCAGCACTTGGCCCATAGCCTTGAATGTTATGACGTGCCAAGTGCTCATCCAGGTGGTACTTAAAGGATGTGAGGCAACCCACTACCCTCCCAGGCAGCGCATTCCAGACTGTCACCACCCTCTGGGTAAAAAAGGTTTTCCTCACATTCCCCCCCCTAAACCTCCCGCCCCTCACTTTGAACTTGTGCCCCTTCGTGACTGACCCTTCAACTAAGGGGAACAGCTGCTCCCTATCCACCCTGTCCATGCCCCTCATAATCTTGTATAACTCGATCAGGTCGCCCCTCAGTCTTCTCTGCTCCAACGAAATCAACCCAAGTCTATCCAACCTCTCTTCATAACTTAAATGTTTCGTCCCAGGCTCCTGGTGAATCTCCCCTGCACCCCCTCCAGTGCAATAACATCCTTCCTATAATGTGGCGACCAGAACTGCACACAGTACTCCAGCTGTGGCCTCACCAAGGTTCTATACAACTCCAACATGATCTCCCTACTTTTGTAATCTATGCCTTGATTGATAAAGGCAAGTGTCCCATATGCCCTTTTCACCACCCCACTAACATGCCCCTCTGCCTTCAGAGATCTATGGATACACACGCCAAGGTCCCTTTGTTCCTCAGAACTTCCTAGTGTCATGCCGTTCATTGAATACTTCCTTGTCATATTGAAACTCTTTCCCTGAGACTTATTTGGCTTAGTCTCTAACCAACACACTTTCTTTTCTAGCTGAGGGGCTGGAAAGAATTTTTTAATAGAATATTCCTGAAATGTTCAGACCTCAGAGTGAAGGTGGAGCATCTGTAGGAACAGGTTTGAATGTCTATTTCCTGGTCAGATCACCTGAGGCTCAAAGCGTCCATGTCTTCCTCCCCACAAAGGAAAGTTCTAGATTCTTGAGTTCTCTTATCACTAGCCATGCATAGGTATCAGGTGAGGCACTACCACTTAAGTTGAAGATTGGTAAAGCTCATAGTCCTGACTGCAGATGAATGTTTTGTTGACTTACCATAATAGATACTGGTAATTGTTGCTCACGACCAAGAGTCTTGCTGAAAGAGTTTGCAACAGCCTGTGGGAAAAAAATACAAGGTTTTAAATTTTTTTTAAAAGAAGTTAGTGGTCTAGTAAAGATCTCATGTAGGTTCCTAGATCAGACAAAAGCGTTGATATAATGGCGAATAGAAAACAAATTACTAAGCTAGCACAGTAAGCTGTACTGGAGTGCAGTACATTTAAAACAGTTGTAAAGCTATGTTTTTGGACAGAATGAACAATTAAATTTTAGAAATAATTGATGCAATATTGAGAGTAGTATTTTTAAATATGATTTTCTCACCAGTTTTTCCCTTAAGTTTCTCTCTTCAGCACCCCTCCTTGGCACTTTGCTGGACACAGATTCATGAAAAATGTTCTTAAGTGACCATTCTTCCAAGTGTGAGCCTTGACAACAATTGTTAGCATGAATTTCCATGGTGGAGTGCATCACTGATCACTCCAGTCCTGTCCACAGATGTCTGGTTCCAGTAGCTGTGTGTGGCTGGCAGTAGTGTTTTCCTATCTCAAGTACTAATGGACATCGTAGTTCCTCTATTTGCATCTAGCTTGATATCAGCTAATTCAACACAGATTAGGGAACAAACTTGAGACCTATTCTGATCTTTTTGGTTCAACTATTCATTCACCAATTGGCTGGACTACTAAGTTCAGTAAGATAGGAAAAAAAAACCTGAGCATTATGAGCAGAAACCAGAACATCTGCTACATGCTTCCTCCCAGTTTTCTGTCGTGAAGGCCTTTCTGGAATTATGTTCTACAGGAATTTGCAATCTTCTAGCATTTTGTACATGCTGCCATTTTAATGCATGAGACTACAAGTAAGGACTGACTAGCCATGTCACACGCACCCTTTACAGCTGATGATGAGTGAAGGGGCTGGAGGAGGGAGAACCTTGCTGTTTTGGTTCTTCCTTCTTCCCCCACCCACTCTTGTGCCACTAAAGCCAATTGTAGCACTCCTTTTGCTGCCCTGCCTGAGACCTGCTAACAATACAAAGACCAGAGATCAGACTGGGGACTTTCCTACTTTGAGTCAGTATCTTACCAAGTTACCCATTGAACCATTTGTGGAGTCCCAGACATAATAATCATGATTATGTTGAACATTGTCTTTACGTTTTATTTAGTCTGTACTGCTGATTTAGTACTTTTGTTTGAATGAAGACTGCTGATAATGCTGCAGGATACAAGGTTGCCTGGCTTGCTGTGGCTGACGGTCATCTGAAGCTAAATTAACAGTTGAATGATCATTAGCACAAGGATTTCCATCATTTCAGGCTCAGTGTATTTTCCTAGCTAGTGCCTGGAATAATATGATCAGTACATGCTGATTAAACAAATATATTTTAAGGGCAAATCAACAAAAGCAGTGGAGGAAGAAAAAGGTCATTATTCCTTTCAACAATTTAAGGTTCAGAAGATGCCCTGATTGGTCATTCTTTAATAGCCTTTTAAGTGGTTATAGATTCCCTTAAATGTTTTGCAATGTTTCAGCATCTTTGAGGAATGCATCTTTATAATGCGATAGATGGGCTTTGAAGGGAGTGCAGCATAGATTTACTAGAGTGATACTTGGACCCCAAAGATTAACGTGCAAGGAAAAATTACACAAACTAAGTTTGTATTCCCTGGAATTTACAAGATGAAGGGTAATTTTATTGATGCTTTCAAGATATTAAAGGGAACTGATAAGGTAGGTGGAAAAAAATTTTCCACAGGTTGGTGAGACTAGAGTTAAGGAACATGTCCTAAAAATTAGAGCTAAGCCTTTCAGCAGTGAAGTTAGGAAGCAGTTCTGCATGATAAGTGCAACAAGTGTTTGGAACTTTTTCTGCAAATGCCAGTTGATGCTCAGTCAGTTGTTAATTTTAAATCTGCGATTGATAGATTTTTGTCAGCCAAAGGTATTAAGGGATATAGGGCAAAGGTGGGTGTATGGAGTTAGGGCACAGATCTGCCATAATCTTATTTAATTGATGGAACAAGCTACAGGAACCAAAGGGCCTACTCCTGTTCCTAGGTATGAAAAACCTTCGAGTGAGACATTGAAGGGGAAATTTGTCTCATGCCAGAAATCTGCGGCAAGTGGGTGGTGCACCTGCAACATTCACCCAAACATGAAGACTTAAGGCTTGCTGGAAATTGGGCCTCAGTCCTCTTCTGCACAATATTGTTGTTGGCTCCTTGGGTGAATGTTGCAGATGCACTGCCCACTTACCGCAGATTTCTGGCATGAGACAAATTTCCCCTTCAGTGTCTCACTCGAAGGTTTTTCATACCTAGGAACAGGAGTAGGCTCTTTGGTTCCTGTAGCCTGTTCCAGTTTAGCAGTTGGCACACCTCTAGGTGGGATTTGGGACAAGAGATGGTGCCTGGAAATTTGTGTGTCTCCCCGCAACTTCTATGTTTTACCCAAAAATTGACCACGAAAGGAAGCATTTTTCCTCCACAAATATTAAACCATTTATTTTGATGTACTGTGCAAAATCAGCATCTGTTTTTTGTTGAAAACTAAGTGACTGTTAACTGCTAATCTCCAATTGTCATTGGTAGATTTCTGGGAACCCTTTTGAATTTGAGGTTATTAATTTTAAAACTTTTAAGTTGTTTAGGTCTGTATGTCAATGAAAAGCCTTGTTTGGCTTAAATTTCTGTGTTTTTTGCCAGCAGGTGATAATGTATTTGACAGCCTTCTTCCCTCATTGCCTCCACCCCCGCCGCCTGTACGAGTCAGCCTCCCTGATCTGCCCAGATCCTCTGGCTCAGGCAGCAGACCCACATCTGGCCATGATCCATTCCATTTCAGTGCAGGTAATCCAACTTTCTGTAGGTTATGATTGGATTGTGTATATGGAATAAAGGTTAGCTGCTGAATGTGGTTGTCTAAATATACTGAGAACTTTTAGGGTATACTGTTAGTTTGTTGAGACGTAACAGATTACCAGCAATCAGCTTTTTTTTAAGTTCAAGTTGCACAGTTTAGTTCTCTTGAAATATTTTTAATAATGTCAAACTCCTGTGACATTAACACAGCGGGAGTGAACACCAAGTGGAATCATCAGGCAAAAAATAATTAGGAGGGTTGAAGATAATTGGACCAGAGTGCCCAGCTGTAATTCAGTCCCCATTTTAAAGTGTTGCATTCCGTCTTTCTATTCCCATTATAAAGCCTTGTGTCCGCATTTATAGTGGAAGTCAGTTTTGTAAACTGGTACCACTTTAATTATACCCTAACCAGTGGTGACATTGCAGCACCTCCACTAAGGAGAGTATGTGGTATAACATGACAAGCTTATTCAACCAGTTTCCATTATAAATGTGATGTAGGAATTTATTATTGAAGATGTTGGCAGGGAGTGTGTAAAGATGTAAGATTTTTAATGTGCCATCTAAGTACTGAATATGTCTATGGAATTCCATATCTTCCTGTAAGTTTTTATTTGCTTCACTTGTCCTGAACCCCTGTCTGACTATGCTATCTACTTCAGCTTCCACTTGTGCTCTTGTTTGACCTACCAGGCTGCTTTGAAAAATAGGCACTCCCAATCGGGCTGACTGGCTTACTTCTAGCAATGAGCCTGAGCACAGTTCATTAGCTTAGAGTGTGAATTCAAATCTGATCTCATCCGGCGCTGTACTCTTTGGGCTGCAAGTATCACAATATAACTATGATATTTAACACTCAGTAAATTGTGTTCCTTGAAGTCTTCAGAAGCAGCCACACCAATTTGACTTTTAGTTTTGTATATTTCAGAGTCAGGATCATTTGAAAACAATTAGTCATAGAGTTTTACAGCATGGAAAGAGGCCCTTTGGCCCATCGTGTCCACGACTGTGCCTTGCAAACTCTCTAGCACATCATTGAATTGTGGTAATTTAAACTAGGCTCCATTCTTATTGAACAAATGTGGAAGAAAGTTATTTATTAATTACAGACTTATTAATTACTTCAATCTTTTTTTGTACTTGAGTTGTTTGCTATTGCCATCTTCATCAGTTTTTCCAAAGGTGTTTTTACTGAGCACTTCAAAAGTGGTTGCATTACAATGCATTGCTCAGCTTGTATCAGATATCTTATTCAGTTTGCAACTTCTGCTTGAAAACTGTTTAATTCAATTTTCTTTTGTTGAAAAGTGCATTATTTTCAGGTGTATTAATACTCTGCCATTAAAGAAAATTGGTTTGATCTTCAAGTAATATCTTATTCAGCTAGGTGCTAGTGACATTTGCAATAAGGCAGGCGCTTGTTGATTTAGGTTATATATGGGAAAACATTATAAGCAAGGATGATCATAGTTGTTTGAAATTGTATTGCCATTCTGCTAAAAGTATCTACTGTAAATCTTCATGGATAACCCTCAACTCGTTCAAAAAAAATTTTAGTGGGGAGGGCATAAGCAGGAACATACAGAAGTTTTTCCTAAAGATGGAGATTCGTATTACATATAGGGGCATACTCTGCTTCTGAGTTAATCATTTGTATGATTGTCGAAAGAAGTTGGCTTAATTCCAGATATTAGTAGTTAGTGTAATTAATATGCCAATTGATCGCCTCATGTTAAGCTATGAATCACCAAATGAATTACTTTGTTTAACATTAGCAGAACAACTTAAGGAAAAGGCAAGAGCAACAAATTGCCATTTGACTCAGTTCTCTTGAACTTGAACTATCTAATGTCCAACTGGAGTTTGAACTTTTATAAATCTCTTAATATCTGGCAGTTTTTTTTAATGGGAAAGGAAAATGGCAGGCTGGCCAAGAGAGCACTGGAATAGTTAAGTATAGAGGTAATATAAGCATAGATGAGGGTTTCAGCAGAAGATAAGCTGATCCAGGGCAGAGATCAGTGATACTACAGAGGTAGAAGAAGGGGATCTTTGTGATGGAGGAGATTATGGAGTTGCAAGCTAAGCTGCATCAAATAAAATGCCAAGGTTGTGAACAGTCTGGTTCAGCCTGAAACAGTGGCTGGTGGGGTGGGGGTAGTTTGGTGGAATTGGTGAAGAGCTTACAGAATTTGTGGCTGGGCCGAAGACAATCCCTTGGGTCTTTGAATCTCTTTCCGGTATTTGTAGCTTAACTACAGCCTTGTTATTCCCGATGAATATAGTTCTTTATCAACAGGCAAAGCAGGACCTAGAGAACATCGCTGTTCCACAGCTCATATGTTTAATTCATCACCCAGTAATAAAAGATGGAGCATTTATGTTTGACTTCTCCAAATACTTGCACGCAATTTGTTAGTTCTTGTCACCGTGTCAAAAGATTATGGCTTCAAGCCCCACTTCAGTACTTGAACACACAAATCGGTCTGACTCTCCAGTGCAGGGCTAGGGGAATGCTGCATTATTTGAGGTTTTGTTCTTCAGCGGAAACTTTAACCCAGTCCCTGTCTGTATGCTAAAGGTCCCATAGGACTATTTAAAAAAATCTGGACCTTCAAAAGTCACATTGGAAGCAAACAACTAGTCCTTCAGAAGTGCAGGCAAAAAGAGGACCCGGAGGCAGGCAGCAGCACCTCGAGGAGTGGGTGAAGAAGACCAGGAGGCAGGCAGCAGCACCTAGCAGAGCGGGTGAAGAAGACCCGGAGGCAGGCAGCAGCACCTAGAGGAGCGGGTGAAGAAGACCCAGAGGCAGGCAGCAGCACCTAGAGGAGCGGGTGAAGAAGACCCAGAGGCAGGCAGCAGCACCTAGAGGAGCGGGTGAAGAAGACCCGGAGGCAGGCAGCAGCACCTAGAGGAGGGGGTGAAGAAGACCCGGAGGCAGGCAGCAGCACCTAGAGGAGCGGGTGAAGAAGACCCGGAGGCAGGCAGCAGCACCTAGAGGAGCGGGTGAAGAGGACCCGGAGGCAGGCAGCAGCACCTAGAGGAGCGGGTGAAGAAGACCCGGAGGCAGACAGCAGCACCTAGAGGAGCGGGTGAAGAAGACCCGGAGGCAGGCAGCAGCACCTAGAGGAGCGGGTGAAGAGGACCCAGAGGCAGGCAGCAGCACCTAGAGGAGCGGGTGAAGAAGACCCGGAGGCAGGCAGCAGCACCTAGAGGAGCGGGTGAAGAGGACCAGGAGGCAGACAGCAGCATTAGCAGAGCGAGCGAAAAGAGGACCCAGAGGCAGGCAGCAGCACCTAGCGGAGCGGGTGAAGAAGACCCAGAGGCAGGCAGCAGCATTAGCAGAGCAGGTGAAAAGAGGACCCAGAGGCAGGCAGCAGCACCTAGAGGAGCGGGTGAAAAGAGAACCCAGAGGCAGGCAGCAGCATCTAGAGGAGCAGGTTGAAGAAGACCCGGAGGCAGGCAGCAGCATTAGCAGAGCGGGTGAAGAAGACCCGGAGGCAGGCAGCAGCATTAGCAGAGTGGGTGAAAAAGACCCAGAGGCAGGCAGCAGCACCTAGCAGAGCAAGCAAAAAGAGAACCCGGAGGCAGGCAGCAGCATTTAGAGGAGCGGGTGAAGAAGACCCGGAGGCAGGCAGGAGCATTAGCAGAGCGGGTGAAGAAGACCCGGAGGCAGGCAGGAGCATTAGCAGAGCGAGTGAAGAAGACCCGGAGGCAGGCAGGAGCACCTAGCGGAGCGGGTGAAAAGAGGACCCGGAGGCGAGCAGCAGCGCCTAGAGGAGCGGGCAAGAAGAAGACCTGGAGGCAGTTAAAAGCACCTGGAAGACTGGGCGAAAAGAGGACATGGAAGCAGTAACCACAATCTAGAAGCGCGGGCAAAAAGAGGACCCTGAGGTAGTAACATGGGAAGAGCTATTCAATCCTGTCCAGTCTGTAGCTCCAGAGCGGATCGGCCAGGTTCTGAGAAAAATCAAATTACGACATCACAGGAAAAGAGATGTCATTGGTTGGTGAATATTTTGCTTGTTTATCTTTAAAACTCATGCAACTTATTAGCAATTGTAGGGTTTTATTAGTTGTAGTAAGGTTTAAGAGCAGTAGTAAAGGTTATTGGGAGCAGTGGTGTTTATTAATCATAAATTAGTATTGCTGAAAAAAGACACAATTTGTCAAAGCTTTTTGTCAGGACAATTGAGTGCAAGACAAAAAGCTTTGACAATCTTTTTCTACATAACTGTAAAAAGTGAATTAACATAATAAAGATGGCAGGGCAGGCGATGTGTTGCGACTGCAGGATGTGGGAGTACCTGGGTGCCGGGGTGATCCAGGGTACACATTCCTGCTGTAAGTGTCTGCAGCTCGAGGAGCTTTCGTTCAGAGTCATTGTGCTGGAGGCAGAGCTACAGACAGGGTGGGGGAAGGCGGGCAATGCATCATGGAGGGGGAGAGTTACCTGGACATTTTATACCAGGAGACAGTAACACCCCTAGGGATAGGGTCTTCTGATTTGGTCAGGGACAGGAGGATGTGACTGAAAGTGAGGCAGGTATGGGGACCCAGAAGATAGGAGTGGAAGAGCCTCAGCCTTTGCAGTTGCCCCACAGGTTTGAAGTTCTTTCAACTTGTATGGATGAAAGCAGTGGCTGCAGGGTGGATGAGCGAACTGACCATGGCACCACGGTACAGGAAGCCATTCAGGCGGGAGGTGTTATAGGGACAGTGTAGTCAGGGGGTTAGACACAGTTCTCTGCAGCCGAAAGCAAGAGTCCAGACGGCTGCGTTGCCTGCCTGGTGCTCTGGGTACTTGCAGTCCGTGGGGGAGGATCCAGTGTCGTGGTCCACCTAGGTATTAACGACATAGATAGAACAAGGAAAGAGATTCTGCTGAGGGAGTATGAGCAGCTAGGGGCTAAATTAAAAAACAAAACCTCAAATGTAATAATCTCTGCATTATTAACCTACCTGAGCCATGAGCAAATTGGTGTAGGGTAAATCAGATTAGAGAGTTAAACAATAAAAACAAAAACAACTGGAAAAGCTCAGCAGGTCTGACAGCATCTGTGGAGAGGAAGACAGAGCTAACGTTTCGAGTCTGATGAAGAGTCATATGGACTCGAAACGTTAACTCTGTCTTCCTCTCCATAGATGCTGTCAGACCTGCGGAGCTTTTCCAGCTATTTTTGTTTTTATTCAGATTTCCAGCATCCGCAGTATTTTGCTTTTATCTAGAGAGTTAAACATGTGGTTCAAAGATTGGCGTGGGAGACATGGATTTTGATTTATGGGGCACTGCCACCATAACTGGGGAAAGTGGGAACTGTACTGTTGGGACGGCCTTCACCTGAACTGTGCTGGGGTGAGTGTTCTGGCGAGTCATATAACTAGGGCGGTAGAGAGGGCTTGAAACTAAATAGTGGAGGCATGGGATTAAGCTTGGGAAGATGTGATAAATAGATAAGGCAAGGCAAGAGAGCAAGGTAGGAATAAGTGTGGCAAGAAGGGACAAAATGTATAAACCTAAGATAAGATTACAAAATAGTAGAAAGACAGAACTAAAGGCTCTATTTCTGAATGCACTTGGCATTCGTAACAAACAAATGAATTGACAGCGCAAATAGAAATAAATATGTATAAACTGATAGCCATTACAGAGACATGGCTGCAGGATGACAAAGACTGGGACCTGAATATTCAATGGTATAAGACATTAAGGAAAGACAGGAAGCTAAGAGAAGATGGAGGGGTAGCTCTGTTAATTAAGGATGACATTAGTGCAATAGAGAGAGATTACCTTAACTCTAGAGATCAAAATGTAGAATCAGTTTGGGTACAGATGAGAAATAGTAAAAGTACGAAGTCACTTGTGGGAGTGGTTTATAGGCCCTCTAACAGTAACCACACTGTAGGACAGGGTATAAAGGAAGGAATAATGGGAGCTTGTCGGAAAGGTATGGCGATAATCATGGGTGATTTTAATCTACATATAGATTAGATAAATCAGATTGGCAAAGGTAGCCTGGGTGATGAGTTCATAAAGTGTTTTCGGGACAGTTTCTTAGAGCAGCACAATTTAGTACCAACCAGAGAATAGGCTATGCTAGATCTGGTAAAGTGCAATGAGACGGGACTAATTAATGACCTCATAGTGAAAGTGCCCCCTAGGTGTCAGTGATCATAATATGATTGAATTTTACATTCAGCTTGGGAGAAAGAGAAGTGGATCTAAGACTAGTGTTTTAAACTTAAATAAGGGCATTTATGAGGGCATGAAGACAGAGCTGGCTAAAGTGAACTGGGAAATTAGGTAATGGGATAGGTCAGTAGAGAAGCAGTGTCAGACTTTTAAGGAGTCAAAATGCTCAAAAATTATACATTCCAGTGAGAAACAAAAATTCTAAGGGAAGGACACACCATCCGTGATTAACTGAAGAAGTTAAAGATGGTATCAAATTGAAAGAAAAAGCATATAATTCTGCAAGGATGAGTGACAGAATATAAAGAGCAGCAAAGAATGACTCAAAGATTCATGAGGGAGAAATTAGAGTACGAGGGAAAGCTAGCTAGAAATATAAAGACATATTAAGAGTTTCTGCAGGTATTTAAAAATGAAAAGAGTAAATAAAGTGAGCATTGGTCCTCTAGAGAATGGGAAATTAATAATGGAAAATAAAGAAATGGCAGATGAATTGAACAGATATTTTGCATTTGTCTTCACTATAGAGGATACAAATAACATCCCAGAAATAATTGCGAATCAAGAGGTGAAAGGGAAGGAGGATCTTAAAACAATTACAATCACAGGAAAAGGGTACTGAGAAAATTATTAGAACTAAAAGCTGGCAAGTCCCCAGGGCCTGATGGACTTCATTCTTAAAATAAATGACTGCTGAAATAATAGATCCATTGGTTTTAATTTTCCAAAATTCCCTAGATTCTGGAAAGGTCCATTCAGATCAGAAAATAGTGAATGTGACTCCGTGATTCAAGAAAAAAGGAGGGTGACAGAAAGCAGGAAACTAACTATAGGCCGGTTAGCTTAACATCTATCATAGGGAAAATACCAGAATCTATTATTAAGGATATTGTAGCAGGGCACTTAGAAAATCTCAGTGCAATCAGGTAGATTCAACATGTATGAAAGGGAAATAAATGTTTGACTAACTTATTGAAGTACTTTGAGGAAGTAACAAGCAACGTGGATAAGGGGGAACCTGTGGATGTGCTGTACTTAGATTTCCAGAGAGCATTAGACAAGGTATCACACCAAAGGTTACTATGCAAAATAAGGGCCCATGGTGTAGGGGGTAACATGTTAGCATGGATAGAGAATTGGTTATTTAACAGGAAACAGGCGTAAATGGATCATTTTCAGGTTGGCAAGATGTGACGAGTGGAGTGTCACGGGATCAGTGCTGGGGCCTCAACTATTTACAATTTATATCAATAACTTGAAGGAAGAGACCAAATGTATGGTTGTTAAATTTGCTAATGACGCAAAGTTAGGTATGAAAGTAAGTTGTGAAGAGGACATAAGGAATCTACAAAGCGACGTAGATGGGTTAAGTGTGTAGGCAAAAATTTGGCAGATGGTGTATAAAGTGGGAAGATAGAACTTGTCTACTTTAGCAGGAAGAATAAAAAAGCAGCATATTATTTAAATAGAGAGAGAACTCTGAGGTACGAAGGAATCTGGGTGTCCTAGTACATGAATCTGGAAAAATTAGTATGCAGGTACAGGGGGAAGTGGTGGCATAGTGGTATTGTCACTGGACTGGTATTCCAGAGAGCTAGGGTAATGCTCTGGGGACCTCAGCAGATGATGAAATTTGAATTCAATAAAAAATCTGGAATTAAAAGTCTGATGATGACCATGAAACCATTGTTGTAAAAACCCATCTGATTCAGTAATGTTCCCCTGCTGTCCTTACCTGGTCTGACCTCTGACCCTCATGTCTCTAGACCCACAGCAATGTAGTTGACTCTTAACTGCACTCTGAACAAGGGCAATTAGGGATGGGTAATAAATGCTGGCCTAGCCAGCGACACCCCCATCCCATGAACAAATATTTTTTTTAAAAATAGATTATTGCAAGGGGAAAATAAAAGTAGGGATGTTTTGCTACAGTTGTAGTAAAGGCAGACCAGTGTACAGTTTTGGTCTCCTTATTTAAGAAGGAATATAAATGCATCAGAAATAGTTCAGAAAGGTTCACTTGCCTGATACCTGGGATGGGTGGGGGGGTGCGGGTGTTGTCTTACGAGGGAAGGTTGGACATACTGGGCCTGTATCCATTGGAATTCAGAAGATTGAGAGATGATCACCTTGAAACATATAAGGGGAGTTGACAGGTTAGATGCTATAAGGATGTTTTCCCTTGTGGGAGAGACTAGAACTAGGGGACACAGTTTAAAAATAAGGGGCCTCCCATTGAAGACAGAGATGAGGAAAAAAATTTTCTCTGAGAGTTATGAATCTTTGGAATTCTCTTCCCCAGAGAGCGGTGGAGGCAGGGTCAATTAATATTTTTAAGGCAGAGGTAGATAGATTTTTGACTAACAAGGGAGTCAAAGGTTATCGGGATAGGCAGAATGTGGAGTTGAGGCCACAGTCAGATCAGCCATGATCTTCTGGAATGGCGGGGCAGGCTCGAGCGGCTAAATAGCCTACTCCTGCTCCTAATTAGTATGTTCATCCCCTGTTTGCTTGCCCACATAGCAACTCTTTATTTGAATAATACATTTTATGTAAAGCATTTTGAGACATTTCTGGAGCATGTGATGAGGCACTAAATAAATATATTTTTAAAAATTAATAAGAATTTAAACTTTTTCTATTTTTAATTAGATGCTGTCTTTGACCCATCAAGTGTTCCTGTACCTCCAGCTAGAAGGACAGTTGAAGATAATCAGAAATCTAACAGGATATCACAAGAATATGATCAACTCCCATCATTGGCAGGTATGAGGGGCAAAGCATGAACTTAAGGAACCAAGGATAGCTGGAACCAAATAGTATATTGACCACAGATACTGGGTAATCTTGAATATCTTCCGATATGTGAGAATTGTAGTATTTTGGCCATTATATGCATTCCACACACAATCCAGTTATGATATTCACTTTCAATCTCTTGCCAATACTTTTTTGACTTCAGACACTAATGTACAAGTTACGTCCAAAAAGATGAAATTATGTAGCTTCTCTTTGTGAGGTACAATGTCTGTAAGACAAAGGAATCTCTCACATTGAAACCAGGTTGGATGACTCAATGAGCTACAAAATTTGGTTTACTGAGGAATTACAATTGACAGTAATTCGAGAGTTCTCACATTCTTCTCTGCGTTATAATTCCTCGATGGTATACCAAAGTGTTATCTAAGAATGAGCGTGAATGCTATAGGATGTCGTATATCAGTGTTACAAATAAAATCATGCAAGTTGGGTTCTGTTTCTTTTTGACAAAAGTGTTTGTCTGCTTGGGTATTTCATTACTTAAACTCCACTAACAATGAACTGAAGTGATAATGGGGCATGTGTCACTTGACAATTTTCATTTGTCATTATGCCCTTGGACTTTAGTATTTCATTTTCTGTTTTCTGTTTCAGATACTTCCCAAGCTCCAGCCAGACCTCCTAAACCACTGCCCCGTAGGACTGCACCAGATGGTTACCACAAGAAAAGTCATGTTCAAGAACCAACCTCTTTGCACAGTAGCCACGCAGGAGAAAATGTGGATGCTAAAATTGCAAAACTGATGGGAGAAGGCTACTCCTTTGAAGATGTAAAACGAGCCCTTCTGATAGCTAACAATAATGTAGAGATGGCAAGAAATATTTTAAGAGAATTTGCCTGCTTTCCTCCTATTTCACCACGCCTCAACCCGTAGCAAGGAGCTGTTCAAAAGCCCAGAGAATAGTCTTCTGAATTTCTGAAGAGCATTGAAATTTAAAGTAGCATTCAACTGGTGGAAAAACTGTGTGCTGACTGAGTACAGACTGTTTCTGCGGGTTTCTTGAGAAAGTTTCTGGTTAGAAGATAGAGAATGATGCTTATGTATTTTTATTAGCCATAATGTTAAGAATCAGGGTTCAACTGAGAAGAAGAAAGTTTACTGTCCTTGAATTTCACTCC
This sequence comes from Cetorhinus maximus, assembly GCF_964194155.1. Lineage (NCBI taxonomy): Eukaryota > Metazoa > Chordata > Chondrichthyes > Lamniformes > Cetorhinidae > Cetorhinus > Cetorhinus maximus. The sequence goes on from NC_135894.1 coordinate 72,172,459, forward strand.
TGTGAATTGCTTGAGATCTCTGCTGCTTACCGCTATCAAAATTTTTTTGAAAGTCATCTGAACTTTTTGTTTAAGTGGGATATACAGTCTTATCGGTCTCAGTATTTTTTGTCTGGACTCTGGGACCAGTCAGCCTTGCTGCAGCATTCCTTTCATGTCAATCTGCACTGATGGGGACACACTGCCGGTTTTGACCTCTCCTCCCTCATCATTTAATCTAGGCACAGACTAAATGAGTTCTTTCTGAAGATGCTTTAATTTGCTGCATTTCAATCTATTCAACAGGTGCAAAAAGCATGTGGCCTTCACTACTGAGTCTTTTCTGAGATAAAGTAAAATTTCTTTATTAAAAAAAAACTAATTTCTGAATGTGGAGTTACATATATTTGTCTATGTATTGCCTTTCAAGGTAATTTTTTTGACTGTAACCTTGGCAGCTTTCCATTGTGCACAGCCTTTGATGTATTTTTTTAATTATTTCTATTTCCTTTATAACCCAGCTACTTCATCTGTGTTGTATTCTGACAGAACAAAACTGATTTTGAAGTTTCTGGTTAATGCAACAAAAATGCTGACCCACTTTTGTGAATTGTGACATTGCTTACTGGATCAATTCCAAAGTAAAAATCTGTCCGTTTTTTTAAATTTTAGATTGGTTTATAATGCTGGATATAGGGTAGTAAAAGCATCAGAGACAATACACAGCATCTATACACTGATTATGGCCAACTGAATGTAAAACTGCCTCCATTCAATTATGTGCCAATATATTAGTAGAACTGTGTAGCAGAATAAGAGTATCAGTTTTTGTGAGTGTGGAGTGAAATGATACCATTATTTTCTGGTAATATGTTATCAGCACCCTTTTGTTTGGAAAAGTTGAGTATAGTCAATTTTCGAGTCTGGTATCACTGTAATTTAGAACCTGTATCAGCCAACTACTCAGTCTGAAGAAAGAAACAAAACCTTGCACTGTTATTATGCCAGATGTCAAGGTAGCTGTGAAATGGTGAACAGTTTCCTGTCAATTCATGAAGAGTCTACTCCTTTTTTCACATTGGTAGGAGATCTTATTTACCCAACAATGAATAATAAACTAACTTGGTTCTGTTGCTGCCTATTCTCTAGGTTACATTGGTGAACGGAATGGCTGGTTCAACTTTGCCTTGTGTCACCATCATTTCTGGTGAATCAAAACTCAGGGCAAATATCCATCATTGTTATGTAAATGATGACTAGTCTTTGTAACAAAGTTCAGTCAATTGCATTGCAGGTAACTGGTTTGCTTCATAGATTTGAGGCCGAGTAATTCAGGCCTTGATAATAGTTGAAACCTGACTTCAACTGTTCCTTATTCTGAGCAGTTTTAAAATGTCTTGATCACTAAACTCATAGAGATCGAAAGAAAATATTAAAACTAACTGCCATTTAAATCATTGACTGAATGATGCATAACATTTTGGCAATTAAATCGTTCATAAATTGCAGTAAGAGGTCTATGGCAGTTTCTTGATCTCAGCTTCTGAGAGTACTGTGTTATATGGTACGCTGTCAGCTGTGGAATGCTCAAAATATGCCTTTTGCTATTATGCTGTCCTCTACTGGTCTGTCCACATAATAGCATCGGTAAAGTTACAGACAACCTGTGGATCTTAAAGGAATGAACTTTGAAAGGATATGGGGAAATTGCAAACAATATTTTTAATGTAATTTTTATTTTTACTATATTTATAAATGCATTAATGCACTCAATCCAGCTCACCATAATTTCCACTGGATTAAATACAGTTGAGGTAATTTTGGCATTAGGTGATTGCGTAAAACTGGGGAAAAATTATGATTTTCATTTCCAGTCAATATCATTGTTTTACACTATCATTCAAAGTTAAATATAAAGTGACTGATGTGACAGTCCATTTGTGTTGCCTGTGAAATGGGGCCCATTGTAGGTGGGGGATAGAATGTTCGCTCTTCACAGTTTGCTCTCCCTATCTAAATCAAAATAATACCTCTGTCAGTGTAGTAGGAGAATTGCTGCTTTCCATTAAAAGTTGATGAAAATGTTAAGGCATTTAATTTTTTTCAGTATTTTCAGTTTGCCAGCCAATTCACAATAATAATGACTTAACAACTTTAACAGTGTTATATTAAGGTGTATTTAAAAAAACATTTTTCAGAGAGTGAGACAAACCATTTATCATTAGTTTTAAAACCTGCACAATGAACATGTATTCAGTTGAGGATGGACCTCACCAGGTTACTTGCACTCACCATTCTAGATCTACGGAAAAGCCAACAGCAATTATTAGAACTTGGATTTTGAATTCAATTTCAGGAGTGACACTTGTGTTGCCAAATGATTTACCTTAAATAAAGTTGAATGACACCCTTTTGACAGGCACATTCATCCAATATTCAGATTTTTGTTCATTCTCAACTTGGCTTTTTCCCTTTGCACTGGTCAGCTTGTCTTATTTAGTTTTCTTATGTCTTTGAGTGTAAATGTTTGAAGCTAAATAGCTATAATGTGCATTAATGGCAAAATAGACATTCTCTCTCAAGGCACCCATAACTGGAGATGTATATTATTCATGGGCTACATTTGTTGCACAGTCTGAGCTCTGGAAAGCTTCTTGAAGTTTGTGATATTTTTGAGTATTTAGAGGACATTGTTATATTTCATAGGACCCTTGACATTATGGAACCTCGTGGATTTCATATGACAGATGAAACCTGTGAAAAATGTACAGTCCTATAGCAACTTGCAGGCACTAGCTATCCTGCAGATGATATTGAGCTGCTGTCTACATCATGAGCCCAGAGAAAGTTAACCATCATATTTTTCAGCTGACAGTCACACCTCAACTCTTTTCATGTAACTATGTCGAACATGTGGTTTGAAGTTTGTGTTTTTTGTTTAAATGGTGAGCAAAGCCTTTTTTTTGTAGAAACTGTATTCTGGTGCGATATGTTAACATCACTTCTGAGCTGAACAGTAACTCTTCACCTACCTGAAATGAGGCAGTGCACTACTAAGGACTGCCTCCAGGTGGAAGCCTCATCATTCTGTTGGTACTACCTGTGCTCTGAATCTGAGGATTCTTCTAAAATAAGAAACTAGTCCAGTTTTTTATTTGGGTTTATTTTAATCTAACTCAATATTCTGTTGAGAAGGATGCCCTTTTATTTGTCTAACACATGGCAAAATAGTAATGTGTGCAATTAATTTATACTTTGTTCAACATTCTTTTGATTTTTTTCAATTCTGATATTCAGTAACCTTTTAAATATTTTATCTGTTCTTGTAAAATATTTTATAAAAATCAGTATTAACAAATAAATGGTGTCCATTTCTTTTTAACACTTATTATTTCTGCTTGAGTGAAGGATTCTTTTCTTTCTAGCTTGTGAATGCTGGTACAATATGTAGAACTTTTTTTCATAGTGTAGCAGAAGACTGGATTTGTCATTATAAACTACAGAGTCCAAGAAAATCCTCTCACTGCCCATAAACAGGGCCAATGGTTTACAAGGACTAGGATTTTATTGCCTTATAGGGGCGTGCAAGCTATGATTCATTCTTCTTTCATGAATACATCAAATGATTAGCTTATTTCACAAATAATGAAAGTGCAGTAAATTGTGTAATTTCCAGTGACTATTATTCCATCGTGTGCATTCTTCCTATCACTGAACAGCTTAATAAGATGACACACTTAATATTGTAAAATAATACAGGAGTCATTTTCTGCTCTAATTTGCAGATGAATCCACATCTTTTTCTAGAGAAAGAACCGATCTAGGAAATGGTTATGAGAAATTTTGAGACTATCTTCAAACTTTCTATTTGGCAATTACTGCAATCAAAGTAGGCATTTTTAAGTAGTTATGAATTAATGCTCTGTCCTTTATGAATGCAGAGTCGGTGGGCCAAATGGCCTCTTTCTGCACTGTAAAAATACTGAGATACATGAAGTTGTTAGGCAATGCTTCGTTATTAAAGGAATACTGTGCTAATCAACTAGTATAAATGACAACAGGAAATCTTCACAAAAAGGGTGGTAGAAATTTGAAACTCTTCTACAAATGTCAATTGATGTTAGATCAATTGTTAAATTTGAAACTGAGAATAGATTTTGTTAAGCCAAAGATATTAAGGGATTATAAGCAGTCTTGCTAATGCAGCAGGACCAACTGTGGGGATCAGATTTTGGATCATTTCATTTAGCCACTAAGTGCATGATCTTTTCAGGTTGGGCTATTTAATATTGACCAAGCTTTTATGTGGTTGGAAGTTGAAGGTGAGGGGGGCTGAATAGAAGGAAGGGATCTGTCTACTCTGACCACAAGCATGTGAGATACTAACCACAGTCTAATAACTCAAGTTGACCAGGAAACTTCTAGGAGGACTTAAAATAATATTGGCTAAGTACTTTTTAAATTTTATGCAGCACATTTTTCCAGTAGAACGGATCTTTGTGCATGACCCAAAGTTGTGCAAGAAGCTGCCCACCACTCTTGCGAGTACTGTGAGCAGTCCTAAGCACCATACCTCAGGAAGGATACCATGGGCCTTGAAAAGAGTGCAGCATAGATTTACTGGAATGATACCTGAGCTTCAAGGGTTAAATTACAAGGAGAGATTAAATGAACTAGGATTTTATTCCCTGGAATTTAAAGGTTAATGGGTGACTTGATCAAAGTTTCCAAGATATTAAGGGGGACAGAGAGTAGATTGGGAGAAACTATTTTTGCTAGTTGGGAGGCTAGGGCTAGGGAGTATAGTCTAAAAATTAAAGCCTAGAGTGCAATGAGGGAGCATTTCTTAACAAAAGGGGTAGTCGAAATTTGGAACACTTCTACAAATGACAATTAATGTAGATCAACTGTTAATTTTGAAACAGAATAGATTTTGTTAAGCCAAAGATATTTCAGGGATTTGGGGCATAGGCCCGAATGGAGTTAGGTCAAAGATCAGCCATGATCTCGTTGAATGGTGGAACAGCCTTGAGGGGGCTAAATATATTATTATAATAATAATTATCCAGTAGTCTGGATAATTTACTCTGGATAATTTATGTAGAGTTTTCTATAATCAAGCAACATCAAAAAATGTTGACAGCTTCTGGATAAATGTTGTTAAACTGTGCAATGTTGCCTTAATAATTGTTTGGAATTTTTACTTTGTGATATCTGCCAAAAGCCAAATGAAATTGTTAATTTACACATTAGCAATTGCTGTAAGATTTAATGCAAAATTAGAGACACATTGTCCTAGAAATTGTTGGTCAAGGTTTGCTAATATACTTAATAATGTAGAACGGTTCAACTTCCAGCCACTTAGGAAGAAATTTCCCAGGGTAAATAATGCATTAATGGTTGACAAAAAATTACTAAACATCTTTAGTATTAATAGTCTTTATGACTTCATAATAGAGAATGAAAGATACAGGATCAGTGAAACCTTGAGCACTGGCGACTCTGTAACACTTTTTTATGCATGAGATTTAACTGTGCAGGCAGACCTTTGGAGTACTTGACAAGTTGGAGAATGATCTATGTCAGAATACTTCCAATATCTGGATTATTTATTATTTTTCTAATATTTATTATCATTTGCTTAATGAGCCAAATGACCTCCTGTGGTGCCATGCTAATTAACGCAGTACAGGGTCATTAACATTAGTGTGGTACTGTTTTTTTTAAACTTGTCTCATAGCTGACTGGTTATGTACATAAACTGTACCTTTGCCAATTGAAATGAATGAAATATGAAATTGACAAAGATCTCATTTTCTGCCATTTACCATCTACTAGCTGCATAATTACAATTTAGATTATTTTACTGATATTTGCATATGTAAAGAGGCTAAGTATTAACTATTTAGAGATCATAAAATGTTTTTAGACTAATTACACACAAAATAAATCCCCTTCTCTCTAAAATATTATTAATACAGGAGAGGTTGATTTTACCCTGCCCAAAATTGAGCACGTAGACCTAACCACCAAAGTAAGTCCCTTCAATTTCAAACTGCTGCTAACACTCGGCAAAGCCACCTGCCTGGAAGTATGCAGATCAGCTCCCACCATAATTTTAGCGCTGAAGTCAATTGAGAACATAAGCAGAGAGGGAATTATAAGTTAGTTTTTAATACTCATTTGTCAGGCCACGAGTTCTCCTCTGGGTGCCATAAGCAAAGGTTGGGCCTCGCTGGTATGAGACTATACTCAACTTCTTTCCCTGCCCTCACACTTGTCCCAGTCCACACATTAATGAGTGCTAGGGGCTGCCTGAATTCTGCAGTGTCTCAAGACAAAATGCAAGTTTTGCTAGATATGAGAGATTTGGGTTTATACAAGCTGCATTAACAGGAGGTTCACAAATGTCACCATTTTAATGCACAAGTCAGCAGGCATTTAAAATTCAAATAAAGAGGATAAGTAAGCGGTAAAGATATCTTTCTTGATTAATTCTATTAAATATGATCATTTTCATTTCAGTACAATATTGAATGAGTAAAGTGATGGGTACACAATCAGATTATGATCAGTTATTGTCAAATTATTGCTGAGAAGCTGATGCTACCTGAACACACGTTAATGGAATGGTTACAGTTTGATTAGTTACGAACAGAATTAGTGAACAATCACCCATATTATTATCAGCTTTTTAAAATTAACCATTGAATGATTGCAGGTTTTAACATGAAGGAGAAAAGGAAAACACAAACCTTCATGATCAGATTCATGGACTATTGTAATTTGTCAACAATTCTACAGTAAATTCCTAATTTCTCTCTATACCTCAACAGGTTAAATGAAATTCAAAAATTGCATGGTATATCTGATTTTCTTTACCCATACTTTACCCTTTTCAATATCCAGTTCTTTAATGCTGTGCCAATTAACTTTTTTCCCTCTAGAAGCTGTACAATTGATACACTAAACTGGATGGTAGGAATTCTTGTACAGAACAAAACTAATTTCATCAGTGCTGTGCTCATGGGGCGTTTTTAATATTTAACCAATGTGAGTCCAAGTTGTGAAGCTACATCCTCCACCACTCGACAAAATTTAAATAACAGCTTTAGTTACCTCAAGGTTTGGCAGAGCTAGTTAAAGAACTGCAATCTTTGGCTAGCCCTTATCCATATATTCAATTGGCAGCTGAGCTAGAAGCACTGTACTTCTGCTTTTGAAAAACATTGAACATAAACAAGCTCAGAGGTAGAATTTTGATCAATTCTTACCATTGAATAAATAATACACTGTAGACCATTTAAAGCTTCAAAACATTTATTTTTTTTAGCAAACTGGAAAGATTAAAGATCATGGACTGTCTTTGTACAGGGAATCAGGCTAACTAATTTGGGCCACTGCCATATAATCGAATAAGTTAAATTCCATTTTTATTACAGGGGTTTATAGTGATGTTTGCACACAGTTTCATCCACTTTTCCATGCAACCGCCAATGTATTTTTGTTAATGATACGAGTGGGGCTGTGTGGGTTCATGTTGCAGGATTAGAAGACATCATTATTTTTCCCCAGATGTGTGTAATTTTGAGACATAAGTCTTTGTGAAACCATTAGATCCATCTAGTGTACACTTATGTACCTATATAACAAAAACATAGTATTCACCATATCATGGATTAATGAACAAGATGTCATTTTAAATGACCCAAATTTAGTTAATTGCCTGCACTGCTAACATATAGTAATATATAAATATGCTGCAGAGGTAAGTGAATTTCTAAGGATTCACAACCTCTTTGAATGTGCTACAACAAACATCTGGCAAATATTTTAAGTCTAAATCTCACTCCAGTACATGAAATAAGGGGCATCACAGAAATGAAGATTGTAGTTTGCAAAGAAAAAAGTAGCCCATATATCAGGTCACCACAGAAACTAAGTGAATAAATTCCTTAAACGTGCACAATCTTAGCATGTTTATCATACAAACATCTCGTGTATTCAGTCATCCCACAATGTCCAGACATATAGTACATTTATGGTAAATTAAACACCTGATTAATTGCTAGCTTCAACTTTAATTTATCTAAAAAAAACCCCACTTTTGTTTGGTCAAATCCATATAGGGATCCAGTCAGCGCGCAATGACATTGTAAACACATTCTTTGGGTGTATTTACGATGCTACACTTTTTCCATTCTCAATGTTTTTGCTCATATGTCTACATAATGCACAAATGCCATAAACCAAGTTGCTGAGTTGTCAAATGGTTTAGTAGAGTGCTTGTAAACAAAATAGCTGGATTCCTATTTATCATTTATATTTGGCTTCTAATATTTTTCATACCTTCTTGGATACCATCTGCTCTATGACACTATTTAAGAATATTATCTGTAGATGCCTCGGTTAAGATTAGTATAAAAAGATGCATTAATTGAGCACACATCTCTTCCCTTTTTCCAGTTCTGTTGGGAGGCACAATGGATGAAAATATGTGAATGCGCTTTTTCCAAACATAATGCGAGTGTGAGGGCCGGAGGATACATCACTGTAAAAACAGACAAATTCTACCAAATTGAAATTGGCCATTACACAGAGTGCTTAACGCTATGCAACTAGTTGGTTAAACTAGCAGCAAGGCTGAGACAAAGATCAGGAAAATTTAAATGCAAGCCAGTAATTGATGAGAGCCAGTGGAACCTCCATTATCTGTGCTCTGATATCAGCCTGATTATCCATCAGAATATTTGGAGGCTAAAGCATTGCATGAGTTGTTGCCCTTTTACAACAGCTCATTAAGCTCAACCTCCCCCAACATAAATAAACTTTGCAACCCAGAACGTTTAAATTCAATATATAGTTACTTATCTTCCTTCCCATTTCTACGTGATTGCTGTACCACACATACAATACTAAAATTCAGAGATTTAGTTATCTGCTAAGGATTTCCTCCATTGAGGATAATGGAAGTTCCACTGAAGTGTAACAATGGTTTATCAACTCAACTGGTGGATTTCTTGTAATCATTGCTTTGTACCAACTCTTACTAACCAGAATTGCCATGGAAATTAACCTGAAGCTAATATTTAAAAAAATACATTTGAAGTATGACCGCATTAACCCATAAACCAATGCCATAAGGAAATGGCATATGAAAGCATTCACCACCCCCTGGAAATTATATTAACATTTAAAGCAAACACATCAGTGCAGATATTCAAAACAATGAAACACATTTTTTTTAAAAAACCCTCACTTGTTGCAATGGGGCACTTTACATTATCCCTTAGAGGACTGAGTCCCTTAGTGTGAGTAAGAAATATCTCAGTCACCTCTTCCTAATATTAATCATGTGCTTTATGTGTTGAATGCAATGAAAAGTTACTGCATATTTACCTCACCATTGTATCTGAAAGGAGATAATTTCCCCTTGTGTACAACTGCTTAAGTAAAATGCTATTTCAGCCCTCAGAGTAACAAACAGATTCAATGTGTTTCATTAAAAATATTTGGATATTCAGCTGGAGATATTTGTATTTCTGTGTCTTAGAGATAAGGCATTGCCAGTGGTGGTGGAGCATGGCAATTTCAACTCGCTGCCGATTTCAGCATATCTTGCAATTCACTGTTTCAATGGCAATCATGTCCTTGGCCAATCTGTATCTTAATAGATGTTTTCTTTCCCTAGAAAGAAGGGAAAAGAACAAATCACCATCATCAAATTGAAAAGCACATTATTTGGCATTCACTTGATGGAGCAACAGATCTTGCAGTGTCCTCAGTCAATTAGACTTTATCCTTTGGCTTGAACCTAATTTGCACTATAACTTGCTAGAAACGTGAGCTGACAAAGGGAATGGGAAATCTGGGACATTAGTGAACGATAGAACCAAAAGTCTAATCCACTTAACCAATTGATTTAAGAATTTGAAAAAGAAACAAATGGTAGAAAGGTGGAATTAGAGTTAAATCAGGTACAGAAGGAAATGTGCTTTTTTTCCCTCTTAATCCAAAGGAAAAGAAAGATATTTTAAAAAATTAAGTATTTACTACATGCGGTGTAACAGTTAAAATTGTTCTGTTTCTGGAAGCAGTTGATTGGAATTGCATTAACAGTTATCACATTGTTAAAAGGGTGTTTGTGTCGTTAAGTTTGAGCCCGAACTGCCATGCAAATCCTGCAAGTTCATAATAAGAACTGGGAGGCTTAGGGTGAGAAGCCATTTGGGCCAAGTAAACAGTGCAGCAGAGTAAAACAAATACTGTAATTCCTCATTTAAAATTGTTGTGGTACTCCTGAAATGCACGACATTTAAATGAATCATGGGTTCCCATAGGAATCAATGTTAAAGCCAGAGTTAGATTCCTTTGGACATTTCTCACCCAGGAAAACTAATGTACAAGTTGAAATACTGTACCATACATGTGCAGCATTGTGCATTCCTAGCTGAAATAACTGCAAAATATAATACATCACTAACTTATTAAAAAAATACAATATACAATTAAATTGTTTTAAAAGTTACAGTACTCACCTCAGTAGAGTACTTTTTAGATTGAGGCTCCATCTAGTGACAGGAGCTGAAGGTCCCAGAGCTACAAGTACCAACCAACTTCTGGCAGTAGATGGAGCCGAGGACTTCAGTGCGACCAGAACTAGAGCCAGAAGCTGCCGAGGAACAGACCCCGAGGACTCAGATAAGAACAGAGGCCGGGAGGGAAGAGCAGGAAACAACAAGGCCAGGATTTGGCAAAGGTAGGTGGAAGAGGGGCTGAGGGCATGGGCAGAAGCACTGCGGGAAAAGTCATGAGCAGACAGGCCACAAAAGAGGAAGTCTGTAGCAAGCAATATTAAGGTGAAACTTCCAACATTAAACAGATATATTGACTACTTTATTAAGGATGTTAAAGTGAAACACACTATCTCTTCGTTCCCTGAACTTGCCAAACAATTTGTACATTAATAATGGAGTGTGTCATTTGTATATCCCAAGCAATATATATGAGTGTACATAGTACAGCTAGGAGAACTGCACAGGACCAGTTTTGAAAATTAAAAGTCAATAGTAGGATTACACACTGAGGTGTGTTCTAGGCACAATGAATTTAAATGCACTATATAAAAACAAGTTATTTTGAAGTTTAAAATTTATACAGTAAGGTTGTGGACTTTTACCCAAAGAATTAATGGTGGTGGATTGTAAAGTAAAACACTGGTACAGACCAAAATGTCTACCATTCTTGTACAGTTTGAGCCTATAACCCTTGTATAGCTAGCTTCCCCCAGAATAGGTCAATCAGTAAAGCACAATCGAACTTATAATCAAATTATGCAAATCAAAGTCTATTGTTTAGTATACGTTCTGTACTATTTTAGCTGATTTCAACAGGTTGTAGTAAATAGCAATAATTGACCTCAGCCTTCCTAGTGTAGGGAGAAGAAACAATCAGCTAATGTTCTCCTTCTCATGTTCATTGCTGCAATGACAGCAGCTAGAAAAGGTAACACGTGGACAGTATACAATAACTATATGACCCATTTTGTCCTCATCTAAGTAGTCCAAAACCACTCGCTGTTTAGCCATGCACATGAAAAATGGCTCCTTGGGTGAGGTATCAAACAAAGTGTAGATGCGGACACCCAGCTGACCTGAACGAATGCAAAATCGTGTGAGAACACGTTGGGTGTGCGTCCCGAAGTCATCACACCCTCATGGCATATTGCAGTCGGCTCTCCCTCTCCAGGGAGACTGTAACCTCCACATGTCAGATGATTAGACTGGAAATCATCTCTGTGTGTGTGGCCACTCTATGCCAGTGGTTCTAAAGGTCACCGGAGCCCTTAACTATCTATGTGGAGTATCCCAATCTGCTGCCCACAGTTGCATCAAGCTGGTCACTGATGCTCTCTCTCTTCAAATAGGTCATGACATTCATTCATTTCCAGACCGATGAGGCCAGCCAGGCTGAACAAGCTAGAGACTTTGCAGCAATTGCAGGGTTCCCCTGCATCCAAGGTGACAGACTGTACTCATGTGGCCATCAAGGCGCCAGCGGGTGAGACGATCACAAGACAGATTCTGCAAGTCTGTGCAAGGTACCCTGGCAGCTCCCATATTGCATATATCCTGTGACACACCCAGGTGCCAAGGCTGTTCTTAGCTCCAGCTTGGCTGGATGGTTGGCTCCTGATGCCACTCTGGCACCCAAGAACAGAAATGGAAGAGAGGTACAATAGGAGTCATGCCTCCACAAGGGCAGTGATTAAAAGGTCAATTAACCTTCTTAAGATGAGGTTTAGATGCCTGGGCCTGGGGGTGCACATCTCTTATAGTTGTCGTGTGCTGCGCTCTGCACAATCTGACTCTGGCAAGGGGGGAACCCACTGGAGTGTGAGGATAGAGAAGAAGCTCCACAGACCGCTGAGGATGACTCAATTGATGGTTCTGATGAGAAGTCTAGGAAGGCACAAGTTGATGACGTGGAGGTAAACATGAGAGCCTTCAGGGAGGCAGGGACACCAAGGAGGCCTCGATTCTCCACACATTCAGCTAGATATCCAAAGCATAGCATGAACCTCAGGCCAAGAGTGATCTCCTCCGTACTAAACATTCCCGATGAGGCCATACTATACATTCCCGATGAGGCCATACTATGACCCCAATGTCGAATCCCACCTCTGTAATAAAGTTTGCAGCCTTTACCGTCTATCATAAGACGCTGTTGTCCTGAGCACCTGTGAAATACATGAAGGAGACTCAGGCCACAAAAACAGAATCAATATTTATATCAAGGGTTAAACAAAAGGAACATAACTTTATAAAGTGTTAACAGTCACACAGAAGGTATAAAAATAATCTAATGAAATAACCTCACCCCATGAAAATCCCCTCATGTTTATAGTGCCATAAACTTTTGCTAGCGAGTGCTGTGCCTTGGTGTGTCCCCCACCCTCTCGCTGACAGCGGCATTGGAGACAGCCTGCTGACTATGATGTCTTGTTGATCCTGATGACCTTGGTGGTTATCCTCTGACCGTCAGAGCCTGCGCAGGTGCTGCCTGGCAGGATGCTTCCAGCCCTATGGCTGGGCACCTCTCAGTTGTCGCAGCCTCATCAGACGCCATGGTCACTGGCAGAGGGGAGGAGAAGCTGCCACCCTCTTCTGGAGAACTATGACAGGAACCCCCAGAGACGACAAGCAGCTGATCCACCAGTGTGAGGTCAGTTTGAGCCTCTCTGCTGACCACTGATGGACGGGCACCGAGCAGAGAAGCTAGGTGCCTCATCCATCTCTCACACTGGCAATGACCTGATGAGGTCACTGCCAACGTGTGGGCTTGTAGGTCTGAACGCAACACCAGAAACCCGCGACTGTTCCCGGAGTTGCCTCTCCATGAGAGCTCATTGTGCGCTCAGAGTTCCGGTCAACGCAGTGCTCACGCTCCGCATGGATCCTCCAAGACAGAGACCATGGCAGGCAGACCCTCAGAAATCTCTGCCAGATCCTCCTGAGCATTCTGTTGAACATACATCACCTGCCTTGGACTCAGCACGGTCCTGGTCTCCAGCAGTTCTCCGACTGCCGGTGCCCTGGGCACACTCTGCCTCCGCCTGCTCCTCAAGCGATTGTGCCGTGCCCTCACCAATGTGCACAACCATTGAAGCCAACAGCTTAATGTATCTGCGCTGGTGCGTGGTTCTGAGAGAGGATGTGACATGAGTGGATCTGGCTGGGGGTCCTCCTCTGGACCCAAGGGAGGGTCCTCTGGGTCCCTACATCCTCTTGAGAATAGCGCATCTGAAGGAGGAAAACAAAATGTCATTAGTTTCACTCTTCACATACCATTGTGCTTGAGACGGGCTGTTGACACCACGGACAAGTGCCTCACCAATGCATTGAGACTGTCGCTTCATTGGGCACTCTTGCTTACAACTTCAACTGAGTTGATGCCACCTTACGTTTTGAGACGTTACGCCCATCTCTCACCTGCCCACTGGAGTCTTGCCTTCGTCAGAGACACCTGCCTCTCTACAACCGATGGACCTCACGCCATGCTGGCGTTCCTGCTCCAGAGTGTCCGTCGCATAGGGCATCACGATGACTAGGTTGGGGAACCCACCACCTGTCCACGATCTCTCACCAGCATTAGGTCTTTGCTTTTGCTTGAATGAGTAGAAGGGAATTCACTAGCCCTGCCTCTACCCGCAGCACCATTCCAGCCTGTCCCATCCCTGCTGAGAACCAGGTAGCAGTGCACGTCATATTAGCACACCTCACCCTTCAATGCATCCAGGCCGAGGGGGCACAGGTTTCAGTGTCATTTGCCTCACACACTTATACTAACAACAGCCAGCCCTCCACACACCTCCACACAGTTCACCTTTGTGGAGAGCAGAAGATTGCTGAAGTGTTTGCGGCACTGCACCCATGTGCGCCAGACAATGTCATGCCCGCTCACCTCAGCTACCACCTCTGTCCTGGCCTTCTTGGTCAGGTGCAGGAGCCTCCTCTTGCCATCCCCTGGACATCAAGACCTCACGCCTGGCACTCAATGCCTGGACAAGAACGTCCAGCCGTTCATCAGAAAAGCAGGTGGCAGAGTGCCCACCGGCCTTGCCCTCCTACCTGGCAGATCCAACAGGTGCTGCTGACATTGATGTTTCCAGAAGGTGTCCCGAAATGTATAGCTCCCTCCACGGAGGCGGATAATATTCAGGGATCTGACTCCAGCATTTTAAAATCTCCCATCAGATCCCCATTGGACCCGACGTGCGACAAGCTTCCGCCCCCCACGCAGCCCAAGGAAACCAACAAAAATATGTGATTCACGTTGGGCAGGCCTTAATTGGCCAGCCAATGTGAAATCGCATTTACTGTCCGAAGTTGCCCGGGAGCGAATTCCACATCTGCTTCCGGGCCTGCCGATCGCACACGCCCAACAGGCGCAAAATTCAGGCCATGGAACAGTTGCCCAGTCGATACCTTCAACGAGGGGAAGAGTATTAGAGTGATGTGCAAATGTAGTATTCCCTTTGTTTTACAAGTCAATATTCAAAAACTCAAACTAGTTGATGGCAAAAAAAAAACACATCCCGACAGCAAAAACCGTTCCGAGGCTAAGGTCACGCTCAGCATCAGGTATAGCAGAGTCAATACGAAGTGGATAATCAAGGTTACAGGCAACAAAATTGCAGTAAGCCAGCAGTGATGACCATTTCTACGACATGAGGACATGTCAACTGTGGCTTCTAGATTCTGGAAAGCAATCTAAACTCTGGACTGTGATGTTGTTGAACATGGAATTCGAGGAATTTTAACCAAAGTGGTTAAACAGCTGAGAATACAAAATATTGCTGTCAAGGAATTAGTGATTTTGTCATTGAAGACAATTTCCTGTTATTCATAATCAATATTACATCTCTTGTGATGCCAGAATATTAACTCCCTTTATTTGCCTCTTTTGATATTAAAAAAACATTTCATCAGAGTTGAGATGACAGCACAGGCTGTTCAGAATGAAAAAAGAATAGATGTGTGAGGCCAAAGTTGCAAACTTAAAACAAAATAACACGCAATTCATATGTAAAATATGCAAAAAAAAATGTTAAAATTAAATTTCAAGGGAATACACCAAATCAAACAATTTGTAAAATAATTTTAGGCTTCTCATAACTTTGCTTTGGAAGTGCAGAATACTATCCACTTTTGTAAATCATATGGCAATTATTCCAGAGACCACTCATCAAGATAACCTCTCACTTTTCAGTCATGGGATTTGGATGACATCCACAAACTACTTATGCATTATTCTTCAGGTTTATGATGATGCTGAAATTGAATTATAGCTTCAGTACTTACCCTCTACCTATCATTAGTTTCAATATACAATGGCACTTCCAGTGTAATAATAGTGATGATAGCTAATGTAGCAGTGCAATTATAGTTAATTTATTAGGAGTGGCTGGAGTGCTTTTGTGTTTTATGGAGCCGTACCTGGCTTGTTGAGGCAACGCAGTTATACAGCTGAGGAACCTGATGTGTGGTTGTTATCTCCCTTATTTATCTTCTTGATCTCATCAGCTGTGCCTCTTTCGTTGGTTTTGGTTTTTGATGTTGGGCTGTTAAGAGAATGAGTTTTAAGGAGGGGTGAGAATCACAGTGCAGAGTCAATTTCAATTTATATTTAAAGACCCAGTATTCAGCAAGAAAGAAACTTTTACTGTAGCAATGCGACCATTATATGTCCACATTTAGAACAGAAAGCATAACAACTTATATAGCGCCTTTAACGGAATAAAAAATTCCAAATTGCTTCACAGGAGCAGTACAAAACAAAATATGATACTGAGCCACATAAGGAGATGGTACATTAGATGACCAAAAACGTTGGCAAAGAGGTAGGTTTTACAGAGTGTCTTAAAGGAGGAAAGTGAGGTAGAAAGGCAGAGAGGTATAAGGAGGAAATTCCAAAGCTTGGGGCCTAGGCAACTGAAGGCAAGGTCGCCAATGGGGAGCAATCAAGGTTGCGGATGCTCAAGAGGCCAGAATTAGAGGAGCACAGATATCTCAGAGGTTTGTTGGGCTGCAGGAGATTACAGGCATAACAAGGGACGAGGCCATGGATGGATTTAATAACAAGGATGAGAAATTTAAAATCAAGACATTACTTGACCAGGAGCCAGTGTAGGTCAGCGAGCACAGGGGTGATAGGGAAATGGGACTTAGTGGGGATTAAGACATGGACAGTAGTTTTGGATGACCTCAAGTTTACGAAGGGTAGAATGTGGGAGATGAGCTGGGCGTGGGTTAGAATAGTTAGGGCTAGAGGTAACAAAGGCATTAATGAGTGTTTCAGCAGCAGGTGAGTTGAGACAGAGACAAAGTCAGGTGATGCTCTGGACGTGGAAATGGGCGGTCTTAGCAATGGCAAGAATTAGATCAGAAGGTCATCTCGAGCTCAAACATGACAGCAAAGTTGCAAACAGGCTGGCTTAATCTCAGACTGTTGCTAGGGAGAGGGATGGAGTAAGTAGCTAGGGAACGGAGTTTGGATGGGGAGACCGAAAACAATAGTTTCAGTCTTCTCAATATTTAATTGGAGGAAATTTCTGCTTATCCAATACTGGATTTCAGATAACAATCTTAACAATTTAGCAACAGGAGGAGTTGAGAGAGGTGGAGGAGAAGTAGAGCTGGGTGTCATCCGTGCATGTGTGAAAAATAATGCTGTGCTTTCGAATGAGGTTACTGAAGGGGCAGAATGTGGGAGAGAAAAAGGAGGGGACCAAGGATAGATCTTTGGGGGACACCAGAGGTAACTGTGCGGGAGCAGGAAGAGAAGCCACAAGTGATTCTCTGGCAATAATTAGGTAACAAGAAAGGCAAGATCAGTCTCACCCATGTGGGTGACCGTGGAGAGGCGCTGGACAAGGATGGTATGGTCAGCTGTGTCAAAGGTCACAGACAAGTCGAGACAGATGAGAAAAGAGACTTATCCTATGTGACTGCGACAAAGGTGTCATTAATGACTTTGCTAAGAGCTATTTCGGAACTGTGGTACAGGCAGAAACAGGATTCAGAAATAAATATGGGATTCCAGGACAGATGGAAATGACTGGATGGATTGAGGTGGGAGGCAACAACATGTCTGAGGGCTTTTAAGAGGAAAGGGAGGTTGGAGGTGGGAAGGTAGTTTGCAAGGATGTTGGGGATCAAGGTTGGTTTATTGATGAGAGGGGTGATGATGGCAATTTTAAAGGAGAGATGGGCAACACCTGAAGAGAAGGAAACATTTACAGCATTGGTTAACATCAGAGCCAGGAGGGGAAGCTAGATGGGGTCAGCAGTTTAGTGGGGATAGGATCACAGGTACAGGAGGTGGGTCTCGTGGTCAAAATGAGCCCTAGGAGGGCATATGGGGAGATAGGAGAGAAACTGGAGAAAGATGCGAGTATGTAAACATTATACCAGTGAAGTGTAGCCCCTTAGTTTTATAACTCTCAACTCCTCGGCCTGTATTGCAGAGAAATTCCTATGCCCCAACCAATTCTGTGTCCTCATTTGCTGTAAGTTTTTAGTTAACTAATCAATATAAAGTAAAAATATGAAATAAATTTATTTTAAAAGTGTGCTTTTAAATTGGTGACTTGAGTTATATCTGCTTGCCTGCTCGATCCCAATTTCCCTCTACCCACTCCTTCACTCCAAACCACAGTTTGGTCTCCTCACCCCATGTGCAACAGTAGATTAACTAGTATATTTGTAAACTTATCCCCTGATGTTTGTAAGACAAATCAAGGCAAGGAATTTCTGCTTCTGCTCTCGCTTTCCCGTAGGCTCAGCCTGTGCAGAAGCAGAAAATTCCAGCCCAAATTTTCTACCCCACTTGAGAACTGAGTGTTTGCTCCTTCCATTTTCAAGGACTGTTTGTGATATTACTGACAGCCCATGTAGTCTAGCAACTTAATTCATTTTAATGGAAAACGGCAATTGTGAACCCACCTACATGCCAATCTGGAACTACCTGATCTCAGAGGTAGTCACCAGTAAAATAAGTTGCCTACACTCAGTCAGGTTCAACAGCTTTACCGAGTTAATTCCCTAGGATTACATCTCTAAAGACAATATTTGCACAGAATTACATTGGATAAACAGCCCAACCAGACCAGTCTGTGCCAGTGTATACGCTCCACTTCAGCCTCCTCCCATCTTTCTTCATCTAAACCTATCATTGTAACCCTCAATTCTCTTCTCCTTTATATGCACTTCAGGGGAAGCTAGACACGCATCTATACTATTCACTTCAACCACACTTGTGGTACTGAGTTCTACATTCTCACCACTCTTTGGGTAAATGAGATTCTTCTAAATTCCCTATTGGATTTCTTAGTGGCTATCTTGTATTAATGGTCTCTCATTACGATATATTTATTGTGCTAAAATGTGAAAATAACTAGGACCAGAAACAAAAGGAAATAGTGAAATTGCACAAAATTCCCTGCTACACTTTATTACAAACAGGTCCCTTTCAAGTACCTATTTGTTTTCCAGGGAGCTCAGATGAGTCCAGTCAGTGGAGGTGAGACAAGCTTTTGGAATTTTTTTCACTGTTCCATTGAGAAGTGAGATGCTATTAAAATGTTGTAAGGCATCTTGAGGAAGTTTTATTCTGAGAGAGAGTTAGTTTTCACACATATGCTGATGACACCCAGCTAGCTCTACTTCATCAGCACCTCTCTCATCTCCTCCACTGTGCTAAATTACCAGGCTGCTTATCTGAGATCCAGCACCGGAGAAGCAGAAATTCCCTTCAACTAAACATTGGGAAGACCAAAACCATTATCTTTAATCTGCACTACAAACACCATTCCTCAGCTACTGACTCCTTCCCTCACCCGGCAACCGTCTGAGACTAAACCAGATTATTTGAAACCTTGGTGTCACATCTGACCCCAATATGAGCTGCCAACCACATATCTTTGCCATCAGTAAAATCGCCAATTTCCACCTTTGTAACAGTACCCAACTCCACCCCTGCCTCAGACAATCAGCTGCTGAAACCCCCAATAATGCTTTTGTTATCTCTAGACTTACTATTCCAATGCACTCCCAGCTGGCCTCCTACATTCTACCCTCCAAAAAATTGAAATAATTTAAAGCTCTGCTACACATGTGCTTACTGATGCCAAGTCCCGTTCACCCATCACTCCTGCCATTGATTTACATTGAGATGTTGCTTGACTGGGAGTCAATTTTAAAATTCTCAGCCTTCTTTTCGATTGTCTTGCCCCTCCCCGTGTCTGTAATCTCGTCCAATCCCATAACTCTTGGATGTCTGCACTCATCTAATTTTGGCCTCTTGAGCATCTCTGATTTTAATTGTTCCACCATAGGCAGCCATGCTTTCAGCTGCCTCAGCCCTAGATTCAGGGATTCCCTCCCTAAACCTCTCATTCTTCCATTAAGACGCTTCTTAAAACCTACCTCTTTGACCAAGCTTTCAAACACCTGCCGTAACATCATTTTATGTGGCTCGGTGTCAAATTTTGCTTCATAATGCTCCTGTGAAGTGCCTTGGAATGTTTTATTACGTTAAAGGCATGATATAAATACAGGCTGTTGTTACTGATTGATATACCACTGCATACCTTTTCTTTTTGTACAACCAGTAAACCACACCAGCGATGACTGCAGCTATTAGTAGGCCTACGATGATTCCCACTATCACCTTGGCCTGGTCATTGCCTTTGCTGTTGTTATTCTTATTGTTTGGGTCTGCAGGAGGAAAAGCATTCCAGTCAGATTTATTAAGTCACAATATTCAACTAAACTTTTAAACTAATTTGACCGTACGATGACTCAAAATGGTAATAATCACTTTTTCTTACTCAATAATACTTACTGTTCACAGGAATTAATGGCTCTCTGGATAAATGTACTGACCAATGGGCACCAACCCTAGAAATTAGGAATGCCTTGGCCCGAATCAGGGAGCTGCAAAATTTCTGTGGCCATCTTGGGATAAAACAGACCTGCAGCTGGCTGCCTCCATTCCAACAATTGCCAGATGCTGAATTTGGTTCGAATCTCATATCGGCAAAGACAGGTGTATGGAGCAATTGCCAAGCTGAATTGCTGCCAGTCTTGACCACAAGTTAAATTTCATCCTCCATAAACTAAAATGGGGGAAGAGAGGTCAAAAAGGAAGGTACTGGACTAACTGAATCCAGAGCTGGCAAAAGTATGGAAAACGATATTGGTTGTGGTTAGCTAGAGCCAGAGGAATGCCATGTTTCCTCAGGGAAAGTAAGTGACCTTGGTAATGAAGAGGATGCAGGATTTGGAGATCAGGATGCCAAGATTTTGCATGAATTGATTTAGCAGAAGCAAGTTGCTGGGGAAGAAGCAGAGTTGTGCTAGATTATGGGTTGGCTCTGTTGGGGCAGACAGGGATCAACCAGTTGGTGAGGAACGGCTCAGGTTTATACCTGACGAATGCATGGAAAACAAAATGTTCAATATAGTGCCCAAATGGCTTCAGCTCTCAAGCCTTTATACACAAAAGATGACATCAGAGGTCACATGGCTATGGCATGCCACAGTGCACAAAGGCACTTCTCCAAATGCTATATATCCCATCAAGAAACCAACACCATCATGAAAGAATATAGGGAAGAGAAAACAAACAGCTTGGCCTAAAAACCAAAAGGAATAAAAGCATGAGTGGGGGACCCAGGTTAAGTATGAATGGTACCAGTGTTCTCATTGGGAATGAAGTGGAATATCATTCCATTCCCTATTTCAGTCACTCCATAGCTTGACAATGTAGCAAATTGCATATTTTGACAGACTGGTTATAGCTGAATTGCAATTCTAGTAACTACCTAAAGGGTCTTGTTCAAGAGTTTCATCCACTGGTTCCTTGAATCGCACTGAAAAATGCAAAGAGAAATACAAATTAATTTGAACTCATGGAATCCATTCCTGAAGATTTATTCCAGCTCCCTAACTTCATGGTGTGCTTTATCCCAAGATGGCCATAGAAAATTTGTCCCGCAAGCTAGTCACTCACTTCTAGATCAAGGTGAGAGGCGGCTCACAGGACATAATCAGGGACAGTCAAAATAAAACAAACACTTAGTGAGCAACATGGTGGAGTCAATTTTGCTTCCCACAATTCTGAGATCACTCCAAAATATGAATAATTTTAACAGTAAAGTGATGATCACTGTCCATGAAGTACTACTAGTGAAACAAGAGGGACAACAAACAGCCCTGTACCTTCAAAGAATTTAATAAATAAAATTACGCAATAAAAATGGCTCTGGCACATCGTCCATTCCAATCACTGAATATGCAAAGCTGTTATTAAGACAAAGCAGCAATTCATTGCAATGAGTTGAATCTTGCTGCAGCACCAACTAAACAGTAGATCTGAGCAAAAATATGAAACAGCTAAGACAGTTGCAGCTTTTTGTCATGTAATTGTGCCTTCAATTAGCACTTTGCACAGGAATGAACAAGTGTAACTTTCAGGGACAAGACAGCAAGTTCATTATTGTGCTTCAATTAACATTTCCATCACCTTTTACTGTAAACTGAGCTCAAAGCGGGTTGTCATCAAGGTTGTGAAATGCGGGGAGAAAAATCAAGAAGCAATAGTCAAGTGACACCAAGCATGGGTTTTAATAACCTGCAGATTGTAGGAGACAGTAAAAACTGGGTGAGGTAAGGCAGATCACAGTTTTGAGGCCCAGGAAAAGAATAAAATAGAGAGACATTACAATGAATTTTAACTTCAAAGCAGTGAAAAAGCAAGCAGCTTAGAAAGAACAGAAAATGTTCAGAAGTATACTGTCTTTACCGTTAAGGATAAAATAAGAAGAAACATGAAGGGAGGGGAGGGGAGGGTGTGTGTGTGAGAAGATAGAAGGGTCATGTATCAGATAACAAGAATTGCCTTGCATCCGGCTTCCTTTTCCTTTCGGTCAATGACAGCTGCCGGAGACGGAAAAACCGTCAAAATTTGGAAATGACCAATTCTGGTCCGAACAGGAGCTCCATTTTAAGGTGTACAAGACCAGCTCGGATCAGTACCAGTCATTTCACAAGTTTTATGGGTAATTCTTTCTGGGAGGGTTCAAATAATAAAGGAAATTTCCCCATTAATGGTGGAAATGCTGAAACTGGAGTAGGTGCTTTCCTGGCACCTCAACAAATATTGAGGTACCTCAGAAATGTTCTCCAAGTTACACTATCTCAAATCAATTTTCAGCACAAGGTACGTGGAACAGAAACCTGTGTTTATCAATAGTGAAATACATGAGCTGTATTTAAATAATTGAAAATTATTCATCAAAAGTTTCAGAAATACTTCTCACAGCATACATGGAATACTATTGCTGAATGTGAAAACATTGCAGATGAGCTTTTATTAGGCCAACTGATATGTTCAATAAGCCACCACTCATTTTATTTGTGAAATGTTGCAGAATACTCACTGGCAGTTAGATTCACTGTATCTTGATCCTGTCCATGGGGGTTTATGGCTGTGCATGTTACCGTAATGTTCTCTGAAGGCTGTACTGTTATCCTGTGGTTCCACTGTGATTTTTTGTCCTTTACTGATTCTTCTCTAGGCTGCAATGAAAATATTTCTATTTCTCATTCACATTAGGGGACTGCACAGTATTTATTGTGGGTTCTGAAAATCTAGGATAGGCTTCAGAGAGCACGTTAGGGCTCAGCGTGCAGATCCTTGCTCAACAGTAGTGTGCATCACAGAATCAGCAGTGTAGTTCCATCTCTGACCTGCCATCTGACCAGCCAGGCTCCATATTCCATAGCACAGGATGGCTACATTTGTCTTACTGCCACTTCACATTTGTGATCTGGGTTCAAATTCAGCTCTGAAAGATGAGGTGAATGTTTCTTTGTTTTATCAGATATCTGATATCTGATATGTGCTTGGGAAGTCTCCACTCAATTTCTATTGAGCGCACAGCAAAAATATGTAGATTATTGGACAAATACTTTAAGAAAGACTCTAGAGGTAACTTCCTAATGACTCATTTGGTAAAAGACTTGTACAATGTAGAACTGAGCCATACAGATAGACAGTGGACAGATTTTTAATTAGTAAGGGAACCAAGGATTATGGGGAGAAGGCAGGAAAATAGATTTAAGGATTATCAGATCAGCCACAATCTCACTGAATTGCGGAGCAGACTTGATGGGCCGAATGGCCTACTTCTGCTCCTAAGTCTTATGGTCATATAGTCCAGATAGATTTGGTCAGGATGCTATGACGATTGTACTTTTAGCCTTCACTCCCCTGGGAAAGGAAAAGAAACACAGAAATTCAACCATGATTCCCCCTCCTGGTTACTATCCAGTGTCCAAGGTCACACATGAGCATTGGGCATTTCAATGAAGTATTCAAGGTAAAGCCCCATGGGCATTGGTAGCCTTTCTGTTCCCAAATTTCCTTTGTGTGTGTGAGAGAGAATATGGACAATACTCCCGTGGGATCACAGTTCTAAACCATGCTCCACACTCTGGTTTTAAAAAGGAACAGAGAATATATTTCCAATAGACAGCTTAAGACCAAAAAAGCAAAATTAATAACAAATGTGTTATTATTACCGAACAGTGTAATTTCAAAGCACGTATGGAAATATAATTTAGTTTTTAAAAAGTGCATCATCATAGTGAGCTTTTTCTTCTATCTGAACAGCTCATTTATCTAATCAGATTTGGCGTGGAATTTTAATATAATCTCCAGTGGATAAAATCACAATGATACAAAATGACATTTTTCCAAATGATCACTGGTAAAAGAATTACCATTGTAGAATATACTCAGATATATCTAAGAGCTTATTTCCTGTCTTCATGCAGCTGCTGGAATGCTCTGCCTGCTGACTGCATATCAGAAATTTGGATGCACTCTGCATGATCTTCCATTCACTTTAAATAGTCAGAAAATCATCTGCAGCACACCTAATCTTCCAATAAATAGTCAGAAAATCATCTGCAGTACACCTGATCTTCCAATAATGCGCACAGTGGACGAGGGTCTCCACTGGCATACTTAACACAAGTTGGAAAATGACCCCTTTCATTTATAAAACTGTAGAATAGTACAGCACAGAAAGAGACCATTTGGCCCATCAAGTCTGCACCGGCGCTTTCAAAGAGCAAGCCATTAGTCCCAAACCCCAATTCTTTCTTCATACCACTGCAATTTTTGCTCCTTCAAGTATTTATCCAATTATCTTTTGAAAGCCGCTATCAAATCTCGTTCACCACCCTATTAGGTGGTGCATCCCAAATCCTAACACTACTAGGCCTTTTGTCTATAATGGTTATTGAACCTTTAGCCAATGGAAACAGTTTTTTCTCTATTACTCAATATAACCATTTCATGATTTTAAATACCTCAATCAAATCTCCTCTGCTATCAAGAGAACAACCCCAGCTTCTCCAATCGATCCACATAACTAATTCCTCATTCCTGGGACCATTCTAATAAACATCCTCTGTCCCATCCATGAAGCCTTCATGTTCTTCTTAAAGTGTGGTGTCCAGAATTGGGCATAACACTCAAGCCAGAGTAAAGTTTTACATAGCCTTAGCACAACGTCCTCACTTTTGTAGTCTATGCCTCCATTTATAAAGCAAATGATCCCATAAATTAAAAAGTCTAATGATGACCATGAAACCATTGCCGATTGTCATAAAAACCCATCTGGTTCACTTATGTCCTTTTGGGAAGGGAAATCTGCCGTCCTTACCTGGTCTGGCCTCCATGTGATTCCAGACCCACAGCAATATGGTTGACTCTTAAATGCCCTCTGAACAAGGACAATTTGGGATGGGCAATAAATGTTGGCTGAGCCAGCGACGTCCACATCCCATGAATGAATTAAAAAAAATGCATTAATGGCTACAAATCTGCTTCAAATGAAAGACAGAGGACATCTCCCCATGCTGTTACTTACAGATGTCCCATTGATGCTCCACTGCACAGTGGGCTTGGGGAATCCTTCCACAACACAGCTGATCACTTTAGCATTGTTCACAACCTTCTTTGTCAACTTATTTATCCTTGGCTTTCCTGTAACAAAGAGAAAGATGGTTTACTGATAGGGCCAATTTAAGCAAACACAGGAATAAGATGTTTGTCTTCACCGAATGGTAATCTGGCAAGACAGATCGCCTATAGCTGATGGAATCAGCCTGATTCCCTTTAAATTAATGGAATGGAATCAGGTAGGTTCAATAAGAGTCATGTGACCCACACCACCAGATTACTGCCTTGGTGATGCAAAAGGAACTCTAACCCAAAGAAAAAGAAACCCACTTTGCTAACAATTCTGTCAACTAGTTATTCAACAGTTTAGGCTCAAAAATGTCCACTTACCCTAAACTTCTAGGCCACTTAAAGTGTCTATCGTAAGGCATTAGTAAAATTAGGTCCTTTAAAAGTTCATTTGGTAAAAGCCCTACCTGGTGTCATGTTGATTCACACACAGCTGGTAAGGTCCCAAGTTCAATTCTAGTCAGTGCTGACTTAGCTGATCTCAGCCATGGTGTTACTATAGGCGCTAAAACTGGCCTCAGCACCATAGGGCTAGGGAAAATAATTCTTGACTGTTATTGAGTGATCCTGGAAGCTATATGTGTGGCTGTCAGACGATGGCAGGATTGGACTCGGGTCTAATTCCATCTTAAGTCACTACGTTACCCACGTCCAAATGTAGAAATAGAGTGGGATACATAGTGAGGTCCTGGAAGATGATTGGTGCTCATGGAACTATAAATCAAAATTACTGCTTTCAAAAAATAGGGAGAAATTCCTCAGAAGACAGAGTAAGATGGACCTGATTGGTGCTAGACCAATGTATTTGTTTTACCTTCCACTCGTACAATTACTGTTTTTTCTCTCTTCATTTCCTTCACTTCCTTTATTTTGGCTAAGCAGGTATAACTACCAGAATGCATGTACTGCAGTGACTCCACCGTGAAGGGATTTGAGAAAACCTTATTCTTCTGAAACACAGAAAGAATATGTCAGAAGCATACTATGTTAAAACAGACCCAGATTTATCTTCTGGAATAAAACAGACGTTCAAGGAGCCACCACAGCCCAGAGGAACACAAAATATTCGTGCAGCACATAATTCAACTACCAGCCTTTGTACAATCATCATTTGTACCAAAATGTCACTTTTGTTAGAGAATTGAGCACCCCCAGCAAGGCTCTTATCCCTGCTCTCCACCAATGTGGTCCCATATCTCAAAGTTCCCTTATCAGGATTACAACAAACAGTTAGACTCTTCTGCCATGCTGAAATCAAATGTTTCAGACAGCCAACTTAATTCTATAGTCCTCGTTTACTTGTCACCAACGGCTTAATCATGGACCTCGTGAGGAGCTTTGGTAAAGATAAGAGCATGAAAACACCACTGAGAGGCTAACAAATCCTCTGGAGTACTTAGTGACAGGTCATTGGAGACCAGATCCTTCCCACAACTTCCTCTTACACTAAAAATCTTCACTGCTTGACAATAGATCTCACTCATGGGCTACGGAAAGGTTTTCCATTGTTGCCTAGAAGTTATGAACCACAAAGATAAACTGTTTGGACACATGTCTTGTATACCAATGGCCAAACATGCAGTAAGGTCCTCAGACAAGGAAGGCCGAAGTGTACTTCATCCCTAAGTGCACATCCACAATCATCCTTGGGTACTTAAAACGAATTAGCAATTGGAACAGATGCCCCCTTCTATCTTTAAGCAAAACCTTTTAGATCTCTTGTCAAGCTATAACACTGTGCTTGGTAGCAACTACAGCCATATTTCAGCTGGTTAGAGCTTTATTCAAACCATAAGCCAACTGTACTGGATCCGCTGGATGGCCATCTAACCGACAGTAATGTAGAGGTTCCAACATGCTATGCCTTGGGATGATTAACCCTGGGTTCTGTTTATGATTCACTATAGTGAGAGACATCACATTAACCACAGAGAGTAAACCAGGAGTATCACAGCAGAATGAAGAGAGGATAGGAGGCAGAGAAATACTAATGATGAATAGAACACCAAGGGAATTGATATTAGAACATATCATATATAGGTGGTTGAGGGGGGGGGGCGCGCGCGCGCAGGGGGTGCAGGGAGGGGAAGGGGGAGGGTGAGTAAGAGAGAGAGGGTGGGGTTGAGGGGCAAGTTTGTTAAATTTTTCTAGTTTTGATCTTCCCATAAATTAGTAATACCAGTTATTGGAAAAGATAGTACATGATGCTGCAGTGCCCAATGCATAAGCTGAACGTTGATAGACTTATTGGCTTTTTCTTGCTTTGTTTGTTCATAAAAGAGAGGGAGAGGAAAGGCAAAGTCTAAAGGAAAGGAAATGGAGTAATAAATTAGAAAAAAGGGATAGAAAATCAATAAAAAATGGTAGAAAGGAAAAGGGGGAGAAAGAAAATATAGGAACAAAGGAATTGAAGGACAAAAAAGATTATGGTCCATATTGGACCATAATGGAGTCATTAACTTATCATAGCAATCGTTCATTTCAACAAACCCAGGCGTGAAATGAAGAAAATAGCATGGTGGAAGGCTTTGGGTAACCACAAGTCCAAAGCATGATACACTTACTATATGGCATGTCTCAAAGTACTCATATACTGTATCCCAAAATGTTATTTCCTGAAAGAATGAGAGGTGGAAAGAGAAAAAGAGAAACAGAAAAATCAAGAGAAAATAACAATGAAAACGGACAGAAAGAAGAGTGTGAAAGAGTTTAGTACACGACTTAAAGACCGTTCATTTCAATTCTCCCAGCCCAATGTAAATTAAACATAAATATCATTGGGCCACTTTCTGTCCCATTTATTTTGCTGCTCTGGCTGCCACCATATTGCAACATAGCATTTGATTGTAATTTTCAGGTATTTTCCTCCAAGGCCAAGATGCAAAATTCTACCAGCTCATCCCAGATTGCTTCTGATATTAAGCTGGCTCAATGTGGGAATTGGCAATTTTCCATCCTCCCAGATCCACAGAAGTGCAGCTGGATTTCCACTTGGTGTCTGCAGCTCACTGCCAGAATGTAAATACAACCTGGGCTTCACATTGGCAGCATTGAGCAAGTGGCAAGCATGCTTTGCCCACCTGATCTCTGTCTTTAGTTAAAATCTGTTCTAAGTAGTTTACAAAAAGGGAAGAAAGTAAAACTGAAAATATAAATTAATTTCCCAAAGACTAGTAAATTATTGAAACCCTAGCAAACTAATGATGGATTAATTTTGAGGAAGTGCTTTGGAGCATTTGAGGGGTTCATCTCTAAGGTTTTAAATTTTGACATTCACTCTACTTCTTTGCCACATCACATCAACCCTGATCAAATTCCATAGCACAAATATTGGAAGCAATATTCATCAGCTTACTTTCATCAGGGTAACATCCACAGTTCCAGAAGACTTAGCAATGCATTCCAGGGTCATATTCTCCCCAACCATCTTAGAGACGTTTTCACTCGGATTCATAGTCAAAGTCAAGTCTGTAATTAATAGGATATTTATAAGTTATTATTTCTCATTTGATTCCTCTAATTTCCAGGCCACTTGTTTCCCCAGATTAAATACCAGGAGTGTTAAGGATGATGCACCTCTTATGTTGCAGATTATCTCGGCAGAGGTTCTGTCCTTGCTGGGGTATAGTTCCTCAGGATCATCATCTGGTATCTCAACTAATGGACCAGTCTACATGTGTGAACCATTAGTATTAGCACTATAAAGGGAATTACAGCCAAACCCAGTGTAATCATTGCCTGACATCCATTCCTATAAATTTCCAAAAGTAGTCACAATAATGAAGAACGAAAAGCAGTTGAATTCAATCCAGTTATCAATATCCATTTATATGAAATTCCAGCGATGGGTGGAGTTCTAAATATTTTGTTAACCCCCCCCCTCCCCCTGGGGTAATTTTGACTGTTCAGTGGTGTAAAACGGGTGATAACAAATCATCAGCCCATTTTACATCTCTCCCGACTTTGATTTCCATCAATATTAATAGAAAAGAGAATGTGAAAAATAACTGCCCACCACTATGCTCTGCTTTCTGTCTCTTTGCCAGTTTTGTCTATGACACTATTGCACCATGGTTATCTCTTCTGATTAACTAATGTTGCTTTATGCAGGGAAAAAATAAAGGGAATATACTGATTTGCCTCCTCTTACAGATTGTGGGAAATTAAGCTGAATTATTGGTAGTTGTGTGTTATGGACTTTCATCCATTGAGAATTGTGTTTAAATTCCCCATATTTATTCCAGGCATTCACTCAAAAGGTCCAAATCTCAGACAATTTATTTTTGATTTGACACTTTCTGCAGGTAAACGAAGTTCCCCAATCAAGCAGAAAACTAGGTTCTCAGAAGCTTGTTGCCAAATTGCATTGTTGAAGGGAATATGATCACAGAGACTGGCCATGCTTCTGAAGAGATGACTAAATGTATCCACGTTTGTGACAGGAAAATGCCAGCCCATTTTGGTTAGCCTCACCCTAATTAGGAAACACGTGCTCAAATTTAATAAAGCAGGACAAAAGAAATCCATAAATATTTCTTCTAAAAAGACTTACAGTGCACAGTGATGTTTACAGCATCCTTTATGTCAGGATTATCTTGTTGTGAACATGTGTATTCACCAGTATCCTCTTGCGTCACATTAATCAGTTCATACTGGTCCATGCTGACAGCTTTGTCCTCTCCCTGTGAAATTCATATAGAAGGTACATATTCAATATACATATGATTGTTATAATATGGATGCAACAAATGAAATGCAATATATTCAAAGTCTGCTGTCAGCATGGGCATATATCAATTATGAAAACATTTTGCTGATATGACAGTGAAGTATAATATCCCAACAATTGGTGTTTGTGTATTCATTACTTTTTTCAAATGTATTGTGTTCTCAGGACTCTACATTTGCATTTTATTTAAATATAGATACAGATGCAAACATATATATATATATATATATATATAAATAGATAGATAGGTGTATATTCACACATATGCCTTATGAAGTAATTAGCGTACATATTATGGTTCTATATCCCACTAGGGTTCTGCTGGTTTCCTGCCGTGACTCTGGCAAAACTCCTATAGAAACAGTGGAGACCCAATTATGTTGGATTTGTGTTGTTTCCAAATTAGAATGGAACTTCCATCCACCTGATGCAAGGCAAATGATGGGGCAGGAATGGACTTAGCTGGGCAAAGGATTTGTGGCATTTACAAATGAGGAGAAAAAGGAGCTAAAAAAAACAAACTGTTAATTAAATGAAGGACATTAATTAAATTAAGACTAGTGTAATAATTATATCTGACTTACATTTTTCTTGAAGACGAATGCGTCTGGTGGAGGATACCCATCACCCGAGCACGACAGTGTGACATTTGTCCCTTCTTCGACGTCTTGCGCTGGGGTCACTTGCAATGAAACTTTTGAAGTTTTGTCTGATCAAAACAGAATAATACATGTTAGCTCTTACATTCTTGAGAGTTCTTTGCATATTTCATACGACAAATCCCCTTGCATTTCATTTCCGAAAGTGAAATAATGAGATATTTTTCAACCTGCAGGCCTTTATTGTCCACCACCACAGGAGTGGGCATCAAGCTATCACTCAGTAATGATGAAGAACAGGAACGTTGGCTGATTTGGCCCCTCTCTCTACTCTGGAAGCCTGGAGGCCAACTGTAGTACCCCTTACTGCTGCCTGAACTGAGTCAACTACACAAATAGTACTGTAGCCTTGTCTGTTGGATCCAATTATTGGTTGGATAGACTTACCAAGCAATCAGAAACACTTTCACAGGGCAGGGTTTATAAAGCATATTTTCATTTTTTAATGGGGATTTCTTTTTTATTCGTTCACAGGGTCGGGTGTCACTAGCTAGGCCAGCATTTATTGCCCGCCCCTAACTGCCCTCGAGAAGGTGATGGTGAGCTGTCTTCTTGAACTGTTGCAGTCCCTGCGGTGCAGGAACACCCACAGTGCCGTTAGGGAGGGAGTTCCAAGATTTTGACCCAGTGACAGTCTGGTGTGTGACTTGGAGGGGAACTTGCAGGTGGTGGCATTCCCTTGTGTCTGCTGCCCTTGTCCTTCTAGGTGGCAGAGGTTGCAGATTTGGAAGGTACTGTCAAAGGAACCTTGGTGAGTTGATGTTGCATGAAAGGCTATAAATGTAGGCCCACAAACAGCCAAATTTTTGAATTGCCAAGACTTCAACTATGTCACTCTAGTGAAGCACTGAGTCTGGCAAAATCATTACTATCCCTCTGGAAATTGCACAAAGATTCAGCCCTGTCTCAGCTCATCCGCTGTTGAAGCCCTGATCCCATGCCTCTAGACTTGACTATTTCAATGCCCTCCTGGCTGGCTTGCCATTCTCCACGCTCTACAAACTTAAGCTCGTCCAAAATTCAGTTGCCTAGCTCCTAATTTGCACCAAATCCTATTCACTCCCTCACTCCTCTGCTCGCTGACCTACGTTGGCTCCCGGTTAAACTACACTTCGTTTTAAAAAAGTTCTCATCATTATTTTCAAATCCCTCTATGCCTTCAACCCTCCCATCTCTGTAACCTCCTCCAGTGCGGCAATGCTCCGAGATGTCTACATTCTTCCAATTCTAGCCAATTGCTCATCCCCGATTTTAATCACCTCACTGTTAACGGCAGTGTCTTCAGCTACCGAGCCCTCATTTTTGGAATTCCCTCGTAAGCCTGTCTGCCTCTCTTTCCTCATTTAAAGATGCTGTTTCAAATTTGTCTTTTTGGTTTGGTTTTGGTTGTGGTTGTCTATGGTTTTGGTTGTCTGTCCTAATATGTTGCTTGGTGCCAAATTTTGTTCGAGAATGCTCCTTGTGAAGTTCCTTTGGGACTTTTTACTATGTTAAAAGTGCTATATAAATGCAAGTTATTGTAGCAGAGGGGGCATCACCGCTGCATTTTTCAGGTACGAAGCTTATAACGAACATATATTTTAGTAACTGGAGTTAGTCAAACCAGTAATCCTAGAGATAAAAGCAAAAAACTGTGGATGCTGGAAATCCAAAACAAAAACAAAAATACCTGGAAAAACTCAGCAGGTCTGACAGCATCTGCAGAGAGGAACACAGTTAACGTTTCGAGTCCGGAAACAATAACAGTAATCTTAGAGGTTTGTATTAAAAAAACATTTTACTGCCATGTTACATATTATCTAATGTCAGTGCAGGATAAACCAAGCAACCAGAAGATTCTCTGATTCCTGGCTGTGCTAGCTGTATATGCTAACTGCAGAATTGCTATGCAATAACTTCAGAAAAACTACTTTGTTACTCAGTGACTTTAATTGCTTTAAATGTGATATATATGGGAACTAATATACACTAGGATAATGAAGCATTGTTACAATGAAAGTAAGGAATAATCACTTTAAATGTGCACAAAGGCCATGGATCAGGTTGACTATGCCATAAATCACATGCTCTAAACAGATAATAGTTTTATTACTACCATTGAGTACTCACAATAATGCATTTACTACTGGCCTGTCACAGGCCAATTCATGAATTAGTTTAAAGGCTTAACCACTACTCTCCTCTGTCTGGCTGAACTTGTTCTCACACTGAACAATTTCTCCTTGAACTCCTCTCACTTCCTCCAAATAAAAGGTGTGGCTATGGGTACCCGCATGGGCCCCAGCTATGCCTGTCTCTTTATGGGGTATGTGGAACATTCCTTGTTCCAGTCCTACTCCGGCCCCCTCCCACAACTCTTTCTCCGGTACATCGATGATTACTTCGGTGCTGCTTCATGCTCTCGTCGGGACCTGGAAAAATTTATTAATTTTGCTTCCAATCTCCACCCCTCCATCATTTTCACATGGTCCATCTTTGACACTTCTCTTCCCTTCCTTGACCTCTCTGTCTCAATTTCTGATGATAGACTGTCCACCAATATCCATTACATGCCTACCGACTCCCACAGCTACCTCGATTACAGCTCCTCACACCCCGCTTCCTGTAAGGACTCCATCCCATTCTCTCAGTTCCTTCGCCTCCGTCGCATCTGTTCTGATGATGCTACCTTCAAAAACAGCTCCTCTGACATGTCCTCCTTCTTCCTTAACCGAGGTTTTCCACCCACGGTCGTTGACAGGGCCCTCAACCGTGTCCGGCCCATATCCCGCGCATCCGCCCTCACGCCTTCTCCTCCCTCCCAGAAACATGATAGGGTCCCCCTTGTCCTCACTTATCACCCCACCAGCCTCCGCATTCAAAGGATCATCCTCCGCCATTTCCGCCAACTCCAGCATGATGCCACCACCAAACACATCTTCCCTTCACCGCCCCCCCGGCGGCATTCCGTAGGGATCGTTCCCTCCGGGACACCCTGGTCCACTCCTCCATCACCCCCTACTCCTCAACCCCCACCTATGGCACCTCCCCATGCCCACACAGAAGATGCAACACCTGCCCCTTCACTTCCTCTCTCCTCACCGTCCAAGGGCCCAAACACTCCTTTCAAGTGAAGCAGCATTTCACTTGCATTTCCCCTAACTTAGTCTACTGCATTCGTTGCTCCCAATGTGGTCTCCTCTACATTGGAGAGACCAAACGCAAACTGGGCGACCGCTTTGCAGAACACCTGCGGTCTGTCCGCAAGAAAGACCCAAACCTCCCTGTCGCTTGCCATTTTAACACTCCACCCTGCTCTCTTGCCCACATGTCTGTCCTTGGCTTGCTGCATTGTTCCAGTGAAGCCCAACGCAAACTGGAGGAACAGCACCTCATCTTCCGACTAGGCACCTTAGAGCCTTCCGGGCTGAATATTAAATTCAACAACTTTAGATCTTAAACTCCCCCTCCCCCCATCCCCACCCCGTTTCTCCCCCCTCCCTTTTTTTAAAATAATTTATATAGATTCTTCTTTTCCCACCTATTTCCATTATTTTTAAATCTACAACTAATGCTTTGTTAGTCTTTCCACCCCACCCCCACTAGAGCTGTACCTTGAGTATCCTGCCATCCATTCTTAATTAGCACTTTTCTTAGATAATATCACCACCTTCAACACCTCTTTGATCCTTTTGTCTGTGACATCTTTTGATTATCTGCTCCTATCACTGCTTGCTTGTCCCCACAACCACCCCCCTCAACTTCTCTCTCCCCTCACCCCCCACCTTAAACCAGCTTATATTTCACCCCTCTCCTAACTATACTTCAGTTCTGTTGAAGGGTCATGTGGACCCGAAACGTCAGCTCTTTTCTTCTCCACCGATGCTGCCAGACCTGCTGAGTTTTTCCAGGTAATTCTGTTTTTGTTTTGGATTTCCAGCATCCGCAGTAGCTTTTTGTTTTTAAAGGCTTACTGTTAGCTAACTTCATGATTGATCACTTGGAATGGCTTTATCATTGTTAGTTGTTGTCTTGGGTGTTGTTCCTGACTTTTTTTTGCAAAATGAACCATAACAAATCAAAAATCTGTCCTGTTCCACATGATGAGAAGACATATTTTAATTAGGATTACTAATTTGCCAGCATGGTCTTCCATGACTACTGGGATTACTGTCAGTGCTTTTCAGCGTAGGGAAAGGTGTGAAACGTGCAGCTGAGGACCAGGCTAGAACTACAGTATTGTGACTCAAATATTCAAATAATGCAACTTTAGGTTTCTTTTCTTTCTGACGTCTCTAATTACATCTGAGTCTATGTCTATCGGTGGCCATATGAAAAAACTTTAATCACTCTCACATTTACAAGACAATACCACTGCCATTGTTTGCATCAACCAGGTAAGGTTCTCAGTTCTTGTAATTTGATGAAGAATAGAGGACAAATAGCAGCTGTTCTTATTCCATCCATCTGGGAAAACACATGAATCATCAGACTGGTAATTGCTTTGAAATCTACCTTTGATTGGCAGTTTTGATTAATTGTGAAGGCACCCTTCTGTACCAGTTTGAATTCAAGAGGCGCTTAAGCAGATTAAAGACTTGTTTGTCCAGTTTCCTCTCTCTGTACTTCTATAAGGGCCTGTAACTATAATATATAGTCTAAATTATGGGAACAGAATTGTTAAGAGTTCAGAACTTGTATTGTTTTGAAAGAAATACTGAGAGTTAAGTACTGTAATCTAATTAAATCAGCTGTTTAGCATATTTTGCTGCTGTTGATATCTGTTGTTAATAAACTTGATTTGTAGTTTCAGTCTAAGCAATTCCTGTCAATGTGTTATGTTCTGCCAGTTTCAGGGAGATTGGGAGTTATGGGGCAAGCTAAACTATTTTTTCTGTACATGCTAATGTGGTGGGGAGGGAAGAAAGCGTTCACTGTGTGCCATCTGTACACTACACCTTAGATATTTTGCATAAAGTCAAGTTTATAATCATGAGAAGCAGAGACAGAGTATGTGATGGAGGTGGAAGACCATGGCTTCAGTCTTCCCAAAGTTAATTCTGTGGCAAGTAACTCACTTCTCAACTCCCCAATGCTTGTCCACCATATACAAGGCACAAGTCAGGAGTGTGACAGAATATTCTCCACTTGCCTGGATGTGTGCAGCTCGAACAACACCCAAGAAGCTCAACACCATCCAGGACAAAGCAGCCCGCTTGACTGGCACCCCATCCACCATCTTAAACATTCACTCCCTCCACCACCAGTGCACAGTGGCAACAGTGTGTACCAAACACAAGATGCACTGCAGCAATTCACCAAGGCTCCTTCGACAGCAGCTCCCAAACATGTGACCTTTACCACCTAGAAGGACAAGGGCAGCAGGTATATGGGAGCACCACCAGCTGCAAGTTCCCCTCTAAGCCACACATCATACTGACTTAGAACTATATTGCCATTCCTTTTGTTGCTGGGTCAAAATCCTGGAACTTCCTTCCTAATAGCACTGTGGGTGTTCCTACACCACATGGACTGCAGCAGTTCAAGAAGGTGGCACACCACCACCTTCACAAGGGCAATCAGGGATGGGCAATAAATGCTGGCCCGGCCAGTGACACCCACATCCTGTGAAAGGATAGAAAAAATTGGAGAAAGTGGGTATCGGACATGCAACCTAACAATACAAGACAATGGAGGAATCAAATGCAGTGAAGCTCAAAATGGTCACTGGGTATGTGGAAGCTGATCCTATGTTTACGAATAACAATGTCGGGCAGCACAAAGATGAGCAAGTGGACAGGACCAAGGATAGAAGCTTGGGGGACTTCGATTGTAACGTTCTGGACCTGGAAGAGAAGTTAAAGCCGGAGATTCTCTAGCTACAATCAGGTGAATGTGTGTGTAAAGGAGCAACGACAATCCCACCAAGCTGCACAATGGAGAAAAGGTATTACAGATGGATAGTATGTTGGCGGCAGAGATGTTGAGGATGGATCCAGCACAACGCTCACAGAGTAGGTGGGAGAATGGGATTGTGTTAAGATGGAGCACTTACCTACTCCTTTTGCATCCTATTTTGATTAACTGCAATTTTAAACTACCAGCAAGGGAAACTAACCCAAGTCACTGGGGTCACTTTAAAAATGTAGATTAGGTTTCGATCTTATCAGGGCCCTACCTGCTATTTTAACCTAAGGCCTGAGTGGGGGAGCACGTGGCTTGCCCACTAGGCCAAGCTACTGGGAATAGCAACCAGGGCTAGATGAGGCTCAGCAAAGTAAGTATGCATTTTTATGTTTCTTTGTGGTTCAGGAGGAATATGAGCATCCATTGTCCCAGATCACCCCCGGGGAGGTGACAATATGTTCAAGAACTTTGTAAGGGAAGGTGACACTGAAGTGATAGTTTGAAAAAACTGGATGCTGAGGGGGGTTTTTTTTGACTAGGTGGTTCATGGCTGTTTTGAAATGGAGGGGAGTAGTAACTAAGAAGAAAAATACAATTAACAATGTCAGATGGCAGGATGCAACTGAAATTCTTAGGTACAGATACAGAATGATGATGAGTAAATTGTATGCTTCTTGAATACACAACCCGGGATATGCAGGTAAGGTTGTTGTGGTGTGATATTAACATATACAGTAAACTAGAGTAAATACAGGTCAATCCCTATAAACATTTAACAGTGTTAAGTGACAGCACTTTTGTTTTGGAGTTTCACTGCAAAACTTGAGCACATAATTAAGCTGACGCTTCAGTTTAGTACTGAAGGGAGTGCTACATATTATCACAGAGCCTATCCCTTTGACGAAATGTTAAATTGAGGTCTCATCTGCCTGTTTGGATGGATGTGAAAGATTTCACAACAGTACCTGAAGAAGCAAAGGAGTTCTCCTGGTATCCCAGCCAACGTGTATCCATCAACTAACACTGCCAAAAAAGGTTAATAGGTGAATCTAATTGTAGGGCCTTATTTCATGCCAATTACCTGCATTTCATTGGCTCTGAAGTGCTGGGTTGTCCTGACGATATGAAAGGTCTTATAAATTGCAAGTCAAGTTTTCTACATGAGAGTTAGCAGATCATTCAGCACTATCTTAGCAGGGACCTGATTGCTACTTACAGTGTACAAACAAAGTGACAGGCGAAGATTTTTTAGATGCTGTTCTGTCTTGGTCTTCAAAGTAAGTTGCTATGCAGGTGAAAGAAACTCTTCCCTCCCCCTTCTTTGACGTGTACTTCAGAGAAGATATTGTGCTGTAATAACCTTTTTCACTAGTAACAACTCTATCGTTGGCTAGAAAAAAAGTAAAACATTCGTTAGGATCAGAGTGGTTACAGCAGAGAAGGCCATTCGGTCATTCGATCCCATGCCAGTTTTCTGCAAGACTAATTTAGCTAGTCCCACTCTCCCCGTAGTCCTGCAAATTATTTCTCTTCAGGTGCTTATCCGATTCCCTTTAAAGGCCTCCCACCACCCTTTAAGGCAGTGCATTTAAGATTGTAACTACTCGCTGCGTAAAAAATAGTTTGTCATCTCGCCTTTCATTCTTTTGTGCATCATTTTAAACCTGTGTCATCTGGTTCTCAACTCTCCCACCAAGGAATGGGCTTGGAAGGACATTTCAATCAAAATTTCCTTAGACAGCCGGTAGACTGGCAGTATCAAAGCGGGGCCATCTGACTGGACTCAAACCCTAATTTTTTTTTTTTTAAAACTGATATTTTCATATAAACCTTTGCTGAAGCAAGGGTTTTCAAACAGGAAACTGCACATTCAGAAGAGGTCAGGTCATGCAGGTTATCTTTACCATTCTTGGCTGGATCATGATGGAGTAGCAGACAATGCTGGTTCTGGAATCCACCCCATGAATATTCAAGTGTATTGGTAGTGGTTGACTAAACAGAAGGCTTCTGTTGTCTGAAAATATGTCTGGCTATTTCATTTTAGAAAGACTAAGTCGATGTACGAGAACAAGAAAATAGGCAAAAAAACGCTTAAGAACATGCACTACTGATTGCGAGGAGGAAGTAGCAGAGATGCCACAACTAGCTCCAGTGTCTTAGGTGCAGTGGAACAGAAATCAGCCAGCTGACTCTCCTGATTACTATCCAGTGAAGCTTGCTCCATGCAAGAACAGGACCAGACTGAAATCTGATGTGTTTTGTAGCCAAACAGCCCAATGTCACACACAAGCTCACAGTCCATCTAATCTGATGACAATATTTCTATCATTCCCCACGAGAAAGGTAATAATTCAGAATCAACCAATTCAATATACGATCAGTGATCTTGAATTCTAGAATCATACCTGAGCTGCTGAGGTCCACATTCTGAAGATTATGCTGCCAGGTAATGTTGGCAACAGGGTAGCTATTGTTCACAACACACACACCAACCTGAGGTAAAAGAGAAGAGGCGCAAAATAAAACACAATTACATATCTGGAAACACGTCAGTAACAAAGTTCTACATTTTGTGTTTATTAATCATTAATGTTTTCTCTGTTGGGAGTACGTACCTGAATGGAAATTTGTGTATAGAGAACAGGGAACGTACCTGTACCAATGCTCCTTGCTAACACCATGCTTACATAGTCTGATGGAGGGAAAATGCCAGTTAATGTTAATGGATAGAAAACATTGGCTGAGGAGTGTGCAATTTCCCAATATGTGCTCCTGATAAGCGCCAGCAGCAGGCACAACAGAATTTTACTTCAAGGCAACACATCAAATGGAAATTGATGCTCCCGCTTTATTGTCTGGCCCTCAACTGCAGTAGAAACCTTCTTATTGTACTAATGGAAGTCAAACATTTTTTGCACTCATTTAAGAGGTGATACCATTATAAAAAGATTGCTGGATTCACCGTTTCATTAGAGCGTGTGATGCCTTAAACTTTCCGAATGCTGAAAAACAATTCTGATAATGTTGCTCGTCGCTGAACACGTCGTGTAATTAACATCTTCAGTTAATCCGCACAAATTAAGCACTTTATAAATATAACTTCTTGATTCATTAATCTGTGATGTGTATATAACAGAATAATACATGTTACACAAGGTCATAAGAATTTTTAGGAAGAGGAAAGGTCACTCATTCCAACAACCTTTAGCATTTTGAAAAGATTAATGCCACCAACACATTTCAATTCCTTTCCATTTCCAGAAATCCATGTTATTTATGCTGGCTGTTTCAGTCACCTTCCTTGGTAATGTATTGTTTGAGTTTGTTACCCTTGTTCAAAAAGCTGCATACGGCATCTCTTACACTTAACTTACAAGTTTTAACTTGTGCTTCGAATATGTGATCCCTTTGCCACGATGACTATTTTTGCTAACTTGATCAGTCTTTAAAACTTGAATTAGTCCATCTTCAGGCACTTCTTTTACACCGCGAGAAAGCTCAATTTCCTAATGATTTTCTCATAACATAAATGTCCAAAGCTCATTTTTATTACTTGTTCCTCTTGGATCTCTTAAGGCCAATTATGTCCATCTTATGTTTTGCTGACCAGGACTAACAATGGTCCATATAGCATTTGAGCAATGCAAGAATATTGCTACTTTTAAATCTCTTTGGATTTGTAGTCTATAACTTTGCAAATACAAACCATGGCCTTATATTATATGGCACACAACTGAATAATACCCAGAGCTTCCCAAGCAATTCTGGTCATCAATCTGTACAATGAGTTAGCTCTCTTGCTTCTGTTACCAAGTCAGTTTGT
Source organism: Cetorhinus maximus (assembly GCF_964194155.1). NCBI lineage: Eukaryota > Metazoa > Chordata > Chondrichthyes > Lamniformes > Cetorhinidae > Cetorhinus > Cetorhinus maximus. The sequence continues at coordinate 72,213,143 of NC_135894.1, forward strand.
GTGTGTGTCTTGTACGTACCTGCTGTAGTTTCCCTTCTTCTAAGAATGCAGCTGCTTCCACAATTTCAGGATTAGATGGTTTTTCTAAAAGAAACAAAGTTTAGGCATAAAAAACTGTTTACCGAAAATTTATATTGATGAACTGAAATCACTTAATGCACGGGAATGTTGTAAATAAGAATTATTTTCATAAGGAAGTTTACTTTTCATTCTGCAAATATACATATACATGCTAACCAATTCCTAACTACAGTATTTATCAGTTGTCAGAAAATAACAAGCATATTGGCTCAGTTCAGCTACAGAGTACACGGGGTCAATACAGCAACAGAGTTCCCTATTTTGGGCAATAATGAAGGATGAACACAGACTATGTAAAGACAGATTCATTGAAGAGGCTCTAGAAGCTGGAGGTGACAAGCTCTCTTTACTGCCAAGGGGAACTGGGTCAACACACAGAACAGATGTGGGTGGCAATTGCATAGGCAGTACAAATAGCGATGTCTGTCTGCCATGCCTGAAACAGAATTTGAAAAAAAGCTATCACACTTGATGGGGAGTGAAAATGTGAATAATGTGTATAATTGTGAAAAATCATAAACTTCATATGTGGATATTTAAGCAAATGAAAAATGTTAACATAGGCAGCTTTGCAAAAAAATTAGTAAACATAACTTCATCCAGTCATAGGCTCAAATTGCAACACTGAAGGAGCCACTGAAGTTCGGTACATAATATTCAAGCAGGTTAAAACGGAGGAAAGACTGATGAATACTTATTACATATACGTGCATTCAATCAGCTAATAGAGATTAGGCTAACAATGTACTTCAAATTCTATTAAATCATGGATATGCCAAACACAATATGGGTGCAGCCTAACTAATAATAGTATCCGAAATAAAAACAGGAAATGCTGGAAAAACTCAGCAGGTCTGGCAGCATCTGCAGAGAGAGAAACAGAGTTAAAGCTTTGAGCCCGTATGACTTCTTCAGAACTGTCTCTGTTATATAACCATCATATCCGCTCGGGGATATTGTTGATATTCTTCAGCACTTCAGCACAGATGGCAGCACACAACCGAATCCATATCTGCCTCCAGGAAGCTCTAACAGAGTTCACATGCTTGTAGTGCAAATGAGTGACACAGCAGGTAAAGGATACAAGCCCTCACCTGTTGGTTTGTGAAGTGCATATCTTAATAATCACAATGAATATGAACTTTTGCAGGTGGAGAGCAGTCATTGTGAAGAGTTTCAAAAAATAGAGCGTACAGTTTGTCCAGTGATAACAGTAATGTGCACATTCACACATCAGGGCAAATCCATCAATCACAATGCTAACAGGGAACCGCACAAAGTGTATAGTAAGTGAATGGGCATAAAAGTGCCACAGCTTGGCATGGGGCACATGTGGGGCCATAGGGGTTGTTTGTGTGTGTGGAGGGGAGCGGGGAGGGGGATATACCTAGGCATCAGGGGCATGAGAAGTGTGTGGGGGGAGAGGGTTGGAGGGCATTCCTGTTTTAATTTAAACTGGGACGAACACTGAGGCACAGCACCTCTGGCTACCTCCGAATCTTTTCCTGGGTAAGCTGGCCTGACTGCAGCACCTGCACCCTCCTACAATGAAAATCCCACCTTTGTGGCACTTTCTCCCAAAGCAGGCAGGTGGAAGTGGGAATTTACCAACTCCCACTACCCACCTCGAAGATGAAAATCCAGCTCTATAATATCATCAACCCACGCCTGACTTGCAGTTCCTTAAAGCTCAGCTTCCTGTAAGAAACACGGGGTTGGAGAATTTACAGAAAAATCAGGTTGGGAAGATCCCTGACCACAAGATAACCTGAAGATTTCTTCTATTTAAGGCCAATACCAAAATCATTTTAAAAAAAAGCTTGAGGGTCCAAATTGCTTCCCTTTCCTTCCCAAAAAACACCCCACATGCACCTGTTCTGGAGGTTGGTATGCCTTACCTCACTGGGGATGCCAACTGCCAGAATTGTGCCATGTCCTATGGGCTGAAGAAGCAGAACTCTCAGAATAAGGAGTCCATTCCCACAGCTCTACCCCTTCTGACCCACCCTTTACAAGGCCAAATGGGGAATCCCAAATCAGGCCAGGGCCCAACATTTTCAGTCTTTTCCTCAGCTGTTCCACCAGCGTTCTAGAGGGATCCCAGCAAAATGGACAAGTCAAGTTCACATCAATATTTTCTTTCATGCTTTGTTTAATACAACCTCTAGATGTAACTTTTGCAATGCTCTCCTCAACAGCCTCCTGACTCCTAGGCTGCATACCATCCAAAACTTCATCACTTACATCCTGCTGTGCAGTAAACCCTCAAGCCCTTCACGCCCATCTTCATTAATCTACAATAGTTACCCATCTCCCATTGGATCAAATTTAAATTCCTTGGCCTTGTCTACAATTCCCTATATGGCTTGGCCTTACCTTATCCTCTGCAAGGACCCTGCAGCCTTACAACCTGCCACATTTCCTCAAGATTCAGGCCTATTGTGCATACCCATTTCACCCACTCACCACTCCCCCAACGCCAATCAGCATTCAGCTCGGCTCTTTATTAGACAGAAACTTGTCCTCTTTAAAAAAAAATCGAGGGGTGGGATCAACACGTGCTGTCAGCCCATCTGCCTCCAATTAAGAGATCGCCTCCAGGTCCACCATCCAATTAAGGATGGCAGGCAGGTTACTGAGAGGGATCCCAGAGGCAGCGACAGAGGTGGGAGCTGCTGCTGCCAGATGGGGACAGTGAGGGTGCCTCCACATTGAGTTGCCCGCTGAAATGATGATTACTTTTATAAATTAAACGGTGGCCACATCACAGCTGCCATGACATCCCTGTGGAGGGGAAACCCCTTCAGAGGATGACCTGCAGTTGCAGCTCTGGTCCACAGTTGGCTGGGGTGGAGGAAGGTGTGAGGTTGGGAAGTGAACAGAAAGAGGCCACACAGGCTCTCCACCAGGCACTGCTGGCTTTTGCCTCCAGGGGGGGGGGGGAGAGAGAAGATCCAGGAAGATCCCAGCGGTGTCCCCGTTCTGCCCACAAGTAGGCAGCTAAATATGCAAAGTGGCTACCCGCCACCGCTGGATGGGTAACCATTGCCTCTTCTGCCCCACATCCAGCAAGATCAGCAGACGTCGGAACACATTGGCCAGAAGTTCCCCTTTCAAGTTTTCCTCCCAGTCACACCTTCAAACCTGCCTCCACGGGACAGGATAAACTGTGTCCCATAAGTCAGACATGGGTTGACCGCATATATTGTTGATTCATCCAAATTGGGTCTCCCTTTGAATACAGATCCTTATTAGGATGTGTGATTGGTGAATTTGCCCTGATGAGTGCATGTGCACATTACTGTTACCAATGGATAAACAGTACATTTTGTTTTTTGAAATGCTTCACGATGACTGATTTCCACTTGCTGAAATTCATATTCATCGTCATTATTAAGATGTGCACCTTGTAACTATACAAACCAACAGGTGAGAGCTTGTAATCTCCAGCTGCTGTACAGACGCACTACAGACGCTCAGCATATGAGGCCATGTTTCGCCGTTTTCTGCTCGGATCCGCTGTCGGTGCGCAGACTGATGCACGTCTGCGACCAGTTCGAACTGGCCTCGGGAGCCAAGGTAAATCGTGGGAAGAGTGAGGCCATGTTCTTTGGGAACTGGGCTGACCGATCCTTTGTCCCCTTCACTGTCAGGGCTGACGGCCTGAAGGTGCTGGGGATATGGTTCGGAGGGACCGGGGCATGCGTTAGAAACTGGAAGGAGCGAGTGGCTATGGTGAAAAGGAAACTGGGCATGTGGGAGTGACGCTCCCTCTCCATTGCGGGTAAGAACCTGGTCATCAGGTGTGAGGTACTCTCGCTGTTGCTGTACGTGGCGCAGGTCTGGCCCATTCCACACTCCTGCGCGATGGCGATCACTCGAGCCATCTTCCGCTTTATCTGGAGGTCGAAAATGGATCGTGTCTGCAGGGACGCGATGTACAAGCCTCTAGATAAAGGGGGAAAAAACGTGCCCAACATCGCCCTCATACTGATGGCCACCTTTGTGTGTGGCTGCATCAAGCGGTGCGTAGACCCTCAGTACGCAAACACCAAGTGTCACTACGTGCTGAGGTTCTACCTGTCCCCGGTGTTGCGAAGGATGGGTCTGGCCACGCTGCCGCGGAACGCTCCAAGTAGTTGGACCGTGCCGTACCACCTGTCCCTCGTGGAAAAATTTATGCAGAAAAACACCTTTGACCACAAGTCCATCAGGCAGTGGTCAGCACGTAACGTCCTAGAGGCCCTGAGGGAAAAGGAGAGGGTGGACCCTGTGGGATGGTTCCCTGAGCAGACTGTCAAAGTCATTTGGCAGAATGCCTCATCGCCAGAACTTTCCAACAAGCACCAAGACGTAGCTTGGCTGGTGGTGAGAAAGGCCCTCCCCGTCAGATCCTTCCTACACGCCAGGAGTCTCACCCCCTCTGCACGTTGCCCTCGAGGTGGCTGTGGTGGGGAAGAGACCGTTGTTCACCTCCTTGTGGATTGTGCCTTTGCAAAGAAAGTCTGGAGAGAGATGCAGTGGTTGCTGTCGAGGTTCATCCCGAGCAGTTCTGTGACACAGGACTCTGTGCTCTACGGGCTGTTCCCAGGGACACACACCGAGACAAACATCGACTGCAGCTGGAGGATCATCAACTCGGTGAAAGACGCACTTTGGTCTGCCCGAAACTTGTTGGTCTTCCAGCACAAAGAGTTGTCCCCGACCGATTGTTGCGGACTGGCACAATCCAAAGTCCAGGACTACGTGCTGAGGGACGCACTAAAGCGTGGGGCAGCTGCCGCAAAGGCGCAATGGGGAAGGGTCGCTGTCTAAGACCTTTCTACCACAGCGCACCGAGAGACTGGGAACTGTTTAGAGCCCCTCGGGCTGTACAGATCAAAATGAAAGGCTGTAAATGATTGTAATATTGTTTGTACTGATGCACCTGGTGATACATTTTGTAAAAGTTTAACCTGGATTGTACCCTTGTAATGTTGTTTTTGAAATGGTTTTGAATGTGATTGAAGATTTTTTATGAATAAAGTATATTTTTACAAAAAAAAAAAATATGAGGCCATGTTCTTTGGGAACTGGGCTGACCGATCCTTTGTCCCCTTCACTGTCAGGGCTGACGGCCTGAAGGTGCTGGGGATATGGTTCGGAGGGACCAGGGCATGCGTTAGAAACTGGAAGGAGCGAGTGGCTATGGTGAAAAGGAAACTGGGCATGTGGGAGCGACGCTCCCTCTCCATTGCGGGTAAGAACCTGGTCATCAGGTGTGAGGCACTCTCGCTGTTGCTGTACGTGGCGCAGGTCTGGCCCATTCCAGACTCCTGCGCGATGGCGATCACTCGAGCCATCTTCCGCTTTATCTGGAGGTCGAAAATGGATCGTGTCCGCAGGGACGCGATGTACAAGCCTCTAGATAAAGGGGGAAAAAACGTGACCAACATCGCCCTCATACTGATGGCCACCTTTGTGTGTGGCTGCATCAAGCGGTGCGTAGACCCTCAGTACGCAAACACCAAGTGTCACTACGTGCTGAGGTTCTACCTGTCCCCGGTGTTGCGAAGGATGGGTCTGGCCACGCTGCCGCGGAACGCTCCAAGTAGTTGGACCGTGCCGTACCACCTGTCCCTCGTGGAAAAATTTATGCAGAAAAACACCTTTGACCACAAGTCCATCAGGCAGTGGTCAGCACGTAACGTCCTAGAGGCCCTGAGGGAAAAGGAGAGGGTGGACCCTGTGGGATGGTTCCCCGAGCAGACTGTCAAAGTCATTTGGCAGAATGCCTCATCGCCAGAACTTTCCAACAAGCACCAAGACGTAGCTTGGCTGGTGGTGAGAAAGGCCCTCCCCGTCAGATCCTTCCTACACGCCAGGAGTCTCACCCCCTCTGCACGTTGCCCTCGAGGTGGCTGTGGTGGGGAAGAGACCGTTGTTCACCTCCTTGTGGATTGTGCCTTTGCAAAGAAAGTCTGGAGAGAGATGCAGTGGTTGCTGTCGAGGTTCATCCTGAGCATTTCTGTGACACAGGACTCTGTGCTCTACGGGCTGTTCCCAGGGACACACACCGAGACAAACATCAACTGCAGCTGGAGGATCATCAACTCGGTGAAAGACGCGCTTTGGTCTGCCCGAAACTTGTTGGTCTTCCAGCACAAAGAGTTGTCCCCGACCGATTGTTGCGGACTGGCACAATCCAAAGTCCAGGACTACGTGCTGAGGGACGCACTAAAGCTTGGGGCAGCTGCTGCAGAGGCGCAATGGGGAAGCGTTGCTGTCTAAGACCTTTCTGCTACAGCGCACCGAGAGACTGGGAACTGTTTAGAGCCCCTCGGGCTGTACAGCTCAAAATGAAAGGCTGTAAATGATTGTAATATTGTTTGTACTGATGCACCTGGTGATACATTTTGTAAAAGTTTAACCTGGATTGTACCCTTGTAATGGTGTTTTTGAAATGGTTTGGAATGTGATTGAAGATATTTTATGAATAAAGTATATTTTTGCAAAAAAAAAAAATATGAACATCATTAGACCTTCCTGGATTTTGTTGTGTTCTTGTTCTGAAGTGCTGATTCTTTCCACCCCCCCCAAATCTCTCCGCTTCCCCACCTTTAAAAAAAACCTTCTCAAAACACAACAAGCTTTGATCAGTATGCTCAATGCTCCTGTAAAGGCTTGGTGCCTGCTACTCAGGATGTTTTTCTATGTTAAAAGTGCCACATAGCTGCAAGTTGCTGCTGTGAAAAAGCTTATGAAGTGGAAATAAAAGCAGATACCCTGTCATTGTGACGCCTCTAAGCATGATTGCAAAATTGTCATTTACTGACTGCAGTGAGGACGTGCTCGGGAGCTCATAGCCACTAGGGAGTGGACTGAAAATGGACAGACTCCCTTTCAAGAGCTTAATTCACTGAAGTGGAATTTCCTCTGCTGCTTCTTCTCAAATCTGATAGGAAAGCTGCAAAGGCATGAGACAACTGCCTTCCTATAATGAACTCGATCTTCCTCTCCCCTCACCCTGTTGCTCTTTTCAGGGCAGTTGTCTGTGGTCCGCCGCCCCTTCCCCAAATGCCACATATGATAGGGAGGTGCGACCCTGGAAGCAGCGTAATTTCCTTGCTTTCCAACCAGAAAATGCTGAGCGGGTGGTGGTAATCCCTGGTGCAAAAACAAGCGGCTCTAATAGGCCTTTTGTGGAGAGATAGCCCCATAGAAGGCACTTCTCCCTCATATTTAGGCCACACAATCTTATTCTATTTAGGCCTTGGCCAGTCCCTCCTTCATATTCAGCGCTCTTTTGTCCTCTTTGATCATCACGTTTCATTAGGCACTGCAGAATCAGTCCCAGTGGCAGCACCAGAGGAAAGTTCCCTGACCCAGGAAATTGGGGCAGGCCCAGGGTGAGGTCAAGCTGCAGGTGGGCCTCCTGACCCAGCTCTCTCGTGGACAAAGAGGAAAATCCAGGCCTATAAGACTAAAATGAACCCGAATCCTGGTCGTCGAGGAAAAAGACAATATTCTAATTGCCTTTATTACCCCCAACATTTACTGGGGAAATATAATAATGGGTGAGTGCAATATGCAAGTACAGCAGTCCGCTGTGGAGATCCTCTGCTGCATTAAGACGATTTTAATACCATTATCTCTGATACTTACTGTAAATTTTGAGTGAGACTGGAACTTCATCTATGTCTGATACCATCAGGGTGAAGCAGGAAAATATCTTTTCATCCTGAATTCCAACATTAGAGATATTTAAGGAGTAGTCCTTATTCATAATTATCCTGTCCTTGTATCCGGAAACCTCTCTGTATGTTACTGCATTGTTAGCTGGTGAAAATGAAATTAGTTGCTCGTTGTCCGTTTCACTTAACTTCTGAAAAAGAGAGAATGAAATGAAGATCAACTGTTTGTAGCCTTTAGACCTTTCGTTTGTCTGGCGTTCTATCAGGGGTTTTCAGAACAGGCAAATGGTGATCTGCTGAGGTGCAGCTGGCAACAGCTCAAGTTCCTATTCTTTACTTAAAATAAAAACAAAAAACTGCGGATGCTGGAAATCCAAAACAAAAATAAAAATAAAAATACCTGGAAAAACTCAGCAGGTCTGACAGCATCTGCGGAGAGGAACACAGTTAACGTTTCGAGTCCGTATGACTCTTCAACAGAACTAAGTAAAAATAGAAGAGAGGTGAAATATAAGCTGGTTTAAGGGGAGGTGGGACAGATAGAGCTGGATAGAGGGCCAGTGATGGGTGGAGATAGCCAAAAGATGTCATAGACAAAAGGACAAAGAGGTGTTGAAGGTGGTGATATTATCTAAGGAATGTGCTAATTAAGGGTAGAAAGCAGGACAAGCAAGGTACAGATAGCCCTAGTAGGGGTGGGGTGAAGGAATCGAAATAAGCTAAAAGGTAGAGATAAAACAATGGATGGAAATACATTTTTAAAAAATGGAAATAGGTGGGAAAAGAAAAATCTATATAAATTATTGGGAGAAAAAGGGGGGGGGATCGGAAAGGGGGTGGGGATGGAGGAGAGAGTTCATGATCTAAAATTGTTGAACTCAATATTCAGTCCGGAAGGCTGTAAAGTGCCTAGTCGGTACATGAGGTGCTGTTCCTCCAGTTTGCGTTGAGCTTCACTGGAGCAATGCAGCAGGCCAAGGACAGACATGTGGGCATGAGAGCAGGGTGGAGTGTTGAAATGGCAAGTGACAGGGAGGTCTGGGTCATGCTTGCGGACAGACCAAAGGTGTTCTGCACCTATCACCACCTATCACTGGCCCTCTATCCAGCTCTACTTGTCCCACCCAACCTTAAACCAGCTTATATTTCACCTCTCTTCTATTGTTACTTAGTTCTGTTGAAGGGTCATACGGACTCGAAACGTTAACTGTGTTCCTCTCCGCAGATGCTGCCAGACCTGCTGCGTTTTTCCAGTATTTTTATTTTTATTCCTATTCTTTACTTGTAAGTCAAGATGGCTAGCATAAGCAGACAAGTTTCCTGGAGCAAGGAGCAAAATAATACTTCAAATCAAACCAATCCAATCCCACCTTTATTATGAAAGGGGCGGGGCAGGGCTTAAGATTTCTTTTGAGCATTAGGTGCAGCAGAATCATAAAACTTATTCATAAATAAAGAGGCTAAAAAAGCAAGAGTCCAAAGGCAGACCCTGGGCACTGGGTCAGGTGCAGGAGACTCTGCAGAGATGGGAATTCTGTTGGGATCTGGATTTCTACGCTTGGAACTTCTTAACCACTAGCCTCCCATCACCCAGTGATCTTGACGTTAGGACAAAGACTGTGTACAGATTGCTTCAGCCAAATGGCCATAATATTAAAAATTAAGTGAGAGCCCATGGTGCTAACAGGCCAGGGAGCTGTCTGCCCGAAACACATAACCATGTCATTCCTCCTGGAGCATGGCTGTCTGGTGATAGCTTGCAAAATACTTGGCCCCACCTTCACCCTGAAGTGACAGTTATCAGTGCCTATTCTGTCACACTTACACTTAGTGGATTTTCAGGGCTACATTTCTAGCTGTAGCAAAATTCTAGACAAAGAGCGAAAAAAATCCCTTGCTTTGATGCTCACACAAACACTTTCAAGCAGGCATAACTGGATAACAATTAGAAGCAGGAACTTTTCAACTCGCAAATGCCAACCAAAAATGCTGAAACAGTCCCCGAACGGATAAGAACTCAAGAAAACCCCTGACATTTCAGAAATAAGTCATTGTGTGAGCTTTGAGACTTAAGATGACAATGGCCCTGAAAATGTGCATTTGTTGGCAAGGTTTGACTGCAATGGCAAAGCAGCATGATTTGGAGGCTCATGATTCTCAAAACACTGAAAGTGGCTGATTCAAGTCGGAAGTGCAGACGTGCTAATGAGTTTGTTAGGTGGGCAATTCCCAGAATCTCAGCAGTTGGCCCAAACAGGAAATAAAATTTTTATTAAAAAGCATTTACAGCACAAAAATGCTTGCTTGTTTCTCAGATTTGCCTGCATCTTTGGAATTTATTTTTTGTTTTGGAGAACAATTGAATCATACTGCAAGGGATACTCTCCCCTGCTGGGGAAAGTGAACATTAGAAAGAATGAGTTTTCCACCTCCTCCACATGTTGCATATGTTGCCATTCACATCGCACCAACTTGTCCCAAAAAAAGGTGATCAGACTATTCTGAACTTTCAACATTATTATAGGGAAGTCCAATTTCTAAGTATCTGCCTGGAACAAGGCAGGAAATGCCACTGGATGACCCATTCATGTTTGTTCCCGGTATGAACCCTTCAACAGTAGCGGGCTGATCAACCTCCTTTATATTTGCATAAAAGCCAGAGGCTTTGACTATCTTAGAAATTCTTCACATCAGTAACTGAATGTATTAGCAGTGTCTAAGAAACTGCAACGGTCCATGAATTACTCACCATTCTCCATGACACCAAGGACAAATCACCATCTCTGTTCGCCTCACAAAACAATGTTACAGTATCTCCAACCATTGCAGTCACCGTGGTCATTGCTTGTGCTGGAGAATAAAGAACAATTATCAATTCAGTTACATAAAAATAAGGACATACCTGTCCTCACATTTTTCTCTCTCTTTTATTCGGCTCAAGGACAGCAATAAGACAACCATCTAGCCTAACATACAAGTATTTATCAGCTCAGGTCCTGGCTCCTATCCCAGTTATTTCCCTTACTTCCTCCCACCCAGCCCTGCCTTCCATCCTCTTTTTCCAGGCCCAGGTCCAGTCATCCACAGAGGGAAACAGAATATGAGAAAGTGACACATAGAATGTGTGCATGAGGCATATAGAAATAATGGAAGGTTTACAGAAGAGAGAGATATATGGCGGAAAAGTGTGCGAGAAGCCTTTGGAGAAACTGAGAAATACAGGAGGAAATGGAAGACCAGAAAGATTCACAGAATAGGAGACAAAGAGTAAACACAAGTCAAAAACAAGCAGAAATGCAGATGATAACGAGAGTGTGATAATGATAAATGCCACTTGTCCTCCCTGCATCAACTTCACTCATTAATTTCACTGGTCATTGCAGGCTTCCTGCATCTCATATGAATCAATTATTTAGTAAATCAAGAGTCAATTTTCAAGAATGATAACCACTTCACAAACGTTACTGTTTAAGTTGATAATTTTGACTCCGAACATTTCCTACTCCCTCCACCATTGAAGACACTAGCCCTCATGTGCCCACAATGTAGGCCTCCCAAACACTTTTGATGTCCTATACCCTCCCCATCTTTGAAAGCCTTCTTCACCCTGACCTAATCAACAACACCTCTCATATCCTGCTTTCTTATTCCTGCTCAAAACTGATGCCAACCTATGAAAGGCCTTAGAATGTTTGTTACGTTAAACGTGTTATATAAGTACAAGTACAAGCCATTGTGGTATAAGAAGCTTAAATATTGTTCAAGATTGAACATTTAAAAATGAGCATATCATCTGTGATCCAGGATGAGGCACTAAAAGATTATTCCAATAATGGATAATATAAACTGTAACACAATTCAGCACAACACCCCCATTTATACATGAATCACTGTGTGAATTCAACAATGTACTTTCATTACTTTCTATTCATGGCAGCAGATGGACTCATGCATATGTAATCTGATAGCAAACTGCATCAATCGTCTGCATCGTTTCAGCACTTCCACTGGTTTATTTTACCTTGATAGACAAGCACCACCCCTCTGCACCCACCCTACATTCCCAACCACCACCAGTACTGCAGCTAATGCATTTACTGAATGCTTTACCAAGTAACATCTTAGGATGCATATATGACCATCATTGCAAAGGATAAAATCCAGCAAAACCGTTTTGAATTTTCAAAAAGACAAACTGTTTTCAGGTTATCTTGGACTTTGATAAGAAGTAATCTGTTATTGCAATCACCAGAGGAGTGTCCGGTTCATGAAAACCAAGAAGAATTTTATTAGTAATAGGAACTACACATCCAGCACACTGGCTGCTGACTCAACGGGTGTGTCGGTCTCTTAAAGAAAAGAGCCGTATTATTTACGCAACTTTCATTACACGGGTCAGCTTTAGTGGATTATATGTGGATGGGCAGAAAGATCCTGGTTCTCATCTTGGTTAAAAAGTAAAAACACAAAGCACAAAAACCTAAAAGCTGGTGGAAACAATTTCTCCAGGCTTAAAGTTTCAAAATCTAAATCATTAGAAATATAAAGTATTGGAAATTCATTATATATTAACATGTAAAACAGTGAACATATGTCCTAAGAAAGCACAATAAGTACTGAGGGCCATTGAATTTTTATGTTTTTGTAATACCACTTTTGCAGCACAAGGTGCTGCTATACTTCCATTTTCTGCTCTAAAACACTGTTTAAAAACACTGCTATAGGCTAATAATAGGTATGCATTTTTCTATCACTTTTGGGTTGGTTTTTGCTTGAGGTTTAACATTGAACTTCATGCTGCTTTTGCCATTTAAATGGTGTTACAGGTATTACTTTTTAGGGTGGGGACACAGGTTGTTTATGCCCCGGTGCTCACAGATATCGGGAAAGCGTAGTACTAGAAACAGCCCCTTTACAAACTAAAACCTTATTTCACTCACCCCAAAAAAAACTCCCTCCAATTAGCAGAACAACAACATTCAGGTGAATGTGGCTGATCTTTCTCAGTTTGTCTGATATCTTGTTTTTTCCCCCTCCTGAAAAGTGAGGTCCAGCTAGCCTTTGTAGGGTATTGAGGTAGACTTGACCAGGAGCTCGCCATCCACCTGCAAGACCTGTGGTCTGACACATTTTCTTGATCGTGTGTAGTCTCACTGGGGGGGTTGCCTGGGTTTTTGCAGCAGATTAGTGGTTGGAATGGGCAGGAGGCTGGTGGGGAGGAGGAGTGGTGGTGGTGGTGGGATGATGAGGAAGGCTGTGGGTCAGTATCAGGGTAGTTGATTATTCTGGTGCCAGTGACCCCACAAGAATCGTTTAAACACTTTTTAAACTTTATTCATTTGCTGAGGTGGTCCCTTTAAAAAGTCCACCGGTAAGGGAACTCAATACCAAACACTAATAGTCAGGGCATGCACAGCACATGCTCCATCCACTGGTACTACAAAAGTACATCAAGGTCTTATTTGCAGTGAGAGAGCCTCGATTTGTGTTGTCTAATAAAGCTTCATCTGGCAGTCGCTGGGGGCTAGGAGAAAGGGTGCGAGGGTGGGTGGAGGCACTTGACTGTCCATTTCAAGGGCCCCTACCAAAATAGGATGTCAATGGCAACCTGCAAGTTCCCCTCCGAACTACACACCATGCTGAATTGGAACTATATAACCATCCCTTGACTGTGACTGGATCAAAATACTGCAACTCCCTTTCTAACAGCACTGTGGAAGTACCTACAGCACGGGGACCACAGTTCACTACCACCTTCTCAAGAACAATGAGGGATGTGATTGTTATTCTCCTCAGACTAAGATTATGCTGGGGAGGCAAAAAAAAACAATTGTCTACCATAAAATTTAAAGAGTGTATTGTCCCTATTATTAATGATTCATATTAAAAATCACTGCCCTCTCAACAATTTTTTGCTGTCTGCACAGTGGGGGTGGCAGGTGGTCGGGGTCGAACTTCCTACAGAACAATTTATCTGCCGTAACTGGTGAATCTAGAAACGTTAGACAGGTTAGTTACATGACTGACTGGTTTTCTCTTATTCTGTGTTTATATTCTATTGGGACAGCTCATTGAATTTAGGCCCAATAACACTCAATACAACCAACCAATCTCATCTGTATCCAGTACAATTCTGCAGGTTAAATGTTCCTCTGCAGGATGGGGCACTTGTATTTCATATATCCCAATTTACACAAGTGTTTTTCCACCGCATGCTGATATCTGCTACCTGATCAGTCACGTGCAAATTATAACATTTAAATACAAGTCTATTCAGACCACTGAATCTGCCAGTGCTAGCTCCCAAAGCTAACTCTCAACCACAGCTATCTACTCTTTTACATATTTTTCAGGATTAATCTTTGTTTGGGGACGAGTAGATAACAATGACTCAAGAACATGAAGCTTTACCAGAAACTGGACAAATAATAACCAACACTTGATCCGTTGGTGTCATTTGTGCTATTACTGGACTAGCATACAACCAAACCTTCTCCCAGATTAATACTGTAATAGGTTGCTGTCTTAACATGTCAAAATTACAATATATAACATGCAAAAGTGTTATGAACTGTGAAATGTTTATTGGGCTTTCTTAGAGATTTCTTAAGATTCTTAGGGGGCTTGACAGGGTAGATGCTGAGAGGTTGTTTTCCCTTGTGGGAGAGTCTAGGACCAGAGGGCATAATTGATGAGTAATGAGGCAACCTTTTAAAACAGAGATGAGGAAGAATTTCTTCCCTCAGAGGGTAGTGAACCTGTGGAATTCTTTACCAGAGGTCTGTAGAGGCTGGGTCTTTAAGTATATTCAAAGTTGAGATAGACAAGATTTTTAATCAGTAAGGGAAGCAAGGATTATGGGGAAAAGGCAGGAAAGTGGAGTTGAGGGTTATCAGATCAGCTATGATCTCACTGAATGGAGGAGACGACTCAATGGGCCGAATGGCCTACTTCTGCTCCTATGTCTTATGGACTGTTTGAGAGTGGGAGATCGGATTACTCCAAGTTTTGGATGTTCAGATGGAACATCCTGATATGCCACAGGAACAGGAGTAGCCCATTCAGTCCCTCGAGCCTGATACACCATTTAGTTAGATCATGGCTGACCTGTAACCTCAACTCCATTTACCGGTTTCTGTTCCATATCCCTTGACATGATCCCTAGTATCTGACCAAAGCCCTGTACAACACAAGCATCCTTTTCTCATTTTTGTATTCATATTCCCTTGTGATAAAGGCCAACATTCTATTAGACATTTCAAATTACTTTTTGCACAGTCTTCAGTGATTGGTGTACATGGACATCAGAGTCCTTTTGTTCCTCCACAGGTCCTAATCTTCTATGATTAGGAAAATATTTTGAATGGTCTGTCCTGCCATGAAAGATACTGACGCTCCCCTACATTGAACTCCCCACCTTTCCCCACCATGTGCCCACTTTGTTAATTACCTACCATTCTGGCGACAATTTTATCAGGTAATTTTATGAACTTGACTACTACTGCAGAGCTTTGCACACTAGGGGTGTGTCATGGGATTCAGGCCCATTTGGACTTTTCATCCTTTATGGATGTAAAATCCTGCAAAGCCTGCTGACCTCTGGTACGAGTTTCCACAATGGATCACTGAGATGGAGAAGATCCTGCGAAGCTCCGAGTCCACATTCCCAGTACACTCTCCCAATATTCAAAGGTCTGCCCAAAAGGGTAAATTGCTCTCTAACTTGGCTACAATATTTAATATACTCCCTCCATACTGAGCCTACACCTATAAATAGCTACATTCTTGCCCTCTCAAAGCCCAGGAACTTCTGACGCCCACTCTACTGGCTCTCTTGCCATGATTATTTAACTCAGCTCAGAACAAGAATCGACCTTGGGGCTTTCTTATCTGTGTAGCTCAGCTAAAACTTTGCGTGAACTTACTCGGTTATTGTGAAGTTTAAATACAAGTACCTTACTGTTTAACGTCCATGCAGTAGCCTTGCTGGGTAATTACTTTACTCACATCACTTCCTGATCCAACTTTGTTTTCAAACAATGCTGAGGAAAAGAGATTGGTATTTTGTTCCATGTGAAGGATTACATACCGATGTTGAACAGCAGATAAAAATCACCCAGACTTCCTATTGCATTGCATTTTGTTTGGTCCAAGACAGTTATTTTAATGTATTGCAGATTACCACAGCAACAGAACACTGCTCTCAAAGCACATGTAAAGAAACACATGGACTATATAACAACCTTTGGACTCTCAAGTGAGGTTTCTCCTCTTTTCTGGGACCTTGCAACAGCATGGGTATAAGCCAACTCGTTATGGATCATTACATTGTGGAATAATTGTGAATGAATGCTTAGAAGTTTTGTCTGAAATTCCTCTCAGCTATTTTAACAGAAGTTCTTTAACCTGTTTAAAATAAATGTAGTAACAAATCTGCTAAAACACTTGAAAAATGATTCCACTGTGTAAATTTCAATGTTCACAAATTATTTTTCTGCATTTAGCGTCTGGGAACGTTTAGTTCCCGAATACAAAGCATAGGAAATAGGGTGGAGGTCCTGCATTGGCATGATGACAGATCTCCATTCCTTTGTCATTGCCCAGGAATTTCTTGTTTGGCGGGGGAGGGGGAGGGGAGAATGCAGGAGAGATGGGGCTTGGTTTTCAATTTCCCATGGGGCTGAGAACGGGAGCAGGTGTGCTTTAAAAGTAGTGCTCCTGGAAGACTTGTCAGTGTCTCAACACCCCCAGGGCATGATGCTATTTTCAAAGTGAGGATAGTGTGTGTGCTGGAGCTGGGAACCCCCAGCCTCCAATTAACTGCCCACTAAGCACCGTAAGGAGCTTGTCAACGTGCTGGAGAAGGTCAGAGTGTTACTCTCAAATCACAGATCATCAAAGCCAAACAAACGAACAGTCTAGTGCACGTCAATGCGCACCTGTCAGGTGCAATGCAGAGAGCCATCAAGTAATGTTTTTTTCTGAGGAAAGTCTTTTGGCAATAGAGTGATTGCATCAGATTGAATGCAGTATCTTTTCAATGGCTTTTTTTCCACATCCCTGCGCTGGGAGGCTGCTGTCCCTCGGACGTCCTGCCTTCTCTATCCTACAAGGCAGCAGCAGGCCCCATCATGCCTCTGACGCTTGTGCTCAGCAGGCAGCTCCTGCCTCCTGGCAGTGTTCGGTGCCACTAATTGGCCGCCGAGCTTGCCTCTGGCCCAATTAGGGCATGGTGCATATGAAGATAGCAACACAGGCATGGCATAGGGTTGGGACCCCAACACTATCAGGCATTGGGTTCCTGAGCCCAGGTTGAAAATTGTGACCATGGTCTAGAAGATCAGAGCAGTGATACAGGAACCATCCCAAGTCCACAGGTTAGCTTTTTCTTTTCCACAGAGATATCAGACCAGGATAGCTGCTGGAAACCTACTAGCTGTTGTTACAGAATAGCAACAAGAAAACCCCATACAATTGCAATCATTGCTAGTCCTGCAGACCACTTAGTTCTGAGTGGGCCAATCAAATGATCCAGTTGGCCTAACTCACCAAATTAGGGTGTACTGAGGTCTGGAAAAGTCCATTCTGCTTTAGGAATCTGTCCTTTGTCCAGACAAAGGGCTCTAATTAGCAGCCCTTATTAAGGTGTCTTTTTCTCTCTCCTAATATTTGTCCTTCATTTGCTGAAATCACTAGACTCAAGGGAACCAAGAATATTAGGTCTATGCAGCTTTTCTCCATATCTGTGACCCTAGATAGTAAATGATGGGAGTCAAATTGCATGGAGGGTATGACAACAAGCCCAGGTCCTGTATTCGCCTGACTTCCACACAACAATGCTTTCTGAGAGGGATTCCCAATATGCATCATTATCCAGCAACACCTAGGGAGAAATGGGATTGTATGGTCATCAAGTTTGAGACTGATGCTCCTCATTGTTGATTTATCTGCTTGAGGTGAAGCGGGTGGGGGTCAAGCACACTGGCATCAATGGTCAGGATTTTCTGGTCCCGCCAGCAGCGGGCATCGTCGCGGGCAGGATGGAAAATCTGGAAAACGGCCAACAGTCAGTTGACTGTTGGCAGCGCTCCAAATTATCCTATCCTGTCGCGACACTGCCCACTGCTGGCGGGACTGGAAAATACGAGCCAATGTCTCCAGAAAAGGAAAAAATAAAGTAGTGGCATAACACTGGGTCCGTGTCAAGATGTTTAAAAGGAGAAACCTTGGCTGTTCTATAGGTATCAGCTACCCACATGGCCTCGTGAATCATGGAGGGCTAGGAACTTTTTTGAATCAATTCACTCTGGATCAAATTCAGTAGCAAACAGGAAAGTAATACCATGTTATACAATCTGCAGAAAACAACAGTTGGAATAATCCATCAAAATAACAATAGTTTTCTGTGGTATATCATGTTTCCCAACCAACAGAGGGCAATTAACTATTATTTCAATTACTACCATTCACTAAATGCAGCCTGAGCCTCAGTTATTTTTGCACAACAAAATTCAAATTATTCTGTAAATTAACCAACATGAATAAGGTGCCAATACAAAGGGGCAGTTTTAAACCCCAAAACGAGTGGGATGTTAATTGGGTGTTAAAAATCTCAAGCTGGAACCCAACCTGTTTCGGACACGCCCACTTTCGCTTCTAACGGAGACAGGCTGGGTAAGGGGAGCAGGCAACAAATGTGCTCCCAGGAGGCAGGTGCCTTATTTAAATATTTTAATGAGAATGTGCGCCTCACACTTTTTCTCAGTTTTAGATTTAACCCTAGCCACCCAGGTTTCCCAGGCCTCAGTATACCCAGCAGCTGAAGGGAGGTGAGAACTGCTGGGTCCAGCAGGGAAGAGCCTTTCCAGCACTGCTCAGCTGATCACCTCACCTCACCTCACCCCCTCAATCTTCCACTGACCTGGCCTTTCCAATCTCACCTCCATCTCCCTCCCATCCCATCTGATCCCTGGCTACGGCCTCAGGTTTCCCTTCACCCCTTCCATCTTCTCTATCCCCCCCGCAACTCCTTGCAATTTCTGATTTCCCCCTCCTCTGGCCTCCACACACACCCCACCCAGCCTTTCTGATTCCTCCCTCCTCTCTGCTCCCTGACATCGAAGGCCCACATCCCAAAAGCCAGCCAGCCTTAATATGGCTGCTGCAAACATGAAATGGATTCAAAAATGTCACTCAAGAGATCTTGCTGTTAAATTTGGCAGGGCCCAAGTGCAAAACAGTCCACCCCTGCCACCCAGTCCAAACCCCTCAAATATCTGTGCCAAGGAGTGCAAAAAAAAAAGCAGCAATTTAAATGAACTGATTTTGAAAAAAGAGCAGACTTCCAGATTCAGGACTGGTCTCTCATGGCAGCTGCCTGCTCCTGTGACTGCGTTTTTAACATTTGTAGTTTGCTCCTTGTCCCCCTCCTCCCAATAACTGTCCATCGCACGAGTCTTCTCTTTATGGCTGTGCACCTCAAATCTATGGGTACCCTCCCTACGGCTGCCTCTCTAATAGGTGATTGCCACCAGTCATTCCACAATGGGTGTATACCTCACAGCGACAACTTGGGAGAGAAGGATGGCAGGTTTTCTTTGTTCATTTAGAATAACTCATCATGGGAGAATCTGGAATGGGTGAGCAAAGTGTCCTTCCAACTGTCAAACCTAAACTTGAATTCAGCTCTGATTGATGACACAAAAGTCTCCTTTCTCTACTTGCTAGCAATCCAATTACTAGCAGTCGCTATCCAGAATTAGCAGTACTCAGCAATCTGACTCAGAGGTCACAATAATGGCTAATGTAAACCCGTACATTGGTGCGGTTAGGGGAAACCTATTCTGAGGCTGTGATTAAGGGGCATTGTTCAAGCACAATGGGGACAGCTTTACCACGCACCTAACCTATTCTATAACTAACCTGACAGTGCTTCACCCTGATACTGAGTGACAAATTGAGAGTTTGCTATTCCTCAATCTTTAAAAGCCTCAGCAGGATGAGCAAAAAAAAAATCTATTTTATCTTGCCAAAAAAAAAAATCACGTTTCATTTAAGATTTATGATTTTGTAATTTATTAATATGTATTAATTTTATAATGCAATCTATGCAGCCAACTCAATTATAAATATCTGATTTACCAAAGGAAACCTTTTAAAGGTCCCTGAAGTGCGTTGAAAGAATTATTATAGGAAAATGCTGTTTAAACAATATCACATGTTCTGCTCCTACACAATAGCTTTGATTAACTGAAACCAAGTAATGGAAACAGCTGCCACCCTGACCTGCCTTGTGTTTTTTTTACAAAAACTGCAATACAAGGCAGTCACCAGGCTCTTACAATACAGGGAAAAACATAGGATTGAAGGCAGCCGAAACAAACCAAATTCATCACAACAGACAGTTACTACAGCAACCGTCAGCTTCCTGTCACATTCTGTATTTCTTGTCAATTTTCACTGCTAATTTCCCCCTTCCCTTCCGTGCCATAGGCCCTTTGATGGTGCACAGCTCCACAAGTGCTTTGGCACTTAAGCTCGAATATGTTAGCCTCAGTGAATGACAACAGGCTTTTGGACGATGGAGGATGTGACAGATGAGTCCAATCCTGTCTTTACTCAACACTCATGTGTGTACTTCCAACAGGCATTGCTAGAAAGCGACCGGCAGAGGCAGCCTTATCTGATGTTCACCTCCTTAGTCCAGGACTGCTAAGGTCATTTGTAGCATCCCTGTCATTATCCTAGTTAAGTCCAGCTAACTCAACTTAGAGTGCGGTATGAGCCCAAGGAGCATTAAAATGACAACAAGAAATTTTTGGACCCAGGAGGTGGTGGAGCTCCCTCTATGGGGGAAGCCATGGTCATGGCATTTCTGCTCCACCTCCCTAACTGATATAACAGTAAAAAAAAGTTTGTTTTCATTAAATAACAGTTGCTTAGGGACTTTATGGAGAAAGAAAAAAGTTTACAATCTTCCTGGTCTATATGCCAGGGAGGGTCCCAGAGGACTGGAAAATCGCTAATGTAACCCCCCGTTTAAGAAGGGAGTGAGGCAAAAGACGGGAAATTACAGGCCGATTAGCCTGACCTCGGTCGTTGGTAAGATTTTAGAGTCCATTATTAAGGATGAGATTTCAGAATACTTGGAAGTGCATGGTAAAATCGGACAAAGTCAGCATGGTTTCATCAAGGGGAGGTCATGCCTGACAAATCTGTTAGAATTCTTTGAGGAGGTAACGAGTAGGTTAGACAAAGGAGAGCCAATGGATGTTATCTACTTGGACTTCCAGAAGGCCTTTGACAAGGTGCCGCACAGGAGGCTGCTCAGTAAGATAAGAGCCCATGGTGTTAGAGGCAAGGTACTAACATGGATAGAAGATTGGCTATCTGGCAGGAGGCAGAGAGTGGGGGTAAGGGGGTCCTTCTCAGGATGGCGGCCGGTGACTAGTGGAGTTCCGCAGGGGTCAGTGTTGGGACCACAACTTTTCATTTTATACATTAATGATCTAGATGAAGGAACTGAGGGCATCCTGTCTAAGTTTGCAGATGATACAATGATAGGTGGAGGGACAAGTAGTATTGAGGAGGCGGGGAGGCTGCAGAAGGATTTGGACAGGTTAGGAGAATGGGCAAAGTAGTGGCAGATGGAATACAACGTGGGGAAGTGTGAGGTCATGCACTTTGGTAGGAAGAATAGAGGCATAGAATATTTTCTAAATGGGGAGAGAATTCAGAAATCTGGAGTGCAAAGGGACTTGGGAGTCCTAGTCCAGGATTCTCTTAACATTAACTTGCAGGTTGAGTTGGTAGTTAGGAAGGCAAATGCAATGTTGGCATTTATTTCGAGAGGACTAGAATATAAAAGCAGGGATGTGCTGCTGAGGCTTTATTAGGCTCTGGTCAGACCACATTTAGAATATTGTGAGCAATTTTGGGCCCCGTATCTCAGGATGGATGTGCTGGCCCTGGAGAGGATCCAGAGGAGGTTCACGAGAATGATCCCAGGAATGAAAGGCTTAACATATGAGGAACGTTTGAGGACTCTGGGTCTATACTCGATGGAGTTTAGAACGATGAGGGGGGATCTGATTGAAACTTACAGAATACTGAAAGGCCTGGATAGAGTGGACGTGGGGAAGATTTTTCCATTAGTAGGAGAGACTAGGACCCGAGGGCACATCCCCAGAGTAAAGGGAAGGCCCTTTAGAACAGAGATGAGGAGAAACTTCTTTAGCCAGAGAGGCGAATCTATGAAATTCATTGCCACAGAAGGCTGTGGAGGCCAGGTCATTGAGTGTATTTAAGACCGAGATAGATAGGTTCTTGATTGGTAAGGGGATCAAAGGTTACGGGGAGAAGGCGGGAGAATGGGTTGAGAAACTTATCAGCCGTGATTGAATGGCGGAGCAGACTCGATGGGCCGATTGGCCTAATTTCTGCTCCTATGTCTTATGGACTCAGTTACTCACTACATAGCTCACTGCCCATCTGGAATTAGCCTAAGGGAATTTTGCTGAAAGATTTAGCTCTTAAAGTATCCTAGGGTTTTTTATTTATACATTTTATATTTTGCAGCATATTTTATGTCAACACTAATTTGCATTTTCATGAAAAAATTATTTTTGGTGGGGAGAATTTTGCTTTCTTTTTCCTAACTCTGGCCTCAAAAATTCATATAATCTGATGTAAGAGCCAGTTTATACCCTCTTTGGTGACTATAAAATGTGGCATCAGAGAGGTAATTCTCTTAACACAACCCTGGCAGAAACGGAGGAGTGAGCTGGACATTCTGGTGCAAGATGCCTGCTTTTGGTGTGCTGCTGGGGATTCCCCCACTAATCCACAGAAAATTGTTGCTGGTAACCCATCTGCCCCTTCGCAAGAAAAATATTGGTTAAAAAAAAAGTCTCAATCTTCAGGGACATGGCCCATTGCTTGGACTGTCAGGTGAGCTCCACACACACACTGGTGGTGGGCTAGTATACATCCTCTCGTTCTGTGTACAGCCTCAGCCAGGGTCATAGAAATTCCCAACCTAAGAGCCCATCCTCAGACACCTTCCTCCAAGGTTTGTAATTTTGGGGGGAGGCAGTCCTTGCTCAAATTCCTGCTCTTCTACCACACATCCGCCAGGTTTACAAGAGGAATGCACCAAAATAGATTTTTAGTCCCCCTAAATTCATGAGATTTAAAGTAGCTTGGAATTAAGTTAAAAATAAGAGATTAGTAGGGCAGAGAACAAAACAACAGAGTTCTTACAAAACAAATATTACCAGGAGCTTAGAGTAAATAAGGCATCAAAGTGAAGAATGCTTGCACTCAAACTGAGGTTACATGATGGATAAAAGCAAAATACTGCAGGTGCTGGATGGAGCTTGTTGTGTGAAATGCCCTAATTGCAGTATTTAATGCCTAAGTGATATAAGATTAAATAAGATTTACCAAGTACTGCCTACATGAGTGAGTATGTCACAAACTTTCCCAAGGGAAATTAAGGATCAGGATTAAGTGCTGACCTTCTCAGCAACACCCCAATCCAATGAATATACAGAAAAAAAATCCACATCCTAACATAACCTACCTGACAATGAATGACAAAAGACAAGTATGTCTTACAGGCTTTGGATAAGCACAAGGCCATTTGCCAATCTGTTCATATGTTGCAAGGACATCTTCTGCCCATAGATGCAGCATTTCTTGTGCCAGTCAATTACTCCTCCCTCAACTTTTTTGCTGAAACCTCCAGTCAGGTCTCCTGCACTGCTGCCCCATGTAGAGAATGAGCAATTCTACAACAATCTTTCAAACTACCACAAACTGGGGTTGAAATCATGTTATGAGGAAAGTGCTGCCACGAGGATACAAATATAGTAAGCAATTCACATACAGAAACAAAAATTCTGCTGCTTCAACAGACACTTGGGTGTGCTACAGTACAGCCTACAAAAATCTTTAAAAGATAGTGCGACATAATTTTATCAGAATTACAGTCATCACAGAGCAAGTGAAAGATGCAAGGTCAAGCTGTTCTCAAGGAGAACGAAGGCCATGAAATCAAGGTTGATGAGTCATTTGCTCCCCAGGAGCTGCAGCCAGGGAGGAAGATCCAGCAATGCTAAGTTGCCCAAGCAGAGGTACCACTGAATACCAGTTCCCATTGAGCTGGCCTTTTATGCACCACAGCCAGCATTATTCTCCACTTTACTTCACCTACCATCCATTCATCTCCTGTTGCAGTAAAAAAAAAACACATACAGCAAAATAGGAACATAAAGCAAATATTTTATAATTGCTGAAAAGAAAGATTTGTTGCCAAAGCTTTTCATCTTGCATTCATCAGGACAAATGCAAGAATGTCAGACTTCAAACCATCAAACAATTTATCCTACAGGAGAAAAGGGTGCTGGTTGGTTGGCAAGTAGGCTCCGATTGGCCGAAGAGTTTCCATGGAAAAAGCAATGGGAAACAATAGGCTGCTCATGTTTCCTTCAGTTGTTTGTAAAAAGCAAAGTACAGACTGTACCCAACCAGCCTGTGTTGTAAAACCAAAAGAAAATGTCTGTTTGACGTTATTCCGCGATTGGGCAGCACTTGTTGAACAATCTTGAGTGCACAAATAGCTAGGCTAACAACCAATTTAAGATCATCAGACGAGTTAACCAGTCAAGCTTGTGACATGGCTCACTTACACCCGCTAGAAGCAATGTACATTCATAAGCAGGGGCTGGTTCTCTGCAAACAAAAGGAATATGTTCAAGCCAAGCTGCCAGGTAATTCAAAGACACGTGGCATTCCACTCCATGCAATGTTAGGGGGGAAATAAAAGTATCAAAAACATCAAAATAGCAAACAAAATAAAACAGCCAAATGCAACAGTACCAAAAAACAAAGAAAATCTGTCAGTCCTAAACCAAGTCAACATACATTTAAGAAAGCTTAACATAAAAGTCTGGAAAGTGTGATTTGAGATGTGCCTGCTTTCAACTTGCCTTGAATGAAGATCACCTCTAAATCAAACCATGAAAACATAAAGGGGCAGGCAAACCCAAAATCTCAGCTTCATCATTTTTGAACTCTACTGAAGTTGCTCTACACCATCATAGTCTCAAAGGGCCCAGCCCTCTTGAAAAATCCTGCCTGCCTGATCCTCGTGCTGAGTACGTGTGACCGGTGAATATCATCGCAAAAAATGCACTTTTATTTCCTTGCCCTGATAAAAATACACACAGAAGCAAATTAAAAA
The DNA here is from genome assembly GCF_964194155.1 of Cetorhinus maximus. NCBI lineage: Eukaryota > Metazoa > Chordata > Chondrichthyes > Lamniformes > Cetorhinidae > Cetorhinus > Cetorhinus maximus. Next base: position 72,238,142 of record NC_135894.1, read on the forward strand.
TGATGACCCTGTCATCACAAACACAATACACCAACACCAAATTAGCAATCCACTGCCAAGCATTTCTACCTGGACCAGCGCTGTGTTCCTATTGAAAATAAACAATAGCATTTCATTGATCCCACAGAGGTTTAAAGAATAAACACTGTTCTTAGTTTATACAAAGTCATGCCAAGTTCAAAGTACTTAATTTCCTGGTGTTAACTTCCAAATGTCCAGAGACCTGGAGGGGGGGGCGGGGGGGGGGGGAGAGAGCCATTTTTAGAACCAAACTACCATTATACGTGACTGGCTGTAAAGTCTCAGTTTCATTATAAGTTACGAAAACAGAAAATACTGGAAATACTCAACAGGTCGGGCAGCATCGGTGGAGAGAGAAAAACCAGAGTTAATGCTTCAGGGCGATGACCTTTCATCAGAATGCAGGTGCGGCCAGACCTGAGTATTTCCAGCGTTTTCTTTTCTCATTTCAGATTTCCAGCATCCACAGTATTTTCCTTTTGTCCTATTATCGGCTAATTGGCTGGGGCTCTTTTTCAGGAAATAGCCAGACACAGATTTTGGAGTCTTGCTTCACAGCATTTCTCTTTAAAGTCTGCCGGTAGTACAATGTCCCGTGTGATCAAACAGATCAGGAAGTCCCAGCATCATTCCCTGTCGTTAGCTAATGGTACCGCTCAGAATGATATTAAAACAACAATAATCAGCTCCGTGCTCCTCATCTAGGAGTAGAAAAATTAAACATGAAATCCACTCGATCATTATCCACAGAGTCATGGAATTTTACAACACAGAAGAGCCCACTGGCCTACCACACTTGCACCAGCTATCTGAAAGAGCCTACCAACCCCATCCTCACTTAATCCCACTCCCCTGTCCTTAACTTTATATTTTCTTTTTCAAATTTTTTATCAACTTCTATTTTAAAAGTACTTCCACCATTATTTCTTTTGGGGCATTCCATAATTCTAACAAATATAACTTCTTGAGGAGTTTTTTGAAAAGATCTCAAAATGTGGGTGATTCGAGCAAGAGGCATATTTGTCACTCATCACTAGTTGCTCTGGGAAGGTGGTAGTGGGCCGCCCCTTGAGTTGAATGTTTACATTCTCTACTTACCAATTCACCGATGGGTGAAAACAGTTTCGCCCTATTTACTTCATCGGAGTCCCTCAAAAACTTGAGCACCTCTATCAAATCTACTCTTAGCTTTCTTTGTTGTAAGGAAAAGAGCCCCAGTTCCTTCGGGGTTTCCTCATAATTAAAGCCTCTCAGCCCTGCTACCGTCTCATTGAATCTCGCCTGCATACCCATTACCTTGATATCCATCCTTAAGTTACATGCCCAAAACTGGAGACAATGGCCTAGAAATTCATCTGTGTAGTAACCATTTGTCAGGCACTAAATGGCCTCCTAAGTTGCCAGTATGCAAGTGGGCAGTGGCAGGGGTGGGAGCTTGGGGGGTGGGGGGTGGTTACAGGTGCGACTGCATGCTCATTACAAGACATATTTAGAAATACCGAAGAATTCTCTTGTGGTCACTGCACTCAGGAAAACCAGGTCTATGTGCAGCTAACTGGCCATACTAAAAAGACACTACAGGATGCAAGCGACAGCATAAATCTTTCAAATATAATTATCCAAATATGGGGCTGGAAAAGCAGGAATGCCAGTAGTTTAAACATAGCTGAATCAGTGGACCGGATTTTGGATACCGAATCAGATAACTTGAATTATCTTGAACACACTTGAACATACGCCAGGTGCGCCACTAAAAAGTACCTGAAACATGCGTTTTCACTCCAGAGGTTGTGGCCGGTGCAGGATACAGTCAGGCCCACTGACACTGGAAGCAGAGGGAAGGCAGCCAGGCAACCATGGGGGCTGGTTAGAAGGCATGGCTCAGTTGTCTCAGGCTTCATCTCAGTTGTTTCAGAAGTTCAGATGCGTTTACCACCCCACCCACCTGCCATTGCCTCTCATACCCTCCATGCCAACTCAATGTCAACTCATGCCCCCCACCCACTTAATCCCTTCTACCCTCCATGCCAGTTCAATGTCAACTCATGCGTCCCACCCACCACAGCCCCTCATACCCTCTGCCACCTCCATAGCCATTCACCCAGTATCCACTATTTGGATAAAAAAAAATTTCTAACAATATAATACAGCTCTCAGTCCCATACACTTGATAGCGAAAAAAACACTCCCATTCATGGAACCAATTCAAAGCCTTTAAATCTCACGCAGTTAATCTATTAAAAACAAACAAACTTCTATTCAGTTCCCAAATCAAGGGCAGCTAATCCTTTAGACTCTTTAGACTGTCAATCAAATGTGAATCCAGAAGTCTCTGTTTAGATAACTGTAAATTTTGAAACTCAGCCAAGCATGCAAAATGACATGTCAACAAAGAGCTCTACTGAATCTTGAAGACCAGATGCTACATTTTTCTAACCCATGCCTGTCAATCAAAGTAGTCCAGCAGAGGGTTTTTTAAAATACTTTTAGTGACAGCTGCAGCCATTTTTAAAAAGTTTAAAGAGTGGGGCATTTATAAAACTGCAGATCATGACACTTATACGGACCTTATCTGTTCTTCAAGAATGTTTATGTGTACTCTATCAATTCATGCCTGCTACATTATGGGTTAAGGGCCCTTGCAACAGCCAAAATGAGAAATATCAGCACTGAGTTCAAAAGGCCCTGCTGAGTTTGTGTTTCCCTTATGTGAATTGTAAACCCAGCACCACTTTCCCCTACAAGCAAACACTAGGGCTGTCAGAAATAGGGGCATGACTTTTGCATCCAGGTCCCACCTGCCATTTTTTAAAGTCTGCAATTCTGAAAAATTCCAGCCCAATGATTCACTTTGAATGCTCAGCAATACCATTTTGTTTTTGTTGATGAAGTTTAGGATCCTAGACACCCTTTCCACTCCTGGTATAAAGCGAATGTGTGGACCTCAGAAGAGGTGGTTTCCTCTTGCTGCTTGTAATAAAATCGTGTTCCCTACAAATGCCTTTGTTTTCTCTACAATTGGAGTACAAAGAAAAGCTGGCCCTAAAGAAAGGACATGACTGAAGAGACTGGCAAGCTTTGCAATTGAATAGACTGACACACACCGACAAACCTTATATTTGAAGAATGCGAAGTATTGGGGGTTGGTTAAGAAGAAAAATGCTTGCATTTATTTAGCACCATTCATGACCTCAGGATATCCCAAATCACTTTACAGCCAATGAAATAGTTTTGTAGTACAGTCACCGTTGTAATGATCAGAATAAGTCACTGCTTTCAGAAAAGAGAACAAAAAGGGGAAAAATTGAGAAGAATAAAATTCAATCTATAAATTTTAATCAGTGTGGGAATGTTGCTATAAAGCATTATTGTGCCAAGCAGGGAGGGAGCACTGAATGAATAGACAGTGCTGACAGCCAAGCTCAATGGGCACAATAGGCTCCATATCTGAACTCAGTCTCGCCCTAACTGAGTAAGACAGTTGGATGTAGAGAGAAAAAAAACAATCCTTTTAATTCAATAGGTATGCTCAAGGAACTGTATTGCTTACATTTTCACAAAAAAAAATCAAAGTCACAATTTAAAATACCCCTTATATTACATTTTTGTACACATACATATACATCATAATAGATTACATTGTGTTATATAAATACATTTATCAAGTATAGCTGCTACTAGATTTTATGTTTTAAATACATTTGACCTTTGGTCACCATAATATTGGTTCCTCCCAGGTCAAGAATGACAAATTAAATCTGTGCTGAGTCACTGGTGGTAAAATTGGTCTTGGACAGTAAGACAAAACAGGTGTTGGCGAATCAGAAGTCCATTTTACACACTGCCTAAATTTCTTTTCCATTGACCGCGACTGGGAAAGGTAGTTTTCCCACTTCAGGTAAATATAACTCTTGTTTTTCTATCTGTGTAAATTAATAGCAGGATTGGAGAAAAAAATGGGACAGAGGGAAGTCTTTTTTTATCCAAAGGAATTAGGCCATCCCATTTCTTCCTTTCACTGTGGTTTCATCAATTTTGTTACTTTCCCGTATCAGGGAAAATGCCAGCTGCAGCCAGCAACAAACTCATCCCTGATGGTCTGGGTACAGGTTACTGGCTGTCTCTTTGTCTGATGAAAAAAGTCATTTTCCTGGAGTCACTGGTAGGCAGATCAGCTAAGTGAATATTTTGGATGGGCAGTGGGGAGGGAGGCTCCATATCAAATATTTATCAGTATTGTTATATCTAGATCATACCATGGTAGAGTCTTCATTTAGCTAGAACAATAGTGCAATAGTATGTGTGCATTCCTATTTCGAAAGTGCATTAAAGGTGGCTCTCAGTCCAATTAATGGATCATATTGAGGATAGAATTTCCATCTGTTTATTGTCAAATGAGCAGGTCAAACTGACATTGGCTGATCAAAGAATATCAGTACCTTATGTTCTTTGAAGTACAAAATCCCCAAAATAAATAAACTCAACTAATGAAGTGCTTGTTTCAAATGTAACTCAGAATTTTATGTTTATGTGGTTCTTTATAGATTTATGTTTTATCTTGTGCTATCAAAAGCACTTCATCAAGAAGTCACTATTGAAATGATAATGATCCTGTACCTGATTTCCTATGAGAAGGCTCCATCACAAGGTAAAGAAACTGAGTCATTTCTTGTTGAGGGCTGATTAGTGTTGATGTAGTGTAGTGGTTTCAATGCTACCATGTGGATATTGTTAAAGAAAGGAAGATCTAATAACAGTTTCTTAATATTTAGAATTATATTAATGATCTTGGGTGGTACCTTTAATTTATGGTGTCTTTGATACTTTACACATTTCAGCTAAAACTGAAACCATTATTTTTGCATGTAAAAGAACATGAAAAGAAAGTACTCCATACCATATGCCACATCTCATATGATCATTCATTCCAACCCAATAAATTCTTAGGGGAGACCTTGCATTGAGTAAAAACAATCTGTTGTTTCATTTGCGAAAAAACAATCTTGAGGAATCTTCAATCCTTTATATTCCAAGACAAATATAAGACAACACCGTCAGTTATTTGTTAAGCCACAGAAATTTGGGGTACAGAAAGAGGTCATTCTGCAAATTGCATTTGTGCCAAGATTTCCCCACTTTCCCCATGGCCTTGTACCATCATCCGTTTAAAATATTTATTCAATATTCTTTTAAACGACTAGTTCCCTCTGGCAAAAGTGTTCCATGCTCCAAAAGTCTGCTTTAAAAAAAATTATCGTAATCTCTCTTTTAAAACTCAATGGTAATTTTTCATTACTGACTCCTCAACCACAGCAGTTTTCCCCTATTCACAATTAAAAAAAACTCTATTAAATTCTCCTCTGAGCATCTCCACTCTAATGTAAACAGTCCTAGTATCTCAATTCTCGCTTCATATGTCCATTCTCTGACAAAATTATGATTCAATATTGTATATATCTATGGCTTCAATATTTCTATAATAATGTCAAAGTGGCACATAGTATTCTAACTGTGGTCTAATGACTATGGCCCCACTTATAAGAGCCAAAACGCTATTAGCCTCTTTCATGGCTTTTATCTACTGGCACTTGCACTTAGGGAATTATGTATTTGAACCTCCAGGTCTCTCTGGTCATTCATTGACTGCATTCTCCCATCCCATGTTTTACTCCCAAAATGTATTATCTTACACTTATCTGTATAAAATTGCATTTCCCACCTGCTAACTCATATGCCAACCCATCAAGTCTTCCTGATACATATAGAAGTCTGGAACCCTCTCGCTCAAAAAGCTGTTGATGCTAGGTCAATTGAATAATCTTATCAATCTCAGTTTTGAAATTTTGTTAGGCAAGCGTATAATGGGATTATGGAATGAAAAGCAGGTAAATGGAGTTAAGATGTAGATCAGCCATGGAAGAGTGCAGCTCCAATAACACTCTAGCAACTAGACACCATTCAGGACAAAGCAGCACGCTTGATTGGCACCCCATCCACAAACATTCACTCCCTCCACTACTGACGTACAGTAGCAGCAGTGTGTACCATCTACAAGATGCACTGCAGGAACTCACAAAGGCTCTTTAGAAGCACCTCCCAAACCTAAGCTTACTATCATTTAGAAGGGCAAGGGCAACAGACACATGGGAATACCACCACCTGGAAGTTCCCCTCCAAGCCACTCACTATCCTGATTTGGAAATATATCGCCACTCTTTCACTATCGCTGGGTCAAAATCCTGGAACTCCCTTCCTAACAGCACTATAGGTTTACCTACGCCACAGGGACACGCAGCAGTTCAAGAAGGCAGCTCACCACCACCTTCTCGAGGGCAATTAGGCAGGCGCAATAAATGCTGGCCTAGCCAGCAATGCCCACAGCCCATGAATGAATAAATATTTAAAAAACGATCTAACTGAATCGTGGAACAGGTCTGTTCCTACGAGCCTTTTACCCTTCCCCTCACTGTTTGCCAAGCCTATTTTCATGTTGTCAGGAATTTTAAGACTGTATTCCCTATTCCCAAACCCAAATTATTTGTGTACACCAATCACAAAAGTAGACACAGCACTGGCCCTGGAGTGCACCATTGCCTCTCCAGTCGCGTAATACCCATATGCCTTGATTCCTGTTCATCAACCAATTTGTTATCCATGCTGCTACATTTCCTTTTAAACCACAGACCTGCATTTTTCTAAAAAAGTCTCGTGAAACTCCCATATACTTTTGAATATACATATGCACAACATCTAATACATTACCTTTACCTAGCCAATAGTTCAACGCTTCAAAAATACTTTATAAATTTGTTGAACATGACTTGCATTTATTTCAGCTGCCCTAATTTTACCTTGAATCCAAGGCTTTTTCCCATAATTGGTCCTCAAAGCACTGGAGAGGTACCACCAGCAGGGCCTTCGCAAGATCCTCCAAATCTAGTGGCAAGTCGGTCCAACAGCAGCGTCCCCTCCCAAGCCAGCTTACCCAACAGAAGCACTAACCGCTCAAAACCAGCTCCACTGGGTGGGACATGTCATTCGTACACCTAACACTAAACTCCCAAAGCAATTACTCCACTTGGAACTCAGTCGTGGCAAGATACTCCCAGGAGGACAGCTAAAACACTGTAGGAATGTGCTCAAAACATCCCTGAAGAGGTCAAACATACCCACTGACTCATAGGAGACCCTAGCTTGTGGAGAAGGGTCATTTGGGAAGGCACTGAACATACTGACAGACTTTGTTGAGAGCATGGAGAGGTGAAGTTGAGGCATCGGGGGAGTGCACAAACCTCCAAACGAACTATCTAACCAACACTTAAAGAATCACCTGGCCCTCATGTAGCAGTCTGCAGATTGCACATTGGACGTATCAGCCATCTCAGAACCCATCAAACCAGAGTGGAAGCAAGTCACCCTCGATCCCAAGGGACTGCCTAAGAAAAAGATATAGTTACCTAGTCTTACACTCCCTTCATTATTAAAAAAATGTTACATTGTTCTGTTGGACTGGAGGCCAATCAGCATATTTAACAGGGATTAAAAATTGTGGACAGAACCTGTGCTCTCTCCTCTCTAATTTATTTTACTTGCCGAGGGTGCATGACATTAGGGCCCAACGACTTATCCATCTACTGTTCTGCTACCATTTTCAGGACCAATTCCTTTTCAACAGTTAACTCTGTCAATTGCTCATGTGTTCCTTTTGTATGCCTACATTTCACATCCCCAATCATTTGTAAAAGCCAAGGCAAATTATGAGATACCTTTCCATAGCACTATCCTCCAGAATTACATCCTCTTCCATTACCTTTAGGCTATCTCACCGCAACCATTTTTATCTTTTCATACATTTAAAGACTTTTCGATTTCCATTTTTCATATGCCTCACTTAATTTAAATCTATTTATCGGTAGAATCCTTTTCTTTGACGCATCCTTTGTATAATATAGAACTGTATTTATTTTGTACTCCATGCATCTCTTATATCTGAAGAATTCCACTGCTGATCTACCAACCTGTTTGTCAACTTCTCTGTTCAGTAAACTTGGACCAGATCTCTTTTTTATCTCATTGAACTAAGCCCTTTTAAATACAGCAGCGTTATTTTAGCCCCTCTTTAGCCTTTTCATTTCCTCCACCGAATTGTACTGGTTACTGTTTCCCAAGTTTTCTCCTATTCTCGGGAGTTATTTGCCTGACTCCATTTCCCAAAGCTAAATCAAGCAGTGCATTTTTCCTTGTCAGACAAGACACGCCAAACGTGAAGCACTCCTGGATGCATTAAAAAGACAAGAGTCCCCCGCTTTCATCACATGAATTACCTTTATCCCAATTTATTCTGAGATTGTTAAAATCATCCACAATTACTGCCCTGCTGTTCTTTATCTGAATTTAGCAGTCTCCTCCTTTATTTCATGCCCACTGCTTCATGATCATTACTATACACCAAGAATTGTACCGTCTCTCTTCCTATTTCTTAACTCTGCAAACAGTTGTCGTCTTAACACAACCCCAAAGGAAATTCCTACATCCCATGACGGTGATAGACTCATTTTGAACATGGGTGCAACCAAAAGCCTTTATGCCCCTCCCATTTCTCTTGAAAATGTAATAACCAGGGCTGGAGTTTCCCTTCCTGCCATCAGAGGAGTTGGCAGCGAACACATCACTGCCAATACTGCCTGCCCCACAGCCATATAATTGGCTGGAGGCGGGACTTTTCCCTTCAGTTGGGAGGAAGTCCAACCTCAGAGAGCTGCTGACAAATTGGCTGGCAGCTCTAGTCCTGACAGCACCTGAAACTGCAGTGGACAGGACTGGGACCCCAGAGTTTAAGTCCTGGAGTACAGGACCAGGTAAGTTTTAGGGGTCTCGGGGCAGGGAGGGGATGTGAGGCCCTGGGTGGGGATGGCAGGGTGGGCAGGATGGATAGGAGGGTTGGTGGAGGCCAGGGTGAGGGGGCAGAGGAAGCACCCGCAGGGGCCAGACCTTTTCAGGAGGAGGGAACCTGATGTTAAAAGGAGGCTATTGATGGGGGCACCTCCAACTTCCCACCAGAGGCCTGAGCAGGGTAACTTTTCCGGCTTCCCCTGCCCCTGAAAATTGAGGCTGGGCAGGAAACGGGCCTTAAGTGGTCTTTAATTGGCCACTTAAGCACCTCAATTGAGATGAGGGTAGGGGAGAAGGGGTGTAGGCTTAGGCCTCACTCGTCCCTTTGTAAAATTTTGGGGAGGTTGGGCGGGCAAGAACTTAGTGGGAAGGCCATCCGAAGAATTTTACAGCCATTCCCTGCCTACAAACCCGCTGACAGGGGAACATAAAATTCTGCACAGGAATATTAAGTTCCCAGTCCTGATCCAATCTCATCCATGTCTTTATTACCACACCATATCCCACCATAGTTATCAATGCTTCCAACTCTCCAGTTTTGTTTTGAATATTTTGTGCATGTATATGTATGCAAGACTCCAATTTTTGTAGACCTTTTTTCAGTTTTCTGGTCTTGACATTTTTTTTGATAACCCTTGCTCATTCTACAGCAGTGTTTTTACTCAGTGTTGCAGCCTCTTTCCTCTTCTCAAAAAATTCTGGCTTCCTGACCACAAATTGCATGGTTTAAAGACAGACCAAAGTACGATATACCTCCTGGTTACAAGCACCGTTACAAAGACTTGGCAGCATGTAATTTCCTGAGCCCAGGAATAATGCATGCTACTTACAGAGGGTGGAGTATTTCACTTTTAAAACTAAATTTGTCATGAAATGTCCACTTCCTCCATCTGGAACAAAGGGCATTTTCTGGTCTACTGGACCAGTCCCACTCCCGCTGTCAATAACATCTGCGGGACATGTGTGTCTCATCCAGTGAACCAGTGTTAGTTTCATATACCTTTCAAATCTTGCTTCTAGTGAATAATTTCCGGGTGTAATGGTTTGCATAAAACTGGAATGAGTAAGACACATAATTTGGCTTCTTCTGCCATTTTCAATTTTATTTTTATTTTGCTGCAGATTAAAATAGGTCTCTGGTGGCACCCATGTGGTTCTGAGCTACACAAACATCGGTTGCCAGTCTATGCCAAGTTGTAATTGGCTTAAGTGATCCTTAGCTAGGGGGAAGAAAATCAGCTTGGTATCGATCTACATAAATTGATCCCAATGGAAAGTACATGGTTGAGGAGATGATCACACTTGACTGCAACATCCCCACAGTCAAACAGCTTGTTAGGGCTCATAAGCAAACAAAGGCAGCTGGAAGGGAGTATTTGACCACTGCCATGCATTATAATCAGATCATTATCCAGGAGAGGTTGGGAGAAACTTAGAGGGTGTTTGGAGTGGGGTGGGGGTGGGATGAATATTGAGCCAATAATTATGTTTCACAGAGTAAACAAGAAAATAAGGCATCTGCTAATGCTCAAAAGCAATATAAAATGTTCGACATGTACAGTTTATGACTTAACATCTGTATAGAGAAAGCTGCAAGTTTTTTGTAGGGTTGAAGGGAAGGAGATCACATATCCCAAATAAGAGAAAGTTAATGGGGAGATTGATCTGTAACCTGCATAATAGAGTAGCATGGACCTATTAAATGATGTAGCAGAGATAAAAACAAAAAACTACTGCAGATGCTGGAAATCCAAAACAAAAACAGAATTACCTGGAAAAACTCAGCAGGTCTGGCAGCATCGGTGGAGAAGAAAAGAGTTGATGTTTCGAGTCCACATGATCCTTCAACAGAACTTTCAAAGAGGAATGAAAAGGCAGTAGAATAACTAAAGGATGTGGGTCAACCGTGGCTCAGTTGGAAGCACTCTTGCGTCAAGGTCAGAAGATTGTGGATTCAAATCCCACTCCAGGATTTGAGCACAAAAATCGAGGCTGACACTCCAGTGCAGTAGTGAGGGAGTGCTGTACTGTCAGGGGTGTCTTCTTTCAGATAAGACATTAAATCGAGGCCCAGTCTGCCCTCTCAGCTTGAGATAAAAGATTCATTGGCACTATTTCGAAGAGCCAGGGAAGTTATCCCTGGTGTTCTGGTCACTGTTTATCCCTCAATAAACATCACATGAACTTTTTATCTGGTCATTATCACACTGCTGTTTGCAAGAGCTTGCAGAGCTCAAGCTGGCTGCCACATTTCCCACATTACAACACTTCAAAAGTACTTAGATAAAATCTAAATACTGCAGATGCTGGAAATCTGAAACAAAAACAAAAATTGCTGGAAAAACTCAGCAGGTCTGACAGAGGAAGACAGAGCTAATGTTCCAAGTCCGTATGACTCTTCAATTGATGAAGTTAATTACCCTCCCTGCCCCCTGATGCCAATAGACCCATTCCACAGAACCTGCATCTCCTCCTGAAAAGAAAAATCAGGGATAGAGGCAAAGTTTTGAGTTATTAATATCAATGTTCAGTGCACAAAAGGTTAAATACTGTTCCTGAAACTTGTGTTGTGGGAGGCCAAAGATAGGAGGTTGCACTTTTCCTCCATCTGTTTTGTCTCTGAATTACTAGGGGATGTTTATATATTAAAATGCTATACAAATCCAAGTTGCTATTGGCTGCATAACTTTGGTACAGTTGGAGAATTTACATGGATCTCTGGTTGTGGTAACTGGAAAAACGTGAAAAGGTTTTTTTTGACAACAATTACAAACAGATAAGACTTATCAGTGACATATGTTCACATTTCAGTTAAGCATCATTTGCTGTTGTGACATGCAATCAATAAAAAAGGCAACCCTAGAATTCTGAAAATAGCCAGAGTTAGTAGCACAACATCTGGGAAAGCTGTTGCTTGCTGAATGATCACTTCATCTTATTCTACAAGCTAATATGGGTGAAAGATAGGTCAACAAAATATCCCCATTTCAAAACATTACCACAAAGAACAGAAAAAAAACACACAAGCAAGCTTAAAATTAGAGTGATAATATAATGTCTGTGTACTGAAAACATAACTATGCACAGGCACATCCGCATATTTACAAGTCTAATTCTGTAGAAGTAAATGCTCTCCAGCTTTTGATGGAGTTGGGTCTGCTCAAATTTTTCTTCCTCCACATCTCAATTCTGGGATTATGAGTTTTGTCAAATAGCATTTCATCAAAATTATGCGCATTTAAGGTAAATAAATCTGGCAGGAATTTATGGTTATGGTCAGAGCAGTCTCTGATCATAAAGGTAAAGGACAGGTGAAAGGGCTTCCCAGTGTCTAACAGAAGGATTAAGAGTATTGCTGAAAAAAGAGAGACATGCTGTCAAAACTTTTTGCCTTGCACGCACCAGGGCAGATTTGCTAATTGTAAAGGGAACAACAATTTATACTGCATGACAAGAGTATGCTGATTGGTTGGCAAGTGAAGAGAAAGATTATGAGCCAAATGAGCTTGCACATTGTTCCAAAGTCAAGTTGCCTATTTTACTAGAAAGGTACATGAGATCAAAACAAATCAGACAAATTTTTCTCAGGAGAACCATTCGAAACATGATGGCTTCAGTTAGCTAATTGAAATGGATTATGGTGTGTAGATTTTTTTCTAATTTCCTCATGATTTTCTCCTCTTGCATCTAGTGTATCTGCAGGCCAGAGCTCAAGACCATGACAACTGAGACTGAAGGAGGAACACATATTGGGAGAATGCAAACTGATATGTAGGCCTGGAAATGATTGGAGGTATATAGTGAAATCACAATGAATCAAACTCAATGACAGAAAATTCTGATTATGTCAAAGTCATCAACCATTCCTGCCGGCACAATAGCAAATCCCATAGTACAATGCCCCGATAAACTAATTTACTGGTTAATTTAGATTAGGCGAACTTGTCTAAGCTTGTCATATGACCATGCCAACATGTCAGAGTGTAGTTACAATATGCATGTGCAAAATCATGGTACACTGGGCAAGCCTTAATTTGATATCAAGATCTCCCTTTGAAAGGGCATGCACAGCCTGCGAGTATGGCTAAACCTGTGAGAAAGTTAAAAGTGGTGTCAATCGGAGAGAAGGTGAAGTTGATGCAGCGAGTGGAAAACCATGGTGCAAAGCAGAAAGTAGACATCGCGAAGGAGTGGGAGATTCCACCATCGAGTTTGTCCACCATTATGAAATACAAGGCGAACATCTTGAAACAGTTCGACAAGCAGTCCAATGAATGCCTGCCCACTCACTCGCCTGTCTCCCTAGCTGATGCCACAAAGGCCATAGAGATGCCCCGGGATTTTGTACTGCAGCACAAAAACATGACTGACTGCATCGATGGACTGTATCATGCACTTCAGGAGATGGCATGGAGTTTTTTCCGGAGCGAACTCCTGACATTGTTCAATGTAAAGTTCTGGCCTTTTACAAGGTCAGGCCATTGTAAGATGTGACAAGTGAATAAAGACTTCATACATTTAGTGCTTTTCTGTGTTTTCATTTCACATTTGAATTTGTTGCTTTTGGCATAGACTGTCTTTGCAGGCATATCAGGTCACAAACATTCACTCACTCCACCACTGGTGCACAGTAGCAGCAGTGTGTACCATCTAAAGATGCACTGCAGAAACTCACCAAGACTTCTTAGACAGCATCATATAAACCCATAACCACTGCCATCTAGAAGGACAAGGGCAGCAGACAAATGGGAACACCACCATCTGCAAGTTCCCCTCCAAGCCACACACCACCCTGACTTGGAAATATATCACTGTTCCTTCACTGTCACAGTCAAAAATCCTGGAACTCCATCCCTAACAGCACTGTGGGTATACTACGCCACGTGGACTGCAGCAGATCAAGAAGGCAGCTCACCACCACCTTCAAGGACAATTAGGGATGGGCAATAAATGCTGGCCTAACCAATGACAACCACATCCCACGAGTGAAATAAAGAAAAAGATGTGCACTCATATGGGAATGGGGCCTCCTCGGCTATCACAAAGCACCACTTAACACGAATTTTCAGGCAGATCCCCTGAGATTCAACCCGCCGGAATTTTACTGTAATCAGAACAAGGCCATGAAGGGTCTTTTAGATAAGAACATATATCTCCAATTTGATGCTTTGCAGGAAAAATGATCTGACAGATACTAGTGAAGATATAGGGGATTATGCTTTTAACATTTGTGTGGATGATATGAAGTGGGTATCAGAGTTTAACTGACGCAGATAGAAATTTTAGAAATTGGTAGTAATGTATTGGATGGTGAGTCTGTTGGTGGTGTAAACGAGGATGAGTGTTTTAGCAGGCAAGCAATATCCCGGATGTGGAGTTTGAAGTTCAACTCAGGTGAAAAACAGGCGTTAGACTCTAGCTGAGTGAGGAGCTGAGAAGGGATGGAATCAGTGGCTAAGCTGTGACAAAATGGACAGCTTTTTGTTGCCTGCATTGAGTTGAAGGAAGTTCTTGCATGTCCACTATTTCACCTGGATAAAAAGTCAGACTGCACAGTGGACTAATAGTAGTGGTGGACAGATGTCCAGAGTTTAATCAGTATACATATGAAACCTGAACCATGCCTATAAATTATGTTGCCAAGTAGCAACACAAAGGCAAGGAAAAGGATGGAACTATGGGGCATGATTGAGGTGATCATTTGTTGTGGATGGAGAAGTTGTTGCAAGAGATGTGCTGATTTTATGATTAGAAATTAATCTGTGTGAGGGTAATGGCATTCAAGTCAATTTTTCAGTAATCACGTGGAAGTGTTCTGTTTAAAGGGCTTATTACCTCATCACCTCGTATTGCTCTCAAAGATGGAGAATAGAATTCCTCCATTTGCCATTTTTTGTTCATTCCTTCATGTGTGCTCTGCCCCAAGGCAGGCCCCTGGCTCATTTTCTGCTGATGCTTCATCATGAACTGTTTTCTTGGCAGTTTCCATCAGTGGTGGCTCGCCATTGCCTTGCACACTTAGGAAAAGAGTGAGAAGTCTTCCTCAGCTGGAATGGAAATCAAACCTGTGCTATTGGCGTCAATATGAACCTCATCTAGACAACTGAGCTAACAGGGCCCCCTTGCCATGTTTAGCAGTACATTTATTTGTCAAGGCATATGGGGAAATTGAAATATGTCAAACAAGGACACGTTCACAAAAGAATTTACAACTGTTAAAAATAATAGCCAGAACTGAATGGACACGCCCAATTACACTGGAGTGATCCTTGCATACAGGATGCCATCACATTCATTCATCCTGGCTCTTCTTCCTTTGCCACGTATGCATATCATTAAATGGTATGTATATGTCTCAAAGTATGGGAATTGAGGATAACATCACTATGGTAGCAAGGGCACTGCTGCTATCAGGTCAGAGAAATACCTACATTCTACTTATATTGCCCCACTTCCAAATTTGCTTACAGGGTGACTCTTCATGCCTGGATGTTTTTGACTACAGAAAGCAGCCCACTTACAGAACGAGAAAAGGTGGGGAGTAACAGATCAATGTCTCTGCATTTCTCGCTGTACCTTTAAAAATACTCTCAAAACCCATCTTTTCAGCCAAGTCACCTCTCCTCACTAGTGTCATGATTCAAGACCTACTGTTTCAATCTATTTTTTACTTCTCCCTTCTGCCTCAAGAGCCAGGGAATGTTTTTGACATTAAAGACAATGTAAGAAATGCAAATTGCTGTTGACCTGTTGTTAAAAGGTTAGAATGGCCCAGATACTTGATCATACTTATGCCAGTTTCTGCACCAAATTTGTAGACAGGATTTTAAGACCAAATCTACAGAGTTCATTTGCTTGATGTGCCAGGTCTTTGAAACGGCGTAAAAGAAGTGTCAATTCTGAGTCACCAACATAGACAATAGAAAGTGGCTGCTAACTTCTGCCATGGTGCTTCAGAGATTTTTTTGCCTTTACTATTTCTCTCCATGATTATACAGAACAGGGATATGGCCACTGAAAAGGCCATTCCAGTTGCTTAGTTCTTCCGAGCGTGTTGGAGGGGCAAAGGTCTGGAAAATTTTGGGTGTACTGAGAAGCGCACATTTCGGTAAGAACAATGCAAAACAAAAGAACATTAGCATCAAACATCAGAATTCTCAGTTATACCACAATCACGTGGCTTCGGAAAACATTGCACCTGCATTTCTGGGCATTAATTTAGCTCATGTAAATGCAGGAAACTCGAGGTCTTTTGCATGAGGTTAGGGTTATGTAAATAACCATCAGAAGGTTTCCGCAGACATATTTCGGAATTAGTGCAAACAATTGAGGAGATTTTAGCACATGGATGCTGCGGCGTAAATCATTTATGCACAATTTCCTCTCAGAAATAAAGGCTCTCCTATGCCGCAGTTACAGTGAATGGTTTCAGGAAATTCTGGGCCAATAAATGAGATGCAAGTCTGCAATGAAATTTCAGATTTTACATTGACCTTTTCGTACAATATATTACACCAAAGTAAAAGGCGGTGTAATCCATTACATTTTTCATAAAGGCATGATTAATTTCCACCATGTGATGAACAGGAACTCTAAGTGTTTTTCTTTAAAAAGAAAACTGCTTTGCGTCATTGCTAAATATTAATTCTGAGTAATGCAAGATTCTTTTTCCAACTAACAGTGGCAGGAAGGATGTTCTTTCAGTTTCTAACTGTATTAGAAAATCAAAGGAAGTGAAAGGACCAAACAGTATTTCTTAACCCTTGCCCACCAGGTAACATAGGAACACGAATTATATTCATGATAATTCACAGCTGGATGGGTAGCTGAAAGGGGAAAGAAACTCCAAGTAATTTAGAAGAAAATTCTAAAATATAACCTTGATTATAGTTTGGATTTTCCTTGGGAAATCAGTGTAGAACATAAGATAACACTCTCAGCAAGAATAAGAAAGGTTGAAGTTAGAGTGTTCTGTTAATCTATAATTACAACAATTGAACCATGAAAACCCTGTGAAATATATTTATCGGTATGCTGCAGTGTTATCTTAAAACCAAATATCTTAATTTGCTCTCCTTAGCCAACATATTTTCCAGCTAACATTTTGCTTAAACTCCAGTGAAGTCCAATGTTGTATTATTATTTTAACGGATTAACACTTCATGGGTTTCATATAACCACACAGGTCCCCTTTCTCTGCTAAATTTTTCTTAAGTTTTTTCTCACTGGCATTAAATCTATCACTGGGGTACAGTTCCAAGGCACCACTCTTTACGTTTGAGCCTTTAACAGAGAGTAACAGCAGGATGGTAGGGGAGAAGGTAAAGCCCAATTTGTCCTCAGTATTTACACAGCCACACTTTCAGCAGTGTCACTGGAGAGAGTGATCAGGAGTGGGAATCCTGGCTCACAAAAGATAGCGTTCATTAGAAAAAGATACAAATGGCTCAGGTAAATAAACAGTCACAAAAGATAGGATTATCATTTGTTGGGAAGGAGTGTGAAGTAGGAGAAAATTATTGAGGTTATTTTGGTGGAAGCGTGGAACCAGGCATTGAATGGATACTGTTCTAATAAGACCACACCTGTTTGAAAGTCTGGCTTTAGCACGCAATTTTGGTTCTAATTGCTGATTACTATTACTTGAACTTGCCTGGAGGTGCTGAAACAGAGACAGCTGCAGGTTTGGCACTCAAGCATTGATCACCATGGAGAAGAAAAAAAAACATTCTTATGCCATAATTACATTGAAACGCAAGTCTAATATGTGCCTTCAGATTTTACTTTGACCTTTTCAAGCAAGTTATTACACCAAAGTAAACGTAAAAACTTAGTCCATTACATTTTTCAAGTGAAATTCATTTCTATTGTGTGATCAACAGGAATTCAACCTTCATTTTAAAAAGAGCTGTGCATCATCACTAAATATTAACTGATTACTGCAACACTTTTTCCCCCCAATTAATAATGACAGGAAGGACGTCCCATTAGTTTCTAGAGGAAGTGAGAGGGCCAAACAGTATTTCTTAACTCTTGCCCACCAGAATCTGGACCTAAAGTGCCAAAACAGACACGTACAAGTTTGGCACTTAAGCACCGATTAGACAATTTCTGTGGAGCAGTATATGGGGCTCCACTCACCCAATGAAAGGTGTGGAAGATACTGGCTGGCACACAACAGCACATAAGAGTATAAGAAATAGGAGGATTGGGTCATGCAGAATTTTATGGAAACAGTAGCTGTGATATGGTTAACTAGACTAGTAATCCAAATGCCTGTACTAATGCACCAGGGACACGGTTCAAATCTACCATGTTGTTGACCCCATAGCTACAATATTGTTGTAAAGCCCACCTGGTCCACTCATGTTTTTCCAGGGAAGGAAATATACCATCCTTACTCAGTCAGGCCTACCAGTGACTCCAGATCCACAACATATCTGATGCGTAACTGCCCTCTGAAATGAAAGCAAAATACTGCAGATCTGAAATAAAAACAAAAGTGTTGGAAAAACTCAGCAGGTCTGGTAGCATCTGTAGAGAGAGAAACAGAGTTAATTTTGAGTCCAAAATGACTCATCATCAGAATTAATTATTTAAACCCTCTGAAATAGCCTGGCAAGCCACTCAGTTGTCTCAAGCTGCTACAAAAAGTCGAACAAGAATACACTGGATGGACTACCCAACATCAACCTAGACAATGGAAATGACAAAGGCACACCCACATTGTCCTGTCGACCCTGCAAAGTCCTCCTCACTAACATCTTGGGACTTGTGTCAACATTGGGAGAACTGTCGCACAGGCTAGTCAAGCAACAGACTGGCATTCAGACTCTCAGAATCATGACCAACAGCACCATGGGTAGTAACTATACCACACAGACCACAGTGGTACAAGACGACGACTCACTGCCACCTCTAAAGGGCAATTAGGGAAGGGCAACAAATGTTGGCCTTGCCAAGGATGCCCACATCCCATCATAACTTATCTTCCAAATGAACTCTACTTTCCTGCTCCAACGTCATGTCTCTTGGTTCCCTTAGTTTCAAAAATCCATTGATCTCAGTCTTGGATATACTCAATGACTGAACATCCACAGGCCTTTGGGATACAGAATTCCAATGATTCACAACCTTCTGAATGAAGACATTGTTTTCATCTCAATCCTAGCTGCTAGGCTGGGTATGTGGCAGGTGGTGAGGGAGCCAACAAGAGGGACAAACATACTTGACCTCATCCTCACCAACCTGCCTGCTGCAGATGCATCTGTCCATGACAGTATCGGTAGGAGTGACCACTGCACAGTTGTTGTGGAGACGAAGTCCCGTTTTCACAATGAGGATACCCTCCATCGTGTTGTGTGGCACTACCATCGTGCTAAATGGCATAGATTTCGAACAGATCCAAGAACTCAAGGCTGGGCATCCATGAGGCGCTGTGGGTTATCAGCAGCAGCAGAACTGTACTCGAACACAATCTGTAACCTCATGGCCCAGCATATCCCCCACTCTACCTTTACCATCAAGCCAGGGGATCAACCCTGGTTCAATGAAGAGTGCAGGAGGGCATGCCAGGAGCAGCGCAAGGCATACCTAAAAATGAGGTGTCAACCTGGTGAAGCTATAACACAGGACTACTTGCATGCCAAACAGCATGAGCAGCAAGTGATAGACAGAGCTAACCAACAGATCAGATCTAAGCTCTGCAGTCCTGCCACATCCAGTTATGAATGGTGGTGGACAATTAAACAATTCATTGGAGGAGGAGGCTTCACAAATATGCCCATCCTTAACCAGTGCAAAAGATAAGGCTGAAGCATTTGCTACAATCTTCAGCCAGAAGTGTCGAATGGATGCTCCATCTCAGCCTCCTCCGGAGGTCCCCAGCATCACAGATGCCAGTCTTCGGCCAATTCAATTCACTCCGCATGAAATCAAGAAATTCTGAAGGCACTGGATGGTGCAAAGGTTATGGGGCCTGACAATATTCCGGCAATAGTACTGAAGACTTGTGCTCCAGAACTTGCCACGCCCCTAGCAAAACTGTTCCAGTACAGCTACAACACTGGCATCTACCCAACTATGTGTAAAATTGCCCAGGTATGTCCTGCACACAAAAAGGACAAATCCAACCCGGCCAATTAACGCCCCATCAGTCTACTTTCCACCATCAGTGAAGAAATGAAAGGGGTCATCAACTGTGCTATCAAGCAGCACTTGCTTAGCAATAACCTGCTCACTGATGCCCAGTTTGGGTTTCACCAGGGCCACTCAGCTCCTGACCTCATTACAGCCTTCGTTCAAACATGGACATAAGAGCTGAATTCCCGAGGTGAGGTGAGAGTGACTGCCCTTGACATCAAGGCAGCATTTGACCTGAAGCGGTCCATGTCCAAATGCAGCAAGACCTGGACAATATCCAGGCTTGGGCTGTCGAGCGGCAAATAACATTCACGCCACAAGAGTGCCAGGCAATGACCATCTCCAACAAGAGAGAGTCTAACCATCCCTTGATGTTCAATAGCATTGCCATCACAGAATCTCCCACTATCAACATCTTGGGGGTTACCATCGACCAGAAACTGAACTGGGCTAGCCATATAAATACTGTGGCTACAAGAGCAGGTTAAAGGCTAGGGATCCTGCAACGAGTAACTCACCTCCCGACTTCCCAAAGCCTGTTCACCATCTATATGGCACAAGTCAGGAGTGTGATGGAATACTCCAAAGTTGCCTGGATGAGTGCAGCTCACACAACACTCAGGAAGCTTGACACCATCCACGACAATGCAGCCCGCTTGATTGGCACCACATCCACAAAAATTCACTCCCTCCACCACTGACGCACAGTAGCAGCAGTGTGTACCATCTACAAGATGCACTGCAGGAATTCACCAAGGCTCCTTAGACAGCACTTTCCAACCCCACAACCAGGGCAGCAGATAGATGGGAACACCACCACCTGGAAGTTCCCCTCCAAGTCATTCACCATCCTGACTTGGAAATATATCGCCGTTCCTTCACTGTCATTGGGTCAAAATCCTGGAACTCCCTTCCTTGCTGCAGCACTGTGGGTGTACCTATACCATATGGACTGCAGCAGTTCAAGAAGGCAGCTCACCACCACTTTTCATGGGAACTAGGGATGGGCATCAAATGCTGGCCCAGCCAGCGAAGCCCATATCCTGTGAATGAATAAAAAATAGACTGACCTGTTACTTGGAGGCAATGTGCTGAATTTTACAGTATGCCAGGGATGGGGGCCTAAAATTGGGCACATGACAAAAACACCATGCCCGTCACTTACGCGCACACTCACAATAATTTTACCCATGGTGGGGGAGCCCCACACTGTGTCCAGGCCAACCAGTGAATGCTGACAGCTTGATGGCTGGGCCAGGGAGAGTGGCAACCCCTCACCCCACTCACAGGGCCTGCCAGCCTGGCGCAGGCAAGACACTTCGCTTGTTCCAAGCTCCTGGGCTCCTCTTCTTCAGGGGACTCACTGTAGTCTCAGTATTGATCACCCCTCTCTGTGAATGGATTACCGGCCCCCGACCCAAAAGTCAGTCAGCACCTCGCTGACCAGAAATATGGTTGCCCTGCATCACTATAATGCTGGGGGGAGCCTTAATTGGGTCAGAGTAGGACATCCAGCCCCACCAGGGATGACATCCCACCCTAAAGAGCTGCCAGACAATTTGATTAGGTGGCAGCTCTGTAGTCCCAGCAGCCCCAGGAGAGAGCAGTGGCCACTGCTGGAACTAAAAGCAGTCCCAAAGAAGAAGAGGTCTCCTAGACTTGAGGCAAGTCTGGGGATTTTGGTCCCGCTGGGAGACCCCAAACGAGTGGGCGGTGGGGGGGTTTAAGAATAGAAGATGGTACAATCTTGGGGGGGGGGGGGGGGGGGCTCCTCCCCCCCCGATGGTCACAGGTGACCCCCCCAAAAGGAAGTAATCCCTTCCCTCCTTCCTGCCCAATAGTAGCCTGCGCATTCAAAGCTGCTGGGCTGCTCGCTTTGCCCCGTTGACTGAAAAATTGCAGTGGAAATGGATTGAGGCCCTTAAGGGGCAGGGTCTCAATAGGCCTAAGAACAGGCAGGCTGCCTGATACCTTAACTAACCACCACCCGTCACCCCAGTAATATGGGGAACAGGTCAGGTGTAGGTGTGAAGCAGCAAGATGGCCAGCCACATTGTCTTACGAGCACCACCCCCCCACCACTCCAACATTCAAAGATGCCAGCTGGAGGCTGTAAAATTCAGCCCTGGATGCTGGTTTGCCCACTGCACTGCAGATCATCATTCTGTTCTGGATTTGAATATGTGGTTTGGAAATGAGAGAAGTCATCTAACCTCTGATAAGCTGACTGGGGGAGTAATTTATTTTGACTCTGTGTTGGAGAAACATTCCTTCCCTTGCAACAGACAATGGACTACAGTGGCTCAAGGAAGCAACTCGTCACTGGAGATGGGCAAATGGGCAATATATGGTGGCCTAACCAGTGATGCCCACATCCCATGAACAAATAAAGAAAAATACCACCACTCACCTCCATCTAGACAATAAATCAAAATATACAAAAATAAAAGACAAGAGAGACAAAAACACCAAACATGTAGAAAATGTGGATCTAAATATCAAGCTGGTTTAAGCTGCTTTTTTATTAGTCTTATAGTTTGTATTTGTACTGCTGATTCTCAGTGGCAGCCCCAATTGAAATATGCCAGACTGATTAATAATCACTGGCAAAACAATCCATTATTTAAACCAGGTCTTCCCAACATCTGGTCTCAAAAAAATCTGGCAAGTTTACATTTCAGTTGGCACTAGATATGCAACGCTTGCATACCAGGATAGACACCTCTGCAGCCAATGTAAACATACTTAAAACATTTATTCCTTGTTTCTTACTTTCCAAGTCCACAAATGCCAACATGTCATTATGGAAAGGAGAAAAGGAAGAGGATCCTAGAGTTTTATTTAGAAACGCTTAAGTGGCAAGCCACAGGAACTGGTTACATATCAAAGCCTTCTATCCTCCAATTATATTATTGCTCAGAATAACTAACTATAATGCTCCTCTAGAAAACACAGTTCTACATTGCACCCAGTTCTGCTCTTGTACAGAGCCTGATCTTCCATTGTTGGTCTGTTTCCAAACAAGTATCAGTGAGGTATATTATCAATTTCACAATATAAATAATATGGCTACCACAATGTTTCAGTGGGAACACCCATTTTCTACAACTGTACATTTCTCATCCACCCACATATATTTTGGTCTCTTTCATAATCATTTAACTTTTTATTAGTCTTCAAATTCTGAACTGAGAGAGCTTTTCTTGTGCTGGGAACTGGGTCAGCATTAAACATTTTCATCTTGTGAAGGAGCCTTAACAACTGAACACAATTGAGGAGGCGGCAGCCACCTGTTTGAGCTATGCTTGATCCAGTGTTCTGACTATACCACCTCTCATCCTTTGACAAATAACTACACAGAATTTAGGGAACATAGGAATAGGAGTAGATCATTCAACTCCTTGAACCTGTACTGCCTTCAATTAGATCATGGCTAATCTGCACCTCAGCTCCATTGACTCATCTTTGATCAAAATATCTGTCAATCTCAGTCTTGAGCATTTTATTTAATTTAGTTTGCTCAGCCTTTTGGGCATCGGTGGGGGCGGGGGGGTTCCAGAGTTCCACTCCCCTTTGTGTGAAAAAGTGTTTCCTGATTTCATTCATGAATGGCCTAACTCTAATTTTAAGGTTGTGGCTTCTTTTTCCAGATTCCTCACCAGAAGAAATAGTTTCTCTACATCTACCCTACTGATTTCCTTTATCATTTTAAATTTCTCAACTAGATCACCTACCCTCCTAATCTTGAGGAAATACAAGCCACATTTATGCAACCTCCTCAGAATTTAATCCTTTATAGTTTTGCATTATATTCTGGTTAATCTGCACTGTATCCCCTCAGAGGCCAATATATCCTTCTCCATGTGTGAAGTCTGGCCAAGGCTCTCTACTATTGATGCATCATATCATCTCTGTTGTAATCTAATCCCTCTGAGATAAAGGCTTACATTTCATAAGCTTTTATAATTAATTTTGTAACTGATCACTAGCTTTTATGATCTGTACGCTTGGATATCCAAATCCCTTTACTCCTCCACAGTTCCTAGTCTCTCACCAATTAGAAAATATTCCAACTCATCTTTCTCTGATCCAAACCAGATGACCTCACACTTCCCCACAGTGAACTTCATCTGCTACCTTTTTGCCCAGTCACTTAACCTATGCCCCTTTGTAATTTCTCCATCTACAAAACTTACTGTGCTTCTAACTTGATGTCATCTGCTAACTTGGATACACAACATTTCTCCTTTATCCAAGTCATTAGTACACATGGTGAAAGTTGAGAACCTAAGAGAGAGCCACGAAGAACACCACTTGTCACGTCCCACCAGAGTTCATTCACTGTAACTTTTTCAAACCTCCCACTATTTACCAAACCATATCATAAGAGTTACGACTTTTTACATCATGGGGAGGGGGGAAGATTCATGTCCCATTAAATTTTCATTTAAACTTTCTCTACAACTCTTTGGATCCCTTGCTATTGCCTTCCCTATGCGACATTGTTTCCCCATCAGCCAAGATCAGAACATTTCTCCAAAACCTTGATCACGATTGCTACATTTTCTCCCTCATCTTTCACTTTTTTTTAAAAAGTGAGGGGGGAAAAAAACTAAAAAAATAAAGTGTACTAATTGTAGCATATTCTTATTCAAAATATATACCAAGAAATATTCAATGAGATTACATTGGAGGTTTTACATTTCCCCTAATGTAATCAATCACTACTTCTTGGATGCTATCATGCAAGTGTTAGATACTAGAGGGGATGAGCTTTGATGGCCAACTAATCTCTTATGTTTTTAAGAGTTAACGTGTGATTATTGTGCTGTTGGGTCAAGCCTAAGCAAGCAGACACTGTGTGCGGTCAAAAAATATGTGTACTCACATTCTGTACGCACCATTATCACTAACTGACCAACTGAGAAACCAACCAGCTGTAATTATGTATATAACCTTGTTCACAAAGATTTATTTATCTCATGTGTAGCTTTCTTTTGTAACAGAAAATCAGCATAATGACAGCATTGCGTCTACTCAATTGAAGATAGAATTATAGCACAGAACATGAGAGGTAGTAATGAATAATCTCATCTGATCCCCATGTTCCCGTTCCTGATCAAAAAAAATTGGGTGAAAATAGTCTGAACAGTCTGTTCTGCAGGATGTTGAAGACAGCTGTGAAATTTTCAATAAACCATAGTAACGAAGTGAGGTCTAAATGAAAATTCCTACACCTGATTGTGTCTGAGTGCCAATACATCTATGAAAGAGATATACTATTACAATCAGTAGCAGTATATAACAAAGATGCTCTCAACACAGGCGATTGCTCTTGGCTCTTTTGTTGTATTTAGCAAGAACATATTGAGAATATTGGTTTACATACTCCTGAATAGCTTTGCGCTGTGCTAAGTCATCTGCCTAGTTTGGAACTCAGCCGTTTGGGCTAGGGAGGCCCAATTTCAATCCCCAATTAACTCATCTCAGCCTGGGTGCTAAAATTGACCTTAAAGCCCCTATACTAGAGAAGTGGGGGAAGAAACAACAGCCAGGATCCCCGTTTCCGATTGTTATCGCTGTTAATGTCCAAATAACAAAAACAGAACTAACATAGCTCCTATTTTACTCAATTTGATGTCAGTCCGTAGGGAACATAACCTGTCCAGGTTACTAGTGGCAAAATGCATTCCTGGTAACACAAAAGAAAATCAATAAATCTGCCTATATGCCAAGTGTCTATGCTTCATGTGATGTGTAGGCATTTGAGCTCTGCTGTCCATTTGTCGGCGTTTGTATAGAACACTCTCCTCAGCTGCCCCGTCAGCCACCACAATTGCCTTTTTAGCCTCTACCTGGCCATACAGTGAAAAAGGGAGTATAAACGCACTACAATTAATAGAGCAATTTGAAGCATCGCTACCTCTCTGCTCAGTGGGATTGAGCGAGTCTAGATATTATAGAAGTTCTGGGCTGGAAATGTGAACAAGGCAAGTGTAATTTCCATCAGTCAGTGATGTTATTGCATTCAACCACAGTGGGAGATGGAACAACAGTCCAAGAACAATCAACTCAGGGATAGATAAGGGTCGGCAGCAAGCAATAAAGCTTTGGGGAAAAAAATCTATACAGGACTGATTTTCATTAAAAAAAAGTTCTGCTCACACGTTTATAACTTCTTATGGATCACAAAGTAAATTGTTTTCTTTTACTCTATACACTATTTGCTTCAATGTTACAAGGCCCGTATTCAGAGATTTGGTGAGCTTTTTACCAACTTGCTAGTAGTACACCAAGTTGGTGTGTGTGTGTGTCCGCTTCAAGCTCCCCAGCTTTATTCCCCATTGACGAGGATAAGCAGCTAATGTCTGAAAAGATCTGCTGATCATTACAAAAAAAAAAATCAGCAATGAAAAGTCCAGGATTGTGTACCCACAGGCTGCCGATTTGCACTTACTCGTATTCAGTCAAAAGTATGAGTTTAGACACCTAGATGTATACAATAAGAATTAGTGTGCACTGAATGATTAATTGCTTTGTCTATTTAAATTAATAATTTTATGGGATGCATTGGTTTTGGTATCCGGATTGATGTCAATAGAAGGACAATTAGATATGCGGGCAAACCCATCTGTCAGATTACTGCCCATGCAATGAAGTTGATAATTTATCCCAGCATCTGTAAATGCTCAAAACCATAATCCAAATGAAACAGAACAGATTCAGCAGAATTAATATGTCAATCCCAATGTCTGCAGACTTTAAACTCGGTATAGATCTGGCTCAGTGACATGCAATAGTTACGAAAACCTTAAACAACAGAGACTTAGAGGCAGAGAAATGAATGGAAAACAGTACAACTATTATCCCTCTGTGAAGCAGGGAGTTTGCAGTCTCAATGGGCAAGGTCCTTAGTGCAACGGGCTGCACTCATGAAACAGATGCTGCCTCAGGCAGGTGTCTGCTTATCTGGAGTCAACTACGTAGCTGTCTGAAAGCTAATTTTGAACCAAAAAGCTTTGACTCCACCTCATAGATGGAACTGAATGCTTGAGGCATGATGCGCATGTCACATAACAATAGCTTCTGTTAAAAAAGATGATCTCATTTATCCGCAGGCAAGCATCACTGCAAAACATGGCAATTAGTTAAGGCCAGCATAATGAGCTATTGTGTGCCCCTGGTGGTAGTGTGGTGGTTTGTCTATGAAGAATTACACCAGTAATAACATCCTCTGATGACTCAAATTTATCCAAGTGAGTAATCAAGACACAGGGCCAGATTTTCGTGGAGTCAGGACCTTTAAAAATGGCATGTGGATGGCATGGCGGGTGGTTTGTGTACATAAATTGGCATGGGGTATGGGGGAGGGACAAGATGGGGGAGAAATGTGGTATGAGAAATAAAGCCAGAGAGCCTAACAGCTCTGCGGCAAAGTTCCAGAGAACTGAAGTGCTCCTTCTAACTAGTCTGCCTCGCACTCGCCCATCCCGGGACCGCCCATGATCTGCCTCCGGGGTCAGCAGGCCCGATTCTCCACTGCCCCCCACCCCCCTCCTGAGCATATATTGGGTCCAATAGGACCCTTTAAACAGAGGTGGGTCTACTGAGTCAGGAAATTTGCCAACTCAAGCTACCCACCTTGGTAGCGAGAATGCGGTCCATGAAAGTCTCAGCAATAGGTGATAGAAATCACCAGTGTGTATCCAGGAAAGGAAAAATATCAGTCAGCTGATCGCTATCAAATGCCGGAATTGCAAATTTGTGAACCACAACTCAGAATATTTGTTACTGACTGAGATAGAAATGCCCAAAAAGGCTCACACGAGTCCAGTACCAGCAGATTTGCACCCTAAGGAGGGAGTCAGAATGTACGATGGAAACGAGGAAAGGAGAAAAGTTTGGTAATCAGTTGCACTCACTTCCTTCTACTTTGATCCTGGACACATTCCAAGCAGTGTAACACATCTTAGGTCTTGCCCTAACCAGTGGCCCAGCAATACACAAGCACAACAAGCAACAAACACAGCATTATTTTTATTCATGTGGTATTTGTATGATTTTTCCTCACTTCTAATTCTTTAATGACGTGACATGAAAGCAGATTGGTGCTAAATCTCGTCCGAATCATTTTTCGGCTGCGGCGAGGGTGGGAAGAACGTGGATACCCATAATTGCATTCCACTCACCAATGAACATTTCATTGCTGAACCAGCCAGCACCTGGGACTGTTCACTTCGAAAATGTAGATTCAATAAAACCCCAAAAGTTCTAGTTTTGTGACATAAATGAGAGCAAAATTGATTTATCTAAGCACCCAATTTAATGATTCTTCCCACCAGCCAGTGGGACTGTGCAGCATAAATGGATCTTCACAGAATTTAGCCAATATATTAAAGTTAACTTACTTTGCAGAAGGCTTCACAATTAAAACATTTTGAATAGCAAGATTTCATTGTGAAGCATCAGCTTGGTTATCTGGTAGTGCTCCTGCTTCTGACTTTTCAAATCTCAATCCAGGTTTTGACACTTTGGGGCAGTACTGATCTTTTGGTTGAAACGCTGAAGCAAGGTCCTATCTGACAACTTTGCAGGAGAAAAATGCAGCTAATCCAAGGCTACATGGCACAAGTCAGGAGTGTGATGGAATACTCTTTGCTTGTCTGAATGAGTGCTGCCCCAACAAAGAAGCTCAACACCATCCAGGAGCAAGTAGCCCACTTGATCAGCACTGCATTCACCAACCTAAACATTCACTCCCTTCACCACCAACTCTCTGTGGCAGCAGTGTGTACCATTTGCAAGATGCACTGTAGCAACTCACCAAGGCTCCTTCAACAGCCCTTCCAAACCCGCTACCTCTAACACCTTGGAGGACAAGGGCAGCAGACGCTGCCATCTGCAAGTTGCCCTCCAAGCTACACACCATCCTGGCTTGGAACTATATTGCCACTCCTTCACCATCACTGGGTCAAAATCCTGGAACTGCCTCCCTGACAGCACTGTGGGTCTATCTGCAACAAATGAACTGTGGCAGTCAAAGGCAGCAGTTCACCACCACTACCCCAAGGGAAATTAGAGATGGGCAACATTTGCTGGCCTTCTCAGTGACATGCACATCCCATGAAAGAATTGGAAAACAACTCAATTACTCCATGTGGGAGCAAGTTCCTCTGAAGTTGCCCCTGAATTCCTTATTGGATTTATTAATAACTACCTTGTGTTTATGGCCCATAGTTTTCAACTGAGCCAAAAGTGGAAACATTCTTTCTAGGTCTATCCTATTAATCCAGTTCGTAATTCTAAAACGGTACCTAGATTTAACCTGGCTAAGAGCAGAGGTATGCAAGTGGGCAGGGTCAACATCAAGTATACTTAAATGGAATAGAACTGAAATAGTTGAGACAGAAGATCTTGGCATTATAGTTTATAATTCTCGCCACAGCTCATGGCCAATATCAAGAAGCCAAAGCCAAAACAAAAACAAATATTGTACTAGGTTCTATTAACAGGATGATCCAATATTATACAAGGCACGCCACTTTGTCCTTGTCCAAGGCTTTGGTTTGACCATATTTATAATACAGCAGCAAGTTTTGGGGCCCCTCATATGGTGGGTGATTTAGAGGCTTTGGAAAAGGTTCAGGAGTGTCACAGTAATAATTCATAATATCATAAGAAATAGGGGCAGAAATAGGTCATTCAGCCCCTTGAGCCTGTTCCGCCATTAAATAAGATCATGGCTGTCTGATTATGGCCTTAACTACACTTTGCTGCCTGATCCCCATAGTCCTCAATTCCCTTGTAGATCAAAAATCTGTCTTACTCAGCCTTGAATATATTCAATGATCAGCCTCCACTGTCTGCTGGGGAAGAGAATTCCAAAGGCTGACGACCCTCAGAAGAAACTCCTCCTCATCTCCATAGTAAAAGGGAGGCCTCTTATTTTTAAACTGTGCCCCCTAGTTCTAGATTCCCCTACGAGAGGAAACATCCTCTCAGCATCTACCCTAGCAAACCTCCTCAGAATCTCATGTTTGCATAAGGTCAACTCTCACTTTTCTAGACTCCAATGAATACAAGCCCAACCTGCTCACCCTTTCCTCCCAGGTATTAGCCTAGTGAACTTCCCCTGAACCGCTTCCAATGCAACTGTATCCCTCCTTAAGTAAGGTGACCAAAACCATGCACAGTACTCTAGGTGCAGTCTCACCAATGCCCTTTATATTTGTAGCAGACTTCCCTACTTTTATACTCCATCCCCCTTGCAATAAAGGCCAACATTCCATTTGCCTTCCTAATAACTTGCTGTACCTGCATGTTTTTTGTGATTCATGTACCAGGACACCACGTCCCTCTGTACTGTAGCATGCTGCAGTTTCCTTCCACTTACATAATATTCTGCTTTTCTATTCTTCCTGCCAAAGTGGGTGACTTAAAATTTTGCCACATTATACGTCATCTGCCAAATTTTTGTCCACTCATCTAACCTATTTATATCCCTTCGCAGGTTCTTTAGACTGGAAATTCCTGCCCGAGGTTAACGGACCTTGGGCTGGTCAGCCAAATTTTCCATCCTGCCTGCGACGATTCCTGCCATGGGTGGGACTGGAAAATCTCGGCCTTTGTATCCTCCTCATAGCTTGCTTTCCTACCCATTTTTATACCATCAGCAATTCTGAACTTAAAAAGCCTTAGTTGATCAATCAGGCTTAAAAAGCTCAATCTATTCACTTTAGCAATGCATAGCTGTTGGGTGAGTTGACGAGGTATACAAAATAGTTAATAGCCTAAACTGTGTTCCTTTAATAGATTGGAAAGCATTAGGGTCAGGCCTGTTTCTGTGCTGTATGACTCTATGAGGGTAGGGCTAAATCAGATGGTAGGTGGTTCCTTTTATTTCAGAGGATAATAGATCTAAGGAACAAGTTTCCTGCTCATGGGCTAAGTGCAAATCTTCAAGAGAGAACTGGACTAGTTCCTGGCTTGAGTGTAAAATACATCTTATATAAAAAAATAGGCAAAACACTGGGTTATAAGCATGGTCAGTATGGTTTGCTAGACTAATTTTGATCACATAAGAGGGTCAAAGAGGAATTCCACCACCCCCGCCCCCCCCCCACCCCCCACCATTTTTCCCCCAAGTGGCCTGGGGTTTTGTGTGTTCTTTGCCTCTCCCAGGAAATTACATGGTTGCTAATAGGTAAGGAGTTTCCATAATGTCTCCCAACTCCAACCCTACCCCAGACCATTTGCTAATAAAATACTCATCATCTATGCTTTGTCATCTTTAGATGACTATGTTCTTCTGACCAGCTTTCCATCCACCACCCTACATAAACATCAGCTCATATTCAGCCTGTATCCCAAACTGCACCGAGTTCCATTCACTCATCGCACCTCCTTGCAATCTACAGTGGCTTCCGTTCCCCAATGTTTCAAATTTTAAATTCTCACCTTTTTCTTTAAATTCACCCATGTTCTCATCCCTCTCCATGTCTATCGCCATCTCCTAAGCTACAACCTCCTTCCCCAAAACAGTCTATACTTTTGACTCCAGCTCTTTGTGCCTCTTTCTGTTTATTTGCCTCACTATTGGCAGTGTGCCCTCAGACACCTCAGCCCCAGGCTCTGAAATTTCCATTCTAAACCCATCTACCTTTCCATCTCCTACTTCTCCTTTAAATCCCATCGTAAAACCAACTGCTTTGCCCAAGCTTTTGGTCATGTTTCCTAGTATTGTCTTCAGTGGCTCAGTATCCAATTTTTCCCTTACACCTTTGCTTGTGGACGTCTCTATATATGAAAGGTGTAATATAAATGCACATTCTTGTAATTGTGTCTCAAAACTCCTTACACAATAAATTACCGTGACTATTGCTACATAGGCAAATTGCATACCAAGGGAAAAGATAGGGTTGTTTGTCACCTGGAAATGCATCCAGAATGATCACTCAGCAAAGTTGAGGGATGTGGCAGAAAGGGGCAGAGAGATATAGAACTAATGGAAGTTATGTAGAACATGTGAAGTCCTTCGAGTCATCACTTTTGAAAATACATTTAGAATTTTTACACTGCCCCAACTGAACAATGTCAAGGCATGATTGGTTACATTCAAACTTCAAATTTAGTATCTGCTGTGAATGGTTGGCTTTTTTTTTCAGTGCCACAAGTTTCTTCAAGGGAGAGCAAACAGCTTTACTGGCACAAAGAAGCTTTTGAATGAGCCGGCTTCATATTTCAAGTAGGGAACTGGTTAGACACATTTGTTTAGATTTTTGTAACTGGCTCAAATTTTCAACAGGATCACCCAGTCTCACTGACAGAAAGAATCCCTCTTTTGCTGTACTGGGGGCAGCTCCCTATAACAGACACACTCTGCTAATATGGTAGCAAATTATTTCCTACACAAAAGCATCCTCCTCCATCCCTCAAAAAAAAGGTGCTGACTTGTGTTAAATTAAGGTTGCACAGCCAAGTTAACCTCAGGTTCATCAACCTCAGTCAGTCTTCATCAGTGAGCAGTGTATTGCCTATTCAACCGAGTAAAAATATCACAACCGAAAAAACAGATTCGGTCTTTAGGAGATCCCCACATGCACAGCCTATGGTAAATGTTACTGAATTGCCATTAGGCTGAGAACCTGGTCTGATATTTCCCCTCTCCAGATCAGGATGGGGAGGTCAACTGCAGCATCCTGCCTGTGACCCCATCTGACAGCAGCTCATATAGCACAGAAAAGGGTGTGAACCTGGGATCTGTTAGGCCTGTACACTTCAGTTTTACAACAGAAAGTACATTTATCAGCCCCAGGGGAGCCCAGAGTCATCTTGGTTTATTGCCCACAACAATTGGAGTGCATCAGGCAGGTACTCAATACTGTACTAGCCACCAGCTCTAATGTAATTTTACCTCAAAACACAAAAATGTCATTAAGTTATTTGTATTAGTCATATTTAACTAGCAAAACAAATGCATATGAGCAGGACAAAAGAAAACCCAATTTATCATTATTTTCTAAACAGGTATTTAATCTCCTTTGCAGGCTTGAACGACCATAGGTGTTTTGTTCTGTCAATCTAAGTACCATTGCCAATGCTGCCCGACAACTCCAGTTCACTTTCCATCTATTTACACCTCATCTGGTCAGTGTTACTGTACTCAAATTTCATTTGATTAAACATATAGTAGGAGAATCATTTACAAACCCTTGAAAATAGAGAAAAAACAGGATGACTAGGTTCAGAAGTTCACAATGGGGTCAACGCATAGTACAATACTTTAGTGTAGAAATGACTTTCAACACAATTTTATGCACTCAGAAGCTTTTTGTTTCCCTGCCAGACTCTAAGTGCATGCAGAATGTCAGCAATAAGCCAGGATCCTAACAGCATCCAAAAGACATTATCCACACCATAGCCTGCTGCTGGGTATACATAAGGACTAACATAATGAAGTCAATTCTAGGCAACAAACATACCAACGACTTATGTTGTTCATTTCCTTACCCGGCAGTGAGAAAAACAGATGGGGCAGTGCCTTTCTTTGGCCCTACTGAGTAAACTTAATTAATGTCACAAGCCTTAAAATGTCATTCCAGAAAGGAACAGTGTGCAGTTACATGAACACAAAGCTTCAGTTCCTCTCAACCTCAATGCAGGTAATATTCTTTAGGATAAATGGGGTGATTTGGGAAAATAATGCTCCCAGTGCATTGCCCTTTGAAAGTACGGATCAGGAATTTGGGCACACATTAATGAATGGGAAAATAGTGTGGAGCACCTGCCCAGATTACTGCTACATTGTCCCTGCAAGTTCAGCGCCATGCTCAGATGACTAATCTATAATATTACCTTTAAAATGTTTCCTCTGGCTTCTTAGCTGCTCATTCGTGACTCCTAAGATACTGAAGCATGTTCAAATGCAGCAAGAACTGGACAATATCCTGGCTTGGGCTGACAAGTGGCAAGTAACATCCGCACCACAAAAATGCCGGGCAATGACTATCTCCAACAAGAGAAAATCTAACCATCACCCCTTGGCATTCAATGGCATAGGCTAGGAATCCTGCGGCAAGTAACTCACCTTCTGTCTCCCCAAACCTGTCCACCATCTACAAAGCACAAGTCAGGAGTGTGATGGAATAATCTCCACTTGCCAGAATGAGTGCAGCTCTAATAACACTCAAGAAGCTTGACACCATCCAGGACAAAGCAGCCTGCTTGATTGGCACCCCTTCCAGAAGCATTCAATCCCTCCACCACCGACGCACAATGGCAGTAGTGTGTACCATCTACAAGGTGCGCTGCAGAAACTCACCAAGGCTCCTTAAGCAGCACCTTCCAACCCTACGACCACCACCATCTAGAAAGACAAAGGCAGCAGATACCCACTCACCATTCTGACCTGGAAATATATCGCCGTTCCTTCACTGTTGCTGGATCAAAATCCTAGAACTCCCTTCTTCATAGCACTGTGGGTGTACCTACGCCATGGGGGCTACATTGGTTCAAGGCGGCAGCTCACCACCAACTTCTCAAGGGCAATTAGGGATGGGCAATAAATGATGGCCTAGCCAGCGATGCCCACATCCCATAAGTGAATTTTTTAAAAATTGCTTCAAGTGGTGCCTAGCCTACAAACAATAAAATGTCTCAGGTTCAGTCCTTAGTTTATGCCAGTTAGCTGATCACAATCAGGACAACATGAAGATGCTCCAAAAGGCCTTGGTATTCCCAGGCTAGAAAGGGAAAGGTAAATTAATGAAAGTTCCTGCTCCTGTGCACAATTGAGTGGCCTCTGCTGGAAAGTGAATATCAGAGGATGATTAAACTCAGCCAAAGCGTCTCCAAAGTCAAAAATTCTGCCAATACTCATTCTCTAAACTTGCACAACATAAAATCCCACAGGGCATGTCACCTCCTTCAGGAAAGGAAATGAGAAAATTTGTAAAATTCACAAAAGAATGTGATACATGGCCACAATTAGCCTTGCACTGGTCCTGTTAATAACACACACACCCACAGAAAGTGTTTGATTAAAAAAAGCATGTTTTGTGTTTCAAATGGCTTCACTTTTTCACATCGTAGTACAAAAGAACAAATTGCAACATGTACAGACTGTGCTTGGCATAGTTACAAACTGCACCTTATAAATATGTTAATAGATCGTTAGTGATGTCAATAACATAGTTACGTGCCAGTTGTGTCACTCCTGCTAGCCTGAAGAGACTTGAAAAAGCATACAAAAGGTTTGGTCTCTGCACTTTTTGCTTCCCCCCCCACCCCACAACATTTCAGATGCTTTCATTTTCAGTTCTTACCTGAGAATCTGAACGTGTTACAATTTTAAGAAATTGTGCTCCTGGCAGGGAGCTTTGCCGACAATAGCACATAACTAGGAAACTGCAGGTGCAGTCCCCACAATTTCCAATCCATCATGCAGCACACCTGCTGGAGAAGGCTGTTCTCCCTGCTGGGAGAACACGTAAAATCAGCTCTCTAAAATACAAATAGGCCTCTGCTAATGTTGTCCTTTACCAAACCAGTGGAGAGGGGAGTTCTCCTACTGCCTTGGCCAACATTTCTTCCTCAGCCAATAACCGCCACCCCCCCCCAAAAAAAAAGGCTTAACTGGTCATAACTTCATTGCTGTGGTATTTTGTTGAATCCAAATTGATTGCTGCTCGCCTCCATAGCAGCAACTACTAATTAACTAATTGACTTGGAAGTGTTTCTGGATGTTCGAAAGATGTTAAAGCTGTTATTTAAATACAAGTTTTCTTTCTTTCTAGATGACATGCAATAAACGGCTGATGCAGCTCCCTGTCTAGCACACACATTAGGGAAAGACTGGCTCTCTCCTTGCAACTTTCTTGACAGTCTGCCGGAGGTTGGGAACTTGAGGTGGGAAGTATCATTGTCCTGAAAGCATGTCCTAGTACTGTGTGTTGAACTATCTTTTGGCATAGCCAGTCAGTGGCTTCCTAGTATAAATAAAGCTCTATGAAAAACCCCATTAACTTCTCACACTTGTCACTGTACTAGCTGACTAAATAACTTTGATTTTACCTTACCCTAATTTTTAAAAATCTTACATTCCCTGTTTCTTTCTCTTATATTGAGTTTATGTACCAAATGCAGGATCAATTTCCAAAAGCTTTGAATAATGATTTGTGACACTCGAGAAATGGAAATCTATGAGTTTGGTTTATTTACAGGATGTTGACAAAGTCTTGATTGATTTGAATTGAGTGCAATTTTACTGGACTCCAACAAAAGGTGGTTTTAAAAACCTTGCTGCGTTTCTGCAATAATGGCTGGTACCCCTGCTGACCCAGAAACGGCACAGTTCATATTGCAGCAACTAAAGCCACTTTAAAATAACTGCACATCTAACTAATCTCGTTAAGACTGGGGAAACTCTTTCGAGTTATCAACAGTCACAGATTGCAACTCTTCCAAGTACAATCACAGTTCTTGGTTTCCGGGAGCGGGACATGAACCCACAACCCTCTGATTCAAAGGTGAGGGTGCTATGAACTGAGCCACAGCTGACACCTCCAAATTAGAGTTGGGAACAGGACCATGGGGGAAACTCTTTCGAGTTATCAACAGTCACAGATTGCAACTCTTTCGAGTACAATCACAGTTCTTGGTTTCCGGGAGTGGGACGTGAACCCACAACCCTCTGATTCAAAGGCAAGGGTGCTATGAACTGAGCCACAGCTGACACCTCAAGACTGGGGAAGGTGCACAAAGGCTAACAATCGAAAACACAGTTCTCTGGCCTGAATGGGTGGGCATGTATTGAAAATACCTCTTTTGCCAATGGATCCCATCTCAGCCAGCACAAGTGACACTTTGTTTACAATTGATTTGCCACATACTTAAGATGTGCAACTGGGGACAAATTGAATATAAATGTGCTAGAAGCCCATACAAACATCGCCTAGTCTAAAAAATGAAATGCAGTACTGTACTATAGACATAGTTACAATAATTGAAAATTGAGCACATACTCTATTGTGAGCTTTGAGAGTGATTTTCAATGAAATACTGCCTGTGGGTCGTTGAATTTAATCCTATTTACATGGGAACAGAGCTGCTTCTTATAGATCCAGTTCCACACCACTGTACACTCACATTCCTCACACTTTGCAGCTCTTTCCGGTGAATTTCTTCCTACTACTCTGCAGTAAAAGTGCTGCATTTAAACCGCCTGTGGTGCAATTTAATCTCAGATTTTTGTGAATGTCCCGAGAAAATTGATAGGAGATCTAATTAACTTTGTATTAGAACTCCATCTTATGTGTAAACACAATAAAGGACCCGCTGTAATCACTTTCAGCCAATTATTTTAGTCGGTTTAGAATGGCATCAGTTGCAATCTTAGTGATTAAATGGACTGAAGTACAACATATTATATTGATTTATAGGGCACAAAACCAGATTCTCAAACATACACCAATCCAAAATTTTCTTTTTCTAAGAACAGATTTTTAAAAATCTTTCTTTTCTGAAGACAACTACTTAAAGGATACGATTCCACAGGTCTTAAGAGGCCAGAGTGCTCAGCTTAGTTGGCCATTCTTCACTTGCGAGACGAGTGTGTGAACGCTAGCCGGTTCAGTATGGCCTACACATGTGCAGTTTTCAGCAGGGATCATTATCAGTAATACTGGCTTGAGCTTCCCCCTCGCCAGCCAGGTACACAGATGCCAGCATCATAATCCCAATTCTGGCTTGCCTGAAATTTGCTAATTAATTGTCTGGAGATCAAAACTGGAAGCTTCTTCGTCATCGCCATGACCCCAAGTAAAATAATGAAACAGTAAAAACCGTAACTGCTGGCATGCTTAAGGTGGCTGAGCAACGAATTTCAGGAAGGCTCTTGCTTCGAATATTGCCCTGCGCTGAGTTTGCTGATCTCAACCAAGGTGGTAATTAGTTCATGATCATTAGCTAGAAACCTACACAAGAGGTCAGATTTTCATGCCTCTGTTTTTGTCAGAGCTGAGGTGGTGGGCGGGTTCCCCTTCCTCATTCCTGTTGCCAGCTGTTTTTAGTGGTGCGGGATAAGGCTGTGAATTGTGAATGCGTGTAGCACTTGTGACCTTACCAACTCCAGACCAAGTTCATAGGTGTCCGGGGAAGAGAGAATTGGGCTTGACTGGGTTACTGCCAAAGGTTGAACAGTCTATCAACCATGAAGCCTCACAAAAAAATATACAAGATATTGGAGAGTAGGCAATGCACGCAAGGACAAAAAGTAGAAACAAAAAACTGTGAAAGATAAAATCCTCATCATTCCAAGTTTTCAACTCCAATATTCAGGGATAACATTGTGAGCCCAAGATTCTGTTTTCATTCCGATGAAAGAATATTGCACCTCTGACGAAGGGGATCAGAATTTGGGCCAAAAGTCAGCCACATCAGAATTATACCCATCACTGTTCGAGTGTAAGACCACTGTTGTGCATCAGCCATCTGATTTTCATAGCCTTTGAATGTGGAGTCCTGACTGTGCAATGCCGTCACTGTAATTTGAGGGTATGAAAGCAAAGTTAGCTAAAGTGAACTGGCAAATGAGGTTGAGGGGTAGGTCAATAGAGATGTAGTGGCAGACTTTTAAAGGGATATTTCAGAATACACACAATAGATACATTCCGATGAGAAAGAAAGCTTCCAAGGGGAGGACCCATCATCCGTGGTCAACTAAAAAAAGTTAAAGACAGTATCAAACTTAAGGATAAAGCATGTAATTGCGCAAAGACCAGTGGCAGGTCAGAAGATTGGACAGAATGTCAAAAACAGCAAAGAATGGCAAAAAGATTAATAGGGAAGGAAAAATTAGAACACGAGAGGAAGCCAGCGAGAAATAGAAAGACCAATAGTAAGAGTTTCTATAGATATTTAAATTAGAAGAGAGTTTAGAAAGTGAGTGTTGGTCCTATAGAAAGTGAGTCTGGGGAATTAGTAATGGTAAATATGGGGATGGCAGATGAATTGAACTGATATTTTGCATTGGTCTTCACTATAGAGGATACAAGTAACATCCCAGAAATAGCTGTAAATCAGGAAATGGAAAGGAGTGAGTAACTCAAGAAAATTACAATCACCTAGGAAGTGGTACTGAGCAAATTGTTGGAGCTGCGGGCTGACAAATCCCCAGGTCCTGACGAACTTCATCCTAGGGTCTTGAAAGAAGTGGCTTGTGAGATAGCTGATACATTGGTTTTAATTTTCCAAACTCTCTGGATTTGGGGAAGGTTCCATTAGGTTGGAAAATAGCAAACGTAACTCTTTAATTTAAAAAAAGTGGGGTGGGGTGGGGTGGGTTGGGGGAAAGAGACAAAGTCGGAAACTACAGGCCAGTTAGTTTAACATCTGTCATCGGGAAGATGTTAGAAGCTATTATTAAGGATATTATAGCAGGGCACAGAAAAATTCAGGGTAATCAGGCAGAGTCAACATAGTTTTGTGAAAGGGAAATCATGTTTAACCAATTCATTGGACTTCTTTGAAGGAGTCACGTGTGCTGCGGACAAAACGGAACCGGTGGGTGTACTGTACTTAGATTTCCAGAAGTCATTTGATAAAGAGTCACATCAAAGGTTATTGCAGAAAATAAAAGCTCATGGTGTAGGGGGTAACATATTGGCATGGACAGAAGATTGGCTAGCTAACAGTAAACAGAGGGTCTTTTTCTGGTTGGCAGGATGTAACAAGTGGTGTGCCACAGGGATCAGTGCTGGGGCCTCAACTTTTTACAATTTACATAAATGAATTGGGTGAAGGTACTGAAGGAATGGTTGTTCAATTTGCTAATGACACAAAGATACACAAGGAAAGTAAATTGTGAAAAGGACGTAAGGAGGCTACAAAGAGACATAGATAGGTTAAGTAAGTGGGTAAGGATCTGGCAAAATGAAGTATAATGTGGGCAAATGTGAAATTGTCCATTTTAGCATGAAGAATTAAAAAAAGCTTATTATCCAAATGGTAAGAGTTTGCAGAGCTCTGAGATTCAGGGGGATCAGGGTGTCCTAGTGCATGAATCACAAAAGGCTAGTATGCAGGTATAGCAAGTATTTACGGAAGCTGATAGAATGTTATAATTTGTGAGGGGAATTGAATACAAAAGTAGGAAGATTATACTTCAGTTATACAGGGCATTGGTGAGGCCACATCTGGAGTACTGTACTTATTTAAGAAAGGATGTAAATGCATTAGAAGCAGTTCAGAGAAAGTTTACTAGGCTAATGCCAGGAATGAGCAGGTTGTCTTACGAGGAAAGGTTGTACAGGTTAGGCTTGTATCCACCAGAGTTTAGAAGAGTAAGAGGCAACTTGATTGAAACCTTTAAAATCCTGAGGGGTCTTGACAGGGTGGATGTGGAGAGGATGTTTCCTCTTGTGGGAGAATCTAGAACTAGGGGATCACGGTTTAAAAATAAGAGGTCGCTCATTTAAGACAGAGATAAGGAGAAATTTTCTGTCAGAATGTTGAGAGTCTTTGGGAGTCTTCCTCAAAAGGCAGTGGAAGCAGAGTCTTTGAATATTTTTAAGGCAGAGGTAGATAGATTCTTGATAAACAAGGGGGTGAAAGGGTGAAAGGGGTAGGCAAATATGTGGAGTGGAGGTTACAATCAGATCAGCCATGATCGTAATGAATGGTGGAGCAGACTCGAGGGGCCAAGTGGCCTACTCCTGCTCCTAATTTGTATGCTCATATGTTCAGATCTTTACTGGGGGCTGAACCCAGATACAGCACCTTTGACCATGTCTGTATCATTATGGAGTACGTTTGCCAGACATTGCATAGTAAGATCATTTTTTTTATTTGTTAACTTTCTATTTCAAAGCTGTACAGTGTTTACAAATCATAATTGTGCAATTTTGACCTTCTAGATTGCTGATTAGTAAGTCGGCAGCAGCAAGCACAGATATAAAGGAACTATTTCCCCCCCCATTCTTTAATGTCAATTAGTATAAAATATGAGGCCCTTTTTGCAGTTTAGGAATTTGGTCAAGATCGCCCAAATTAATTACACCAACAGCGGAATTCTTCAGTTTCTATGAGAGATGTCTTCAGAAGTTTGGGCTGGATCCTCAAGGCCCCGAGGTAAAAAAGGACAGCATCCTTGCACATTGTAAAGCGCTCAAGTCTCATTGACATTCAGCCCAAGGACATTTAGCAATTTAACAAAGGAAGCTGTTTTCTGTCATCAGGTTTTAAGAATTCATGATTCATTCTTTGAAATGGTTCCCAACTAGCCTCTCAGCAAAGTAATGCTGAAAAGTTAAAAATCATTTCAGACTGGCTTCCAGCTCTTTTCCATGCAAAATAGAAACAAAGATTTAAGCTAAGATCAGTAGGAAGCAAACATGCACCCGAGCAGAAATGAACCAATTCCAAAAGTGTTTCTGGCGGGGGCTTATGGAGGATACGTATTTTCTAGCTTCGCGTTATAAAAAAAGGGGAAAAAAATTGTTCACTGCAAACAAGAGTTCTGCCTTTTAATGTTGGTCTAGGCAAGTCTGTTGCCACAAGTGTATGTTGCTAAGATTGCCTGTTTGTTCACATTTTACATGAGCTTATTCAAAAAAAACTTGCATTTATAAAGTGCCTTTCCTGACCACAGCACATCACAAATGCTTTACAATCAACAAAATACTTTTGCAATGTGGGAAACGTGACAGCCACCTTGTAACACATCAATGTGACAATGACCAGAAACCTGTTTCTGTGATGTTGATTGAAGGATAAGCATTGGCCAGGACCTCAGGGATAACCTGCCCTGCTCTTCTTCAAGATAGCACGATGGAATCTTTCACATCCACTTGAGGGGGCAGATTGGGCTCAGTTTAATGTCTCACCTGAAAGACAGCATCTCAAATAGTGCAGCACTCCCTCAGTGCTGCACTGGAGTGACAGCTTAGATTTTCACAGCCGACTCTCTGGAGTGGCACTTGAACCCACAACCTTCACAGGAAGCGGGAGTTTTACCGACTAAGCCATAGCTGATACCTAGTCATTGTTGCTTAACTTATTACTAGCTACAACTGCAGGAAAGCTTAATATCTAGTACAAAAGAAAAATACATCAAATGCTGGGAATCTAAAGTTAAAGCAGAAAATGTGAGAAATACTCAGGAGCTCTGGAAGCATCTTTTGAGAGAGAAACGAGAGTTAATGGTTCAGCTTGATGGCCTTTCATCAGAATTATTAATTATTAATGTTTGGACGAAATTGAAGTCTTCTTGCCAAATTGTAAAGTAGCATTTGACAAGGTAACACATAAAAGCCGGGTAAACGTTTGAGAAAGCACCACATAAAAGATTGGTTAACAAAAATAGACTCAGAGGAGGAGGATCAGTGTCAGCTTGGATTAAAAGAATCCAATTTACACCTCATCCACTCCCCATGTGACCTCCACGCTCCCCCATGCAAACACATGCCCCACTCACCCATCTCCATTGTCCCTTATAGCGCCCATGCCAACTCAATGTCGACGTATGTCTCCTCACCACTCCATTGGCTCCTCATACCCTTCTTGCCAATTCATGGCCCTTCCATTCCCATTCAACCAGTATTCACTATGCAATGAACTCAATAGTAGCAATGGCATGTGTAAAACAGCTTAGAAAAACACCCACTCGTAATTGAAAAAAAAAGCTGGCCTTCGTACAACCCTATAAAAGTGTCAAATCAAACAGATCATGCAAGTATCAATAACAGAAGCTTTAAATACTTAACACCGTTTAATCCTGTGCAAATAAACATCGAGACATTGAAAAAAAATCACAGAATGAACAACTTGTTATAACCACATAAAAATGTCAATTAAGCAAATTGTCCAGCTGTGTAAACAACTTCCTGCCCACATAATCCTTTGATGGGTCTGAGCTCTCAGCCAAACCTCCCTAATACATGCGTGCTACCCACACCCTTATCCCACATCAACAACAATTGGGGATGCCAGGAATGGGGGCAGGGATCCCAGAACTGTACCCTGTCCACCATTTTTAAATCCCTCCACCTCCCAACACAGACAAAGGCATGAAAATCCAGCCATAATCTGCGTTCTCCATCCCAAGGTTAGGGAGGTGTACATCCACCCTGGTGTGTTGGGTCTTATAGAACTGCTTAGCTTGGTGCTGACCAGTGTTTGGTCCAAGAGCTCAGCACAGAATATAAAAACAAGCTGATCTAACTAAATTAGCGGGAATCAGCATTAAGAACAAGTAAATACTAATAAGGCACTGCTCAGCTAATGCTCAGTGGTAGACCTGATCAGAAAATGTGCCCACGTCTTATAATATGGAAACAATCATTATAGCTTTCATTGTAGCTTAGATCTAAAGATAGTTTGTGAAGCATAGAGAACAGGAAGGTCCATGGTTCAATCACTGGTCTTTACATGTACCTGAAGTAGCCGATAGCTGGAACAGCATAAAGTGCAATAAGAATTAGCTGTGAGAGAGAGAGAGGGATAGAGAGAGAGAAAGGGAGGAAGAGAGAGAAAGGGAGGGTGAGAGAGAGAGAGAGCGGCAGGGAGGGAAGGTGAGAGAGAGGGAGGAAGAGAGGGGGGAGGGAAAGAGAGGGGGGAGGGGAAGAGAGGGGGGAGGGGAAGAGAGGGGGGAGGGGAAGAGAGGGGGGAGGGAAAGAGAGGGGGGAGGGAAAGAGAGGGGGGAGGGAAAGAGAGGGGGGAGGGAAAGAGAGGGGGGAGGGAAAGAGAGGGGGGAGGGAAAGAGAGGGGGGAGGGAAAGAGAGGGGGGAGGGAAAGAGAGGGGGGAGGGAAAGAGAGGGGGGAGGGAAAGAGGGAGGAGGAGAGGGAGGGGGAATATATACAAGTACTATAAAATATGTAAAAATACCCTACCCACTGACCACCAACCCCGCTGGCCCATTGTGGGTTCTTAATATCAAGGCCAATGCCTCCTAATGAGAAGGGGAGGTGCGAAAATTAGATTCCAAAAACATTCCTGAAGTTTACTACAAAATCCCTCAAAAAGGACAGCTCTCACTACAAGGCAGTGAACTTTTAAAATAAAAAATTCCCTTTGTTCTATTCTTCTGAAGGTAGGGGGCTCATACTGCCTTGAGATGTTTTATGGCATTAAGGGCATTATGTAAATGCACAACGTTGTTGTTGATACTGTTCCAGATACTGGCTGTCCACTGGCACTTCGTCCAATTACCTGCCCTTTGTGTGCAAGCTTGGAGAGTAAAGATCATCGTACAGCTTCTTTTCGTCACTGCCAACCATGTCCTAAAAAGCTAATTTTTCTCTCTTCTCATGCCCATTCTTGAACTCATCTTGTTCACAAGTCTCACCTCCTGCTCTCTTTTCCCCAATTTCCACAGAACTGTTGACCACCTGGCTTCCCTTTCCATGCTAGTTGACATTATAATTTGTTCCCTTTAAGGTAAGTGGTAAGATGGAGTGTGAGGGGGTGCAAGGGAGGGTTGGTGGGTGGGGGCGGTGGTGTTGAGGAGGTGGCTGATGGGTGAAGCCATGGTTAAGAGAGGCCTAGAGACAAACTAGCTTTTTAGGAAATGGTTGGTCGTGGGGAAAAGAAGCTGGGAGCTCCCTTTGCTAATCAAGATTGACATGGAGTAC
The DNA here is from genome assembly GCF_964194155.1 of Cetorhinus maximus. Classification (NCBI taxonomy): domain Eukaryota; kingdom Metazoa; phylum Chordata; class Chondrichthyes; order Lamniformes; family Cetorhinidae; genus Cetorhinus; species Cetorhinus maximus. Next base: position 72,282,824 of record NC_135894.1, read on the forward strand.
AGACACTTGGATGAGGTACTAGTAGACAACCAGTGTCTGGAACAAACCATCAACATTGTGCATTTAGAACAGTGTTTTTAAAGTAGTAAAATCTCCCAAGGAACTACAACTCACCTGTTTCAGGAGGAGGAGGAGAACAATGGTAAGTTTAAAAAGTTCACTGCCATTTACCAAACGCTTCTGCTTCTCCTGACCAACAAGGATTTTTTTTTCATTTAGTTGCCCGTGCTGGGCCTCTCCTGGCCTGAGATATCCCTCCTTACAGGTTGACCTGACAAGACAAGCCAACACTGCCCACCAGCTCAGGCCTCCGATTTAAACAGTAGTTGAATCCCTATGACATCCCTCCCAAATCACTTCCCCATCCTCACACCTTCCCAACTGCCCCCCTGCTCTCCCACAATTTTACTCCCACCCTGCCCAATCATTAACCCCCTCCTAGGCAACAGCTGTCTGAAACTGAAATTCTGCCACAGAATGCCCAGCAGCTGTCTACAGTTTGCTGTTCTCAAGGTCTAAGGCCCAATGTCAAATGTGCTTCAGACCTACTTGTTGCAGCACAGGGAACAAATCACAAACTATTATCTAGATGTATTACTTCCAGAATCTAAGGTCTTCATAATTTGAGATTGGAGTTTAAATAGATGTTAAAGGACATTGATGAAAATGAACTGCTGTGGAGTTATATCCACGACAGCAACATGCTGCAAGCCAACCAATGTTCTTTTCAATGTACCATTTTAAGAGTTTAAAAGAAAAAAGTCTTTATGGTGGTTTAAAATGGAGTGTGATCTTCATGCAGTAAGTGCACCTGACAGATAAACATTTTTTTTTATTTCATAGAAACTGAAGATAGTCAAGATAATAAAAACTTTTTTAAAAATTGCATTTGTATTCAGTGATTACCAGCAACTACTGGATCTGGTACAATGGAATTGGCTGACTGCCTGAGATAATCTAATAAAAGAAAATGCCTTCAGTATAGTAATGCGAATCCTCTCTTTATTGAATTAATTTTAACTCAGTTATTTGATTTATGAGACCAGGTTCTACCCTGTCAATTAGCAGAAGTTTGAATATGGCTTCCATCTTCCCCAATACACTAATTATCAGAAACAACAAACAAAGTAGAAAATAACAGGAGATTGTAATACAGGAACTGCTTTGAATCACAGTCTAGTTTTCATCTCAGGGTCAATCCCTCATCTGTACTCAGTTACCTGATCTTAGCTAAGATAATGATTAGAACTGAAATTGATTTTGGGAGAGAGAATATCATTTATCTATGGATTCTGTTCTTGCTGTCCAATGCCTGCCCATAGAAAAAAATATATGGGCAGCATTAAACTTAACTGTAATGCCCCGACTGATACTCACACATGAAACAGTCACTTCACAAGGTATAAAACCCCCAAAAAAGTCAACATTTTTAAGAGGTTGAATAGGAAAGTTGGAGGGGAAAAAAGTATGTTTCTATTCAAAAACACCTGAATTCAAGCAAACTCACATAGCCAACACTGTTGTAAAGCTGAACCACCTACAATACTTTTAGACCCAGGAAATTACTTCCTTATGTCTTTAATTACATGCAAAGGAGAATGCACGGATTATTTGTTTTTTCTCTTTTTCAATGTTGTTTGAGTTCTGTGGCAGTTATTCAGGTGTGAACAGATCTGCCTGCATAAGTTTAAATAAATATCTTTCATTTCTCTCGTGTGAGGCACTCTTGTTTGCTTTTAGGGCTTTTTCTATTCAACATTGCTGCCTACAAGTTGTTGTACATTCTATAGGGTTATTAAGGTTACACCTAAGTTCATTATTAAGACAAGGGAATGAAGAAAGCCTGAGAGAGTAAATGCAGGGAGAGACAGGGACTATTCAGACCAGTGGGGTCTTAATTACAAGGAGAGTTCTCCAGCCTTGGGAGGCAGGTGTAAGTTTTAAGACAAGCATTTTTGATCGAAGTACTGTTGTCTGAGTCTATGTCTCAAGTCTATCCTAATAGAACACAAGTACAACATGCTGGTAGTGATAATTTTCTGTTCCTCTGGAGATCACAGGAAATTGGAGGAGAGAATTTGCTGGTGGTCTAATGGGAGGAAAAACAGTAAAAAGGCTTTTAAATTAGTAAAAGTGGAAACTCTGTATGAAAATCCGATAAATGGTTTTACCCTATGGACAAATTTGCTTTCAGAGAGCCAGAGTATTGGTCAAAAGCCATTGTTTCAGGATTAGATAGCTGAAGAAAACTTGATCATTGAGCACATCAAAGTATTAACATTATCCAGAAAGATGGAGGATACTTTGAGGAAATTCCAAAACAGTATAGGAAAAAGTATTTCACATTGTGTAGAAATCCATTTTGAAAGCTACATTTTACCAGAGAACCAGGAAAAATGGAAATATGCAGCATTGTTGCAGCTTTAAACTGGGTAAATGATGTGACTATGAGCATGGTCAAATCATTGTGATCATATTGCAATAGAAGAACAAGATCAGAGAACAAAATATTGTAGTCAGATTCCAAACTAATGTTTAGATAAAAGCAAAATACTGCAGATGCTGGAAATCTAGAACAAAAACAAAAATACCTGGAAAAACTCAGCAGGTCTGACAGCATCTGCAGAGAGGGACACAGTTGACGTTTCGAGTCCGTATGACCCTTCATTGACCTCCTATCGAGCTCCTCCTGTCCCACCCCCCCTCTACCAGCTTATATTTCATCTTATTTCTATATTTTTTAGTTCTGATGAAGAGTCATACGGACTCGAAACGTCAACTGTATACCTCTCCGCAGACGCTGTCAGACCTGCTGAGTTTTTCCAGGTATTTTTTGTTCCAAACTAATGTTTGATAGGCTAGTCAGACTGAGAAGGCAAACGTTGACCTGTTGTAAACATGGGGAAGATCATGGGTGACGATAGTGAAGTTCGTTCCTAATGGGAGGAAAAGCAGTTTTTCGAGAGTTCGGGGGGGGGGGTTTGAGAGAAGTGAGAGACCCAATGACAAATCACAGGCCATCTTCAAGATACCTCCCCCCTGAAAATCACTGAGGCACAGTGCTTCCTGGAAATGGTACTGCAGTTTGGCAATGTTTCTCCAGATTTGGCAGACAAAATTAAAGCTTTAAATGGATTTCCTGAGCAAAAACAAAACATGGATATGGGATAGTCACCAACAAACAGCACAGAAAAAGATAAAGCATCTTACTCACTGTTTTCCAGATTTGAGTAAGAAATGCACATTTGCAAATGCATTCTATTTGGATTAAAAAACTGTGTTACTATAGAAGTCTTAGAAAGAACAATGTCCATCCGTAATATGCACCCTGGTGCTACCTTAGAACTGTGCAACCTATGCGATTGCAATGGGCTCTGAGTGCATCCAATGCGATTATTTCAAAATATAAAATAAAAATGTAGAGGTCTAACAGATTTAAAAGTTATGCCAAAATATGAATGATTTGATTTTAATTCAGTAACATATTTCGTGAGGCATTTGCATCGTGATGGGCTTAAAAATCAAAAAAGGCACAACCCTCTCCTTTTCCTTAACTCTACTCGATTTCAAATATTTTACACATAAAAACAACGATAACATGCTTAGAATAAATAAAAAGTAATTCAGTCATTGTCGCCTGTCTCGTCTGATAATAATGTAGGTTTGTGCCTAATTATTTCCCTGGTTCAGTTAATTTCTCGAAGAAAACTGATGGCCTTCAATGTCTGTCATAATAAAGAAATTGCTGACTGCTCCTGGCAATAGCTGTCCTCCCTTAATCACATTTAAAGTTCTTCTGGGCTTTCAACAATTGTGTGTCAATCTCCCTCCCACACACTGCATTCCACCCTGACTTTCAATCATAGACAATACACGTACCGACCACAAACTCATATTCAATTCTATTGTCCAGTTTCCATTTTGGATACAGGTCGTCTTTTCTATGATGCCACTCCTCGCCCAAAGGCAATTGTCAAAAGCCAATGTGCCAACCAGTTACATCTTATTTTAATTCTTAAATTCTTATTTCATGCAATTTGTAATCAGTTGTGTTGGTACTTACGGTATTCTCTATTTAACATTTCCACAAAATGGCCAAGTGATTCTACACACTGGCAAGTGACAGCCTTACCTTCCAGGTTCTGAATAAGAGCATGGAATACAAATCCCAAAAGGTTAACAGTAGAATATTAATCCTAAAGAGAACAGTGTGTGTAATGCATAGAATTATGGGGCTGGATTTTCATCCTGTAGGTGGGTAGCGGGAGTCGGGAAATTTCCTGGCTCAGCACGCCCACCTAGGGAGAGAAAGCAACAAAGGCGGGATTTCCATTAAGGGAAGGTGGCTAATGCCACTGCCCTCAAAGAATTCAGAGGCAGCCACAGGAAATGCTGAGTGCCGAGGCAGGCTGTTGAAATGGTCTTCTTCGGTGCTCTGGATCTTTGTCCCAGTTGCAATAATGACAGCAAAACAAAGAACAGCCCTCTAGCCCTCACCCTTCATACATCCATGCCAACTCTTGCACCCCACCCACCCTCCCCATGGTCCCTCATACCCTCCATGCCAACCTATGACCCTCCACCCACCCTCCATTGCCCCATACCCCCATGCCAAGCTATGGCACTTCCATGCCCATTCACCCACTATTCACTCTTTACAGAGCCCAATGAACTCTATAGCAACAATAGGATTTGTGAAAAAGCTTTAAAAAGGTTCATAACTGCCTCCTTTCTTAAAAAAAACTAATTTTACTGCAGCTCTATGGAAGTGTCAATTATTCAGACCCTTTAAAGAATCAATAGCATAAACTGCAAGCACTTGACACATTTGTATAAATAAGCATTGGGCAATTGACAGAATTGATCACAGAGCAAGGGCTATCAATCAAGCAATGTTTTCCCTCGAGTGCAGTTGTTTTAACAGTCTCATGGTGTCTGGGATCTCAGCCAAGAATGCCAATCTTTTGCCAATCACCTTAAACCTGTAATCTCTGGTTATCAACCTTTCAACCATTGGAAACACATTCTCTTTATTTAGCCCATCTAACCCTTTCATGATTTTAAACACCTCTAACTGAATCTCCTCTTAATCTTCTCTGCTGTAAACTGCCCTGATCAGCTTCTCCACTATACCATAAAAATGCACATATAACCTCTCAGAATGCAAAAGTTTTCACCTATGTTTTTAAGAGCTTCTTGTACACAATTTCTCAAACACCAGGGGTTTATCCAATATCCATTGTTAGTTCATCATGAGCTTCCAAATAGACACACATTCATACATAGATGCCATTTTACAAAACATTTCCATCTGAAAAGTTCAGTGTCAGGAGATATGGAATAAGATGCAAGAAAGATGAGATCTGTAAACTGATCATGGGATTGGCTGGCAAATCAAAACCACAAAGTAAACTGATACGTACCAAGCTTAGCAGCAGAACTGACATTTTAGATTGAACTACTTCTAAAAGCCACTCATCTGGTGATCCACAGGTCATCGCACTCTAAAACATTGGACATCAAAAAGCATGCAGCACACCCAAGCAATCCAAAAGTGCAGAAAATGAGCTAAGGAACCTATGCGATGGCCAGGCTTGAAATAAATTAGTCAAAGCTATGCCAAGCAAAGTAGGAGTAAAATAGGTCGCAACTAAACAGAAAATGCTGGTAATAGTCAACGAGTCAGACATCACTTGTAGAGAAACAGAAGTCAGTCAGTTCATATTTCAGCTCTAAATCAGGACAAGATATTTCACATAAACAAAACAGGGAAAGACCTTTTAATTTCAATTTAATTCACTTTGTAGGCAAATCCATAAACTTGCCAATTAACATGGGTATTTTCCTCCCTGCACAGGAGGTACTTTGCTAAACGAGAAGTTCTATGCTATTACCAATGCCTAGTTCTATTCACTTGATATTTTGACAGCCAACTAATATTGCCTGCAGCTCTTCACCTTAGATTATATTGGAATATTTTAATTTAATAGCATGGGATAATCAGTGCTTTGTGAACTGCTGTCAAAAGGATTCCAATGTTAATCATACGAGTTGGCTGAAGAGAGAAATCTGTAACTGGTTCATCACTGAAACAGGAATAATTCAAGACAAGAAATAATTATTTAATGCTGACTTCCATTTTTTTCTTAATCTGCATGTTAAATAATAATATTCCTTCCTGTCAAGGAAGCAGGCAAAGACACATCCAATCTTTTTCTGATGTAAAATGGCACTGAGAGAGTGCAGGAAAGCTTCATGAGAATGGTCCCAGGGATGATGAAATTCAGTCATGATGACAGATTGGAGAAGTTAGGGACTGCTTTCCTTGGAGAAAAGAAGGCTGAGAGGAGATTTGATAGAGGATATTCAAAATCATGAGGTGTCTGGGCAGAGTAGATATGGAGAAACTGTTCCCACTCGTGAAGGAGTTGAGAACGAGAGGGCACAGGTTTAAAGTAATTAGCAAAGGAAGCAAAAGTGGTCCGAGGAGAAACCTTTTCCCGCAACGAGTGTTTTTTTTATTCATTCAATGGGATGTGGACATTGCTGGTTAAACCAGCATTTATTGCCCATCCCTAATTGCCCTCAAGAAGGTGGTGGTGAGCTGCCTTCTTGAACTACTGCAGTCCATGTGGTGTAGGTACACCCACAGTGCTGTCAGGGAGGGAGTTCCAGGATTTTGACCCAACGACAGTGAAGGAACGGTGATATATTTCCAAGTCAGGATGGTGAGTGGCTTGGAGGAAAACTTCCAGGTGATGGTGCTTCCATGTGTCTGCTGCCCTTGTCCTTCTAGATGGTAGAGGTGGTGGGTGTGGCAGGTGCTGTCTAAGGAGACTTGGTGAGTTAAGGTCAGGAAACACACTGCCTCAGTGTGTGATGGGGGCAGGTTCATCTGAAACAGTCTAATTTCCTGTTGAATGCTATCTGAAAAGTAAGAATGTGCAGGGTTACAAGGAAAAGGTGGGAGAATGGCACTAAGTGAATTGCTCATTTGGAGAGCTGGTGCAGGCACAGTGGGCCAAATGGCTTCCTTCTGCACTATAACAATTCTGTGATTCTGCCTGAAAGAATGTGAAGTGGCAATAACAACTTATATTTACATACTGCCTTTAAAGTGGTAAAGCATCCTTTGCAGGCGCATTATCAAACAAAATCTGACACCAATCTAGATAAGGATGTACTAGGGCACATCACCAAAAGCTTGGTCAAAGAGGTAAGCTTCAAGGAGCATCTTAAAAAAGGAACGATAGGTTGAGAGGCAGAGGGGTTTAAGGAGGGAATTTCTGTTCATCCAGTATTGGATGACATACTAGCGGTCCAACAATTTAGAGACACTGAAGTGGGCCGAGAGAGGTGGTAGAGAGGTAGAGCTGGGCGTCATCAGCATACATGTGGAAAATAATGTGTTTTCAGATGATGTCACTGAAGGGCAGCATGTAGATAAGAAACAGGAAGAAACCAAGGATAGGGGCATTAGGATCATGCTTATTTACTAGTTCTAACATAACTTTTCTGTTCTGTTTTGGAAGGATGTTACTTATAGACAAGATGCAGGTTTTAAATTTTCTACATTTTTTCTTATCTTCAATCAGCAAACTTTAGTAGTAAGAGGGTGCAGAATATCTTGCAGAATTGTTTTTGGCATTGTACTTTTAAACAATCTAATTTCCATGGGAATTAATCTTTCCATTGTAAAGTTAACGGAATCGAATAAACAGATGTCTGACTACATTTCCTCTCATCAAAGGTAACTGCAAAATGAGAGAAGCTGAAAGATGGGAGGCAACAATATTGACATAATTCAAAAATAGGGTGACATCATTCAACTGCCACAGAAAATATGGGCTTCTGGATAATCTAGTGAAATATGCAAATATACTCCATGCTCACTTCTTTGGGCAGGAGTCCTCTCCCCGTTCAACGGATCCTTTTACCCACCTCCAATATTCTCCCTCCACCTGGACCCCTCCCTCTGGATTCTTACCTTCTCTTGATCTTTTCATTGAGAACTGTCGGCATGACATTAGTCGTCTCAATTTCTCTGCTCCTCTCACCCATTCTAATCTGTCTCTCTGAACTTACTGCACTCCATTCTCTCAGGTCCAACCCTAACATTGTCATCAAACCCGCTGACAAGGGTGGTGTTGTTGTTGTCTGACTCACTGACCTCTACCTCGCGGAGGCTGAGCGTCAACTCGCAGACACTTCCTCCTACCTCTCCCTGGACCATGACCCCACCACTGAACATCAAGCCATTGTTTCCAGGACTGTCACTGACCTCATCTCCTCTGGAGATCTTCCTTCCACAGCTTCCAACCTGATAGTCGCCCAACCTCGGATGGCCCGCTTCTACCTCCTACCCAAAATCCACAAACAGGACTGTCCTGGCAGACCGATCGTGTCAGCCTGTTCCTGCCCCACGCAACTCATTTCTCGCTATCTTGACTCCCTTCTCTCTCCCCTTGTCCAGTCCCTTCCCACCTACATCCGTGATTCCTCTGACACCTTACGTCACATCAACAATTTCCAGTTCCCTGGCCCCAACCGCCTCCTCTTCACCATGGACATCCAATCCCTCTACACCTCCATCCCCCACCAGGATGGTCTGAGGGCTCTCCGCTTCTTCCTAGAACAGAGGCCCGAACAATCCCCATCCACCACTACTCTCCTCCGTCTGGCTGAACTTGTTCTCTCACTGAACAATTTCTCCTTTAACTCCTCTCACTTCCTCCAAATAAAAGGCGTGGCTATGGGTACCCGCATGGGCCCCAGCTATGCCTGTCTCTTTATGGGGTATGTGGAACATTCCTTGTTCCAGTCCTACTCCGGGCCCCTCCCACAACTCTTTCGCCGGTACATCGATGATTACTTCGGTGCTGCTTCATGCTCTCGTCGGGACCTGGAAAAATTTATTAATTTTGCTTCCAATTTCCACCCCTCCATCATTTTCACATGGTCCATCTCTGACACTTCTCTTCCCTTCCTTGACCTCTCTGTCTCAATTTCTGGTGATAGACTGTCCACCAATATCCATTACAAGCCTACCGACTCCCACAGCTACCTCGACTACAGCTCCTCACACCCCGCTTCCTGTAAGGACTCCATCCCATTCTCTCAGTTCCTTCGCCTCTGTCGTATCTGTTCTGATGATGCTGCCTTCAAAAACAGTTCCTCTGACATGTCCTCCTTCTTCCTTAACCGAGGTTTTCCACCCATGGTAGTTGACAGGGCCCTCAACCGTGTCCAGCCCATCTCCCGCGCATCCGCCCTCACGCCTTCTCCTCCCTCCCAGAAACATGATAGGGCCCCCCTTGTCCTCACTTATCACCCCACCAGCCTCCGCATTCAAAGGATCATCCTCCGCCATTTCCGCCAACTCCAGCATGATGCCACCACCAAACACATCTTCCTTTCACCACCTCCCTGGTGGCATTCCGTAGGGATCGTTCCCTCCGTGACACCCTGGTCCACTCCTCCATCACCCCCTACTCCTCAACCCCCTCCTACGGCACCTCCCCATGCGAAAGCAAGATATGCAACACCTGCCCGTTCACTTCCTCTCTCCTCACCGTCTGGGCCCAAACACTCCTTTCAAGTGAAGCAACATTTCACTTGCACTTCCCTCAACTTAGTCTACTGCATTCGTTGCTCCCAATACGGTTTCCTCTACATTGGAGAGACCAAACGCAGACTGGGTGACCGCTTTGCAGAACACCTTCGGTCTGTCCGCAAGCATCACCCAGACCTCCCTGTCACTTGCCATTTTAACACTCCACCCTGCTCTCTTGCCCACATGTCTGTCCTTGGCCTGCTGCATTGCTCCAGTGAAGCTCAACGCAAACTGGAGGAACAGCACCTCATGTACCGACTAGGCACTTTACAGCCTTCCGGACTGAATATTGAGTTCAACAATTTTAGATCTTGAACTCCCTCCTCCATCGCCACCCCCTTTCCGTTTCTTCCCCCTCCCTTTATCCAATAATTTATATAGATTTTTCTTTTCCCACCTATTTCCATTATTTTTAAATGTATTCCACCCCTCATTTATCTATACCGTTTATGCCCTTTTAGTCTTATTTCACCCCACCCCCACTAGAGCTATCTGTACCTTGCTTGTCCTGCTACCACTCTTAATTAGCACATTCTTTTAGATAATATCACCACCTTCAACACCTTTTTGTTCTTTTGTCTGTGGTATCTTTTGGTTATCTCCTCCTTGCTTGTCCCAACAACCACCCCCACCCCCCCACCCCCCTCCCTTAAATCAACTTATATTTCACCCCTCTCCTATTTTTACTTAGTTCTGTTGAAGGGTCATGAGGACTCGAAGCGTCAACTGTACTCTTCTCCGCCGATGCTGCCAGACCTGCTGAGTTTTTCCAGGTATATCTGTTTCTGTTTTTGTTATGCAATATACTGTTTAGTTTATACAGATCTTATTTGTCAGTCCTTTCACATGATTCAATATTCAATTAACATCCTTAAAATGTTCACTCCCTCCACGATCGGCGCACAGTGGCAGCAGTGTGTACCACCTACAAGATGCACTGTAACAACCCATCAACACTCCTTCGGCAGCATCTTCCAAACCCACCACCTCTACCAACTCAAAGGACAAGGGCAGCAGATGCATGGGAACACCCATGGAAGTTCCCCTCCAAACTACACACCATCCTGACGTGGAACTATTTCACGGTTCTTTCACTGTTGCAGGGTCATCCCTGGGACTCCTTTCCTAACAGCATTGTGGGTGTGCCTACACCACATGGACCATGGTGGTTCAAGAAGGCAACACACTACCACCTTCTCAAGGGTATTTAGGGATGGGCAATAAATGCTGGCCTAGCCAACAACATCCATAACCCGTGAAAGAATAAAGAAAGAAAAAAAATTATAAAAGCAACAGGGGCTCTCCAATGGCTTGGTGGATAAACTAGTAAGATTACAGGTTTGATCTCAAGCCTGTGCTGGAGTATACAAAGAGAGACTAGCATTTATAGAAGCATAGAAAATAGGAGCAGGAGTGGGTCATTCTGCCTTTCAAGTCTGCTCCATCATTCAATATGATCAGGGCTGATCCTCTACCTCAATGCCATGCTCCTGATCTCTCCCCATAGCCCTTGACACCTTTAGTGTCTAAAAATCTATTTCCATCTTAAGTATATTCAGTGACTTGGCCTCTACAGCCTTCTGTGGTAGAAAATTCCAGAGGTTCACCACCCCTGAGTGAAGAAATTTCTCCTCATCTGTTCAAAATGGCCTACCTCATATCCTCAGACTGTGACCCCATGTTCTAGTCCCCCTAGTCAGGGGAAACATCATCCCTGCATCTAGTCGGTCCAGTCCTGTCAGAATTTTATAAGTTTCAATGAGATCCCCTCTTATTCTTCTAAACTCCAGTGAATACAGGCCTAGTTGACCTAACCTCTCCTCATATGACAATCTTGCCATCCCAGGAATCAGTCTGGTGAACCTTATAAAGCACTTTTCACGACCTCAGGATGTCCCAACTCGCTTTAGAGCCAATGAATACTTTCTTTTTGAACTATAGCCACTGTTGTAATGCAAGAGACGCAGCAGATATTTCTGCACAGCAAGCCTCCACAAATAACAATGAGAAAATGAACAGGTAGGTTTTGTTTTTAATGATGTTGGTTGAAAAATGAGCATTGGCCAGGATACCAGAGATAATACGCCCCCCTCCCTCCCTTCTTGAAATAGTGTCATGGGTCTTTTACATCTACCTGAGGGAGCAGATTCAGTTTAATGTCTCATCTGACAGTTGGCATCTTTGGCAGTGCAGCACTCCTTCAGTAACAGTAGCACCTTAGAAGTTTGTGTTCAATTCTCTGAATTGGGACTCAAAGGCACAACCTTCTGACTCAGAGGAGAGTGTGCTATTGAGGTATGCCTGGCTAGCGTGACTTCAACTCACATCCAGACCAAATCTTCTTCTCCCTGCTAGCTCTCATCTGTTTCATTTCTTGCAAATAGAAATACAAAAATATTTGAAAATTTACTTCACAGACCTAGAGAGAAACAAATGAGATGATTTTATAAGCATGTGCGCCTAGTGGGGAGCCATATTTAAATTTAATGATGGAAAATCATGGGGAATGTGTGTGCCTGTGATTGATTTCCTGATGAGCACACTTGACGAGCAGGACTCCCTGCCAGGAGTGCACATTAGTAACACTAGCCCAAATTAGATAAGACAGTGAGGTCCCATTGGGTACCAGTTGCATACAATTTCCAAACACAAGGTTCTTACTGCAATAAAAACATTGCAAACCGACGGTAAAAAGGGATGCCATCAGTAGAATGTGATGGAATCCATCCATTTTATAGTTCCAAGTCAGGATCGTTGGGGGCTTGGAGCGGAAATTGCAAGTAGTGGTGTTCCCATGTGTCTGCTGCCCTTTTCATTCTAAGTGATAGAGGTCAGTGGGTTTGGAAGGTGCTGTCGAAGGAGCCTTTGAGTTCTGCAGTGCATCTTGTAGATGGTACACACTGCTGCCATTGTGTGTCACTGTGGAGGAAGTGAATGTTTAAGGTTGTGGATGGGTGCCAATCAAGTAGGCTGCTTTGAACTGATTGATCTCAAGCTTCTTGAGTGTTGTGAGAGCTGCACTCGTCCAAGCAAGTGGAGAGTATTCCATCTCAGTCTTGACTTGTGCCTTGTAGATGGTGGGCAGGCTTTGGGGAATCAGGTGGTGAGTTACTTACTGCAGATTTCCAGCCCCTGACCTGCTCTTGTAGCCACAGTATTTATATGGTTAGTCCAGTTCAGTTTCTGGTCTGTGGTAAACCCCAGAATGTTGATACTGGGGGAATTCAGCAATGCCAATACCACTGAATTTCAAAGGGAGATGGTTAGGTTTTCTCTTGTTGGAGATGGTCATTGCCTGGCACTTGTGTGGCACGAACATTACTTGCCATTTATCAGCCCAAGCCTGATTGTTGTCCACATGTCGCAAGAATGGACATGGACTGCTTCAGTACCTGAGGAATCGCGAATGATGTTAAACAATATGCAATCATCAGTGAACACCTCCACTTCTGACCTTATGATGGAGGGAAGGTCATTGATGAAGCAGCTGAAGATGGTTGGGTCTAGCACACTACCCTGAGGAACTCCTGCAGCAATTGCAAGGATTGAGATGATTGACCTCCAACAATCACAACTGTTTTCTTTGTGCTTGGTATGACTCCAACTAGTGGAGTACTCATAATAGGAAAGTGCTGCCAAAAAGAATGTTTTAAAATGCTTTTAAACAAACAGGTAATTACTTAGAGTAGCAATCTGAGGACTATTTCACTGGAGGAGACTGTGGTGAGACATATCAGACAAACTAGACATAAAAGGATAAGTGTGACTCCATTAACATTGTGGTGAATATTACCTGAACAGCTCTTAATGTGGTTAAACATTAGGAACCTCAAGCTCACAGGTCACATCCAGTACAAACGTCTATTGGTCAAATCTGTGTTAATAGCCATCACACCATATTTATATGTTTAACAGGCTCAAAACAGGTTATTTTCCCAATTTAAAATAAACATCCCACAAATAAATGAGTTTCCTTGCCTCCAATTCTATTACAGAGTGCTCACGTGAAAATGGTATTCGTGGGAATATTTTACAGGCCTGTGCAAGCCCAGCCCAGTTTTTCAGTGTGATTTAATCATTCAAGAAATTTACATTATTGCAACATGATGGAAGCTTTTAAGTAAATCAAATTGACATCTTTTCTATGATCACAGCAATCAAAACAACACAAGATTAATATAAACAGGAAGTTCTGGAAATACTTAGCAGGCCAGGCAGCATTATAATGGTGCTTGCTTCTCTGCACGAGCCCAAATTGAATGCACCAGAGTATCACAACAGTAGGTGACCGCCCACCTCGCCATGCCTCCCACCTAAAGTAAATGCAAGACTCACTGCTTAAAAATTTGAGGTGCCCACCCACATGAAGGCGGCCAAGTATTCAGGACCTTCAGGAATGAACATCTGGTCAGCTACTCCTGCAGGACTAACATTAACTACGATTAATTTATACAGAGCAGTCAACTTCCCCCTTCCTTCATGTTCGCTCCTCGTGTCTTTCCCTCTCTCTGGCTTGGATTTTCATCCTCAAGGAAGGTAGTGGGAGCAGGAAAAACCCCAGTTTGGCCAGCCTGCCTTGGGAGAAATTGACCACAATGATGAGATTTTCATTGTGGAGGCTGGGTTCAGGCTGGAATCAGGCCAGCCAACCCGATAAAAAATTCAGAGGCAACCACATGGGCTGCCAGTTGTGGAGACAGGCTGTTTAAAAGGCCCGGCTCAGTGCTGATGGGACTTCATCCTAGTTAAAACGAAAACAGAAAGGCCCTCCATCCCTCACCCTTCTTGCAACCACATGTCACCTCATGCCCCCCACCCACCCATGTGGCCCCTCATGCTCTCCATGTCAATGTACGCCCACCCATCCCTTAAGGCCCTCATGCACCCCCATGCCCAAACAACCTCTCTGGCACTCATGCCAAGCTATGCAACTTCCGTGGCCATTCACCCACTATACACTATATAGAATCGAATGAAGCCTATTGTGACAATAGGATGTGTAAAAAAAGGCTTTTAAAAAGTCATTCATTCATAAAAATACATTTTATTACAGCCCAATAGAAGTGTCAATCACCCAGACCTTTTAAAGTTTCAATAGCAGAAACTACAAGAACTTGAAACCTCTATCTTATATAAGTAAGGTTCTGAAATTAACAGAAGACATCAGAGTGCCAGAGCTGTCAATCAAGCAATGTTTTATCTGGAGCTCAGGTGTTATAGTGCTCTAGTGGATGTCTGAGCACTTAAGAATACATAATGAGGCTTGGCTGAGAGCCCAGAAATCCATTAGCCAAATGAAAAATCTGAGCCCAGAGAAAACACTTTGATTGGCCCATCTGGCTCTCTGATCTCTGCTGTCAATTTCACAATGTTTATTTATATTAGGTTAAGAGGTTTCAAATGCTTGCAGTTTCAGCTATTGAAACGTTAAAGGGTCTGCATGATTGCCACTTTTATTTGCTTGTGGTTCAGCTCTGAAGAAGAATCATATGGACTCGAAACTTAAATTTCTCTCTCCCACAGGTGCTGTCAGGCATTTTCAGTTTTTATTTCAGATTTCTAACATCCACAGTATTTTGCTTTTATCTTAATGCTCTGGGGATACTGGTTCAAATCTCACCACAGCCAGCTGGTGGGAATTTAAATTTAATTAAATAATTCTGGAACATAACACTAGACTCAGTAATGGTTAGCACGAAACTATCAATTGTTGAAAAAACCCATCTGTTTCATGAGTGTCCCTACCCAGTCTGGCCTACATGTGACTTGAGATCCACAGTAATGTAGTTGACTCTTAATTGTCCTCTGCACTGGCCTAGTAAGCCACTCAATTCAAGGGCAAATAGGGATGGGCAACAAATGCTGGCCTTGCCAGCAACATCCACATCCTATGAAAGAATTAAAAAGCTTGGGCACAACTGACATAAGCCGCTAATTTTAACTCTTCTCTGATGTTAGTTATGCTTTTCTGAGGAAAACTAGATATTTTCATGATCTACAACAAGATTGACTACTTGGAAGATCTACAAAATGAATTTTGAAAGATTTCTTCAGGTAACATTTGAGAATTAATCTGCTGTCTAAAGATTTTTTTTTGATGTCAGAGGCAAAGCTAAGCTCAGGGAAAAAGAAAGGAAGCAATGTAGAGCTATTGTTCTGCCTGCACTACTTATAATTAGAAATTGTAAACAACTTCAATACTGAAAATCTATTTTTCCCCAGTGTAAATGTCAAATTATGATTTTGCCCAGCATAAAATTATTTAATTTGCTCTTTCAAATTAAATAAAAACAAAATGAAATCAAAAAGCTTTTTTGAATTTATATTTGACATCAAAGTTATTTGCATTTTTTTAAAACTTCAGAAAGTAAATTCAGCTGAAAGTGATAGAAAGCAAACACTCTGTACCACTGAACCCCAGGATCACCCATAGTGGTACTAAACTCCAAGATCTTCAAGTGCTCCCAAGGACCAGTTTTACTCCTTTAAAAATCTGCTTAAACCGATTATTTCACCATGTTGTAAAACCTCAGAAGTCTCATTGTTGTTCTGCCAATCCTGCGAAACTACAATTCCTCAAAGATCCAGGACCACCTCCTTAAAACTGATGCTAAATTTTATGATCTCCCCTCCCGAGTACAGCTATGTGCCCAGTACTCATCTCCATCTGGTAAATTGTCTACCAAATTGACACGCATCCTGGCCTTTAAAAAAAATTAATTGCTAGGCATCAACACATAGCAGTAAAGAGGAAGACAGTGCATAAAGCGAGTGTGTTGTGTTACGATCCCAGTAGAGATCGGTGACTTTTAAAAAAGAAATCTGAGCTCCCAGTTATTAACTGAAAGAATTACGCCACATTTTAAACAAAAAAACTTTTACTGTATAAGAGTTAAACAAAACAGGTACTACTAACTTAAAATTAATTCACAAACATACACCTTAAACCTGAAAATCTCAACTGACCACTTCCTGTTCTGCTTTTATTTCGACCCTATACTTTACAGGATCTTGAGGATTCCTTCACTTCTTCTGGGACTAAACCAATGTGTGCCACAGCTCTCAGGGATTCACTCTGAATCTCCTCAGTGTTCCCATTATTCTCTGAGGTATGAGGTTCTTGGGGTCCTTTCACTAGCACCCAGCTAAGTGAACCCTCCAACTCTCCATCAATATCTCACAATTCTCAACTCCCCAGCTCAAGTATGAGCCTCGCTGCACTCTTGTTTAGTGACTCCAAATCAGAAAACAGCCTTAATTTCTGATAACCCTCTGCTCCTGGCCCACAGCTCCCTGCCTGTATTACATCTGCTCCCAAGCTGACTGCCTGTTTGGGAGAATCACAGATAAAACCAAAACGAAAATAAACCTTCCTGCAATCCATTCCCATGGCAATGTGGCACAACTGCGATATCCCAGGTAGAGATTTGAACTAATTATCCCAAATTGCTACACCTTCCCTTTGTATGGGAAACCTTGTTTCTAAAACTTTGCCTACCACTGATGTTAAACTGACCAGCTGTTGTACTAGGAATGCCCTTACACCATCTCTGGAATAAGGGTCTCACATTGCCACTCTCCAATCCTCTGGCACATTCCCTTACCTGGAGAAGATTGCAGCAATCCCTGCTGCAATCTCTGCCCGCTTCTTTTAGCAACCTGGGATGCAAGACATTCGGATTAGGTGACTTATCCAGTCTAAGCATAGCTAGCCATTCCAGTATGGCCTGCCTGTCCATTTTCACCCCATCCATTACCTCTACGATCTCTGCTTCTACTGATATTTCTTTCAGCAACCTCTTCCTCAGTGAAGACTGCTACAAAGTGCTCATGTTCTGGGATTACCCTGAACTTCTAAGTAAATCTCACCCTTTTTATCACAGAATCACAGAATTGTTATGGTGTAGAAGGAGGCCTTTTGGCCCATCGTGTCTGCACCGGCTGTTTGAGCATTATAACTTAGTGCCAATCTCCTGCCTTTTCCCTGTAACCCTGCACATTATTTAAATAGAAACAATCAACCAATGCCCTCTTGAATGCCTCAATTGAACATGCCTCCACCGCACTTCCAGGCAGTGCATTCCAAATCCTAACTACTCACCATGTGCAAAAGTTTCTTCTCACCTCGCATTTGCTTCTTTTGCAAAACACTAGTAGGTTCCACTCTGCCTCTTACTATCTCCTTCTCATTTATATGACGGTAGGAGATTTTTAGGATCCCTTTTATATTAACTGCCATGTGAATAATTTAAACCCTTATCGAGACTGCTGGAGACATCACATCTCCACCCAAACTGCTCAAAGGGGGAGCCCATTGCTTAGGGTTTTCCCACTTCCAACTCTGACCTTATTAAATAAACAAAGGCCACTCTTTGAATTTGCAATTACTTTAAGCTTGTTTACCAGCTTCCCAAACTAAGTGTTTTCATTTATCTTTCTTACATTCTAAAAATTTCAATCATCAACCTAAAAGTTATACTCCTAAAACCAATGAATAATAAAATTAGATATTCATAACAGTTTCATGGTACTAGAGAAGGAGGTAGTGCTATTTTAAATAGGAACGGACTAAGGAGGACTATGAAGAATACAAAGACAGTTTTAGAATACATGTACAAAAATACATAAAGTCTGGTGAATAAGTGCAAATAGACATTTGGAAGTATGACAAGAATGGCGGCAAGAATGGAGACGTGTGGAGGTTTAATATTCAAGGATATAATGTGCTCGGGAAAGATGGGGAAGGAAAAAAAAGAGGGGTAGCCACACTGATTAGTGGAGAAATTGTAGCATTGGAAAGAGAGGATACCTTGAGGCAACAAGGACAGGGTTCATTTGGTAAGAGTTGAGGTGCAAGAAAGGTATGATCATACTACTGAGGGTATTCCATCGCCCTCCAAATAGCGAGAGAGATAAAGGAGCAAATCTGCAGGGAAATGTGCGAGAACTATCGAGTGGTGATACTGGGGGACTCATTACCCAAATATCAGTTGAGATAATATTAAGGGTAAGGAGGGGGATGAATTTCTGAAATGTGTTCAGGAGAACTTCCTTGGCCAGTATGTTCTTGAACCAAGAAGGAGGCATTGCTGGATCTGGTGCTAGGGAATGAGGTGGGCCAAATGGACCAAGTATCTTTGGTGGAGCACTTAGATAAGAGTGATCATTGCATCGTACGGCCTAGATTAGTAACAAAGAGCAAGGAACAATGTAAAGTAGAACTTCTACACTGAAAGAAGCCAACTTCAATGAGAAGAAAGGGGATCCAGTCAGGGTAGAATGGAACCAAAGACGAACAGGGAAAGCTGCAATGGAACAATGGGTGATTCTTGAGGAAGATATATTTCAGGTACAGGTTAAGTGTATTCCAAGAAAGGCAAAAGGTTGGGGAATCATAGGCAGGAGTCCTTGGAAATAAGGGAGATATAGAAAATGAAGAAACAAAAAGGTATGTCAGTTGAATTTTTCATGCGAACATCAGGCCAAATACAGTAAGCTGAGAGGAGAAATGAAGAGGAAATTAAGACTGGCAGTGAGAATATGAGAATAGAATGGAAGTTAATATAAAAGGGAACTGAAGAATCTTCTACCAACGTGTAAATGGGAAGGGGATAGAAAAAGGCAGGGTGGAACCTACTAGTGACAAAAAGGATGATATATGCTTAGAGGTGCAGGGTAATCCTAGAATATATTAGTACTTTGTATCAGTCTTTACTGAGAAAGAGGTTGCTGAAAGAAATATCAGTAGAAGCAGAGATCATAGAGGTAATGGATGGGATGAAAATGGATAGGTAGGATGCATTGGAATGGCTAGCTATGTTTAGACTGGATAAGTCACTTAGTCCGGATGGCTCGCTAATGAAAATGGGTAGAGATAGCGGCAGGGCTTGCCGCAATCTTCCAATCTTCAGGAATTCACCAAGGTTCCTTAGAAAGCACCTTCCAAACCCACGACCACTACCACCTAGAAGAAGAAGAGCAGCAGATAGATGGGAACACCACCACCTGGAAGTTCCCCTCCAAGTCACTCACAATCCTGACTTGGAAATATATCGCCATTCCTTCGCTGTCGCTGGGTCAAAATCCTGGAACTCCATTCCTAACGGCACTGTGGGTGTACCTACACCACATGGACTGCAGTGATTCAAGAAGGCAGCTCATCACCACCTTCTCAAAGGCAACTAGGGATGGGCAATAAATGCTGGCCTGGCAAAGCCCACATCCCGTGAATGAATAAAAAAAAAATCTTCTCTAGATAAACGAATGTGCCAGAAATTATTCCAGAAGTGGGGCAAAGACATTCCTAGTACAACAGCCAGTCAATTTCACATCAGTGGTGGGCATGGTTTTACAAACAATAATCAGGGGAAAAAGCAAAAGGGACTTGAATTAATTAAGGAGAACCAGCATGGATTTGTCAAAGGCAGGTTGTACTTGGCTAATCTAATTGAATTTTTTTGCAGAAGTAACAGAGAAGATTGATAAGGGGATCCAATGGATGTTTTCTATATGGGTTTTAAGAAGGATTTTTTATTCATTTATGGGATGTGGGCATCGCTGACTTGGCCAGCATTTATTGCCATTCCCAAATTGCCCTTGAGGGTGATGGTGTGCTTCCTTCTTGAACCACTGCAGTCCATGTTGTGTAGGTACGCCCACAGTGCTGTCAGGGAGTTCCAGGATTTTGACCCAGCGACAGTGAAGGAACGGCGATATATTTCCAAGTCAGGATACTGGGTGGCTTGGAGGGGTACTTCCAGGTGGTGGTGTTCCCATGTGTCTGCTGCCGTTGTCGTTCTAAATTGTAGTGGTCATGGGTTTGGAAGGTGCTATCGAGGTAGGTTTGGTGAGTTCCTGCTGTACATCTTGTAGATGGTACACACTACTGCCATTGAATGTCAGTGGTGGAGGGAGTGAATGGTTGTGAATGAGGTGCCAAGCAAGCGGGCTGCTTTGTCCCTGATGGATTCAAGCTTCTTGAGTGTTGTTGGAGCTGCACTCATCCAGGCAAGTGAGGAGTATTCCATCACACTCCTGACTTGGGCCTTGTAGATGGTGGACAGGCTTGGGGAGTCAGGAGGTGAGTTACACACCGCAGGATTCCGAGTCTCTGACCTGCTCTTATAGCTACGGCTAGCCCAGTTCAATTTCCGGTGAATGGTAACCCCAGGATGGTGATTGTGGGGGATTCAGCAATGGTAATGCCATTAAATGCCAAGATGCGATGGTTAGATTTTCTTGTTGGAGATGATCATTGCCTGGCACTTGTGTGGCAGAAATATTACTTACCATTTGTCAGCTCAAGCCTGGATGTTGTTCAGGTCTTGCTGTACTTGGACATGGACTGCTTCAGTATCTGAGGAGTCGCAAATGGTCCTGAACATTCTGTAATCATCAGCAAATATCCCCACTTCTGACCTTATGATGGGAGGTCATTGATGAAGGAGCTGAAGATGGTTGGGCCTATGACACTACCCTGAGGAACTCCTGCAGCGATGTCCTGGAGCTGAGACAACTGACCTCCAATAACCACAGCTATATTCCTTTGTGCTAGGTATAACTCCAACCATCAGAGAATTTTTCCCCTGATTCCCACTGACCCCAGGTTTGCTGGGGCTCCTTGATGCCACACTAGGTCAAATGGTGCCTTGATGTCAAGGGTAGTCATCAGCACCTCAACTCGGGAGTTCAGCTCTTTTGTTCATGTTTGAACCAAGGCTGCAATGAGGTCAGGAGCTGAGTGGCCCTAGCAGAACCCAAACTGAGCGTAAGTGAGCAGGTTATTGCTGAGCAAGTGCTGCTTGATAGCACTGTTGATGACCCTTTCCATCACTTCACTGATGATCAAGAGTCGACTGATGGGGCAGTAATTGGCCGGGTTGGATTTGTCCTGCTTTTTGTGTACAGGACATAGCTGGGTAATTTTCCACATTGCCAGGTAGATGCCAGTGTTGCAGCTGACCTGGAACATCCTGGCTCAGGGCATGGCAAGTTCTGGAGCACAAGTCTTCAGTACTATTGCCGGAATATTGTCAGGGCCCAAAGCCTTTGCACTATCTAGTGCCTTCAGTCATTTCTTGATATCATGTGGGATGAATCGAACTGGCTGAAGACTGGCATCAGTGATGCTGGGGAACCCAGAGGAGGCAGAGATGGATCATCCACTCGGCACTTCTGGCTGAAGATTGTTGCAATGTTTCAGTCTTATCTTTTGCACTGATGTGCTGGGATCCCCCATCATTGGTGCTGGGGATATTTGTGGAGCCGCCTCCTCCAGCGAATTATTTAATTGTCCACCACCATTCATGACTGGTTGTGGCAGGCAATTACATAGGCACTTGAGTTAAATAAAGTTGTAGGCTACAGGGATAAAGTGACAGAATGCGGCTGACTGGATTGCTCCAAAGAGAGCTGACATGGACTCATCGGGCTGAATGGCCTCCTGCTGTGCTATAATGACAAGAACTAAATGTATTAAGATGATCAAGTCGCCTATGTATTTCATTGAATAACAGAATTTTGTGCACATTGTCAATGAAAGTTCCAGAATACCATATGAGCACAATTTGACTTCTTCATAAAAAGCCAATTGTATGTATTGTCTTGTATAATATCACTGTTATTAAGCAGCATATTCTCTAATTCATCATGACCAATGCCACAGGGAATCCGCAATTATACAACTGATACACAATCTTGTTATTATTTGGGTTTTTAATCTTCTCTTCATATCCATATTCAGAGCAAAATTAAAAATTCTAAGCCAAACTCTTGCCTCCTCTGATCTGAGCCTTAGACCCTTATACCTGTAAACTGAATGGCAGCATAGGCTAAATAATTTGTTTCCGTTCAAGTTACCTTACAACAGAGGTTACATGCTGCCCACCAAGTTCTACACCTGCCCTCTTGAAAGGGCAGAGAATACTGCACTACGAGACAAGATTGTGGAGGCTAACGCTAATAATTGAATTTATTTGTAATATTTAGAATTACACAGAAGCATCAGAAATAAGGTAAATGCAATAATGTTCATTCATTTGTTCCCTAGTGTCACACCACTTGCAACAAAGGAGGGCAAGAGGAGTAAATTAGGGGTTGGTGGGCTGAAATCTGAGGAGAAACTCACCCAAAAGATGAGTAAGCTTCAAAACAACCACGTTCCAAACCAAATTATGAAAGATCCCAAGTCTCGGTTCAATTCTATCGATTCTGAATTGCAGAGTTCTCTAAAAATAGGCTCTTCAAGCATGTCTATACCTAAATGGGTAATTGATAGTGACCAGTAATAACCTATGTTTATTTGTATTAGTCCTAATGAGTCACTATGACAAGTCATAACATGCTCTTCCAAGAAACTGATGCATCTCGTGACAGATATCAAGTACTTTGATGCTCACAAAATGGCCTATTTACAATACAAACCTTGTACTGTGCAACATTCCAAAGTAGTCCCTCAAGGTACATGATTGCACGTGCAGAAGACCCATTATTCTGAACCTACAGATAGTGTTTGATGATAAAATACAATACACATTTTAGTTCAACCAGTAACATGATATTGTAAGAACAATAGAGAATCATGCATGAATACCAGATAGCTTACCCATGAAACCTGATCAGGAAGTGCTCCACGACATCTCTCCATACATGAGCAATTAAGTTGTTGTAGTCTAGAGTCTTAAGCATGGCGATAAGTTTCTGTTTGTGTCACCCAGCTGACCAAAATACATTGGCCAGGATTATTATGATGGCAGGATTCTCCTTCCTGCCACCTGATGACCAACACACCATCATCAATACTGGCTGCCCTGCAGCCAGTTAATGTTCCGAGGAGCATTAATTGCCTGAAGGGAGGGCTTCCGCCCTCACTCATGAGGAAGTTCCACCTCAGAGAGCTGCCAGCCAAATTGTAGTGGACAGGACGGAGACTGACAGCAGTTCCCAGAGTCAGGGACCAGCGCAGGGATCTCGGTGGTGGTGGTGGTGGTGTTTGGGGACTGGGGGGATGTAGAGGGAGCTCCTACAGGAGCCACACCTTGTGGAGTCTGAAGTTGAAAGGAGACTGTTGATGCCCCACCCCCATTTCCCACCAGAGGCCTGAGCAGGGTCACTTTCCAGGCTTCCCCTGCCCCTGAAATCCTCCCGCCAGCCTTGAAAATTGAAGCTGGTCAGGAAACGGCCCTTAAAGGGTTATTATTTGGCCTCTTAAGGGCCTCAATTGGAACAGGGGGAGGGGGCCGGACTGGGCCTCACTCATCCCGCCATAAAATTGAAGAGGTTGGAGCCAAGTGCAAAGGCCATCTGAGGAATTTTATGCACCCCCGGCTTACAAACCCACCGGCGAGGAACATAAGATTCTGCCCATTGTTCTATTAGCACCATTTCAGTAAGGAAGTAATTTACCTCTTGGAATCACCATCCAATTTTCATGAATACTCTGTACAAACTGCACATTCTCTTTTTCTCTCAACATTTTTCTTCTCTTTTCTAATTCAGAAAATTGTTTAATGTAATTAAAAGTTTGGAGATTATCCAGCCTTTTCATTGATGGCACAAAGTTATTTGGCTTCCAAATGCTTACTAGTTGTTATTGGATTAGTGCAACCATATGCATGGGGAGGACACATCTATATCTTGTTAAGTGCCATAGTCAGCCCATAAGACTGTGGGAGCAGCAACCACATATGAAACCCTCCCAAAAGACAACTAGTTCCCCCATGCTGTTTCTCCCGTCTGGAGAGTCTAGAACCTGGGGGCATAGTTTCAAGATAAGGGATTTATCAGTTCAAAATGAGATGGGGAGGTATTTCTTCACTCAGAACTGGGAATCTTTGGAATCCTCTACTCAGAGTGATGGATACTCAGTCATTGAGCAAGTTCAAGGTTGAGATGGACAGATTTTTTGGCTCTGGGAAAATCAAAGGCTATGGGAACTAGGCGAGAAAGTGAAATAGAGATCAAAGGTCAGCTATGATCTTATTCAATGGAACAGGCTCAAGGAATCCAATGACCTACTCCTGCACCTATTGCTTAAGTTGTCAGTTGGACCATGCAGACTGAGAAGCTACCAAATTCAATTCTCAATGCTCAACATGTACCAAGTTAAACATCTTTCAGCCAAATTGGCAGTAAGGGTGATATTGTTGGCCTCAGCCTTTCTTGGTTAGAAGGCAATACCTGCTTTGGTCTTGTTCTAGAATGCTATTCAATTACTGGAAGTACAATTGTATAGAAGTTGAGCTAAAATGGGATTAGGCACACACATGGCAAGCGTATACTTCCACAAGGCACCAGAGGTTGAATGGTATTTATGAAACCAAAGCTCAACATTATTAGCAAAAGAAGAAGAGTGTATCTTGGTAAGGAAAAGGAAGTGTTGAAATAATCAAAAGGTTATAAAAATGTTTTAAAATAATGTTTTGGATCCTTTTATTTCCCTATTTTATTGTAAAGCACCTTCTTGTTTTATTAATAAGTTATTTATTGAAAGGACTGAAAGCCACGACCAAAATGTGGCATGTCCTGAACAGGGAACTTCTGTATGTTGATGAAGCTGCACTAGTTACCCAGGCAGAAGTCCAGCTCCAAAGCTCATGGATCCTCTATCCCATGCTTGCGTTATGTGCTCCCTCACCGTCAGTGTCAAGAAAAATGTAGTTATGTACCAGGATGTAGTGTCTTCACCTGTAATCAGACTCAGCAACACACCACTGGAAGCAGTCAGCAAATTCTGGCACCTTGGATTCACAAGACAAACAAGCTGTCTCTTGATGAAGAGCTCAGCACACGCATTAGAAAGGCCAACATTGGCCGACTAACAAAGGCAGCAAGGAGAAACAACAAACTGACCCACAGGGACAGGAAGCTTATCTACAAGATCTGTATCCTCAATACATTGCTGTACAGCAGCGAAGCCTGGACAACTTACACCTACCAAGAACAAAGGCTCAATAACTTCCATTTACTTTGGTAATATTGCCGTTCAAAGTGATGCCAATGAAGCAGTCCTTTGTAGGGCAAACATGCCAACCATGCTAGTGCTAATCAAGCAAAGGCAGCTTTGCAAGCTTGAACTTGGGTGTGTGTACAGGATGGAAGATGGCCATATCTCAAGGATATGCAATACGGGGAGGCAGCCCATGACAAGACACCAGCAGGGCACCCAAAGCTCCAATGCAAGGGTGCAATGAAGAGAGACATGAAAGTCCTCAACGTCAATCATGACAAGTGGGAAACTCCAGCTGACAATCGATGCAAATGATGTCACTAGTTGTGGGCAGGAGTTTGCCACCATGACGACATGTGGTTTCAGAAGCTCCAAACCACACACCAGCCCTGCAAACAAGGCGTCAGCAGAGATCATCCTGCACCACTGGCAAGGGACAACTTCATGTGTGGCACTTGTGGCAGACTTTGCCTTGTTCAGTCATCTAAAGAAATGCAACAGATGATCTCATTGAACCTCAAAAGTTCTGAAGCTGCATTCCCATCATTCAAAGAATGAGCAGTGATCTCATTGAAACTTACAAAATTCTTACAGGGCATTACAGGGCGGATGTAGATCGGATTTCCCCTGGCAGGCGAGTCCAAAATCAGGGGACATACTCACAGAAAAGGGGATGTGCCATTTCAGACTAACATGAGGAGGAATTCCTTCACTCAGAAGGTGGTGAATCTTTGGGATTCTCTACCCCAGAGGGCTGTGGAAGCTCAATCATTGAGCACGTTCAAGGCAGAAATCAATAGATTTCTATACAGTAATGACATCAAGGAATATGCGGATAGCATGGAAAAATGGCGTCGAGTTAGATGATCAGCCATGATCTAACTGAATGGCAGAGCAGAATTGATGGGCTGAATGGCCTACTCCTGTTCCTATATTTCTATGTCTCTTGCAGATGGAAAGATGCCAACAACAAACAGCTTTCTTATTTTTATTAATAAGTGATTTTTTTGGTTGAATTATGGTGAATTCAATTGTACCTACTGGAAATAGGAAGCCTTGTTTTAAGAACATCAGGTTCATCCCCAAATAGCGAGACAACCCAATCCAGCGATTTACATTGGGAAGGTCTGAATTAGCTGAGCACGTGTGTGGATGCAAGGTGCTAATGAGGTCAGAATCATTTATGATCCTCACATGCTCAAAACGGTCATCAATGATTAGACCAATTACAGGACAACACCCTACTCCGACCAAGGAGAACACCGAAATAAAACATATGACACCAACTAGGTTAATATAGCAATGCACATTCAACTAGTAAAATGGTTTTGTCAATACAAATTTTAATTGGAATATATTCATTTCTGTACAAAATTATTCAATATAAGAGAAATAGACCTAGAGCACAAAGTTACTATGATTGTTCAGTACAGAGTGCCCAATGTTTAGACATTCAAACCACACTCTCAGTTATGGAACATTCCATACCATAACCTTGTTGCACGAGTTAACAAAGACAATTTACTTTATAAATAATACTATAGCAATTCCACATCAACTGACAATCTGTGTTCACTGGCTATTTCTGGAAAATCATCTAACGCACAACAGGCACCCAGTAGCCCTTCACTGTCTGCTGATGCCCAGTATTCTGGCCCTGGCACTACTCGTCTCCATGTAGATTAACAAATTTTGCATGATCCAACATGGTCAACTCTGCACAACAATAGTTTGCTACAGTCCTTCAGGGAGGAGTACACATCACCATTACTGAATCTTGCCTACATGTGACTAGGCCCACACAACATGGGTAACTCGCAACACCCTCAACAACTGGAGTGGGCAATAAATGCTGAACCCATCAGTGCTTCATATCCTAATAACAGATATTTTAATAAGGGGTGCTGTTTGGTTGATCAAGCTATGACCAAAATGAAAAAAACGTTCCTTTCTTCTGCTTATTTTTATTAGTATAGAATTTGCTGCTCCATGAAAGAGTTACTGCAACCTGAACTGATCCAAAGGGCAATTTTACGCATTTTAATCTTTCTCCCAATCATGCATGTCAGTAAGATTAATACTAGGACAAACATTCACGCGGGTTTTTTACTTTTCGTGATACAATGGCAGACCAGAAGTGAGTGAAAATAAAAATTAATTCAGAAATGACCTATTTTGCAGCAGATTCTGCAGCAGAAACAATGTACTGGCTGCGAGCACTTAGTGCTTTGATGGCAACAGGCTTGTACTTCATTTTTGTTGCTTTATGTTGCTGAGGCAATTTTTTTAAAAATGTTTTGAATAGCCAAACTACACTGGTTGCTACATGCCACGCATTTTCACATATTGAGCCAAAATGTCCTAATGGCGAGTGTACTTTTTTTTAAAAATGCATTTCTTGGTAACTTGTACCTCCTCCATTCAGACTGGATGAAAACTGTCTTCTTACAGTTGCCCCAAAAGAAGGTAAAGATTTTCATTTACAAAGTTGCTAAAGACCTCTCACAAAAGTGTCAAAAATGCTTCACATACTCGTATCTGTTTGAAGTGCACTGGCTTGTTAAATAATCAATTAGATCAATTATATTGCACACAAGACTCAAATAATAATATAAAAGCGAAAAACTGTGGATGCTGGAAATCCAAAACAAAAACAAAAATACCCGGAAAAACTCAGCAAGTCTGACAGCATCTGCGGAGAGGAACAGAGTCATACGGACTCAAAACGTTAACTGTGTTCCTCTCCGCAGATGCTGTCAGACCTGCTGAGTTTTTCCAGGTATTTTTGTTTTTGACTCAAATAATAATGATATGAATGGCAATTGTTGGTAATTGAGGCAGTACAGGTTTGGAGAAAAATAAAACCATGTTCTTTGCATGGTAGCTTTATAGCCTATACCTGAACTACCAAAGGTTTGAGTATTGAACTGGCACTCACCAAAATAGACAATTTTCAGCAATTAGTGTTTCTAATTTTTGACTAAATTAACGAACTTTTCTGAGCAAATTAGGTGACTGAGGTTAAATCTTTTGTTAGTTTAACCAATTATTTTCACCACTGCTAACTGATATAGTCATTGCTATTGCCA
Organism: Cetorhinus maximus; assembly: GCF_964194155.1. NCBI lineage: Eukaryota > Metazoa > Chordata > Chondrichthyes > Lamniformes > Cetorhinidae > Cetorhinus > Cetorhinus maximus. Next base: position 72,311,472 of record NC_135894.1, read on the forward strand.
AGCTCTCTTTCTAAAAATACACAGTATATTTACTCTCTTAGGAGAAGTACCAAAATAATGAGGGACTTTTTTCCTTTGGCCTTTCCTGAGACTCCATCTCCCCAGAGAGCAGTACTGTGTCTAATGCCAACACCATAGGGCGTGCTTCTCTGATGTGCCCTTACAGACATTTTCCACCTACCCCATTTATAGGAAACACTCGAGCTCCACAATTTTGGACAGGTTCTGCACCTTACATTGCAGGGCAGCCAGGAATTCTGTTCCTCTGCTGATAGAGAGAGACCCTGGAACATCAAGGGCAAAGATTGCAGTAATTATCCTGCACCTTTAGGAAAGAAGTTAGCATGCCAGTTATCATCAAAAATCTCATGACCTAACTGGGAAAATCAGTTATGGACTGACACTTCAATACCATTCACAGAACCTCTTTTTCTGCTTTGGTGTAAAGTAATTTGATACTGACAGAACACCACCTTCAGACAGCTTCTCTCTAGACTCCACTTTTCAATGCATTTGTGTAGGTTTTTCTGACCATCTCGCATTTCTTCCCTCCTCTCATACACTTTGACTCGGTGACAGCAACTTTTACTATCTTGCCCAAGTGAATAGTCTATATTGTCAGTACGAGGGACCATATAATACGTATGATCAACTCACTATTTTAATGCCTCACAATATCTCCTAGAGTGAGATTATATAGCATGGAAAAAAGGTGTGAATTTTCAAAGATATATTATCACTGTTCATAAAGTGGCCTATTGGAAAATCCTAGGAGCACTGTCCATTTTAAGCCACCCAGAGGCATGGCATCTTGTAACATTACACTAACATCTCAGTGCGAGTCCACACCTACAAAAGAGGAGAAACTATAGTTTGGGGGTGGGGGGGGGAAGGAGCTTAATTTGTAGTTGGCAGCCCTGGAGGACAAATGATCTGGCTAATTCAGTAAAGGTTGTACCAGTTATTTTAAAGTTAGATTTGAAAATGACAGCACATGCATAAGGTGAAGTAAATATGCATAAAGTTGAAAAAGCCAAATTCATATATTATCATTCGTCTGATAGTTAGCAGCAAACATGATTTGTGGGTTCACCCTGAGGAAAATGTTTAGCTCAGAAAGGGTTATTTTTCCCCCTCCCCAAAACTATTGCTGCTTTTATATTGTGCTGAGCCCAATGTTATTAGTACTGGTTCCCAATGTGCAGGTTCAGCCCAGCAAGCTACAACCTGAAAGTAAAGCATGCTGGAATTCACTAGCCAGAAAGACCTGATGAACTTGTGTGTTGGGCATGTGCCAACAGCACAGGTCTGGAGCAAAACAAAACAAACGGAAGAAATCCAACTTTGACACGGATTTTTCTGGTCCCGCCACAGTGAATGTGATAAGCTAGCCAAAAGTCCATTGACTTCAGCTGCATTGGTAAATCCCGCTGGCAGGCAGGACTGGAAGATCCCACCAGTGCCTTAAGGAAAATTCTGGATATGCCTACAATGATCTTCATCACAAATGGCATATCTCATTAAAATATGAACTGCTATGTTACCAAGCATATGCCAGTTGGAATAGGCTGCATCGAAATAACACATTTTGGAAAATTAAAAGAAAAATAATTCCGTATGTTAGAATGACCAAAACTTGACCATGTTGTATGAAATGTTTTCTGTACATTGAAGAAACATTATGGTGATCTAGATACACACACACTTTATGTACTCTTTAACAGAAAGATATACATACAGATTAGTGATGTTCAGATGTTTGCTCAGTGTGCTTGTATGAGCCCATTTGCATTATTTGTAGGTATTTGTTAAAGGTAGGGTAAAAATAGCATACATAGAAATATTCTTAAGTATGTTAAGAGGTTATATGTGAAACATGCCTATTGAAATTTCTATCCTATGAAATCCATTACAAAACTATGGAATTTTTACAGCACAAAAGGAAGCCTTTGGCCCATTGCATCTGCATTGGCTTTCTGAAAAGCTATCCACTAGATCCCATTTCTCTGCCCTTCCCCATACAGTTTTATATTTTTCTTTTGCAAATATAAAACACACCAATAACGTAATAACTAACTGAAATTGGTATGACTGCACCAGGTCAATCTACTTAAGCAGATCAAGAAAAGAATAATAGTATTCATCACCATCATATTTATCTGGACACTCATTTTAACGCTTTAACATTAAACAAAGTAACATTCTGTCATGAAATCCTAGAACCCTTATAAATATAAATACATTCCAAAGTACATGTTCCCTCATAGCCAAAATGTTATCTAGAAGAATTTCAACTAGCCACATTTGAAGATCATGATGTTTGAAATAAATGTTGAAATAAGTGTTCAATGTTTTCCTCGGCAATAACGACTTAAACTTTCAGGTGCATGTGGGTATTGTCGATTTTTATTATTCTGAAACTAGGGCCTATTGAATGTCAGGACAACAATCTGTTGTTCCTATTTACTGAAATAAATTAAGTTGTGGTATAAGATCTGCTTGGATCCCCTGCAAGTGGCAGAGAGAGTAGCTGCCTCTGTGCTTCCTCTGTGTTCCATCCAGCTTCACCTTATTTCTTCCTCAACCTGTTCAGGCTCTTCGGCCTACTCTTCATTCCCCTGCATGTTTACTCTCATCTGGATGGTAAAATTCAGCAAAAATGCAGACATGATGATTTTTCAGATTCTTGGCTACCTGCCTTGGCAATCCAAACAGTGCAATATACTTCAGACTCCACCCACCCATGGTTTTCTCAAAGTAAGTCAGCCGATTGCGCGGGACTCACTGTGTTTGCATGCTCCTGTATGTGGGAGTTTCTAATAAGGGTCATGTCCCAGGACTTCAAAAGGTAGCTCTGGTCCCAAGCAGAATCTAATCATTTGCTTTGGAACTTCCTATATGCTCCACCATGGATTGCCACATATTAAAAATATTCTGGGTCCTCCCTGGATATATATTTTTTTAATTCTATCCTGGGATGTGGCTAGTTGCTGGCTAGGCCAGCATTTATTGGCCCATCCCTAATAACCTTTGAGCCACCTTCTTGAACCACTGCAATCCATCTGGTGTAGGTATACCCACAGTGCCGTTAGGGAGTTCAAGGATTTTGACCCAGCAACAGTGAAGGAAGAGTGATATAGTTCCAAGTCGGGATGGACAGTAGCTTGGAGGGGAACCTGCAGGTTATGGTATTCCCATAAGTCTGCTACCCTGCACTGTGAAATGATGTGAAGAATCACATTTTTTTTATAGAAACAATTGCACATTTACAGGATGGAACCCTCCTATTCATGTTTAAGTTGATTTGTGGAACCCTGATTGCCATATGGATTCCATCTGCAACACAGGATGATAAGAAAGCTAGTCAGGCAATACATTTCAGTGACAAAAACAAAAATTGCTGGAAAAACTCAGCAGGTCTGGCAGCATCTGTAGAGAGGAAGACAGAGTTAACACTTCAAGTCCGTATGACTCTTCATCAGGACTAAAGAGAAATAGAATATGTTTCAGTGTCCTCCCCAGTTGGTGTTAGCCTTCCTCTGGGAAACTGATAGTGGCTTTTATTGATGATGTTAGTCACCTCTCTTACACAGCAATGAACTGCTGGAACTCTTTTCCCTGCGTTCTTAAATTTATCAAATAATAGAAAAGTAAAAAAGTAGAAAAAAAATCAGTGATAGAGTAAACATGTTTAAAAACAACTGGGCAATATTTCAGGTTCAAGTAGAGCAGGAAAGTAAAGGGCAAGTAAATTCTTGTCGCTTATAGAATTCCAGCAACATTAGCGATATTGGATCTGGTATTAGTGCTGCTGTTTTTATGCCAAGTGAAATTAAAATGTTCACTGGCAATAGTAATAAATATGAAATATGCAGTTCATATTTCCCTGCTAGTTGACATGAATGGTCAGGCAACTCAAATTAGTACATGTATATACTAGAGTATTCGCCAGCCTAGGTATTTTCTAATGGGAACAGAATATCCATACAATTTTGATGCCTGCATTTAGTCTCCTCATCTAACTATTTCTGAGGACAAGATAGAATTCTAAAATTGCAAGTGTTGTGATCTTTAATTCTGTAACTCTCAGAAAGTGAAACTTTTTCATCTACTGGTACAAGAAGTAGGTCATAATGGTACACAATGATCTGCAGCTTTTCTTGTTTATATAGGCTAGTGGTCTTTTACTTCTGAGACCAATTTGAATCTAGCGTAGATATAATATTGCACTCTTTGCCAGGTGCAATGGCTTGATATGAAATGAATTTGTTAGTCTTAACTCAGTTCCTAACAAACACTGCTCCATAGCATGAAGCTGTCAATTCTTGGACATAAAATAGCAATCTCAATCAGAGAAGACATGAGAGTGGCTGACTGAATAAATGCAGCACTGGGTGTGGCACAGAGCCCAACAGGTCAGAAAGAGAACTGCACTGAAATCGTGATGAGACAAAATTCCGGTTATGTCAAAGTCATCAATCATTCTCGCTGGCAGAATAGCAAATCCCATAGAACAACGCCCGTAATAAGCAGAAATTCCGTACTGGTAACTCCAGATTAGCCAAACTTAACCAAGTTTGTCATATGACTGTGCCAACCAGAGCGGAATTAGACCATAGTAGAGCATGAATCGTGGTATACTGGGAAAACTATCACTTGGACATTAAGGTGGTCCTATGAAAGGACATGCACGCACAGCCTGTGAGTATGGCTGAAGCTGTGAGAAAGTTAAAAGTGGTGTCGATCGGAGAGAAGGCGAAGCTGATGCAGCAATGATGAAACCATTATACAATTATGAAACACAATGCAAACATCTTGGGAACGGTTCAACAAGCAGGCATTCTCTCTAGCAAGGAAAAGGATGCGAAGCGCTGTCTATCCAAACTTTGAAGAGGCTCTGCTAATATGGTTCAAGGTAGCATGAGCAGAGAATGTTCCTATCTCTGATCCAATCCTGCAGGAAAGGAGAGGCACCCTGGCAAAGAAACTGGAGCACATGGAATGCACCTGCAGTGATGAACAACCATGGAAAGGTACACGGGGCTGGACGATGCTGTACACTGCGCGTCGGAACTGACAGATAATGCAATTGTGGATACAGTACATTTTTCAACTGAGGGCCCCAAGGATCCTGAAGAGTCCGATGATCGCTTGCCCTCTTCCCCGACTGTTTCCTTAGTCAATGCCACAAAGGCCATAGAGATGCTCTGGATTTCACACTGCAGCACGAAAACATGTTTAACTTCATTGACGGCATGGTGGGCTGCATCATGCACATCCAAAAACAGCACGCTAAGCAAAAAAGGATTACGGAGTATTTCCGGAGCTAACTCCCAACATTTTTCAATGCAAGGCTCTGGCCTTTTACAAGGTCAGGCCATTGTAAGGTGCAAACAAATTGAATAAAGACTTTTTCACACATTTACTGCGTTGTTGTGTTTTCATTTGGCATTTGAATCTGTTATTTTTGACGTAGACCGCTTTTGTAGGCATACTGGGTTACAGAAAAATGCATTCATGTGGAAATGGGGCTTCCTTACCTATCACGAAGCATTGCTTAACACAAGCGTGTGGGTGGATCCCCTGACATTTGACTCACCAGGATTTTACTGCAGTTCAATTTCCTAATTTTTTTTGTGTTAATCACCATTCTGTTTCAAGAGGGTGAATGGACAAAAATTTCCTGAGGGCTTTAGGACCCAGACATTGGGACCAGATGGGAGGTCCGAGCCTGCTCTTGCCAGCAGTGAAGCCAGGGTCACAGTCTTCTGGGAGGCACCCTCCTAATTCAATACCAGCAAATTCACAATCCTATCAAGGATGGCAGGCAGGCTCTCGATGCTGTCAACCATCTCTGGAGCCATTGGAGCCCCACTGGGAGAAGTGGGCATGGCTGATCCAGGGTGGGAAGTATAAGGGTACCTCAACATGGAGGCGCCCACACTGAGCTACTTCGCAACAATTAAATAACCAGCATATAGACCAGTAGGAGTGGAAACCTACTCTCTGCTGGATTGGTGCTCAGCCATGATTGCAGCCCCCTTTTTTTTGTGACAAGATGGACCCCCGGCCTTCTGCTAGGAAACTGCCTCCGCAGCGGCAGGAGAGCTGCTGTGTTACAGCAAAATGGCAATGGGACCACTGAATTGGCCCTAATTGGAGCATTTACCATGCAAATTTACTCCCTGCCGGTGCAACAGGCAGCTGACACGCCTCCTTGCCTGTCCCCAAGAACATTCTCTGGTGGTGGGAATTCACTTGGGAAGCATCCCGAAATAGCTTCTTCCTACTTCCCCACTGCCTCCCATTCCCCTGCTCTATCCACCTAGCCCTGTAAGTTTATTCCTCTAAAGTGCATAAATATTTTCTAATGTAATCATAGGTCATCTCTGCTTCCACCACCCTCACTGCTTCCACCACCCTCATAGGCAGCAAGTTCTAGGTGCTGTGTGAAAAAGTTCTTTCTCACATCCCTTGCCCAAAACTTTAAATCTGAGCCCCTTAATCTTTGTACTATCAACTAATAAGAACAACTTTTCTTTGTTTACCTTATCTCAGCCTGTTATAATCTTGTATGCCTTTATCAAATCTCCCCTCAACCCCAGCTTCTCTAATCTAACCTTATAGCTAAAATCCATCATTCATGGAACCACTCTGGTAAATCTCCTCTGGATGATCTGAAGGACCCTCTATCCTTCCTGTGTGCTGGCCAGAACTGGACGCTATACTCTATTTGTGGCCTAACCAAAGCTCAGTCCCCGCTGTTGTACTCGATGCTTCTAATTAAAGATCTATACACATGAATCTCCCTCTGTATGAATAGGTTACAAGTTGCCTTCATCAACTGAGCTATCAAGAGAGTTTAATCCAACTCTTCAAACTATAGGAATCCCCTGAAACTCAACCTACATTTGACCATTGAACAGCCCTAGACCATATATCAATACGATTCATGGTCATTGGTAAGGGTGTAAAACTGTGATACTTAAAGATTCGGAATTCTCCGATTGAGTCCTAATTTGGAACTCCCAATCTACATCAAAAATTAGTTTGCTCTTCTTGGTGGTTGGACTTTGACATCTGTTCAACGCCACTTTCGTACTTTTGCCTATGAAGACTTGAATGATGGGGAAAGAATTTGGTTCATTTCATTGTGATGGGTGCATTGCAAAGTGCAATAGAAATACTTCACTGTTGTGGTGGAGCTCATTCTACTGAAGTGAGTCAAAAGTCACTTTACAGCAGAACACAGACACTGCTTAATTTACAATATTCAGTTCTGCCTTTAAATGCAAATGTTTTTTTCTCCTCACAAATATTTCACTTTCATAAGCATGCAAGCACCAAATATAATCTTCTGCTTAAAAGAAAAAAAACTGTTTGATTTCTTAGTTCCCATTAAGCCTAATGGCTAATCTTGCAGCTAAGAAACAGCTGCTCCTGAAAAAACATGCATACCCTATTACAGACTGAATCGTCATTACATTTAAATTCTCATAGGTGCATTAGCGCAGGAATATCATGTATAAAGAATATATGTGCCTCAAGTAAATACAAAACCAACTGACGAGATGAGGAAATGGAAATTGAAACTGAAAAGGTGATAACAAATATGCGAAAGCAACTTACGTAGCCATTAAAACAAAGTGAAAAATTGTATGTAGTGAGATTCCAGCAGACACCAAATAGAACATATAGCCCTACATATAAAGTCTGTAACTTGTGATGCTCAACATTTCTAAATTATCATGAGAATCAATTTTCCACCCTCTGTTTGTGCTGACAAGACTAATATTTGAATTGTCTGGATCTGACAAGTTATTGAACAATGAAATATGAAGCTGACAGTTTGATGGACAATTAACAAATTGCTATCTGTAAGGATTAGAATGCCACTGGGATTCATTTGTTGCTTAAGTGCTCACTTCACAAAATTGTAGCATCACAGACCACCATGTTACGTCATCAGCAGCTGTGGCTAATACAATATGAATAGGTCAAAAAATTAGATACACTGAAATTGTGTTTTGTAGAATTTTTAGAAATAATATAATTCAGTCTATTTTTCAGTTTATAATTTTTTTGTGTAAATGTCTTTTGCACAAAGAAATGAACATCTAGAATTTAAACAAGAACAAATGGGAGTGTCAAAAAAATGTTGTTTGGGCGTGTGCATCTAACAAACAGCTCGACTGATTCTCATGCACTCTCAAATTGACATGTTGATCACTTGACAAGGGATAATACTAACTTATTACAGCACAGCTTATCCATTCTCCTGTTTCTAAATCTTCCAACAGGACATCTGTCCACGTGACCGGAGGAAACTGTCAGGCTTAATTCCTGGCTTGTTAGGAATGTTGTAATGGTATCAGATCGAGCCGCGCCCTTTTACTGAGTTTTCAGATTTTTTTATCCTATTAAATATGGCCCCAATTTATCTGTCTTTTGAATCTTAACACCGAATACTTCAGATTTTTTTTTTGGAGTGTGTGTGGTACCTCCTAATCTTAGTAACCGGTCTCAGTTTTCTTTCAAACGCATATGACCATATTGCAGATGTTTGCAAGAGACATCTATGGGCCCATCAAAACTGCCCTTCAAAAAATATAACCTTTTCAAAACATTGAAGAAATGAAAGGGGAGGGCCTCCTATTTACTAAGTTTGTAGCATACATGCTAGTCTCCCACAATTTGAACAACAAATATACTTTGCAGCTACTTCAAAAGTGGATCTCCAAGACGCCAACCCTCACAGGAATGTGAATATGCACTATGTTAATGTGCACTGAACTCAAAGCAAGGTATAACAATTGTTTCTCTCCTCAACCTGTGCTCTCTACTACAGCTTACTCCCCCTCTGCCCACAAGAAATAAAAGAGAAATAAGAACAAGAAATGAACCACAGGAAAATCAGCTGAAAAAGTCTCACAAAAGGCATTGAAAAATGAAATTAGGAAAGCGCCATGAAAAGACAGCTGAAGAAAAATCACTTGGAAGTTCTGACTTCACACCAAACAATATAATATGGCAACTGTACCCTACCACCAGAATGGATCCAGCATGAATAAAGCCGGTGCATAAGTTTAAAAGCTGTTTAATTGAGAATGAGCATAATGGGCCCAATTATGCATTCACACTGTTGGCCACTCAAAGATCTGAGGACAGCAAACAAGCATATGCACACATCCTCAAAGGGGAACTGAATTGAGAAAAGGCCACAGGGCTGATCTGATCATGGCACTGCAGTGTTTTACCTCTCAAGAGGAACTGAAACACTAAAAGTATTTACTTCAATCCCACTGTAAGCTCACAACCTGGTAACTTACTCAAAACAACACTGCAGCGTTCAGACAGGGTCTGTACTTAATGAGAGGAGGGCAGGAGCTGTATATTCAAGTAGTTGTTCACGGCATGTTAACAACAAAGGAAAATGGCAGGAGAAAAACGCTGGAGATAAGCCAAATATTTCATTCTGAACATTTCTCATGCAGTTTTTTTAGTAATTTATATATCTACATAGATTTAGTAAAATTGTTGCAGGAAGCACATCTTTGTCCATCATACTTCAGGTATCAAATACACATATTTGCACATCAAACATTACATTCATGATGGATAAAATTTTGAACACATCAAACAGCAACAAATCACAACTGGAAGTGACAGGACATATATACAAACCAAAAGCAAAGAATATTAGTAGAATGCTAAATGGTTGTTTTTGAGACTGGAGGATGCTAGGCAATAGCATTTCTCAAGGGTCATTACTAGGATCTCTGGTTTTTTTGATTTATAAATGCTGAACATTAGAATAGAGTAAAATTTTAAAATTTGACAATGATAGCAAAACTGGAGTTGTGGCAAACAGTGAGAATGATACCAACTGACTGCAACAGGACACAGATAGGCTAGCAGAATGGACAGACAAATAGCAGATGAAATGTAATACAGAGAAGTATAAGGGGATGCATTTTGGCAGATGGGATAGGGAGAGAAAATACATATTTAATGGCATAGTTTTAAAGAATGTGCAAGGACAGAAAGGCCTGGGGGCTTCATATGCATAGATCTTTTGCAGGACATATTACATAGAATTATGTAGGCACAGGAACAGGCTATTTGGTTTGACCAGTCCATGCCAGCATTTATGCTCCACTCAAATCTCCTCCCATCTTTCCTCATCTAGATCCATCATTGTAGCCCTCTGTTCCATTCCCCCTCGTGTGCTTGTCTGGCTTCCCCTTCAACATATCTGTACTATCCATTTCAATCACTACCAGTAATAGCCACTAATTAGTAATAGCAAATTCCATATTCTCACCACTCTTTGGGTAAGGAAGTTTCTTCTGAATTCCCTATTGAATTTCTTGGTGGCCATCTTATATTGATAATATATATTGCTATGTATATGTTGACATATCGAGAGGGTAGTTAGCAAAGCATATGGGATCTCGGGCTTCATAAATAAAGGTATTTAGTACAAAAGCAGAGAGGTTATGCTGAACTTTTATAAACTTCTGTTTATGCCACATCTAGAGTATTGCTTCCTGTTCTGGTCACCACAACACCCTTCAGAGGCTGCAAAGGAGATTTGCCAGGATGGCTCCAGTGATGAGGGATTTTAGCTACCAAGTTAAGGGGGAGAGGCTGGAATTTTTCTCCTATGAGCAAAGGAAGTTGAGGGGAGATTTGATAGAGGTGTACAAGATCAAGGCAGGTTTAGATAGGAAAGAACAAGAATGCTGTTCCTATTAGCTGATAGCACAAGGATGAGAGGACACAGATTTAAAGTTTGGGGCAAGAAGTACAAAGGGAATAAAGTGAGGAAGAACTTTTCTTTTAAACATAGTTTTTTTATTCTCTCTCGGGATGTGGGTGTCGCTGGCTGGGCCAGCATTTATTGCCTATCCCTGTTGCCCTTGAGAAGGTGGTGGTAAGCTGCCTTCTTGAACCACAGCAGTCCTTGTGGTCTAGGTACACCCCACTGTGCTGTTAGGAATGGAGTTTCATGATTTTGACCCAGCAACAGTGAAGGAACAGCGATATATTTCCAAGTCAGAATGCTGAGTGACTTAGATGGGAACTTCCAGATGGTGGTGTTCCCATCTATCTGCTGCCCTTGTCCTCCTAGATGGTAGTGGGTTTGGAAGGTGCTGACAGCCTTGGTGAATTCCTGCAGTGCATCTTGTAGATGGTGCACACTGCTGCCACTGTGCGTTGGTGGTGGAGGGATTGAATGTTTGTGAATGTGGTGCCAATCAAGTGGGCTGCTTTGTCCTGGACACACATTCAAAGTTACATTTGAATAAAGACCATGTGGATGACCTACCAGGTGGTGGCCATGGAACTGCATCTCAACAAGAGATCAATGTCTTCATGACAGAGAGAGAGATTTAAAAAATGTAGAAGATAGTTAATACTCATCTTACAGCTGTGATGAACAACCACAGCTCTGTAAAAATCTCAAGGCTAGATAACCATAATTTGTGTCTATTGCTTCTATTACTAACACAATCATTGTGGATACTATGGATTTGAAAGGTGTTGCATCATATAAAAATATTTTGTACATTTTAATTATGGAAACACCAAACAAAGTTTGGACTTGAAAAGTTGTTTCTACACTACATGCTACAACGCATACTAATTCAACCAATCTATGCACATAGATGTCAGAGGAGAATACTTTCACATCAATATTGTCTCACTCAGAGCACCCACAGCTGCCCAACTAAATAATTTTTGATCTGCATACCCTGTCCTTAATGTGAATTTACGACTAATAGATTTTTTTTCGAATAAGCTTTTTCTTCTCTGCCAATCTGTCCCCTACTTTCTTGAAGATGCAAAAGTCCTTGCTAGGGTATAGCTCTACATGGCAGCAAGTGTTGGCAGGCTATGTGACATTACATGGCATCACAGGTGATTGTGTTGCTGCCCTCATTCAACAATCACATACTCATAACATCAGTCTGGATAGCTATCTAGAGTGAGATCTCTAACCAATTTGTCCCTCCCCTTCAGCCAAGGGGGCTGAGACTGAACACAGACCAGAATTGAATGTGGGACATTCCTGATCTACTTTGCCCAGTTTGTCACATTGAGCCTCAGGCTAAAAGGTGTCTTTTTTGAAACATAAATTATTTCGACAGCGTGGCCAACTTTTCATTAGTAGTTTATGGCTTAATGTAAATATCATGGAAAAAATTTTGTCTAAGATTATTCTGTAGTTATTTCTTCCTCAGGCAATTACATAAACTTGGGAATGTCAATTATAGTACAGAATATAAATGGGCCAATACAAGGAGTAGGCTCAGTGGAACACAAAGAAATCACAAGATAATTATAGATGAGGAAGGCTATTTGGCCCATTTTAATTAATCCATTCAGATAGATCCTAATGTTCCCACACAACAGCGTACTATTGCTTCTGAAATGATTGTACAGTTTTTGCTTCCACTATTCTGTCTGAACATTTATTCTGTCAGCCTTAATTTGGCCATAGCACCCTTGCCCAAGTTGGAAGGTTGTGGGGTCAAGCTCAATTCCAGAAACTTCAGCACAAAATCAGTACAGGAATGAAGGAGTTCTGCACTTGTCATGGTTGCTATTTTTTGGATGAGATGTTAAACCAATGCCCAGGCTGCTCTGTCAGGTGATGTAAAAGATCCCGTGACACCTTTTAAAGTGCAAGGAAATTCTCCCAATGTCCTGGCCAATATTTATTTCAGCCAACATTGCTATTTGTAGAACCTTGCTCTATACAAATTGGCCCTCTCATTGCCCTATGTTACAACAGTAACTTACTTCACTGACTGTGAAGCACTTTGGAAAGTCCTGCAATTATGAATGAAAGACACAAGTTCTTTACTGTATGAAGAATTTCCTGGTATTTGACCAAAATTTACTTTTTATTGGTTTGAATCTGTGATTCCTTGTCCTCTTAATTTTAAATAATATTTTGTTTTTACCTTTTCCACTCTTTTAACTTGCTTATAAATCTCCATGATTTATCAAATGCCTCCTTTCCAGGCTGTAAAAGCTGTTTCTTTCTCTTTTTCTCTAGTCTTTCCTCATAACTCAGAGCTTTCACACAAAGAACTGATCTTATAGCTTTTGTCTGCACAACCTCCTGCACTTATGTTTCAATGATCAGAACTGGACAGAATACTTAACGTCTAGTTTCAGAGCGCCATACAGTTTGATCATCAATTCCTCTTCACAGAATCTGAATGAGACTAGAATGTGTATGTTCTTTCATGTTTTTTGAATGTAGGCATTATTTATTCTGTTTCCAATCTACTGGTACTTTCCCAGCACCCAGCGAATCATGATGATTGTCACTGCCTCACAATTTTTCTATACTTGCACATCATTCTAAGGTAAGTAGCAACTACCTTAAGGGATTTGTTTTGAGCCTTTATAGCTTGTCTTGGACTCCCAATTTAATTTATGCAGAAGTAATTGATTTTACTTACCACTGTTTGTTCCAGAAAATTGACATAATTTGCTCATGTCTTCCCTTGTGAATGGGAAGCCATGACAAAAGCAATAATTCAGAATACTGACTGTTTTTGCTCCCTTGAATCTTTTTGAAACTTTTACGTTCTTCACCTATTTACTGGCTGACCTCTTGCCTCTGAATTTCTTGCAGTTATATTCAGCCTCAGCTACTATTTCTTTTTTTTGCCCCTCTGCTCAACCTTTTAGCATGTTGTTACATTTTAATATATCAATTGCGGTGAACCCTTTCTCCTATCGATAGGATTTGCAGAAGTTGTCTGAGTCTGTCCTAATTTCATGTCGGAATCTGAAATGGTGTTCCAGATTAACCTTTTAATTCCCAATTATTGTGTAATGCCGCCTTTCTTTCAAGGCTGAGAAACCCAACTTTCTCCATAACTCAAGTCCTCTGAGGTTAGGAATCAATTTTTGGCTGTTCCCTTCATCACCCCTAAATACCTTGGGTGTCTCAGTGATACAAGAGACAGTAGTAAATGGCTTGGTCAACTATGCAGTCATTTTAGATGGTGGGCAGAGGGATGCAGGGGAGCAGAGGGATGCAGGGGAGGAGTGGGGTGCAATGGGAGTTGGGTCGCTGATCCTGGAAACATTGTGGAGGCTGCAAAGGGGCTGCCAGGTGAAGAGGTGGGCTGGGCAAAAGGCTGGCCTTGGTGATCCAACACTTTGCCCCAGCTGCAAAAAAACACCTTCTCATGCCCTCACCCCCTAAACACTCCCATCCAAGCCAGCCCATATCACCTCATATGCCACCCCATGGCCCCTCTTACCTCCATGCCAACTATGCCCCTCTACCCACCCCCATGGCCCTTTACACCTATGCCAACTTAGTGCCTACTCATGCCACCCATGGCTCCACCCTTTGACCTTGCACCCTCCATGTCAACTCACCCATATCTACCATGGGCAGGCCTCAGGACCCATGCTGCGAGGTAATAAAATAAAGTTCTAGGTGCCTACTGATGAATTCACTATATTAAAAAACTGATTAAAATCCATTTACTACATTTAAATTCCTTAAACCATGCAATCCCTGATAACAACAAGCATTTGTATTCCTAGCCCCACAAGGACTTTATAACCAATTGGAGCTGTTAATCAAACTGAGATATTGATAGGTTGTGAAATCAGTCATGCAGCACAAATCCTATAATGAAAGCCCTCAGGCTCACGTCAACAAACAGTGAAATAGCAAGCACTGATTTTTTTTTTTAAACATGCAGATCACTTTAGTTTAAAAGCCAGGAAATTTAAATCCCTTGACAGCTCCAATGAGCTTTGACAGCTCCCATGACAATTGTCTCATAACAATTCTACTGAGTTTACACACTTTTTACGCACGTTCAAATCTATCTTTAATAATCCAAAAGGGCACCTGACCTCTCCCAAAGTGGTCCCTGGAACTCTCCAGGAGGGCACCCTACCTCTCCAAAGAATTCTGCTAACTTTAGACTTTCCCAATAGGTCTAAAGTGCACAAGTCATGTTTCGGACAGCCCATTAACCAAAATTGGATCTGACTGAAGGCAGCTGCACTTTAACTTGTGCAGCTATCACTCTGAACCATGGATGTGCAAAGTAGAACCCCCCAACTACGCCCCCGTGAAAATGGTGCAGGCCAGGATCTGGGCTCCAGTGCCATTTTTATTATGATGGGCAGTCTCTCCGTCTGTGCAAAAATTCACATCTAATTCCTTAGTTTCCAAGCTGCCCCCTTAGATTCAACTGCCTTCCTAGTTTGGTATTTCCTGCATTTTCTTAAACTCACCCCAGTGAACTCTTTCCCTTTCTGCCTGGCTTGGAGTATCTTTTCTTCTTTATTTTCAATTTTAATTATTTGTTAATCCACTTGGGAATCAAATTATTTTATTCCATAATCCAGCTCCAGTCATGCTTGGCTGTAATCTGGAGATGCCCTGCACCTCTACCACTTCACCGATGCGAAAAAAAACCCAAAATGGATTCCTATCTAGAAGTCCAATTTCACAGCCTATATTTCAGCTCCTGGATTAAAACCAACATATAACAGTGCTGACATGAACGCCAGTTTAAAATGTTGTTCCTTCCATTTGTGTACTCTGACATTCATTCAAGGTTTTCTGAGAATCATGTTTCCAGATTCATCTTTTCCCCAGAGGCACTTTGCCCCATCATAGTGCTGGCTGTGCTTTTTCTAACTCTGCCTCCAACGTTAATGGAAACCTCTTCCCAAATACTATTGAATGGCATAAAGATATACCCGTACAAACTAAGTTATCTGGCATCGATGTTACCTTACAATGTTAACCATGGCTTAATGGTAGCATGCATCTCTCAAGTCAGAGGTCACGGTTCAAATCTCATGCCTGAGAGTTTACAACATAATCTAGCCTCACATTTCTGAGTGCTGCGCTATTAGGTGCTGTATTTTAAATGTGATGTTAAACCAATATCCTATTTCCTCATGCAAGAGAATGTAAAAGATCAAATGGCCAAAAAAGAGCAGTGGAGTACTCCCATTATCCTGACCAACATTTATCTCTCAATCAGAATCGCCAAAACAGATTAACTGACTTATCTTTTCATTCTTGTTTGTGGGATCTTGCTGTGTACAAAGTGCCTTCTGTATTTACTTTCATGAGTGACTGTAATTCCAAAGGTTATTCCTTGTCTGTGAAGTGTTTCAAGACATAATAAAAAGTCCAATATAAATGCATGTTCTTCTCTGAAGATACTTCTGTCGTCACCTCACTCTATGACACTACAACCTTGCAAAAACAGCCTGCTGGAAAATGTAAACTGTCTGCACAGGGATGGGCAAAAAGTGATGGCCTTGCCAGTGGCATCCACATCCTAAGAAAGAATTAAACAATTACAAGTTAACAGCTGAAGAGTGTGTAGAGGGTGAGGGTGAGAGGGCTGTTTTTTTGCAGCTGGGACAAAGTGTTGGATCACTAAGGCCAGCCTTTTTCCCAGCCCACCTCCACACCTGACAGCCCCTCTGCAACCTCCAAAATGTTTCCAGGATCAGTGCCCCAACTCCCACTGCACCCCACTCCTCCCCTGCATCCCCCTGCCCACCACCTGAAATGACTGCATAGTTGACCAAGCCATTTACTACTGTCTTTTTGTATCACAGAGACACTTAAGATATTTAGAGGTGATGAAGAGAACAGCCAAAGATTGATCCCTAGCCTCAGAATAATCAAATTTCCTGGCTTCAGATAGCACTGCCACATTTCTTCTCCTTTGAGCACCCGCCATCCGCAAAAAAAAAATCACCCGAGATTAAGCAGCGCTCTTTCCACAGCAGGTCGATTTAGGATTTCTCACTAATTTTCTTGTCAGTTATAGGTCAATGTATTTTTTTCACCCCCAAAACATTTTCTTCTTCCCTTCTGCCTCATCCTTCCTAAAGACATTGACCCTTCGCTGGATTACAACTCTACAGGCAACAGCTGTCCTCCAGTGTCTCACCCTAGTGTCTGCTATTCATGTGTGGGCCTCAACAGCAAATATCAGCAGGCTGCTCCACACAGGCAATCGCAGCCGAACCTGATCCATGATCATCTGATGCTAGGTACTGTCATTTGCACAATCTTAGCACAGTCCTGAATTCAACATCTTGAATTGTCTGCTGTTATTTGTGTGGTAAATGTTCCACTGTGGTCAAATAATCAACATTGTAAAGTTTTTTTAAAATTTTTTTATTGTTTACAATTGATTAATTTGCTCTATTTTGCATAAACCAGTCTTTAGGAGGGTTAGAATTGGCCTGTGGCTCAACATTTTTGGGCTGTAATCAGAATTCAACCATCAAATCACCTGTAAATAATTCATTTTTTTAATATTTGGAATACTACTTGGTCTCATATGGAGAGTTTTGCCTCCTTGACAGCATTTATTTTGTTGCTAAATCATATGTTGGAATTATTTTACATGATTGTTCATCCTTTATTTCCTTGTTCACAGCTATCCCAGGGGTCTTGAGCTGCTAACCCAGCCTTTGCTTGCAAGTCAATGCACATTAAAGCAGTGGTCTATATAGGTACTGGAATCAATGAGGGGGTAATTGCTGTTCTTCTGGAAGTTTCTCTACATTGGCAGCTACTTAGCCACTCTCTTTGTGGAGAGGCCAGTTTATCCAAAGGTCAGAAAAGCAGCAAGAAGAAACTTAATTTCATTTCCCTCGTTGCATATATTTATCAATCCATCGTTATGAACAACCTTCTGTTTACACACATTTCCTGTTTGAACCATCCTGTTCAATTTCCCGTTATCACATTTGTTATATTTTTTGTCAATTTTATTTTACACTATAAATTTCAATCCCAACATGTATATGACTGACCTGCTTATATAAACTGGTGCACTAATTGTACAATTGCAGATGCGACAGAGAAGATTTCTGATCTTTTGTGCCAGCTGAATGCCATCTTGATTTTTCCCCCCCTCGAGTGATTTTACCCAGCGGGCAATTGCACTTAAGCTTCAAATTTGAAAATTATTGGCGTTTCTTATGGTGGATTTTGTTTTTCATTTTTTGGAAAGACATCTCTCTCTCTTTTTTGCCCTGCTGCTTTAAACAAGCAGTTCCATTAAGATGTTCGCTCCCCACCATCAGCCTGTTGAGAATAATTTTATTTAACAATTACATGTTAATTTCATAAGCCAACTCTCTGCTTCTACTGATCTCAGCCCCTAATTGATGGCAACTTTATTGGCCAGTTCATATCCACTGCCCTTGTTTACCATGCCTGTCGATCAGCCTTTCCACGGCCCACTGAGAACTATTTTGTTTAAAGAATATGACTTCTTTTTGGTTGCTAATTTGTACCCTCCCCCACTAGTCAGCACTTGTGTGGCCTATTCTCAACTACATCTCTTGGTCCCCAAGTACTTAAGTTTGACAGCATAGATATGTTTGCCACCCTGAAACAAGCTTCACAATCAGCAAAGTATTGGGGCCTCTCTTTTTAACAGCCCCCTTCACATCTCTCCCTGCCAATGTCCTCCTCTTCTATCCTTCCTTCTCTCCCTCTCCTCCCCTCTTTCTACCCCACCCTGTTTTTTCCTCGCCTCTCCCCCTCTTCCATCCTACCCACACATTTGCCTTCTCTTTTTTCCTCCTCCTCTCCACTATTTTCCCTCCAGTATTTCAGAGAAACACCAATGTGCCAACCAATTCTATGTCTACGTTTCCTCATATATCCCTACAAAATCAAAGCTTTATACATAAAGATAAGGCTAGAATATAAAATGGCGACTAAATTACATCTGCAAACCCTGGTCCAATTATCCCTCAATACTCTAGCTCTACTTTACCTGAATACTATACTTGGTCCTGACTCCTTGGGCCAGATTTTCATATGCCTAATTGGATTGGCATGGAGGAGGACAACTGAAACAAACGCGTGCCAGTCTGCTGCCTCCGTTCCCAACCTTGCGGACTTTCACAAGGACAATGGGGAAGGACAGGAATGTGAAGGTCCCCACATTGTTAATTGGGCACATTTATGCAATTAAGGGCTCACCTTCTAATGCCCCGAAATTTTTGTGGGGGCGAGCGGCCATTGGGAGCTGTGTAAAGCTGAACAGCTCCTGCCCTATTGGGAACAGAGTCAGCAGCATGGCGTGGAAAAAGTTGTGTGATTTTAAAAAAGTGGAGGTTTTGAAAAAAATCTACTGCAAGAAAATTAAATTTTAATAACAGCAACATTTTCCTGCCTCATCCAGTGTTCCAGCACTACATCTACCCTGGCCAATTTGAAGATGCAGATTCTTTCCTTTTTGTTAATAAAGTCATTCACAGCAATGGCTGCCAAGAGGGACCAGAACGCAAGATGCTTCCCTAGGGTCCCACCTCCATTTCCGTACCAAACTCCACACCTGGCCACTAATTGGTGGTCAGTCCTGACCCCTCACCAATTAAATTTCTGCCTCAAAAGAAATGTCAATTTCCCAACTTGCATCCAGAATGGGTTTGAAACCCAAAAATGACCCCACCTCCTGATTCCCACCTCCTCCATGAAAATCCAACCTCTTGTGTCCAATACGATAGGAAATTAACCAGTAACTAATTGGGTGCAAGACTCAACTGCCTGATTTCTCACCTTACAGCCAACTTTACCACTGAAAATTTCTCTATAAAATTCCTTTTGTGATGGCGTCTACCACAGTTGCATGCTCTGGCCATTAGGTGCCTCTGTTGAGCCTGTTCCTCAAGCCTCTAAACTGCACCTTCATTTTGCTAATAAAAACATGTTCAACAACAGGAAGAGTTATACTGTCAAACACATGTTCTAGTACATATACTAAATACTAATCTACCAGCTCTTTTAGCAAGCAAATGTTCCTGGCAGATTCACAAAAAATATTTTAGCACTGACACTGATAATACCACACATCCAAAATCTTCCTGCTCTGGAGAGCTTGAGCCTTTCAATTAGACTAAGAAAATTTCAGTCACCCCCTAGCTCTCAATTAATGTAACTCAAACTACAATAATTCACATATCAAAAAACTGTAAAGCCATCACGTTATGTTTAAACTAAAGGCGAGAGCAGGAGCAGAGTTTGGTCTGGGGTTGGGGGCAGGAGGAACTAATTACAAACATCTCATCCTCCCTGTGGACTTTGTCAAAATTAATTAAATTAAGGTCTATCCAGCTACTCGTAATTCAACTGCTATGAGAGTTTCAGCCATCCAATTAAGTACTAAACACTTTCCTACTGTTACTAAATCTCTGACTGAGCAAGCAATCAAATCTTAACAAATATCAATCAAAGGTTAACAGTGAGGTGCAGCTTGGCTGTACAGACAGAGAAAACACTAATTAAGCATCTGTCATTTACAATTAAAGGAATGAATAAGCATCTGTCAATTCCAATTAACAAGAGCAAACTGGGCAGAACCCCAAAAGGTCAATAAATGCAGCGAGTGCCAGTAAATGGCTGATTTAAAAGAAATAGTTGGTTCATTCATCCCTTGTGCATACTATAGTGGCTGCTCAGTGGTAGTGACTGGATGAAGGGGGCTGTTTGCTTGCCACAGGAGTGCTAAGAGGTTTTCCACACCTATTTAAAATTGACAGGAGTTCAACAATAAAATAAATCAATGTCATGTTGCTCTGTGTTGAAGCACTGTCTTTATTTTTCTAACACCTAACATATCATAAGGTAAATAATGGCACAATTTAATCTTGATAAATACATGAATATTTGTAAAATACTAAATTTGGGTCAGGATGTGAATGGGAACTGCTTTTATATAAAATGCAGCTATATATGAACTTTCCTGAATTCCACTAATAATTGTTATTGCTCGGGTGATCTCCTGTTTCTGCAGCGCAGTGATGATCACATTTGCTTAACGTGAAAAGTTCTCTGGTTCAAAACTGGGCAGAACCATTATCAAACATTGGCAAAAATCATTCAAAGCAACTGGACCTTTTTCCAAACGCAAAAGGGATTGGCATCGCTCTGTACTACTTTTAGTGAACAGGTTAATGGGTTTCTGCGACATTGCTCCCTGTTCCTAAACCACTGATTTGAAATAATTTTATACAGGTTAAAATATCACATTGGCATTTCAGGGAAGCTTGTTAACCACTGCACTAAGCTAGCACTCAAAGGAATTTCAGCCTCAAAGTGAATTAAATTACTATTTGTGGGCGTACAAAGCTTTTGTATCAATTCTTTTTCTTTCTCTTTGTAGAGAAGTATTTAAGGTCTACTCAGTGCTTTCTCAGAGCAGCAAGGCTTAGGATGGGAATGGGTCCAAGGCCCTAGGCTTAGTATGTGCCTTATCATGGAAAATTTATTTGAAATGATGGAAAGAAAGAGTAATTCCCACCTTTGATACAGATAAAGAGCTAGTCAACAGTACAGGTAGCAGCTACATCAAACCATCAGAACAACTTCTTTAACTTCATGAAGGGCTTAAGTCAAGTAGACTGTGACAAACCTTCAAATATTACAGGCATATCAGTACAAGATGAGCCAAAAGACCAAAGCCATTGTCTCCTGACGCTGCTCCAAACTCCATTCCCTAACTACCGACTCCATCCCTTTCCATTACAACAGTCTGAGGTTAGTTCACAACCTTGGTTTGATCCTGAGGTGAGCTTTCGACCTGATTCATGCCATCACCAAGATTGCCTATTTCCACCTCCGTAACATCACTCTATTGCACCCCTGTCTCAGCTCAACTGCTGCTGAAACACTCACCGATGTCTTTGTTAGCTCTAGACTTGACTACTCAAATGCACTGCTGGCTGGTCTCCCACATTCCACCTTCCATAAACTTGAGGCCATCCAAAGCTCTGCTTCCCATACCTTAACTCGCAGCAAATCCCATTCCTGACACACCTGTGCTTACTGACCTACATTGGCTCCCAGTCAAGCAATATCTTGATTTTAAACTTCTCACCCTTGTTTTCAAATCCCTCCAAGGCCTTGCTCTTCCCTATCTCTGTCATCTCCCCCAACCCCACAACCCTCTGAGATATCTGTGCTCCTCTAATTCTGGACTCTTGTGCATTCCTAATCATAATTGTTCCATCTTGGTGGCCGAGCCTTCAGTTGCCTAGGCCCCAAGCTCCGGAATTCCCTCCATCTCTCTACCCGACTTGCTTTCTTTAAGAAACTCCTTAAAACTTTCCTCTTTAACTAAGCTTTTGATCATCTGACGTAACATCTGTTTGTGTGACTCAATGTCATTGTTTTATAATGCTCCTGTGAAGCGTCGGGAAGGTTTCATTATATTTGTACAACGCCTTTAACATAAGCTATTGTCATTGCTCTGGTAAGCTTTTGACAATTCAGAGAATGCAAATACAGCTGCAACTGAATAAAAATTGTTTGAAGGAAAGGGTGAATGATATAAGGATGGGGGAGTGAAATGCTCCAGATCAATACTGTGACCCTGATTGCAATTCAGATCAAATCAATTGCAATCTGAAATTCAGTGAATATGCATCAAATTTGTCAACAATACCAAACTAGGGAGTCAATCAAATCTGACGAAATTGCCAAATGAGCTAAATAAAACATGCAAGTCCGAGCAGAACATGTGGGTAGAGCATTTGCAGATTAAATTCAACACGAGGGCATTACACACTGCATTCAAATCCTAAAAATGAAGTCACTATGGATGAAGTTAAAGAGGTGTAGGTGTATCAGTGACTTTGCACTTAATATGTCCAATCACTCTTGACTAGCAACCGACATATCAAATAGAACTCAAAAGGCAAAATATTGTGGATGCTAGAAATCAGAAATGTAACCAGGAAATATGGAAAAAAATTTAGCAATTTCAGCATTCTGATTAGAACACTGTACAATGTAACTGGTGCAATAGAGTGCAAATCACAGGATGTTATGCTGAAATTATCCGTTCTCTAGTCAGATCATAACCTGAATGTCTAGTTTTAGTTATGCAAGTTCTGAATGTGGTAAACAATGTAATTAGATTATGTGAATTAGCTGCTTTGAAGTAAGAACCGCCGAAGAAGGTCCCTCAGTGGTAACACAATAGTGAAGAGAATTGTAAAAATCAATCTAAATCAGGGCCTCAAAATAAATTGGGATAGTAGCACATGTGGCAAAGATGGAAAGGTCAATCCAAAGGAAGTCTTCTTCAAACTAAAATGAGAATAAGCATTCAGATTCAACCTAGTGAAAAACAAATTTAGGATTGATGCCAGGAAGTTGTTCTTCACGCAATGAGTGATTAACATATGAAATGGGCTTAAGACAACAGAGGCCAAAACCTTGGAATTATCTAAGGGATAGCTAGGTACTATGGCGGACAAACTGAGTTTTTCTAACTGGCTGAGTTATGATGGACTATATGCACTTCCTCAACCAAATTTATCCAGTGACCTTGTTTGAGTTTGGGAGAGGAAAGGGGAGGTGGATGCATGGAGGGGGAGGAGACAGAGGGAAAAAAAGAGAAATGAAATTGTTTTAGCAATAGAGATAGAAACACTTGCATTGTTTATTTGCTCAAACAGTGTAGGAAGCAACTTGCCTCTAGTCATTGGAAATTCCAACCCTGCACTGAAGGTGCATCTATTACGACCTTCCGTAAGACTGAAGATTTTTTAAAAAATTGTTCAATGTTGAAAAGCCATTGAATGGCTTACTCAATGGGTATCATTGCTAAAGGGGAAATTTTACATTTTTTGCAATTATCCTGATCCACATAAAATATATGCACAAGCAAGTCAGATCCAACCAAACACTGCTCAATCCTGTTCAAACACATGGAATATTACATTGAACATTTGTCATGCCTAGAAGGAACAAAAATAAATCTCAAAAATGTGTTTCTCTTCCATGTTCTCTTGTTCAAATTCTGTTTTTAAAAAATGAACAAAGTCTAACTCATCAGCCTCCTGGAACGTGACATCTCTTGTATTGTATGAACGTTCCAGCCAAGCCAACTTGGAGGACAAAAACAAAAAACTACTGTGGTTGCTAGAAATCCAAAACAAAAACAGAATTACCTGGAAAAACTCAGCAGGTCTGGCAGCATCGGTGGAGAAGAAAAGAGTCGACGTTTCAAGTCCTCACGACCCTTCAACAGAACTGTTCTGTTGAAGGGTCGTGAGGACTCGAAACGTCGACTCTTTTCTTCTCAACTTGGAGGACTAGTGGATGAGATGTCTGCATCAGCCAGCTCAGGACAAAGGCAGAGCTATTGTGATTCCTTATCTCCAATGTTGTGCTAATGATTCCACAGTTATCTGCTCAAAATACAATGGGTTTTAACAAGAGTCCTTAAAGGACATCATTAGCTGAATGGCTCAACCCGAAACCACCCTGCCACATGACCAAGATTCAAGCTGTTTGAATTGCTTTAATTATACAGCTTTTGGATTCTGCCTTCAGTTGCAGTTTAACCTCAGAAGAGAAAACCTGACTACAGGCTAGCAGCCTGCCTCTGACCTCCATCTCTCTCAAAGTCAGATCTCCAGAAAGAATCCTGTATTTCGTCTACACAGTGAACTAATTTCCAGAATACAAGCATACTTTGCTGCATCTTCAACTGCCTCAACCGAGTTCCTAGAGCAAAGACCAGGAATTCTGCCATATATATATATATATATATAGAATATAGGCAACTCGCAATTTGTACCTTCTTTCCCTTTCTTTCTCTGCATACTTTGTACGCTTGTGAGTGTGAATGTGTGTCGTGATCCATCCCTCGGTTCGAACATGTTCATAAATCCTAGTTTTGGATTTATCTTAAAGAATTTGCTGTGGGGTTATTTTAAAACATTGGACCTCATTAACCGGGTTTGGGAAACACACCACGGCTCCTTCCAACAAGGGAAAGGATACTAACAGAAACAAATTAAATTAGAAATCAAAACTACTGCTGTCACAGGCAGAAGAGGTGAACAGCAATAATAATTCAATCCACCTCGCCTTCTTGTCAGTAACAGAATTGGGAGCTCGTGTCCAGCATTGATCCATTTATACGAGCCAAAATTTGACCAAAGTGCTTGAAAAATCTGACCAGAGCCCAAATTTTAAAACAAGCCTGATTCAGATACTGAAAGAAACCGACTAGAAGCCAAAGAGGGAAAATTCAGTGGCAGAAATTATCTGCAAGACAAATGCACGTATTGCAGCAAATTCTTTTAATCTCACGTTAGAGCAACATGGTAAATTATACTACAAAGATGGGTATGGAAAAGGAAGTACTAACTAGTGAAACCTTAGCCTCCCTAAAATCAGGGACGACTGAGATTTGTAGCCTGGAAAACACAGGCAAAATTTCCTCCCGGAGCCGAAAACCCAAAGTACTCAAGATACTTTGTGAATTTAGACCTCGGTCCCTGCCCAGAACAGTTAGAAGACTCAGGACCAAAAACTGATTGGAGACCCGTGTTCAAGATAATTACTCAAGCCACAAAGCAGCTGTTAGAGCTGCAAAGGAGGAGACTAAAGAGAGTATTCCAGGGAAGAGAAAAAGAGAGAATGGGCTTACCAACAAAAGGTGGAGATGAAATTAAAAGCTCAAGAGAGCAAATTCCAAAAGGAGGTAGAAAGGAGATGGCAGAATTAGCTTTATAATTCAGGGGAATGACTTGGTGAGGTTCCAAGCACTGTACCTGAGAAGCCAGAACAGTCCAGAGAGGCTGGACAAACCAAATGATTTCAGCAAAGTTCTGCAGTATGGCTGAAGGCTGAGAAAGTTCAGAGGCCCTGCAGGGAGTGAAAGACTCCATCAGGGATAAAAACAAAAAGCTAAAAGCTACTGCGGATGCTGGAAATCCAAAACAAAATAAAAACAGAATTACCTGGAAAAACTCAGCAAGTCTGGCAGCATCGGTGGAGAAGAAATCAGTCAACGTTTCGAGCCCTCATGGCCCTTCAGCAGAACTGAAGCATAGTTTCAACAAGGGAGAAATTTATTTCTCCCTTGTTGAAACTATGCTTCAGTTCTGCTGAAGGGCCATGAGGGCTCGAAACGTTGACTGATTTCTTCTCCACCGATGCTGCCAGACTTGCTGAGTTTTTCCAGGTAATTCTGTTTTTATTCCATCAGGGATAAGGTGGCTTAGGGAAAGCTACCTGCATTTAAAAAGGCGGAGATTAGGCCAGTAAAATTCAAAGGGGTCAGGAAAACAGGTTTCAAGAGAGATAAGGGAGCGAGCCAGAGGCCGAACTAGCCAACACCTTCTTTGCTAAATTAAACAGGGAACAGGGCCATTCCCAAGCAACAAAACAGATAATGAGGGAGCTGCCTCACACAGCCAAAGAGCCGCATGGCAGAGCAGCTGAAGCTAGCCAGCCCCATGTGAGCCAGAGTATCCCAGAGGACGTGGGTCTGAAAAGGGACCGGCCCACCCCTACAGGAACTAAATTTGGCAAGTATTACCCTGTGAGCAAGTCCCCGTTTGCCACCACCCAAAAGGCAGAGCAAGTGTTGCAGTTAACTCCCAGTCATCCAAAATCGGTGAGCAGTATTCAGTTGAGGAGCCAGGAGGAAGCAAAAAAGCAGAGATGAGTGTAACAAAGGTTAGAGGAGATGCAGCCAAAGAGGGGCTAGTGGAATCCTTCTCTCTGGGGATAAAAAGGGGCACAGAAAGTCCCCAGACCCGAACAGCAAATTTAAAAAGGAAGGCAGACCCAAGAGGTTCCCAAATATCCCCAGAGGAAACTCCCTCGCCCAGTTGAAAAGCCACAGGGCACAGCAGACAAACCTAGCCCAACCCGTGAGTGAGACAGAACAGGAACGCAAAAAAGGTACCAAACCAGGCAGAACAATTTAAAAGGAAAGAAGCCTTTAACCTTGCAGGATGAGCAGGAGGTCTGGCTAGCCCACACCGTCTTTCCAACCAGAACAGGAAAGGTCCAAAGGAGACATGCAGATAGTGAGGGAGATGCCTCACCTAGTTGATGAGCTGCAGGTCAGTATAGCAGGAGCTGGACAGCCACCTGCAGGCAGTAGTGTCCCAAACAAAATGGGACAGGTTGGGAACCAACCCCTCTCCAAGGTAACAGATCAGGGAAAGACATTAACCCCAAAACTCCACTGCCCTTGGGACTACCACAAGGGGAATTCAAGTGCAGTTAGAACCAAATTGAACCCAGAGCCCAGTCAACTGGTGAGTATCTATCAGAAGGTGGACACATCTGAGGGTAGCCAGGAGGAGTCATGCGACAAGGAGGGACAGGAGGCTTCACCAGTTGAACTCCCAGATGCCAGGCCCATGATCTCAAATACCCAATCAGCAACCCTGACCCAAGAGCAGTGAGAGGGTGTGGCCACCCTGCTTGGGGAATTTAAAGGAATTCCCAGAGATCAGCTGGAGGGCACCCCACTAGCAGTCCATGATGTGGATGTGCAAGAACCCCCACCAATAAATAGAAAGCCCTACCAGCTGAGGCCCACCCAGATAGCCCAGGTGAAGCAGGAAACCCAGGACAAGCTGGACCCCAATACAGCTGAGCTCCTGAGCAGCAGGAACTCTCCCAATACCCTGGAGTTGGATCTTGCAGCCTTTTAACTGACAAAAGAAATTATTCACATTGGCCAGCACCCTGTCCAGTGTGTAAACCCTGAGAATGCAGCAGGGAACTGACATTTCCCCCGTTAGCTGTGCGCGATTTTTTTCAGGGTGAATGAGAGAATGAATGTATACCTCCTTACCTTTTACTCTCAATGGTGGAGGTGTGTCATGCCAGGGAGGCACAAAGAAAAAAAGACTTTAAAATTTGTTTCACTTTCATATTCTCTTGTTCAAAATCTGTTTTTAAAAAATGAACAAAGGCTAACTCATCAATCTCCTTGAATGTGACACTTCTTGCATTGCATGAACATTCCAACCAAGCCAACACAAAGGACTAGTAGACAAGACGTCTGCACCAGCCAGCTCTGGACAAAGGTAGAGCTATTGTGGCTCCTCATCTCCAATGTTGTGCTAATGGTCCTGCAGTTATTTGCCAAAATAGAATGGGTTTTAACATGAGTCCTTAAAGTACATCATTAGCTGAATAGCTCGACCCAAAACCACCCTGTCACATGAGCGAGATTCGAGCTGTTTGAATTGCTTTAATTATACAGCTTTTGGATCGTCATCAGTTCCGGTTTAATCTCAGAAGAGAACACCCGACTCCAGACTACCAGCCTGCCTCTGACCTCCATGTCTCTCAAAGTCACACCTCTAGAAAGAGTCCTGTATTTCGTCTTCAAAGTAAACTAATTCCCAGAATACAAGAATACTTTGCTGCAGCTACAACTGCCTCAACTAAGTTACTAGGTCAAAAACTAGGAATTCTGCCAGACAATTGTACATTGACTTACTGCACTCTACCCATGTGAATTAATGCCAATACCTTACTTTTTTTATATAAGTTGCTGGTAATTTGTAACTTCTTTCCCTTTCTTTCTCTGCCTTTCTACCTTGTATGCTTGTGAGTGTGAATGTGTGTTGCAATCCATCCCTCGGGTTTTGAATGTGGTAATAAATCCTAGTTTTTTTTCACCTTAAAGAATTTGTTATGGGGTTATTTTTAACATTGGGCCTCATAAACCGGGGTTCGGTGAACACACCATGCCCTTTCCAACAAAGGAAAGGATACGAAGGGAAACAAATTAAATTAGAAATCAAAACTACTGCTGTCACAGGCAGAAGATGGGAACAGTAATAAATCAATCTGCCTTGCCTTCTTGTCTATAACATTATATTCTGATGCAACACAAGATACTTTTGCCTCAAACTTCAATTCAAAGCAAAAAGGAGCAAAAGCCCAACATGGATAGTCTTGAGAGAAAATAAATAAATGTAATTCTTGCCCTTCTCTGTAATCCTGGCCTAAGCTCTGAATGGCACAGTTGCAGTATGCATGTATCTCATTTCATAGCTCAAGGCCATAGTTATTACAAAGCACAATTCGTAATTTTTTTTTTGTTTTTCATGCCAATTTTCTCTCGTTTACTCCTTTCCTAAAGGCAGTGACTTCTGTTAACAGTGGGTGTCATTTAGCTAGGTTTCATAAAGACATTTGGCACTGTCTCACAAAAAAGATTACAGTACAAAGTTCAGACACGTACTATAGATTTTAAAATGTACGGAATTGAATAAAAACATTTAGTTGAAAGCAAGCATTTGTACACGGGAAGACATTTGGCTGGGAGTCAATTGTTAGGGGTGTTTTAGGATCACCCATTTATTATATTAAATATCTAGCATTTCCATATACTTCCTGTCTACAAACCTTATGTATTTTGGTGCCACCTTTGTGTCACCTTTTTGCATTGGAAATTCCATTGTCCACATTTCCCATTTAATTTTCTTACATCAACTGATGCCTATTACTGTATAAATACAGGCTCTGACCATGATGCAATACTACATTAGCTTTCCCCTTAAAATCTTTCAAAGTGCTTTCTGAAAGCATTTTCATTGCTTTTTTGTCCTCTCAATTAAAATGTTTACATTTTCCCACAATAAAGTAAAACAAGTTCCAGAGTTTTCTCTCAATGTTTTTAAAGTTTATTTCTATTGGATGAATGCAGATTGTACAGTCTAAAATTTATGGAGTGCAGGGAGTAGAACTCTTGCCTCAGAGTATGAAGGTTGCGGGCTCAAGCCCAATGCAGACATGGATGTTGCCGTTGGTACATCACAGTGGGGCTGTTTATATGCTCACGTGACACGTTCATATATATGCTTCCAACAGGGTCATGGTCAAGAGCAAGAATCCTATCAGTTTTCTTCTCTCAGTTTGGAAAGGCTAAGGTCGATTGTACTACCCCTTATTGCTCCAACTGTAGTGACTGATATAACAAAGAGCAGGGACCCTACTACTTTGTGTGACTACATCTTGATGCATTTACACACTGAGTCACAGAGGAGTCATATTATGGGGGCTTGCTTCCCATGCTATCTTCTCCTTTAATCAAGCACACAACTTGTCCATTCAAACATTGCAGTAATCAAGGAAAAAAAAAATCAAGGTTAAACATGGTATGTAACTGAATCACAAAGAACCAAAAGATCCTAAGTGTAACCCCTGGTCTGTGTTGTACTCATTGTTTGCGTCCAGGATAGTGGCAAGGATACTATGACTGAATTCAGATCCCAGGGACAGGGAAGCAAAAACAGGTGTTCCAAGATCTGACTACTGCAATTGTGCATACCGTGATGATTGTGTCAGATTTAGGTACGATCAACTGCATTTTCAGTTTATATAGAATCTTCCTGCAGTATACTTACTGCCAATGTTTTATTTCCAAGTACTACGATGGCCCTCAAATGATCTTTTCATGGGGAAGGGGAAATTGGAATGTTGCTTGAAATTACTTTGAAAAGATAGGTATATAATCAATTCCTATTTCTTCTACCTACCGTCTATCACTTCTGTTTCATATTTAGTACTCTCTATTTTCAGGTTCATCACATATTAGCACAAACTGATCACACTCAATTGATCCCTTTCTGGGCCCAAGGCTGTCAACTTTCAGAGCTGCAAAGTGTCCAGTCTGCCTCGAGTTACTCTAGAAGGGCAAGGTATCTCAAAAAATTTGAGTAACAGTTAAAGCTAGCCAGTTCATGCTGCTACTATGCAATAGTAGCAAAACAAGTGGTATTTTCCACTAACAGGATACTGCAGTCAAGTCAAAAAGATATTCTACCAATCAAACAAATGAGTAATGCGCTATATGAATTTCAGTGCCAGAGAGATGCCAGGTACATAGGCCATACGTCCCAATGTCTAGCAGATCATATTAAACAGCACATCCCTTCACCTGCTCACAATAGGCAGAGTTGTGACTGTACTCAACCAGTCCATGCTTGAAAAACTCAGAACATAATGTCTAACGTTAGATGTGATTCCACGATGAGACAGCACTTTCTGAACAATCCCAAATTTGCTAAGAATTACACGAATAACCAATTTAAGATTATTAGTTGCTCTCGTAATGTGGCTCACTTATGCTTGCTAGAAGCTACATAGATTCATAAGCAGGGACCTGTCCTCTACAGGCAAAAGGCATTGTGCTTTTTTTGAACTAAACAGAAGTTTGGGGGACAATAGCTCCGTGGTGCATTCTCCATTGCAACACCTCAACGAATCACTGTCAACCTGCAACCAATCAGCGCCTTTTTCTCATGCAGTATAAACTACTGCTCCCTTTGAAATTTGGTAGTCCTGCGTCTGTCCTGATGAGTGCAAGACAAAAAGCTTCGACAACATGTCTCTTTTTCAGCAATTCCTAATTTTTCCAAATCTAATGAGCTCAAAATTCCACGGGCAAGGAGGGAGGGTGGAAAGTGGGCAGATTGTTCATGGGCTAAATGCAATAAGGCAGAAATTGTATCTGCCCACAGGTAAAAGCCAACTAAAATTATGTCAAGAGTGGGTCAGGACAGGCAAGCCTTCTACCCATGCATCTATGCCATAGGTCTGCTTTGGTGTTTACTGGGGGTGTTCCTGGGCTACATCTTAATGCTTGCTCTAGACTGCTGAGAGTTGGCATAAGTACCAGCCTCAAAGTTCCCAACACTAAAAAGATTTCAGAGGGAATTAAATACCTTTAGAGATCTGTTCTATTGTCCAGGCAGGCAAAGGAATAAAATAGAACAATTATTTGCCTAGTTGGTTTAAAAACAGCCTCTTCCTTCCCATCAGAGTAGCAATGTTTCCAGACTCCCAGACTGAATTATAAAGTCACCTCAATGTATGGGCTTGAATCAGCTTAACATCTAAGTGATCATGGAAATTCTTCTCTTCCCCCCTTCTGAAAATGCAACCTCTTGACTGTCATCCCATTTGTCATGTTTTTATTGTATTTTTCCCTTAACTTGGCTACTGTGTATATGACACTGCTGAAATTATGATACAGATTTTGCATCCAGCAAGGTAAAAGGGGTATGTTATGGTCTCCATTTTTTAGCCAATGATATCTGATACTGCACTCAAGTGGTCTCTTTTACTCTAATCTAAATGTGACATCATTATATTTTGCATATCAATTTTTTTTCCATAAACCCAAACTCTTCTTGGTAACCAACTCTGCTCATATAGACAGTGCTCTGCCTTGAAAGTTGTCAAAAAAAAACTTTATTATAAAAGTAATGAGTAGCCAACTTAATTTGGAACCTTCTGACTTCAGGTCAACGGGTGACAAAAAATGGCACACTTGCTGTCTGTTTAAATTCTCGCTTTTCCTTCCAGTATTACTTATCTATTTGTTTTGTTGGGTTTTATCATTGATATTGCTCATTCTGTGAGTCATTTCCACACCGGCCTATTAGCTGGCAGCTGCTTTTAAAAAAATATATTTTCTTATGCGTCTCTGGAGGATAGTCTTCTGGCAGGACTCCTGAAAGTGCAGAATGTTTGTAAATCCTTCATTAGCGTATGCTGCTGAAATGGAGCATGTGAATCATGGTCACTGGTGGTTTCACATAATAAAAATTAAAAAAGTTTACTTCTTGAAATCTTCAAATCTCTCGTTCTGGTTGGATGCACAGCATGCCTCGGACTTTATTCTGCAGTCATTTCTTTCTATTTTCTCTCCGCCAAAACCACTCTCTACCTGAGTTAACATTTTCAAATTAACTTTAATTTATGCAATTAGGAGAACGCGCTCTCCAGGGATGTTTCCATAATTGCTGTGAAATGCCCCTTCTTGGCTGACCTATCAGGAATGTCTCCTCAGTCTGCTTCCTTCCCTCGGGCAGTCCAAAACGATTGCAAACAATTTCCTCTAGGGTAAGAGCTGAATGCAAATAACAATCAAGCTGAAGCTTCCAGTTTGGGATTCATAATTAAGGTTTCAGTTAGCAACGTTATCATCTAAAGTATGCCTCATCCGCATGTAAGGTCCTGTCCCAAAACCTGGGATTCAACACCGCCATATAAGTATAATGCCTTCAGCAATGGTCTTCGGTTTTGCACCATTATCCATTTCCTCAATTCATGCCATTGCTACAATCTGGCTAAAAAAACCCTCAAAACTTACTTTTTTGGGCAATATGGCTGCAAAGCATTCAAGAAACAAAACTGCCTGTGCATCATGTAGGGATTTTAGGATTATCTCAAGAGATGAACATGAAAGTTAAGAGGTAATGATGAGCCTACATAAAACCTTAATATAAACCTCAGTTCAAAAACTGCACAGAAGTGGACACTACATCATAAGAAATATATTGAGACTTTATTGAAGGTCTAATGCAATTCATCAGGATCTTCAGCTCTGAAGAAGAGTCATGAAACATTAACTGTTTCCCTCTCCACAGGTGCTGCCAGACCTCTGAATATTTCCAGTGTTTTCTGTTTTTATTTCACTAGGATGCTGCCTGGTATGAGGAAACACAGATACAAAGAAATATTTAAAAATGTTCCTTTCTTCATTAGAACAACAAGGTGATATATTAGTGTTTAAAATTATGAAAGGACACCACAGAATAGTTAGGAAACTGTTTCTGGAGCGAAGGACCATAAATACGAGAAACAATGTGAAAGATCTGGAACCGAGGGCAAGAGGAACTTCACACAAATAGTCGAGAGGTTGTGAAATTTATTTCTAGGATTAATGGTTGAGGCAAAAACTAACTCAATCTTCAGGATTAAACGGATAGGGAGACAAATGAAAAGTGACATGAGAATAGGTTGGATAAATGTGATCAGGACTATTTTTTCATGTTACGGTTAAAACAATGACAGATTGGTAGCAATTAAAACATGGAACTGGCCCTATTACTTATATGTCTTAAAACAGGGAACCAGGCCCAGTTTGGACTAGAGAAGGTATGAGGAACTTGGATGGTGCAAGTGGACTCAGGCCAATGGTAACTTGGGAGTCTGAGTGGGAGGCAGAAAAGATAAAGTGAAGCAGTCCAGTTACAAATATCAGCAGTTTGACTTGTTAAGATAAAATAAAGACCTCTGAAGAATTTCAATCCTTGGCGTGATCCAGCCTGGCCTCCTTAAGGCAAAGGTTGCCAAATAAGAGGAACACCACAATGTTTGAGTGTGCCGGTTGTTTTTTTTTTAAATTAATTTTTTTCCCAAAAGCACCACTGCAGCCATCAACAGGTTTCACAATGGAAATCCCGTGAGGTGCAGTACTGGAAATAGGAGGGTCCCAAAGGGATGGCAGACAGATTACAATTCATGACAGTGCTCTTCTTACCTGCCAGTAAATCCACACCTGCTTCTGCATTTGGTAGGTGGGAACAAAGCAACAATTAGCAGACCACATTTTGACAACAGAGGCTTCATAAGAAAAGAAAACTTACATTTATGCAAGTGTTTTGCAGCCAATGGAATACTTTTGAATCGTAGTCACTGTAATGTAGGAAATGCAGCAGCCAATTTGTGCACAGCAAGCTCCTACAAACAACTTGGTAGCGACCAGGATTTTTTTTCAAAAAGTGATGTTGATTGAGGGATAAATATTGGCTACATCAGAGGAGAATTTCCCTGCTCCTCTTCAAAATAGTGCCACGTGATCTACCTGGGGTTGACAGAACTTCTATTTAATATCTCATCCAAAAGACAACACCCTCTAACAGCGCAGCACTCCCTCAGTACTACACTGGTGCGTCAGCCTAGATTTTGTGCTCTGGAATGAGACTTGAACTCTCAACCTTCAAGGGCACTAAGCCACAATTGACATTTCAATTGTCAATATAAGTTATGATAGGAGCACAATTTCACATATATCTGAAGGCCTAACTAACTAATGCTGGATGGATCGTCAGAAGCACCCAGTCACCGCATGTTTATCTGATACATCATGAAAGAATGCATGCCAAGGCAATCATCTCTTGCTGAGATAACATCAATCATATTTGTAGGTATTGCCACATCTACTTAATAGTCAAGTATCTTCAAAGGGTCTGGGTCAGACATGTCATAGAGCTGTGCCATCTGCTGAAAGACACCCATTACAGGTACTAATATGCAGCACATGACTGGCACAGCAATGATAGAACTGGTCAGCCATAGCCTCAAGTTTGTACAGGGGACTGGCTAAATTCCTAACTGCTGCTGACATAGATGGAATAATGTCTGAATGGCTTCAAGAGAAGAAAGAAAAGGGACAAAGTGGAAATAAGTTATGCTGGGATAACACTGTCAGTATTCGAATAGGCTTCAATATCCCATGGGTTGATTGGTTGGGAGGA
This sequence comes from Cetorhinus maximus, assembly GCF_964194155.1. Lineage (NCBI taxonomy): Eukaryota > Metazoa > Chordata > Chondrichthyes > Lamniformes > Cetorhinidae > Cetorhinus > Cetorhinus maximus. The sequence goes on from NC_135894.1 coordinate 72,346,635, forward strand.
CTAATAACAGTGTTATCCCAGCATAGATCAACTAATTTGCACCAACCTGGGGTCGAACCAGGAACCTTCCTGATCAACACTATCACAGAGCTCATTTATCAGCACTTGCCCCTAGTACGTTATTGGTTTTCTACCTGTCTAGCTTTAAAATAGACAAGAAAAATCTGACTCGCACGCATGCACATAAACTTGAACACAGTCATTCAAACTTCCCATGCAAGGGCTTCAATTAAATGAAAAATGCAGGGTGCGCACAGCCCAAAGAATGCTAACAAGCAGATACCTGTCGGTTTACACAGCAATAGTTTCTGCAGGTAGTACCCTCTCTTGTAAACAATCCAAGTTTTTGGGGGAATGCAATAACGCATGTTACTGTTACAAGTGCTCTGAAATGTTTACAAACTGACCATTTAATATCATAATTCTTGAAATGGGAATTAAGACAACACAGAATGCTCCTCTGATGGCTGTCAGTAGGTATATTGTACTGAACCATGCAAATAAGGTTGACCCTAAATTTGATCCCTGGTCTGGGCTAAATAATTGGTCTCAGTTGGGGTGGTGATCCTGATACCACAATTGGACATGGTGCCTTCAAGCTAGAGCAGTGAAAAAAAAATCAGCTAGTGTTCTTGTCACTATCCTGTGACTCATGAAAGGACACATGTGGAGGGGAGTATCCTTAATTGCAATGCTGTGCTATAATCTTATCTCACTGGCGACACAGTTCCTCCAATGAATCACTGTAACAGCCATCGCAAGGCATTTTTTGTGGAGATAAGTTTAGAAAATCTCTTACGGTGCTCTGTAAGAGGTTCAGCAATTTTATAAACAATATATATATAAAAATTGAGGATTTAACTTCTGACCCTTCACAAAATCTTATCCAGGTCGAGTGATGGAGTGAACAACTTTTCAAAGGTCACAAGCAGAGATTTACAAAGGCAACATGGAATTAGTTCCTTTTACCTTCAGTTCTGAAGCATTGTTTGAATAAATTTGCCTTGTTTTTAGTCTCCTTGTGCTCACATCATTAACCTATGCCCCTGGGTGAAATATTAAGTATTTCCATATCAGAGACCTGTCTTAGTCTCTGGGAGGTCTGGCCAAAGTAACATGGAGGTAGTAGCACCACCATGCAGGCTTCAGTGCATGTTTTCAAAGTCATAATTAGGAAGAATGTGTAACCTATTATTTAGTACAACAAAACATATTCCTGTTTCTTTGTGATAACAGATAGGCATCAGTTGCCAGACTTGCTGGTGCCTATTAACAGAAATGCATTTCAATTTACCAGTGGAATATGTTTCCTGAAGATTTAGGGTACTGGCAGATGATTTCATATGCTTTGACTTTCACAACTAACACTGCACTGTTCTGGTTTCTAGTATGATACTCCCAGCTATTAACACAAACTAAAATAACAATTTTAGTGTATCATTACACAAACAAATTTAGACTAAAGCAGGAATTAAGAAGGAAATTTATTTGTTTCAGTGTATCAATCTCTAATGGTTCATGATCAACACTATAGTTAAAAAGTGCACTTGTTTCTAGTGTGCATTCACAAGGCAATTCAATGTAAAACAAAGCATACCATTTTGTTTTTCTTTAAGGTCTTGGTTAGGCTGTGTTAGAATATTGTGGCCAGTTTTAGTGTTCCTACATGGGGAGAATATTCAAGCTTTGGAAAGCTTTGACAAAGTGTCACGTAAAAGGCTGAATATCAAAATTGAGCACATGAAAGATCAGTGTCAGCTTAGATAAAAATGACTTAAGAAAACAGCAATGGTGTTGTTCAGACTGGAGTGTGATAGATAGTGGTGTTCCCCAAGGGTCATGGCTAGGACAAAAACAGAAACAGAAATACCTGGAAAAACTCAGCAGGTCTGGCAGCATCGGTGGAGGAGAGCACAGTTGACATTTCGAGTCCTCATGACCCTTCAACAGAACTAAGTAAAAATAGGAAAGGGGTGAAATATAAGCTGGTTGGGGGGGGGGGTTTGTTATATTTCACCCCTTTCCTATTTTTACTTAGTTCTGTTGAAGGGTCATGAGGACTCGAAACGTCAACTGTGCTCTCCTCCAACGATGCTGCCAGACCTGCTGAGTTTTTCCAGGTATTTCTGTTTCTGTTTTTGTTTTGGATTTCCAGCATCCGCAGTTTTTTGCTTTTATGTCATGGCTAGGACCATTGCTTTTTGAAATATATAAGTGACTTGGAAATTGAATACAAGGTAAAATTTCAAAATTTGCCAATGATACCATAAATGGAGCTGTGGCAGACCAGTGAGGATGATACCAATCTACTGCATCTGGAGAACGATAGGCTAGCCAAATGGACAGACAAGGGGAAAATGAAATTTCATACTGAGAAGTGTGGGGTGATACATTTTGGCAGAAGGGATGGGGGAGGGAAAATGGACTAAATGATAAAGTTCTGAAGTGTGCAGAGAAGAGTGTGCATTCAACTTTGAAGGCTGCAGGACATATTGCGAGAGTTGTTAGCAATTATCTGGTTATTATCACATAGTTAACCACATTCGTAAATGTTGGTGGAATACGGATGTTAGTCCATGATGCTGACAACCAAAGGCAGAAGCAGAAGTATATGGAGTCTTGGGCTTCATAGAGGTATCAAGTACAAAAGCAGGGAAATTATGCTTAACCTTTATAAAGCTCTGGTTAGGTCACAACTACAGTATTGTGTACAGTTCTGGTCATCACATTTTAAGAAGATGTTGGGATCCTTGAAATATAGTATAGAGGAGAATTACCAGAATGGCTCCAAGGAGATTTTTGCTACAAGGTTAGGTTGCAGTGCTGGGGGTGTTTACATTGCAGCAAAGGATATTAAGCGGAGATTTGATAGAGATGTACAAGATAATGGCCGAGTTAGATAAGGCAGACAAGAAAAGCCATTTGCATTAGCTGCTCGTACAAGGACGAAGGAACACGGATTTAAGGTTATGGGCAAGAGATTCGGGGGAGGGAATGAGAGGAAGGGCTTTTTTAAAAAAAACAGTGGGTGGTAATGACCTGGAACTCGCTGGCTACAAGGGTGATGGAAGCAGAGACAATCAATGGTTTCCAAAGGAATTTGGAAGGACACTTGAGGGAAATAAACTTGCAGGGCTACAGAAATAGGCTGGGGAATGGGACAGCCTGGGTTGCTCTACAGAGAGCTGGGATGGACTCAATGCACTGAAAGGCCTCCTTCTGTATTATAATGACTATGCAACCGTTAACAGCAAGAATTACCAGACACTTCAACCCATGGAGGTAGCACAGCCTTGTCTGATCCTATTTATTTTTGCACTATTTTTTAAATTACCTTTTCATTTTTGGCAGCCAAGAGTAGATTATGGCGTCCTAGTCAACAACAAAGTAAAGGGGTCGATATGTGCTCAGCTGCTAATGTTCCACACCAGCGAAATGATCAAGGAATAAGTCAGGGCTCAGTATGTCTGGTTCCTGCCTGCTCTGAGGTGCTTCCGTGCGTCCATGTAAGACATACTTTTCAGCAACCCTGTTGGAACTGCACATGTTGTCACTGAATGAGAACAAGGTTGACCTTGGACATGATGCCAAATACCGTCAAAATCCTCCTAACCTACATGTTGAGGCTCACTTGAATAATCTCCACTTGGACAAGGTACTGAAGAACAAACCATATCTATTTAACACCATTGCAACGTGGAATCAATGCTTTCCAGAAAGAAGTATAAGGGGGGAAAACTGGAAAGAGTAACAATCTTTCTCTCGGAGAAGGAACAAGAAATATGGGCTCACATTTTGCATGGAAGGCCATTCTAGAGGCAGATGTTCCATCCCTGGAGAGGAATATATAGAGCACATGACCTCATCTGAATCAGCTAACCAGGCAATGGCTCTGAGCCTCCAGTGGAAAGTCACCGGTTCAAATCATTCCAAATTCCTGGCTGCAGAAAGTGCAAGGGAGCAGAGACATGACTGGAAAGATGCTCAGATTTTAAGACATTTTTTAAACAAAATATTGAATCCAATTAAAATCGGCAAAATATTGTAGATTCTGGAAATCTTAAATAAAGGCAGAAAATGCTCAGGAGGTCAAACAATATCTATGGGTAGAGAAACAGAGCCAATAGGTAGAAATTTTACTGCTCTTTGAGTAATGGGACAGAGGCGGCAGCTGGGGCTGGTAAAATAACAGAGGCCACACCGGGACAGCTTCTAGATGCAGTCCCAGTGAAGTTTCCCAGCAATGGGCTTACTTCTACCTTGGCATGATTAAAGGCCCAATAAGGTCATTTTACAGGGCCACCTGCATTTTGTTAATGGCAGAGCAGCCCCTGTACTACATTGGGAGGCCACCAGCTTCATGGAAGCAGCCTTCCTGCAACAGCTCAGGGAGGGTGGGCATCAGAGCCTGGGGGCCAATTGCTCATAGAGGAGACCGTGGGCAGAGAAGGCAGCATCCCACCCCAAACGTTCTCCCTAGGTTTGCCTTGCAATTAGTAAGGCTTTCCCCCCCTCCTCGGCTATCCTGAATTTTAATTTGTACTGACTTCCACGAGGGCGCCTATTTTGAAGGACCCCCCCCCCCCACCCCCCTCCTGCCGAGGCCTCCAACATAAGTCAGCAGCACTCATCTCTCCTGGTTGGTCTGCTGAGCAATCAATTTCCAGCCCTCTGATTGGGTGGCAGGCCCACAGGCAGCCAATTAGGGAGTCGCCTGCAGTAAAACCACCGAGTCAGTCCAACTGTCAGCAAGTGCAAGCTCAGGATGCACAATTGTCCTGACATCGGGTTCTCAAAGCCCATGATAAAAATCCAGCCCAATGTACCAGGTCATCCCTTTTGTCATTTAATCTCCTGCCTCCCACGCTACTGCAGACTTTCCCTTTTACTCTTGCCTTCCTGCCACTGTACTTGCTTAAAACTCTAACTTTTTCCCGTTCTGATGAAAAATCATCTACCCAAAGCATCAACCCTGTCTCTGTCCAATAATGCTGCCTGACCTGCTGAGTATTTCCAGGGTTTTCTGTTTTTATTAAAAGGATACCTCAGGGCTATACGGAGGCATTGTTCAGAAACACAATGGGCTCGTGAAGAACGTGGTGGATTTGTGAAAAGGACAGGAGGAAGGCACTGACACAAGAAATAGCAAACACCCAGGGTTCATCTGTGACCAATACACTTTGCCAATCTTTTATCTGTTTCCATTAAGTACTGTTTAGGAGAACAATCTTTCAGCACTCCATTCATCCCCAGATACTGCTGAGTGTTATTAGGTTTCTGATCCACTTGCTGTTCCTACTGACGTGCGCTGCCAGAAAGGCGCCCAATTCTTAATACAACAAAAGATCAGATTTTATCCAGTGCTACTCTCCTTTGCATGAATGTTGTGCAAGCCATATCATCTGATAATCAGGATGCTGCTGTCTCCTACTTAGCAAGTTTCACAGATACAAAAGATTTCTGAAAGCAAGCATTCTGCAGTTCACTTTAATAGAGAAGGTGAAGGCAGGAAATGTGAAAATACCATGGGCTAGCCAGGCATCCAGTTTTGAAGTAGGTTATCTGGAAATTTCTAAAATGGAAACTGGATGAAGGGTAATTTTTTTCCCCCCATTTACTCAGTCTCATGATCTGGAGACACTTATGATTAAAAGGTCCTCATATTTCCTGCTCTAATCCATTCCGTCCCACCCATTTATGATTTTGAACTTAGTACAAGATAACAACTCTTAAAACCGGTCTTAAATTGTGCATTAGCCCTGCATTTTCACCTTGCACTGTTACTTTATTCCTCTAATATAATGTAAATACTTTCAATTTAAAAAGGGACAAAAATCCTTGATTTAGTCAAAATGGTCACTGGCAGAACATTTACAGTGTCCATAGAACCACTTGGAAACATGAACACAGTAAATTGGATATTGTGCAAAAAGCAACAAAAGATCTTTTAAACTTAGTATATATAAGTAGTAACTGAAACAACATCACAACACTAACCTGGAACCTTGCCTTATCATGAATAATATTGCACAACCATTATTATTTTGTTTTTCTTTCCCCTCCTGAAGGTGCAGACTCATTGTTTGGAAAGCATGAGTGTGGACAACCCTTCTTGCCCAAATTGCTCTCTCTCTTATGCGAATCTGAATAAACTAGTCAGTGAGTAACACTCTCAACAAAACCCAATTTTGACCACATCATAGCGTCATGCATGCATTTTTGAGCAGAGAAAGCAGCAATCAGCAATGGGAAATTTAGTTGATTTTTTTTTCCTTCCTAACCTAGGAAGATTTACCACCATGCCAACTAAGATCAGCTAACCCCATGAATCAGCTCCAAAGCAACAAGTGCATTAATCAACCTAGGCACTAAAGGTTCATTGCATCAAAAAAACTTAATTTGCGAAATGTGGGATTTAACTTGTGTTAACAATCGCTCTGAGTTCAACTTGCAAGAAAAGTCTTTTAGCTCCAATGGATTAAGAAGTTGGGAACTCACTGCAAGTAGTAAATGTTTCTCTGATTGCCCCTCCCCACAGTAACTCTAGTAGTGTTTCTTGTGGAGAATCAAACATCCACATCATTGTTCCATTTGTTGCGGTGTTGGACTTGAACATATGATAATGTCAATATACCTATTAGCACCCCAGTGGCAGTTTTTTTAAAAAAAAGACTATTAACAATAACAGTGCTGGAAAGGTGACTCGTATCATATTGAAATTTGTAATGCATGAACCTAAGGCGCCCAGTTAGCTCAAATGGCTAGCATGTGGTTCAGAATAATGCCATCAGCGCGGGTTACGTTCCCATTCCGGTTGCGGGAGAGGTGGGATCCTGCCTCCCCAACCTCCCCGTAAAAGTGAAAAGGGAAAAAAACGCTGATAAAAACGGCCAAGAAAATGGCTTTCATGATGAGTTAGGACCTGGAATGCACTGCCAGAGTGTGGTGGAGGCAGGTTCAATCAAAGCATTCTTGAGGAAATTGGATTATCTAAAATGGGAGGTGATGAGGGAGTGGTACTAGGTGAATAGCTCTTTTGGTGAGCCAACATAGACAAGACAGGCCGAATGGCCTCTTTGTGTTGTAACCATTCTGTGATTCTGTGGATAGAGCATCAGCGGACAATGAGCCAAGGACCTGCCTTTGGGCAGAGCACAAATGATTGAACCTAGTCTCTGTCATACAATTTTAACCATCTGTGGCAACAAAATAAGATTAAAGGTCATTTCTGAATCAAAGGCTCACCAGCACAAAATGTTGAACCTATATATCAAATTAGCTTTTCTGGAATAATAAAATGATTGCATTTGATTTCAGGATTCTGTAAAATAAAACCAAATACTGAATTAGAGTTCCAAATGAGAACAGGAGCTGAGCAATGCCTGGAGAGAACACATTTCTGCTTTCAGTAAAGCCAAAAACAATCCTTTAAATTATTAAAACATCGTATTTTTGGACAAGGACTAAACCTGTCAATTTCAGCTCTCCTGGGAGCGAGCATTATCCCTTGGTGTCAACTGACTGGCATATATCAAAATAAAAAGGACATTGGCTTCCCTCTAGCTCTTCATCCAAGTCACCATCAGTATCTCTCAAAAGCGAGAATTGGCAGGCAGTTTAGCTTTGGGGTGGGAAAGGATCACAACCCAAGGCAGATTCAGTTTTTGATGCTCACAGACGTAATCCAATAGGGTGCCAAGTTCAATTCCCACTCTGTGCTGAATTAGTTGACTTCAGTCATGGTTACAGTTGTGATCTTGCATTTGGCCTGTGCCCTTGGATTTTAATGAAGTGAAAATTAGTTGGGGCTCCTGATCACTAACATTTTAAGAAAGGTGTCTGGTAATGTAGACATTGTTTCAGAAGAAGAGGAGAGAAAATGGTAGAGAGAGAGAAAAAAACATTTCAAACAAAGAGCCACGTAGCAACTACAGCTGGGAAAATGGTTTCAACTTGACAGATTTATTTTTGGAGTTTGGCATCTTCTGCTTTATTGCCCCATATATTCTTACTAAAAAATGTATGCATCCTGCCAGAAATCGTTTTCACTTGTAGCCTTCTAAAGTTCTTGATGTGAAGAAACACATACTGACCGTCTCTGTCTGTGTGTGTGTGTGTGTGTGTGTGTGTGCGTGTGCGCGCGTGTGTGTGCGTGTGCGCATCTGTCCCCGTCTGTCTGTCTCCGTCTGTCTGTGTGCGCACGTACGCACGCGTGCGTGTGGTGCAGAGAGGACACTGCAATGCAGCAGTGATTTGCCTACAAATTAACAGATTTTGGTCATTTTGGCAACAACTACAGCTTTCCCCAAGCACTCGGTGCACAATATTTCTGCCATTCATCATCTACAAGGCATCATCTTGTACATTTTTTATTAAATTATGGGTGAAGGAAAATGACTTTTAGGGGGAAAAAAAAATACACAGAAATTGGCCATGTGCATGAGCACTAATTACGCTGCCCAGGGGGAGATCATTTGCATGACCCCAGGTGAAAATTATGAAAAGTCAAATGTATGAGTTATGGAGAATACAGCTGCCAACTGCACACTGTGTTCCAAGATGTGTTTGAAGGCTGCCTGAGATTCCAGGAATTGTTTTCTTTCCTTCTCCACAGAACAAACAGAATCTGCCAGATGTCCTTTATCTAGTGCAAGAACCTATCAGTGCCCAGCAGTCTCAGCAGCCTAAGTCTAAAGGGCAACATGGGGATGCCTGGTGTCAGTTTTGCTCACCTGACTGGGACATTTTGTGCTGTTTTTCCTATCAGTCTTCACTGCCATTTTTTTAATTGGATCTTTTGAATTTAAAGGGATTCTCAATGTGGCCAAATATACATCTAGATTTCAATAAAATGCACCCAAGGCATCACTGACCTACTTAAACCTTAACTTGTGTTTGCATAATATTTCACATCCTTAGCACATTCACAGGATAAAACTAAAAGATTAATCACCGTTATTAATTTTCAGAGACTAGTATCAGATAGAACGTGGCAACTAACGAAGTTCAGCAAAGGGTAAGGTCCACAACTGTAGCTCGCCCAATGATCTGGTAGGTAAATTAGGAGCGGGTATGTCCCCGAGTAATACAGAACCATATTTAATCTCTGCGCTGTTAGGTAATCTGAGCCAGTGATGAGTAGAAGAACCACAACTGGCCTCAACTCCCATAGGCAAAGAAGAGAAAAATCAGTTAGTGTTCTCACTTGTGCGGACTATCTACTAACCCCTGATGGAAAGTTTATGCGGTGGGCCTTGATAGAAAATAGAATCAACAAGCTGGATTTAATGAAGGTGACTGGAGAGCCGGCGGAACCCCCGCATTGGCTCTTTTAAGGAACACACCCACTGAATAACGTGGCACTCAGGCACTTAACTGACCAGCTGCAGGCTTTCCGCTGAATCAAGGACCCTGGGGCGGAAGTCCTTCCTTCTGAGAGCTGCCGGCCAATCACAGGGCTAATCACTGGGGAAGCAGTGGCTGCCACCGGTGTGACACCACCCAAGGCCTAGGATCATCATGGATCCCAGGCCACAAGTGAGTGATGGCAGGAGGGGGCCACGGGGGGAGGTAGGTTAGCAGCAAGGGCAGGGGTCCTCCCCCTTCCTGATGCCATGTCCCTCGATCACGCAGTGAATGGCTTTAAACGAGGGCCCAACCCTCCCAGAGCCCACAAGCAACCCTGCATGGTTTTGCTCGTCATACTTTGCACATGTCAAGCTCCCTGCCCGCCACTGGCGGGTTGAGGCCCTTAAGTGGGCATTAAGTGCATTCCCGTCATGGACTTAAATTCGGGGGGAAGCAGGAAGGTTGTGGGGCCCCACACATCAACTTGACACTTGATTAAATGCCCCCTCGCCACTTTAGTTAACGATCTCTCATGAGTGACTTTATCAAATGCCTTCTGGAAGTCCATATAAATAACATCCACAGACATTCCCATGTCTACTACTTTAGTCATTTCTTCAAAAAATTCAATCTGATTCGTCAGGCATGGTCTATCCTTTACAAACTGAACCTTGCTCGTTTTCTGATTGGCTGAAAATTTAAGAATATCAGTTACTTTATACTTATGTCTAGCAATTTCCAGATAACATATTAGGCTAACTGATTGAAAATTTCCTGGTTTCTCTCAGTCACCTTCCTTAAATATGGCATGATAATTTTCCATGCTAACTTAGTTGATCTCAGCTACTGTGACTAAATAGGGATGTTACAACTGACCTGACTGCGGACTAGAGATAAAATGTCGCCAGGATTTTCAGAACCCTATATTCTCTGTATCACAAAGGCAGCCTACTTGAACCTCTATAAAGTCACTCATCTCCATCCTAGCCAAAGCCTTCATCCGGGACTTTATCATCTCTGGACTCAACTATTCCAATATCCTCTTGACTGCACCCCCCCCGCCGTCTCCCATTATCTGTAAACTTCAGCTCATCCAAAACTCTGTAGCCTGCACTAAGTCCTGCTCATCCAATACCCCTGTCTTCGTTAATCCGCATTTACTCCTAGTCCCCCAGTGCCTTAGAATTTAAAGCTTTTATACTCATTTGAATTTCTCCAGGGCCTAGCTCCTGCATATCTTTGTAGTCCTATCACGAGGAAGAAAGAGGATTATGGAGGCAGGGTGGGGTGAGCAATTTATTTAGGGGGATGGTCACAGAGCAGATGGGACAGGAGGCATGCGGTGGATTCATAAATATTGAAAAGGGAGAATCTGATGTCATCACTCGGAATACCAGCATCGATTTAACACTGGGTCGTGAGTCACACAACACCAAATGCATTTGGGAAGACTGCCACAATTTGGATGCAAGACCAGAAGAGGCCCCTTAAGTGATGTTTATTTCCTTGAGAGCCAGGAGGAGGGGGAGTGGTCTTGCCAGCCTCACAAGGTCTCCCTTGCCTCAACCATTCCCCTACCCACAACACAATCACTTTGGATCCCTGCTCATCATTTACCTTGGCAGGGTATTATTTGTCAATATTCCCTGGCGTTGGTCTGCTACTACATGATTTCCTGCACTGCAATTGGCTATCCAGTAATTCCCACCAGTTTTAGGCGGGAGTACAATATGAAAATAAATTCTGGTAACTAACATGGTCAGGGCCTCATGCTGACACAGCCACCCAAAGATTTCCACTCGTGACCTCCCTGCTCAACCCCCATAAACAGCCAGAGTTAAAATCAGGACTAAAGACTGGAGAATTATCAGTTATTTCACAACTGCTCAGCCGAGTTGTTTAAATGTACTGTTAATATAATTCCGGTCTCCTGGTGCAGCTTTTAATTTAAATGAGTAAGTCTTTGCCAGTGGCTCATCATTTTTGAAGCAGGTGTCCTGGTGCAGAATGTACATACAAATAAATGAAAACTGAATAGCAGCTGTGCTGGGGACATTCAGAAACACGGTCTGTTACACACTTAGCTGTTTTGGAAACTTTTTTCTTCAACAGAGTATTGTCTTCTGTGAATCAAACCTCCCAACCCAAGAACTAAAAGCTATTCCAATGGACCGGGGGGCATGCAACGGGGAAATAAAACTGCATTTTTCCAACCACTGTATATTTTATAATTTTGAACAGCCACTCGGAATTTATCTGTTGTTGTTGAGAGCTCTACTGCTGTGAAATGTCAAACTGGCTTGCCAACAGCCATTTATACCTGATAAAAGACTTTAGTTAATTAGAAGAGCTAATTTGAATTTCTCTTTTCTCCAACCCCTCCTCCCCCCCACCTCTCTTCCCATTAATCTTTTCCCCTCCCTGTCTCTCTCAAAGGCTTTTTGTTGGGTTCAGTCCAGGATATTTACCCTCCACTAGTAGACCGAGTGTGAACCATGATAGTGACGTCAGCAGGGCATTAACTGGAGGAAGTAACAAAAGGAACTTATGGGGGTTTTTCCAGACATGACCACTCTTCTCTTGCTCTAAAAATGCGAGTGACAGCAGAGGGAAAATCTCGTGGCAACCTCGAAAAAACCTCATTTCCCACCCGATTCAATTTTCAGGCAGGCCTTTAAAGTGGGCACCCAGCACTCTGACCTGAAACAGCCAACTCCATATCAAAGCCAGACTATGTTCCCAGGTCTAAAACCATTGAGCTGCAGCGGAGCACCCATTTGGCACCCACAGCCCGTGGATTAAATTTAAATATGGCCCAAGCCAGGAAGGTTTATGCTGGCCACTCTGACCTTGGGCAGGTGCCACTGCTAATATCATACTGAAACTCTCCTCCGTGGTGACTAAGTCAAGTTCCATTTTGGCGGCATGGGCTTCTGGGTGTTTTAGAGATTGCATTCCACAATTCTGTCCATTTACTTTTGGTGCCATTGGTTCATAGTGGCTAAATAAGTCGAATTGTGCTTTTGTTGTTGGGTTTCTCGAAGTGTTACTAGTATTTTGGGAACTGAAATGAGATTCTATTCATGTTTCTGTCAAAGCCATAACTCAGTGGCCTTGGCAATGAGGAGCAGAGACCCTGATGGATTTATTGCTACCAGAGTACTCCAGCTGCCAATTGTAGCTTTGCTATCAATGTCCCAACTATCATTAAATTCAGCACTAAACCTGGAACGTAGCTGCTCTGTGTGGCTCAGCCATACTCAAAGTCCTCAGGGCAACATTTAAAATTCTTGGAGATTTTACATTTTTATAGCACTGTCAATTCCTATTGCATGGATCCCACTCAGTTGACAGCACTACTAAAGATAAACTTATCATTCCATGCAAATCTAATGCCAGCAAAAATCCAGTTTTTTTTCCAGTGAACCAGCTTTTGATCGAACTTCTGATATAATGATCTTTACGACCTTGGTGCTTTCTAACATGACGCACATTAAAATGGCACAAGACGGACATGTATCAATTTCTAATTCAGGGGTCAGCCTACATAGCATGTAAAAAGAGTGTGGTGTATGTATGTAGGCTGTTCTCCCGAGGCTTGGTCCCTAATGCAGTGCAAATTTTTTTAAAGAATTAACAAAGGAGAGTAGAAGCAAAGGAAAAAAGAAGCCTGCTTAAAACAGACTTCATATGCAAGAAGGGGCAGTGCTGCTGGCTATATTAAAGACCAAAGTCTGGATTTTCATCTTCGAGGTGGGAGTCACGAGTCGGGCCATTTCTCAAAGTCGCGATCCCACCTGCTGCCTGGCAGTGCCCGTTCACGCCATCTTCATGGTGGTTTGAGGAGGCAAGAAGGGCTGGAGTCAGGGAAGCCACCTTCAGAAGCAGCCATGAGGCAGGCAGAGGTGGGAAGATTAGAAGGCCCACCTCTGTTCACTAGAATATCAACAGTTTACGTTTCGAGTCCATATGACTCTTCTTCAGTCATGCGGACTTGAAATGTTAACTCTGTTTCTCTCTCCACAGATGCTGCCAGACCTGCTGAGTTTTTCCAGCATTTTTTGTTTTTATTTCAGATTTCAAGCATCCATAGTATTTTGCTTATACCTATAGGATGAAAATTGTCCTGCTCAAGATCTGGCCAGCTCAAAACCTCTTTCATTCAGCAGCAGTAAAGAAAGGCAAATGCGAAAAGGAAGCTCATCTCATGTTACCTATTAATGCTGTGGGAAGAGACTAAACTTTCATAAGGAACTTTTGAGTTAACTAAAAAAAAAAGGCAAAGACTGAGCGTATTAATTAATTGTGCCCTCCAAGTTACACAGGGATCAAGAACAGAACTGATTTGATACAGGATGAAAATAGAGTCCCTTAATTCAAGATTCTTAATTCAAAAATAAAAACTAATCGAGGCCTAATTTCTTTAGAAAGCAAACAGTAAACGCATTTCGGCATAACACCAGAGATGAGGTGCTTATTGTCAAGAACTACAATGACTAGATAATGCTGAAAGGAAAGAAAATCGAAGATTCATTAGAGCTTAGCACCATATCTGCTTGTGAATCTGCAACAGTCCCTATACTGATAATATGCTGCAATGCTTTACTGATCTCCCAGAACCACTATCACCCGGTTATATTCCAATCTAGTGTTTTTCTCATTAGGCAGAAATATAGTCCCGCAAACTTCACAGCAGTTTAAAAGATCCAGGGAAAAAAATTAATTCTCCATTGCAAATGGAGTCAGGCAATTTATATTTCTAACTGTAGCCAATAAGGAGGGAAATTCACGTTTGCCACTAGTAATTTTTTTTTTTAAAAAGGTGAAAGGCTTTTAGTATTGCCCGTTGGAGACACACATCTGCCATACAGCTCCAACAAAGCCAGAGCTGAGATTCAAACCACGCCTACATTTTATTGAAAAAGGGTCAAGAGTAGAGACACACCTTTTAGCATAAACAAATCTTCACTACTGATGTGGTTTTTTTTCCTGAAATCATCCCTCTCATTTTCCCCCAAACCAGATGCAATCCACTTACATCTTCAACAAAAGATCGAAGGGGAAGTCAATGAGCCAGCGACGTTTCAGATCTGACTTTACTTAACCTTTTAACAAAAATTACAAGGAAAAGAAAAATCAAAAGGAAGAACATTAAAGGAAACGTTACTTTAAGGAGGCAAGTCTGGCCCAGCCTATTCACCCCAAATGTGCTTGACTTCATATTTAGAAGCCAAAAGAAAAAAAATAAATCTAAGTTTACTTCAGTATTGCAGCCCTGGGCATTAGCTAGGACTTTATTTGTTACAGAATATATATGTTGCATCATAATATTAAACAAAAAAAAGACATTATATTAAAGCAACTATTGTAAATATGTTATTATCCTTCCACACCTGACAACGAGTGTTCTTTCAAGAGCACATTAAAGGCTTTTTCACTGAACATTTCAAATGGGAGGGAGTGTGGCAAGTAACATAACAGTAATCAAGTCACGTGCATGATGTTTGCTTTCTTACTAAGAAGAATGGTGCACAGCCGTGGTAGTGAAAGCAAGATCTTTATTTCAGCATTGTTAGGAATCAGAAAGCCACTAAGTACTGCATAAGATTATTAAATACTATGCAGAGCACACAGAGCTAACATGTTAAATCATTACTTTGCATCAGTCTTAATGATGGAAAATTATACTGAGTTACTATTGCTGCCAAAACAGCTGCTGCTGAAATTGCAGCCCACTTTTGCACATCCAATCAGTTCTCATTAGAATAAGGGCTCCTAAACCAAAGGAACCATTAAGTTGGTATTCACCCTAGAGTGTTATAAAAAAAATGGGGGTTGTTCTACGTTAACCACCAGCTCATATATTTAACAGCTCACCGAGGTTTGGGATTGTTCTCACGGCTATGTACCCACGAGATGCCTATATTTAAAAACCTCAGTTAGTCAGAAGCAAGGAAACTAGAGCTTTATCTCAAGTCAAATGCTGGTCATTAGAAGGTATTATTGGAGACTAGCAAAGACTCAAAATATATGCAGCCAAGTTAGTATTATTATTGCAACACTACTTCATTCAATACAGGATTTCTTGTTATTCTTTCACCAAACACTTTAACATCAAAACTTCTCACTTTGGAAAAAGCTACGCAAGGCTGTCCATCCGTAAAAACAGGCCTAGGAACATAAATACAAATTATGTGAAAGTCTGGCCTTGTGACTTGAGTATGAAAGTCTAATTGAGAACAGTTTTCCTTCGAGTTGAAAAAGCAGGTTTAAATTTGATGGGATCAATATTATTCGAAGAGTAAACGCATTATTTCCTTGAAATCTACACTGTTATAATTCCAGCATCTATCATTGAAGAAAACACCTTCCCAACGACCTATCTTGTTCCATGACAAAGTCCTGGTTTAGAATTCTTTTCGTAGCGACATTATAACTGCTCCTACCTCAAGTCTAAATTAGTATGGTGGCATGCCCATTGGAGTTAGAAACTCTAAGTACAGACTGTTATCATCTTCATTTATAGAAACAATGCTGATATATTATTTTAATTCACCTGACAGCTTTTCTAAACATTCAAAACTATTGAATTTTCATTTTTAGCACAAAGAATAAGTTATTGAATAACTGTCCCTGCCATTTGGCTGCACTTAACCAATTCTATCATCTCATCCACCCATCCCACGCCTCCCCATGCCATCATCATCCAATTCCTTCCACCCCTCCCATGGCATCTCCTTCCCCATCCCACTATTGCTATCCCCATCCCACCCATCAATTCCACTCCAATCTCCCCAGTCAGGGTAATTTTGTTGTTGGGCTCACCTTACCTTCCATTGTTTATGTTCTCCATCAACCTCCCGCTTCCAATACCAACTGTTGGCAGTCACACACGTGCCACATGCCTCACTGGTATGAGGGGACAGCTGGCTAAAGTCAATTGGGTAAATAGACTAAAAAGGTATAGCAGTAAATAAACATTGGGAAACATTTACATAAATGATTCAAAAAGTGTTCCACAAAAAATAAATTTAATTTAAAACTCAGTGAGAAAGATCCATCTCTGGCTTACTAGGTAAGTCAGGGATAGTATTAGATTAAAAGAAGAATATTGCAAAGAATTGTAGAAAGCCTGGGGATTAGGAGAGTTTTAGAAACTAGCAAAGGGCCAAAAAAAAAGTTGATAAATAAGGAAAAAGAGAGTAAACTACCCAGGAATATATTTTAAAAATTGGAAGTGCTTTTACAAATATATAAAAAAGGAGAGTAGCTAAAGTAAATATTGGTCCCCAAGAGGCAGACAGGAGAAATTAGACCTGACGGCCTACATCCAAGGGTTCTAAAAGATATAGCTGCACAGACAGTGGATCCGCTGATTTTTCAAAATTCCCCATATTCTAGAATGGTTCCGGCAGATTGGAAATTAACAAATGTTGCGCCTCTATAAGAAAGGAGGGAGGGAGACAACAGTTAGTCTATCAATCACTAGGAAAATGGTGTATTATTAAGGAAGTTTTAGCAATGCGCTTAGAAAAACAATGTCTGATCATACTAAGTCAACATGGTTATACTAAAGGGAAATTGTGTATGTCAAATTTATTAGAGTTTTTGAGGATGTAATAAGCAGGGTAGATAAAGAGGAACCACTATGTACTAAATTAGATTTCCAAAAGGCATTAAATAAGGTGCCACACAAAAGGTTAACAAGCAGGATAAGGGCTCATGGCATTGGGGGTATTATATTAGCAGGGATGGTAGATTGGTAATGAACAGGAAGCAAAGAATAAGATAAACAGGGCATTTTTCCAAGTTGTCATGCCCAGTATAGGTATGTCCCACTATAAACTTTCAGTCAATACTTTTAAAAATTGAGACACAAATAAGCTGTTAAGACGGCTGCCACAAATCATGCGACTCTCGATATGTGGGCTACAGCATCAAATCTCCAGTGAACAACAATTTCAATACAGACATTGGTGAGGGTACCTCAAAGCCATTTGTGGAATTCATTGTTTAATGACTGCCTATGTCTATGTTTCATACTGGACAAAAGGAAAGATCGAAACTCAATGGCCACCATTAACAGCCCATTGGATCACAATGGCCTCCCTCCATCTAAACTAAAGTGAGTGGACCTCAGAGGTATTAACCCAGTGGTCATGTGATCAAAGATGGTTTCAGGGACTGCACTTTTACTACCCCAGGGCCCAGCAGATCCATCAGAACCATCAGTCATCAGCCAGTCTGAGAACCAGACTCTGAAACTAGCTGCAAGTCATCAAGCAGCCAAAGTATTTAACTTGTTTCAGTTTCAAAGTTCACCTGAGAACCAACCTTTTAGATGTTCGGCTACAAGAAACTTCACAACCTGCTGTGAACCTTTTGTTTACAAATCCCTAATTTCAACTTCAAACCAATGAATCCATTGAAAAAACCACAGACCTGTAATGAGATATTGGAAATTCAAAACTGAATCAACTGTAGTCTCTAAAAGAGCACTATCTACATCCAATCTTTGTGTGTGTGTGCACACGCAAGTGTGAAACATTGCATTAATTCAGGGCAAGTGTTTGAGAAACATAATCTTTATTTTAAACTTTTGAAAGCTTGCTGCTGAGTATGGATGTCTGGTCTCTCAGACAGGCTTACTTATTGAAACAGCTGCACCCCAGGAAAAACATTGCTTGATTGACAGCTCTAGCTCTCCAATCTCTGCTGTCAATTTCAGTGTTTATTGACACAAGCTAAGTGGTTTCAATGGCTTGAGGTTTCTGGTATTGATACTTTAAACAGTCCGGATGATTGACGGGTTTTTATTGTCCTGTAGTGAAATGACATTTTTTTAAACATAGTGGAAAGTAATGAATGAATTACTACACATCCTGCTGTCACTATAGGGTTCACTGATTCCATATAGTGTCTTGTGGGTGAATAGTCATGGAAGTGCCATAGCTTGGCATAGAGGGTATGAGGACATTTTGAACTCACTTTTCAAAGAGGTCACCTCATGCAGAATGGGGTAACGGCTCCTCTGCAGGGTCATGAACCATGACTTTCTAAAAACCTGGCCCAGCTCCATGAAGATTTCAGAGAAGTAGGACACTCCTATCTCCGCAACGGAGCCAGTCAGATCATGACTGCTGCGTGCAGGCTTTTGACACGAACCAGCCTGCAGCCTTTAAAAGGCACTCCCGAAAATCAGGCAGCCTTGAATGGAGTCGGGAATCTCGGAATTGGGACCTGCCTGCCATTTTTAAAAGGCTCCCGAGTCATCCTACTCAGTGAAAATCCAGCCAGAAACTTCCAAATGTTGATGTTCAGGGATACTTGGGTGTATTCGAAAAAGGTTCAAAAGATTCAACGTTAGCATGAAGACACAGCAAGCAATTAGGAAGGCAAGTGACACGTTGGTCTTTACTGCAAAGGGATTGGAGTACAAGAATGAAGAGGTCTTGCTGAATCGTATAGGGCTATGGTTAGACCTCACCTGGGGTGGTGTGTGCAGTTCTGTTCTCCATATTTAAGGAAGAGTATATTTGCATTGGAGGCAGTATCACGTAAGTTCACTAGATTGGTGCCTCGGATAAGAGGCTTGATCTATGATGAGAAGCTGAGTAAATTGAACCTATACTCACTGGAGTTTAGAAGTGTGTGAGATGATCTGATTTGAAACATACAAGATTCTGAAGGAACTTGAAAGGAATAGGCATTGTTTCCCCGGTTGGGAAATCTAGAACATGGGAGCAGTCTCCAGATAAGGGGACGATCATTTAGGATTGAAATGAGAGAAATTTCCTCACTCCAGGGTAGAGAATTCCAAAAATTCACAACCCTCGGGTTTGTGCATGCTCCATCATCGAATACATTTAAGGCTGAGGGAGAGAGATTTTTGGCCTCTCAGGGAATCAAGTATGTGGGGAGCAGTAGAAAAGCAGAGTTGAGGCAGAAGATCAGCAATGATCTTATTGAATGCCAGAACAGGTTCGAGGGACTGTATGGTCTACTCCTGCTCCTATTTCTTATCATCCAACTAACAACTCCATCCCTTTCCTGATCAACTGTGTGAGACTAAACCAGACTGTTCACAACTTCAATATCAAATTTTAACCCGAGATGAGGGTTTTGAGCACGTATTTACACTACCTGTAAGACATCCCATTTCCATTTCTATAACATTTCTGACTTCTCTCCTGCGTCAGCTTATCTGCTACTGGAGCCCTCATTCATGCCTTCAATACCTGTAGGCTTGACTAGTCCAACACATTCTTGGCTCTTCTCCCACATTCTAGCCTGTGAACATGAGATCATCCAAAACTCTCCTGCCCGTGTCCCAACACACACCAAGTTCCATTCTCCTAATTACCCCTGTGCTCCCAATCAAGCAATGTCTTGATTTTAAAATTCTCACCCTGGTTTTCAAATCTCTCCATTGCCTCACCCGCTCTCTATCTCCATAATCTCCTCCAGACCCACAACTTTCCTAGATATCTGCACTCATTTAACTCAGAACTCCTGTGCATCCCCAATTTTAATCATTCCACCACTGCTGGCCATGTCTTTAGCTGCCTAGGTCCTAAGCTCTCGAATTCCCTCTCTCCACCTCACTGCCTCTCTACTTTACTTCTCTTCTTTAGGAAACACCTTAAAACTTACCTCTTTGATCAAGCTTTTGGTCATATGATTTAATATCCCATTATGTGACAGTGCCATATCCTGTTTATATCACTCCTGTGAAGGGCCTTGGAACGTTTTATTACATTAATGATGCTATATACATTGTTGATTACAGTGTTCAATTCTATTCACAACTCCTTAGATAAGAAGCAGTCCATGTCCATATACAATGAGAGCTGGACAACATTTAAACTGATAAGTGGCAAGTAACATTTATACCACACAATTGCAAGGCAATGACCATCTCCAGCAATAGAGAATTTAACCACATCCCAGTTATGCCCAGCATCTACAAAGCATAAGTCAGGAGCGTGATGGGATATTCCCCACTTGCCTGGATGTGTGCAGCTCCAACACCACTCAAGAAGCTGCATATCATCCAAAACAAAGCAGCCTACTTGATTGGCACCCGACCAACCCACCTTAAACATTCACTCCCTCCACCACCAGGACATAGACAGCAGTGTATAACATACACGAGATGCACTGCAGCAACCTGCCAAGGTTCCTTCAACAGCACTTTCCAAATTCATGACTCTACCAGGGCAAGGGCAGTAGATGCATGGGAACAGTATCACCTGCAAGTTTCCCTCCAAGTTGCTCACTACATCGTTGTTCTTTCACTGTCACCGGGTCAAAATCTGGAACTCCCTTCCTAACAGCACCATGGGTGTACCTATGCCACATGCACTGCAGCAATTCAAGAAGACACCACTTCATTTCCTAGCACTGGATCTTTCTTTGTTGAACTTTAAAGAATATTTTCCAATCTCCCCATTAATTGCTTTTGTGCCCATCCTGCATGTGTCTTTTCACTACCATCTTGCTCGCCAGGGGGAACAATTTATTTCTATCTGCTTTTATCATAAGCCCTTATAATCCTGAAAATCTACAAATCACCACTTAACCTTTACAGCTACAATGGTTTTTCTTCATAATTGATCTCCAGCAACATCCTAGTGAACCAAAGCTGCACTATCTGTTTGCTTTTCTATGCTTTCTATTACAAGCAGCCTAAAATTGTATACCGTACTTCAACAGCAGCCTTTATAAAAGGTGTTATACAAGTTTACTATCTTCTTTTTATAAAAGGTGAGAACCGGGGATGTTCACTAATGATTTAACGGTGTTCAGTTCATTTCCAATTCCTCAGATAATGAAGGAGTCTGTGCCGACATGTAGCAAGATCTGGACAACATTCAGGCTTGGGTTGATAAAATAATAAGTTACATTCCCATCACACAAATGCTAATCAACATCAGTTTCCAACAAGACAGTCTTAAACACCTCCCCCTGACATTTAATGGCATTATCATCTTCGAATGCCTCATCATTAATACGCTGGGAGTCACCATTGACCAAAAACTTGACTGAACCAGCCAACATATAGCTACAAAAGCAGATTACTGGCTGTGTATTCTGCAGTGACTCACCTCCTGACTCCCCAAAGCCTTTTCATCACCCAAGGGGCACAAGACAGGAGTATCATGGTATACTCTCTATTTGCATGCATGAGTGCAGTTTCATCAGCATTCAAAAAGCTCGACACCATCCAGAATAAAGCAACTTGCTTGATAAAGCATCCTAAATCCAGAGCTAAACATTCACTCCCTTCACCTCCAGCACACCATGACTGCAATGTGTACCATCTACAAAATGCACTGCAGCAACTCACCAAGATTTCAACAGCACCTTCCAAACCTGCAACCTATACTGCCTAGAAGGACAATCATTGAGTGAGATCGCTACCAACTCCGAATTCGCCTACAAGCTACACACCATCCTGACTTGAGGAACTACATCACTATTCCTTCAGCGTTGCTGGATCAAAATTCTGGAACTTCCTATGCATCAGCATTGTGAGTTACCTTCATCTCACAGGCTGCAGTGGATCAAGAGGGAAGCTTACCACCACCTCTCAAGAGCAAACAAGGACAGGCAATGAATGCTGGCTTTGCCAGCGACACCCACGCCCTGTGTATGAATAAACAAAAAGAAAAAATCTATGTCTCTAAATACAAAATCAAAAATTTCACTATGCTTTTCTATGCTCATTTCTTTGTGTTACCATTTTAATGGCCTATTTACATACTCTTTCCCCAATTCTTAAGTTCAAATTAAACTCTAATAATATTGGCCCGAACACAAACTCTGCATTTCATCTGCATCCATGACTGAGTGGCAGGAGGGCAAGGATTGTTTAATAAGTTCAGGGGTACTTTATTCAAAATAGCATTCTTAGATGTTAGGAGACAGGATTTAGTGTGGAATAAAAAGAAAACTGGCTGGTTTCCCCAATTTTAATATCTAATGATCGACTACAAGTTTCTATATGCTTGTGCACAATATTGGTGTCTTTTTCCTTATTTAATAATTACATACATAATGGCTATGGCACTAGTAACAGCTATGCAAGTTTTCTAAAGGCTTGTGAGTCACATGCAACACAGCTGTGAGTGATTTGCAGAATAATTTTAATGGATAAAAACTACTGTAAAAAAGTGTAATGTTCCATCAAAAATATTTAAATTAACTCATTAACTTTATGTAATGAGATGGTTATAATAATTAACTGCAGTTGACACCTGATTTTCATTTGACTGCCATTGGTTATCACTGTCCTGTGTATTGTAAGTTTCAGTAACAGCACTATATTAAAAATGCATTAGTTTTTCTGGTGGCTTCTGCCCTGCTAAATTTCATTCTTTTCTCCAGCTGTTATCTACATCTTAAAATGAATGCAGGTATAACGTCAAACAGGTTGTCTTGTGCAATTACCACCTGACAAGCTAGCTTTTCTTTATTCCCTTATTTTTTTCCCCCCTTGGTTTCCTCTCTTGACGCAGATTAAACTGTGGCTGTAAAAGTAGACAAACAAGCAACTCCTGTCCTTTGACACTAGCTGCTTGAAACCAGGCAAATCAGATTGACTATCTAATCTTTGCCCCTCTCCAGGGAAAAGAGAGGAGAGGATTGCTGGCCTCTGCTTTGTGCCTTTTCACAGTGAACAGAGTGAAATAGGACACCAAATCTGCTTCCCTCCATTTTGTAATTTTACTGCTTTGATATTCAACTTTTATCTCAGGGCTTCTCCTCAGCCATTTTTCAAACTCAGTGATCATTCGTGGATTACTCAACCATGGGATCCAGAGCAGCTACATTCAACCTTTCTTTCAAGCCATCAGCCAATATTTTCATGTTAAACATGGATCTGAGCTAAGTGCATTCGCCTTACATGACTTGAGTAAAAGTTCAAAACTTCATGATCTTACATTTCAAAAAACACCTTAGCATTTGTTTTATTAATGTAAGATAATGCTAATCACAGAATTTTAATGCTTGTCATGACTCACTGGGGATAGTTTGCTGCAATATCAAGCCCCACTGCTCCCCGAGCTGCGACAAATGTGAAAAAGTTTGTTCAACCCATTTAATTGTTTAATTTAGGTTAACAGGATACAAACACTGGGTTTGTAAATTTAATAAGTAAATAACTGCTTATTGAACGAATTGTTTTTAACCAGTGGCAAAAGGAAGAAATACACCTAATTTCTAACACTATAATCTAAAATCTACCTTCTAAAATCCCTATACACACATACAAGACACATAAGACACACAAAAACATGGATTTTAAGCGTGGGATAAAACAGTTCACATGCACCAATTCCAGGGTACAGGATTCGCTGGGTTGATTTTGATCGATGTCTCCCAAATTCCTTTCAGTTCTTTGTTGATGACACAAGGTGGTCTTCCAGCACTTTCATTCTTTTGTTCACTGGTTAAGCACTTGCCTTTCAATGTCTCTAACAATGATTTTCTCCTGTGCCTTTTTACATTGGAGTATAAAAATAGGGAAGTCTTGCTAAAACTGTACAAGGCACTAGTTAGACCACACCTAGAATACTGTGAACAGTTTTGGTCCCCTTATCTAAGGAAAGATATACTGGCATTGGAGGCAGTCCAGAGAAGGTTCATTACGTTGATCCCAGGTATGGAGGGATTTTATGAGAAGAAGTTGAATAGGTTGGGCCTGTACTCATTGGAGTTTAGAAGAATGAGAGGTGACCTTATTGAAACATATAAGATTCTTAGGGGGCTTGACAGGGTAGATGCTGAGAGGTTGTTTCCCCTTGTGGGAGAGTCTAGGACCAGAGGGCATAATCTCAGAGTAAGGGGGCGCCCATTTAAAACAGAGATGGAGGGATTTCTTCTCTCAGAGGGTAGTGAATCTGTGGAATTCTTTGCTGCAGAGGGCTGTAGAGGCTGGGTCATTAAGTATATTCAAGGCTGAGATGGACAGATTTTTAATCAGTAAGGGAATCAAGGGTTATGGAGAGAAGACAGGAAAATGGAGTTGAGGGTTATCAGATCAGGCATGATCTCATTGAATGGAAGAGCAGACTCGATTGGCCAAATGGTCAACTTCTGCTCCTACGTCTTATGGTCTTAAAGGGGTTTTCAGAGAGTGAGCAGGTTATAGATATATGAGGAGAACAAGCCAGCTAGCTATTGTTGTAGAATTAGTGGAATCTGACACACACAGGAAGAGGAGATTTTAGGTCTTTCTTTTCAGGCTAAGAGCTATTCTGCTGCACTCTTCTCACACAAACCCTGGTCATCTGGTCAGGAGCCAATTAAAACATTGTTGCCACGCAGTTCCCCATTAGACCGGACTCCTCCTTGGCACCATCCTGTCTTTCATGCTACACTATTCCAGGACAGTAACATTGTATATATCCCTAACACTGTTCCAGTAGACATGTCTTTCAAACTGCAGCCATTGTAATTTTAATCCACAGTCCAACAGAAATAAAAAGATATGTTCCTTGCATTATTTGTGAATCCCTTTCAGATGCATTTTCAAAAATTCAGATTAAATAGATAGCTTTATATACTAATAGGCCTGTAATTAGTATATATAGACTCCTTAGTAGATCCAGTGATAATGGTCACTGGATTAGTATTCCAGAGACCCAGCGTAATGCTCTAGGAATCCCACCAAGGCAGATGCTGAAATTTGGATTCAATAAAAAATCTGGAATTAAAAGTCCAATGATGACCACAAAACCATTGTCGATTGTTGTAAAAACCCATCTGGATCACTAATGCCCTTTAGGGAAGGAAATCTGTCATCCTTACCCTGGTCTGGCCTACATGTGACTCCAGATCCACAGCAATGAGGTTGACACTTAAATGCCCTCTAAACTAGGGCATTTAGGGATAGGCAATAAATGCTGGCCTAGCCAGCAATGCCCACATCCCATCAATTAGGAAAAAAGAACTTGTTGACACCAACATCGGTTACCAATTACAGGTTATCAAATCCATCCCTTTTTTTTTAAATATTTCATTTCAGGAAGTATCTTGTTCCAAGCCCTTTTTATTCCCCAATTTTACTTCTTGAGCTATTGATACTGATACTTTCATTCAAACACAGACAAATAGGCACCAATTGTTTTCTAAGTTCACATTCTTCATGTGCGAGACTGGGCAATATTGGCAGATAATTTTATCATTGTGGCCATCACACTCAAGCCCACTCTTAAACTTACTTCACACTGTCCAAATTATAGCAGGGCTCACTGAATGGTTATAAAGCAGAATTTTTCCCTCTCTAGTCCAGGTGCATAAGATGAATTTAGTTCCCCAAAACAGTGCACCGATTGAGAGCAACTAACATAGCACAGACTGATCCTCTTTACTATCCAGCTCAGTACCACACCAGGTAGTACATTTACACTTATTAAGGTTTCTCAGTAAACTGGGAGTGGTAGCAGGGAAGGGCTTTTGGAATCCTTACTATTAAACTGACACGTTATACAGTGCCATATTTCTTACTGGCAACTGCCCGAACTGTCGCTGGCAGTGATGTGTCACTTGAACACGCCGCGTCTGCGAGCAGTGCACCATGTGGCAGTTTTATTGTGTTGCACTGGAGACAGATGCAGCCTTGTTACCACCCAATCCACACCCCTTGGCAGCTGATAGTTTCTCCATTTCCAGTTTGAGCTGCTACAAAATTTTCATTTTGTTAGAATTGTAATTTTGGCTAATACGCTGTAACCGCTCCACTCTGGAAATCTATTGTTCCAGAAACACCAGGTGTCCGGAAATTTGAGCACACGCAAGCAACCTCTCAATATCATCGGCATAATTTTAGTACAATACTTTGCAAGCTGAAACATGGAAGATCCAGTATTTGGATAAGTAAAACAATTTTTACTACTGTTTTATGATATTTTATCATTGTTTTGTCAATATTTTTATAAATACCTACACCATATGGACTGCAGTGGTTCAAGAAGGCAGCTGACCATCACCTTCGCAAGGGCAGTTAGGGATGGGCAATAAATGCTGGCCTAGCCACCGATGCCCACATCAAATGAATTAATTTTTTAAAAAGTTTCTGTATTTTGGAATTCTTTAGTTTAAAGAATTACATTAGAATGCCTAACCACAAGTGTGTGAATCAGAAAACACCATAGGTTAAATATTTTTATTTATGTTGTTTTCCGATTCTCACACTTGTGGTTAGACATTCTAATGTAATTCTGTAAACTAGAAAATTCCTAAATATAGAAACTTTATTTTTTATTCATTCATTTAATGTGGGCATCGCTGGGCAGGCCAGCATTTATTGCCCATCCATAAATGCCCTTGCAAAAGTGGTGTTGAGTTGCCTTCTTGAACCACTGCAGTCCATGTGGTGTAGGGACACCCACTGTGCTGTTAGGGAGGGAGTGCCAGGATTTTGACCCAGCGACAGTGAAGGAATGGTGATATATTTCCAAGTCAAAATGGTGAGAGGCTTGGAGGGGAACTTCCAGGTGGTGGTCTTCCAACGTGTCTGCTGCCCTTGTCCTTCTAGACAGTAGCGGTCGCTGGGTTTGGAAGGTGCTGCCTAAGGAGCCTTGGTGAGTTCCTGCAGTGCGTCTTGCAGGTGGCAGACACTACTGCCACTGTGCATCAGTGGTGGAGGGAGTGAACGTTTGTGGATGTGGTTGGTGCCAATCAAGCGAGCTGCTTTGTCCTGAATAGTTTTGAGCTTCTTGAGTGTTGTTGAAGCTGCACTCATCTAAGCAAGTGGAGAGTATTCCATCAGGGGCAGGAGAGGAGTTATTCACTACAGGATTCCTGGCCTCTGATAAAAGCAAAATACTGCAGATGCTGGAAATGTGAAATAAAAACAGAAAATGCTGGAAAAACTCTGCAGACCTGTGGAGAGAGAAGCAGATTTAACGTTTCAAGCCTGTATGACTCTTCTTCAGAGCTAAAGAGAAGTAGGAGCAACAGCAATGGTTGGGGTCTCTTGTTGGAGATGGTCATTGCCTGGCACTTGTGTGGTGCAAATGTAACTTGCCACTTGTCATCCCAAGCCTGGATATGGTCCAGGTCTTAATGCATTTGGACATGGACTGCTTCAGTATCTGAGGAGTCGCGAATGGTGAATATTGTTCGCTGATGATTGCACATCCCCACTTTTGACCTTATGATGGAAGGTCATTGATAAAGCAGCTGAAGATGATTGGGCCTAGGACACTACCCTGAGGCTTGGTCCTCTAATGACTTAAACCCAAGCATTCTGAACTGGAGAGGCTACATGGTACTTTAGAAAAATAATCTTACGTTCAAAAATACTATGACAATTTCTAGCATTATTGTTAAAAGTACATTCTAGAATTTAGCTCACTCAGGTCACCAGACTCTGTTGTATCTACTTTCCAAAAAGATATTGTCCAGGGTTACAAATCCCAGAATTGCTAGCAACTTGACCCTTCAACAGCTGGAAAAAGATTGGTCAGTTTCACACCAAGCCTTTCATATAGCAAATCTGACAATTAGAGGTTCCAACTCAGATCAAGGAAAGCTGATATCCAAAAATTACACCGCCTGCAGATCAGTAACTAAAGGTAAAACAAAAATAAAAATACCTGGAAAAACTCAGCAAGTCTGGCAGCATCTGCGGAGAGGAACACAGTTAATGTTTCGAGTCCGTATGACTCTTCAACAGAACTAAGGAAAAATAGAAAAGAGGTGAAATATAAGCTGGTTTAAGGTGGGGGGGGGGCGGGGGGAGAACACACCAGGTAGAGCTGGATAGAGGGCCAGTGATAGGTGGAGATAGCGAAAAGATGTCATACGCAAAAGGGCAAAGAGGTGTTGAAGGTGGTGATATTATCTAAGGAATGTGCTAATTAAGGGTAGAAAGCAGGACAAGCAAGGTACAGGTAGCACTAGTGGGGGTGGAATGGGGTGGGGTGAAGGGAAGGGATCGAAATAGGCTAAAAGGTAGAGATAAAACAATGGATGGAAATACATTTAAAAATAATGGAACTAGGTGGGAAAAGAAAACTCTATATAAATTATTGGAAAAAAAGGGGGGATCGGAAAGGGGGTGGGGACAGAGGAGAGAGTTCATGATCTAAAACTAGTAACTAAAGGTCATTGTCAAGGATTATTCAGCACACTACCAGTAGTTTAGCATTTGTTTATGCACTAAAAAATGCAATTATGTGAATGATCTTAACAGGATAGTCAAATTTGGTGCCAAAATGAATTAATACATTTTTTAACTAAAAAATTGCTCAATTTAAGAGTGAAAATAATTTACATGAAATGGAGGTGGTGCATAACTGGATACCTACCATTAGAAAAATAATGATAGCAAAAAACATTTCAAGGAATAAAACAAAAAGTGGATTACAGCTATTACAATAACTTTCACTGAATGCTCCCTGATGCTATAAACCAAGGTTATGAATAACTTTTAGTTGATGGTCACAATCTCAATCTCCAGTATTTATCTCAGTTCTAGCTACATCTCAGAGCTGGTGGGCTGGGGGTAGTCGCCTCAAGACATATGAAGCAGAACATCTTCCAGGAGCCAGAGTTGAAGAAAATGTGCACAACGGCATATATAATGTGTTATAAAACCCTGGTGTTTAATATCCAAAAATGACTGTTTATTGAGTGGGCTGAAGCCACAAAATAAGCTTAAAAGAAGCTCAAGGACCTACACAGGTCTCAAAATGGCCAAACATCTACATAACAATACCTTGCAACTTACAAAGCTACAAGAATAGAGTCAGGCTGTCTGGACATAGCTCACCAAGGACAATAAGCTAATGAACGTGAACTGCCATTCCCTGAACAACTCAAAAACATTCAGACATAATCCAATTATTCAGGTAGGCGAGGACCAAGCTGTTAAGCTCAATCACTTAATGGATGGGGCTAGGAATAGAGCCCACTGACCATTTTAACCATCAGACTATATAAGGGCACAAGTAGGCCATTCGGCCCATCGAGCCTGCTCAACCATTCAATGAAATCATGGTTGATCTGATAATCTTCAACTCCACTTTCCTGCCTTTTCCCAACCCTTGATTCCCTTAATTATTAAAAATCCGTCTATAAGACCTTAAGACATAGGAGAAGTAAACTATTCGGCCCATCGAGTCTTAACCAAATTACTTTAAACAATGGATCTGGGATGAGCTTATGACCATATTTGGTAACTGGCTAGTTTGTGAAGGTTGGTCATGTGACAGCAATCTAGCCCTCTGTATAAAGGGACATTGATTTCCAGGGTCAGAATGCAGAAAAACTATGAGTGGGCAACAGCATGATGATGATTTGTGGTCCTTTTCTCTCTCCAGCCATTCTGCAGGCATGTGCCCTGCCTATATTCTGACCAGTCAAACACTGTCTTCCACATAAACCAAACAGCTGTTGCTTCCAGAGGAAAAGACAGGGATCGTCCATCAACATTTTAAACTGTCTCAACGCAGAATCCAGAAAGGTCACTGAACGCAGCTTGAAATCATGCAACTCATCAATCTACCGTATATGATTGACTTTCTTTTGGGACTTGAACAATTTCACCTATCCTGGCTCTTGATATTGTGTGTGTGTGTGTGTGTGTGTGTGTGTGAAACCACCTCTTGAATGCATGTGCGAGTGTGAGTTGGAGCATTTTTATTATTTTTACATATTGTTAACTACGAATGCCATTTCCTTTTCTTCTGAAACTGACAAGAAAACCTGTGTGTTTCTTTTACAGTCAAAGCACTTAACCGGTTAAACGCTCACTGAACTAGTAAGCAAATTCTTTTAAAAACACATGTTGCGGTTAAACAAGAGAGACAGAAAGCGAGGGGAGCCATTCTACCTCACCTGGCTGTGACAAATGGAACAGTGAAATATTTATCACTAATCTTATTCAACTCATTGGAAAATCCATATAAGACTTAGGTAATGAAGTGTTAAATCGGTTAAATTAATTACTCATATAAAAACACCTGGATATCAAACTGCTTTCATTTCATAGACTCTACATGTACACAACTTTAGTGTATAAACAACTACTGAACTACTGACTCAGCACCAGTGAAAAATATTCAATTTATAAAGCATATTATGTGTCTGAAGAAATAATTACATCTTACTCTTCACTTGAACACGCACTCTATGCCTGCATTTTCACAATTCGCAGGTTCTGAAGAGCTACAAACTAGCCCAACTGGTCTTAAAATATCTTGTCTTGAGGAGTCAAACTACAATGCAGCCATGCATGTGCAGAATGTTAAACATTCAAGGCTTTTCCAAAAATACTGGCAAGGTATCTGTGAAAATATTGTGAATGTGTCAAAATTGTCTCTGGGAAAACAGTACGCTGACAAACTACCCATGGATGATTCCATTAAAATGCTTCACATGGAAACAAAGATAACCATGCATTTTCCAATGGAAATGCTGACAAGAGTGTATCTGTGACAATATTGTCAAAGATGTTCAAAAATGCTCTATGGGCACAGAGGCAAGATATCCTAAGTGTGCCTATGGAAATATTGACAATGATTAAATTGCACAATGGACACGGTTGACAATATGTCAGCCAGATATCAATTGAAATCCTGACGATCTAAAAACACTTGTTGACATTCAATGGCATTACCATTGTTGAATCGCAACCATCAATATCCTGGGGTTCATCATTGACTAGAAGCTCAACTGGGCCAGCCACACAAATACTGTGGTGACAATAGCAGGTCAGAGGTTGGGTATTACATGGTGAGTTACTCGCTTTCTGACTTCCCAAAGACTGCCTGCCATCCTCAAAGCATGGTGGAATACTCTCCATTTGTCTGCATGAGTGCAGCTTCAACAACACTCCAGCAGCTCAACATTATCCAGGACAAACCAAAGCAGCCTGTTTAACCAATACACCATCCATCACCATATTTATGCAGTCTATTCACCACTGCTGCAATATGACACTGCAGCAACTCGCCAAGGTTTCTTCAGCAGCACCTTCCAAACCTGCACCTCTCCTGCCTAAAGGGAAAGGGCAGCAGGCACATGGGAACACCTGCAAGCTTGCCTCGAAAATCACACACCATCCTGACTTAGAAATATATTACCATTCCTTCATTGTCTTTGGGTCAAATCCTGGAACTCCCTACCTAGCAGAACAGTGGGATTAGCTTAACCACATGGGCTTCAGCGGTTCAAGGCGGCGGCTCACCACTACCTTCTCAAAGGCAATTAAGTCACACAATAAATGCTAGCAACACCAGCGCAGTGGATGCGCAATTCCAAAAAAGCCGTTTATAAATTCATAGCTGAACTCTGACTCCTACAATCCAGTAGCCTCAGACGACCAACACTACTTGTATGTAATTTATACATCTATCCTGCCATTTGGGCTCCACTGTGGTATTCTCACCTTCTACTGAAACTGCTTATTTTGTTTGTGATCATTTACTATATCTACTGTGATCTACCTACAGCAAGACAATGTGGAAGAAGATATTTACACTTTTTATCTGAGATGTAGCTTAATAAATATGAAAATCTTAGCAATGATCCCAAACAACAGCTATATAAATACAAACAATTTTTTTAAATGTTTCTATACTAACACTTGCAATGAGCACAGTGTAAGACCAAGTTATACGGATTTAAGATTTCAGGTTGCATTTCTTGCCTGTGCTGAGTCAGCTGGCCTCAGCTAGGTCTGGGTGCTGTGATTGACTAGTACTGTGGAGAGGAAAAATAAACCAGCCTGGTTCCTGCCCGAGTGCTATCTAGAGGCCCCTGTTGGCAACTGTGTGCACAACACAGTGGGTAAAGACTGTATTAATTTCAGCTGTTCTGTTGAAGAGTCATATGGACTCGAAACGTTTACTGTGTTCCTCTCCGCAGATGCTGCCAGACCTGCTGAGTTTTTCCAGGTATTTTTATTTTTGTTTTGGATTTCCAGCATTTGCAGTTTTTTGCTTTTATCTTAGTTTCAGTTGTGATGCGTCCCCACAGTCCCACAGTCAAATGGCCTGCCACTTGGGCGAGAGCCATGGAATTGTATTCCAGCATGGATCAGTGCCATCAAAGAGGGGAAGGGAGAAAATCAACAAAGCAAAATGCAGGTTGTTAAGCCACAGCTGCATATTGCAGGTAATCTATTTCCAAATCACTGATAAAACACACAAACAGTGCTGCAAGATGCAACTCCCTTTATTAATAGAGAAACAAATATTTTTCTTTTGCACATCAGCTTAGTACTTTAAGAGGATCTACTGTATTGGCCATGTATCCAACTGTTTCTATGGATACAGCGTAATATTTCAGAAGATACTACCTATTCATCCACAGAAAGTGTGTCCAGAGCGTCTCTATGGAAATATTGGCAATGTGTCCAACAAACCTTTTCTGGATACAATGACAATGTAGCCAGGTGTTACCATGGAAATACGGGGAGATTGGCAATTGCTCCTAAAAAATGTTTTAATGGAAATACTGGCAGAGCGCTCAAAAGGGTACACTCAAAAAGGACTTCCTATAAACTGTACAAAGATATTTGGACAGATTTTGTTTTATACTGACAAAAGGACTCATGTCAACTTAAAAAAAAGAAATTTGACACTTCTGCTGATAACAAAAGCTCAGTGTAGACTGAGGTGTTAACTATTCATCTAAAAACTGTCAGTTAACAGATTTGCATTACCGAACACGACAGCAATGTGTAAAGAAACCTCACAAAGAAAAAAATATTGCTTTTTCAAGTCTCCATTTGCATCGAGTTCCATCGATTGATCTCAATGGATAGAGAACTGCAGACAACACACCCTCAATGGCAGTCGATGAGGACTCAGGAAATCTACGCTGCATATATTAACAATTAACCTGGATTTTTACACTCCGCAAAATAAACTTTCATTAAAAAATGAGCAGCAAACTGGATTTTTAAAAATAATCTAATATTGCTTTTGTTTTCACTTTATAATGCATCAAGATTGGAGGGTGGTACTCATATGCTGCACTTCCTTTTTTACATTTGATCTGGAGAGCCCCTCGCCCAGAGTGCACACGGAGAGCCCCTCGCCCAGAGTGCACACGGAGAGCCCCTCGCCCAGAGTGCACACGGAGAGCCCCTCGCCCAGAGTGCACACGGAGAGCCCCTCGCCCAGAGTGCACACGGAGAGCCCCTCGCCCAGAGTGCACACGGAGAGCCCCTCGCCCAGAGTGCACACGGAGAGCCCCTCGCCCAGAGTGCACACGGAGAGCCCCTCGCCCAGAGTGCACACGGAGAGCCCCTCGCCCAGAGTGCACACGGAGAGCCCCTCGCCCAGAGTGCACACGGAGAGCCCCTCGCCCAGAGTGCACACGGAGAGCCCCTCGCCCAGAGTGCACACGGAGAGCCCCTCGCCCAGAGTGCACACGGAGAGCCCCTCGCCCAGAGTGCACACGGAGAGCCCCTCGCCCAGAGTGCACACGGAGAGCCCCTCGCCCAGAGTGCACACGGAGAGCCCCTCGCCCAGAGTGCACACGGAGAGCCCCTCGCCCAGAGTGCACACGGAGAGCCCCTCGCCCAGAGTGCACACGGAGAGCCCCTCGCCCAGAGTGCACACGGAGAGCCCCTCGCCCAGAGTGCACTGGACTCCATTTTTTTTATGGGGATCCAGAGAGAGGAAATATGCACAAATGAGTTCCCCACAATAAAACTGACAGACTACATTATCGCTAACATGGAGAGAAGCTACAAGAGGTCAGAGGCTGGGAAGTCTGTGGAGAGTAATTCACCTCCTTACTGCACCCCCCCCCCCCCCACCCCCCACCCAAAAGCCTGTCCACCATCTACAAGGCACAAGTCAGGAATATGATGGAATGCTCTCCACTTGTCAAGATGAGCACAGCTCCAACAAGAAGCTCAATACCATCCAGGACAAAGCTGCCCCCTTGATTGGCACCGCATCCGCCACCTTGAATATCCACTCCCTCCACCACCAATGTACAGTGGCAGTAATGTGTACCATCCACAAGATGCACTGCAGTAACTCACTAAGGATCCTTAGACAACACCTTCCAAACTCACGGCCTCAACAACCTAGAAGGATAAGGGCAATAAGAGGTGGGGGCGGTGGCATAGTGGTATTGTCGCTGGACTAGTAATCCAGAGACCCAGGGTAATGCTCTGGGTACCTGGGTTCGAATCCCATCACAGCAGATGGTGAAATTTGAATTCAATGACAATTTGGAATCGAAAGTCTGATGATGACCATGAAACCATTGCCGATTGTAGTAAAAACTCATCTGGTTCACGAATGCCCTTTAGGGAAGGAAATCTGCTGTCCTTACCTTGTCTGGCCTACATGTGACTCTAGACCCACAGCAATGTGGTTGGCTCTTAAATGCTCTCTGAACAAGGGCAATTAGGGATGAGCAATAAATGCTGGCCAGTGACGCCCACATCCCATGAACGAATAATAAAAAAAATGCATTGGAACACTATCGCCTGCAAGTTTCCCTCCAAGCCACACACCAAGCTGACTTGAAATTATATCACCTTTCTTTCACTGTTGCTGGGTCAAAATATCTGGAACTCACTTCCTGACAACACTGTCGGTTACACCACATGGACTGCAGCTGTTCAAGAAGTTCACCTTAAGGGCGATTAGGGATGGGCAATAAAAATGATGCCCTAGCCAGTGACATCCCGTTAAAGAATTTTTAAAAATCTTCATTTTCGTGGGTTGTCAGATTTAGGGACCCAAACTTGATTACAGTCTACAATTAAGCTTTTAATCAAGTTCAGTGGGCCCTTGGGCTGCTGACTCTTAAAAGTCAAAGCCAGAATTATTGAGGCTGATGTCCAGGAGTACTCACTTTTATAAAGGTCTTTCTGGCTGTTGACATTGTTAAATCTACCAAATCTGCTTTTGGACCAAAGCTAAAAGCAAAAGTTTTTAAAATGAGCAGGAAAAGAGTGGTTAAGAAAAAATGGGCTCATCAGCAGGTAAAGTTATAATGGATAATGAAAAAATGGCAGATTTGTCAAATGAATACGTTGCATTCATTTTCACAGCAGAGGCGGAGATGAAATACCAGTGGTACAAGAGATCCTACAAATAATTCAAGGGATGCTTCCTGTCAGAGACGGAGGCTGAGCATTTGCACAACTATCAGCTGACCCTTCAGGGTTAGCATAGATTTATAAACAAATAGGTCATGGCTGACTAGTAGAGGTAAAATTTTTAAAGTAGTAAACGAGTGCAGGCAATGTCTGATGATGGAAAGAATATCTGCACTCTGCTGCCCTCATACAAGAGGAAAGCACTTTTAAACTGGTTTTATACTACACTGGTGCCAGTGGATTGCAAAAGCATTTAGCAGTGTTACTGTGGCAATACTTATTAACATGTTTTTTTTTCTGCTGGATCTTCTCAACATACAATCTCAAGAAATCTAGCAAATTTACTCTTGCATTGTGCTTGCTGCCAGGTGCAGGAGACCCACTCAACTAGCCATCCTCTGAGGCCAATGTTAAAGCAACTTTAAAGTACTCACTTGTTGCTCATTTCCCCCTTACCTGCGACGCTCAAAGTCCAGCTGCTACTGAGTCCACTTAGTGCCCAGAGACAGAGAGATCAATAGGAAGGTGGTGCAGTCGATAAAGACCAAGCCTCCCAGGAATTGCAATTGCAGGATACTGGCAGCAGAGACTCGTTTTAAAATTCCACTGCAGCCCATCTGGTGCAAGTACACCCACAGTGCTACTGAGAAGGGAGTTCCTGGATTTTGACCCAGTGACAGTGAAAGAACGGTGTTATAGTTTCAAGTCAGGATGGCATGTGGGTTGGAGAGGAACTTGCAGGTGGTGATGTTCCCATGCATCTGCTGCCCTTGTCCTTCTAGGCTGTAGAGGTCGTGGGTTTGGAAGGTGCTGTTGAGGAAGCCTTGGCGAGTTGCTATATAGTACACACAGCTGCCACTGTGTGGTGGTGCAGGGAGTGAATATTTAAGTTGGTGGATGGTGTGCCAATCAAGCAGGCTGCTTTGTCCTGGATGGTGTTGAGCTTCTTGAGTGTTGTTGGAGCTGCACTCATCCAGGCAAGTGGAGAGTATTCCATCGCACTCCTGACTTGTGCCTTACAGGTGGGACAAAGGCTTTGGGGAGTCAGGAAGTGAGTTACTCACCTCAGAATTCCCAGCCTCTGACTGTTCTTTAGCCATATAAATACAATGACTACATCAAGTTAAGTTTCTTGCCAATGGTTAACCCAAAGTTATTGAAAGTGAGGTATTCAGCAATGGTAATGCCACTGAATGTCAAGGGGTGATGGTTATATTCTGTCTTGTTGGAGGTTGCCATTGCCTGACACTTGTGCGGCACAAATGTTACTTGCCACTTATCAGCCCAAGCTTGAACGTTGTCCAGATCTTGCTGCATACGGACATGGACTGTTTCAGTATCTGAGGAGTCGCGAATGGCCCTGAACGTTGCACAATCAGCAGTGAACATCCTTGCTTTTGACCTTATGATGGAAGGAAGGTCATTGATGAAGTAGCTGAAGATGGCTGGGCCGAGGACACTACCCTGAGGAACTCCTGCAGTGATGTCCTGGAGCTGAGATGACTGACTTCCAACAACCACTACCACCTTCCTTTGTGCTAGGTATGACTCCAACCAGTGAAGTGCAGTAATGTCCTGGTACTGAGATGAATGGCCTCCAGCAAGCACAACAGTCTTCCTTGGTATGACTCTAAACAGTGGGGAAATTTTCCCCCTAATTCCCATTGACCCCAGTTTTGCTAAGCTCCTCGATACCATACTTGGTCAAATATGGCTTTGATTATCAAGGGCAGTCACTCTTACCTCATGAGTTCAGCTCTTGTCCATTTTTGTACCAAAGCTATAATAAGGTCGGGAGCTGAGTTGCTCTGATGGAACACAAACTGAGCAGGTTATTGCTGTGTAAGTGCCACTTGATAGCACTGTCGAAGACACCGTCATCACTTATGCTGATGATCACGAGGAGGCCAATTGGATTTGTCCTGCTTTTTGTGGCTAGGACATACCTGGGTCGTTTTCCACATTGCTGGGAGGATGCCAGCTAGGCCTCTAGCAATTAACAAAGATTGTTGACCAACCCTTTTCTGCAGAAATATTGCCAGGGTACAGCTTGTAACCTGGGAGCACTTTTCACAAGCTTATGCTGACACTAGCACAGTATGTTTTCATCCTGTTCAGTCATAAATGACGTTTCAATCTCAGTTCCAACAAAACTGTGATGTTCACTTATCTTCTGATCCCAGCACTGGGAACTAGCAAAGCAAATAAGGCAGTTCATTGGCAGGATTTAGGGTGAAACTGTGCAACCACTGATACCAATTCTAATTCTGTTCTATTCACATGGTGTTAGCACTAGGAACACCCATCAACAGATGTTGACTGAGCAATCATTCAGTTCCACAGCTGAAGAAATGGGAAAAATCAGAATCACTTCAGGCAAGGCTGTGACATACAAGATCAGGGTGGGATGGCACAGCCTGTTCTTTGCTCCAAATATCATACCATGAGCTGTGATGATCACCATGCCTTTCTTAAGGAGCTCCTAATAGCAGCTATTCATCTTGCAACAGCTAAAACTATGTTCATCAGTTGTCTCATGACCAACTCATTACAAAACTCACTCAGAGGTGAGTTTCTTGGGGTTAACACTGCTTTGAGATGACATGCAGGCAGGATGGAACCAGGTCAACCTTCTATGACCGACCTGATGATCCTCTATAGACAGTACTCCAGGGTACTGTTGGTGGTTAACCAGCCTACCTCATTCAATAATGAAACTGGAAACTCTTTTCGAGTTACCAACAGTCACAGATTGCAACTTCTTTCGAGTACAATCACAGTTCTTGGTTTTCCAGGAGTGGGACATGAACCCACAACTCTCTGATTCAAAGGCGAGGGTGCTATGAACTGAGCCACAACTGACACCTCCAATAATGAAACTGGAAAGGGCAGCCCTGTCACCAGGGGCTGTGATTCCCCCCAATCAACTTTCAATAATCCCATTGATCCAAACCTAATAGGTAGGGTTATCTGTGCTACATAAACAATGGGAATCTTACCAATGATCTGCTGGATAAACTATACTGTGTTAGGAGGTTAAATTCCAGCAGCACCACTGTGCATACTTAGACTCCCACAATCTTGCCTCTGCCAACTTTCACCTAAATTTTCTGACCTTAATCAAATTGGATATGTCCCTACTGGGAGAAACGGTGCACTCAAACAGCAGAAGCAGGTGCAGTTTTCTCATAAGCGCGAATTTGCAACTTTTACAGGAACGCATTATCACGTATAAATGTCAGAAACCTAAAGAAAATTATTTCCTTCAAGACTATGGAAATAACGTATGCATTTACATTCAACCTTTATATACATGTGACCCATTGTCAAAGCCAGGATGAATATAGTTCACCAATTCATAAAGGATGCTTTTATACTGCTGCTCGATTTCAAAACACCATTCTTATTCCTGCAGAAATAAAAATTAGACTCGCCTTATTTGAGAGAATTTGTTTTGTGCACCAGCCTCTGAAGTCAAGGGAATTTTGAAACTATTTTAAAACCCTTCAGGATATGTGCAGTTATGCTCCAATTCAGTGCAAACATAAATGAAGCATAATAGGGTTGTGGTGAGGTTGTGAAATGTTCAATAGCAATAGTTACAGCCTCAAAGCACCACCCTGTCTAGTGCCAGCACTCGAAACTGATACTGCGCCACACTGGCATGCCAGCAGGAGTTAGGATTGGGCTTGCATTAAGAGTTCAAACTATTGATAATTAGTAGCATTCAGATATTATGTAATAGCCATTGTCCCCAAAAATAATCAAATATTCAAAAAAAATAAACATCTAGTAGTTAGCATATGGGCTCAAAGGATGCACATTAGCCAGCATGAACCATTCTATGCACATCAAATTGCTAAACTTAGGGAATGAACATAGAAAAAGCTGGAAACATTCATGAGGTCAGCCAGTACATGTGGGTAGGGAGAGTTAATGATTCAGGTCAATGAGAACTTAGAGGTAGCCAAGTGGAGGGCAGAGATTTATCTATGGAATGGATGAAAAAGTCCAATGAACAGTCTCTGTAACCTGCTCTTGGTACAGCTCTCTGTTGGGTTTGGGGAGGCACAAGACGTGCTGGTCCTTTCAGGTGGAAAGGTTACATAAAATTGTGATGGAAGTGAAGACAAATATGCACCATTAAAAGAATATACTGTATTCAAATGCAACCCTAATACAAATATCTCACTATCCATTCATAGTGTTCATGCAATCTCTATATTGCAAAGAATCAATGAGGAAAAGATTAATTGCAGAAAGACGCACAAGCTCAGACTAAAGCATAAGAAATGAAAGTTAAA
Source organism: Cetorhinus maximus (assembly GCF_964194155.1). Classification (NCBI taxonomy): domain Eukaryota; kingdom Metazoa; phylum Chordata; class Chondrichthyes; order Lamniformes; family Cetorhinidae; genus Cetorhinus; species Cetorhinus maximus. The sequence goes on from NC_135894.1 coordinate 72,386,376, forward strand.
GCAGGTGAACTGACTTCATTGTTGTGCTGAAGCAGACTAAACATGGGAGAGGAATCTCCTCCCATTTCAGCAATGTAGGGTATGCAATTTCTAATGGTCACTGGCTCGTGATTCTAAGTGCTACGCGAGAGGCAGGAGGGTGGAATATGATTGGTTCCCCATGTTGCACAGAAAGGCCCTCAATCCCATGGCAGCTTGTTTCCTGCCTTGAAGTCAATACCAGCTGTTTCTCTAGAGGGTGTTCCTGGACAGGTGGGTCTCACCTCCCATGTTACACTGGCACAGTGGGAAGGAGAATTCCTGGAGCCCTAGTTTGTGCTGCTGGCCTGAGGAAAGGCAGTATGCTGCAGCTGCAACTTCTGGGTGGCTTATGCCTCATTATCACTTAGACCATTGGGTAGGATTTTGCCCTTGGGTCAGGAACCTGGCATGAGGAACAAATGGGGGTCAGGTACCAGCACTGCGTGGGGAACAGTGACTTGGCAATGATTTCCTCTTAACTGGCCAAGTAGTGGTCAGAGTGCACGTGCAAGAGAGCGTGCCAATCTTTTAAATGAAACGAATAGACTCAACAGCCAGGCAACTATTTAACACGATGGGCTAAAGGGCCTCTTTCCGTGCTGTAAAACTCGATGACCATTGCAGAGGGGGAGCCCCTCCACAGGGGGACCTGTGGATGTAGGCGGGGAAGACAAAGCTCACCTGGAGCACTGTTCCCCCAGTCTGCCACTGGGAGGCCACCTCCAACCGGCCTAGACACGGATGCCTTGGGGAGCCTGGAAGACAAGTGGAAAATTCCAGTGGACCTCTGGCAATAGGTCTTTAACTGCCAATGGTAGCTGACTCCCCACCCAAATACCACCTCCAAGGAAAATGGCCTGGAGGTGGGGTAGTGTCAGCAAACTGGCACAACAGCCACTGGTGCAAATTTTCTTGCCCGCCCCCTTCAGGGGCTGAAAATCCTACCCATTATCTTTCTCCTTCTCCAACAGTGGTTTACTGCAGAATAGAGGAATGAAGGCAAGAGTGGATAAGCAAATAGGGGAATTGATGTTTTGGGGCAAATCTGAGCACTCCGGCCTCCTCAGAAGCAAGTGCAGGTATCTGAGCAGGGTCCAAAAAACAAATATATGTTTCCTTCTGCAGACTCTCTGTCAGGAACTCATTTCCATATTTACCAGCTCATCATGAGAGCTACCTTGCCTTATACCCCTTGGAATTAAGGAGACAGGAGGTGGAGGAAGGTGGTTGCTATGAGAAGCTTCACAGGGGTGTCAAAGCAATAGTGCAAGTGTTCAGTTAGCAACACGCACTAATAATGTGCTGCTGACTTCAACATCTCCCATGGCATGCTTACTCGGCCTCATCTTGAAAGGGAGGGAGGGAGGAGCTTAAAGGTGCCAAAGCTCGCTTTGGTGGTCTGCCTTTAGTGGGCACTGTTTCTCCTGCAAGGAGAAAAGTAAACGGGAGTAAGGTTGGTAGTTAGAGAATGTGGCAAATGACATGGGGAGGTAAAGTAAGAGATATGGGGTATTATGGCACTGAGGTGGATGAAAGAATTGTGTTGTGTTAAAGATGAGCAGCTATGGTGCAGGATAGGGAGCGAGGAGTGTTCTTAACCAGAGAACATTGTGAAGAACATGAAAGTGCCACTTTAGTCAGTGTGCTGGTGTCCAGGGTGGACAAAGGAAGGGAACAGACAGCTGTGCAATACATTGCCTTGGCTGCTCTGTTGAGGATGAAAAAATGTTTGTGGCAACATCCTGCGAGAGACAGCAAGTGTTACTGCCATCTGTCTTCTGGTGATAAGGGATAGTTCTAGTAGCTCGGTGGCACCCACACCCAGGAGACTGTGCACCCTGTCTTCACTCCCCTTCCAGGGGAGTTTGGATGTGCTTTTTTTCTCCTCTTGTCACCATGCCTGGCTTTCCCTGGACATAGATAGCATTTGAAAATTCATGATTCTAGCCAAGTGTAATAAAATATTGGAATGACATACAATTAAGTAACATGGGTGAGAAATGAACGAGCCAAGCAGTGTTCCCACCTTGCCTCTTCTCTCAGTGTTCTGTTGGAGAAATTTCTTGCTGGTTTGGCTGTTTGCTTTGATTTTACATCAATGCTTGTAAATATGCATACCCGAGAAACTTCTCCATATTCGCCCTCGAGGTGCAACTGCATTGCAGATTACACCAGTTCAACTAGCAACAACATTACTACATTGGAATTCTAACCACCCACTGTCATCTGTAGAGAATGAGAAAAATATCCACTGCAGAAACTCTACAGTGAATTTGGATTTTGCTTCAGATTTTAAGAAGGAGCCATCTAAATAGCTCGGAGGCAAAGGGATGAAAAACTCAGAACCCACTCCACCAACATTAAGTAGGAAAACCAAATGGAACAGCCAACTGTGTTTCTGACCCCACTGGAATATTCAGGGTCTATTAGGAAAAGTCACCTAACTAAAATCAGACTGATGCACATGCCATAAATAATGCCTTTGGGTACCTGCAGATGAGGAGGTACAAGAAATGTCACCTTATGTTAGGGTGAGAAGCTGGTGCAACCAGCTGAAATGTCCAGTAAAGGGGAAATTAGTTCTTTTTCTAAGAGCACTGATTTCATTGTGGCAGTGTTCCGCCTCAGAGTTTGTAGGTTAAAATCCAGGTCACACTGTACCTCCCCACAGATGCTAATAACTTGCTGGCTTCCAGATTACCCAGTCCTCTGAATATGGGAGCCATTGGAATACAGGATGCCACCCTGCTCGTCTATCTCCTTTTACAAATCAGGCTGCGGGTGGAAAAAGCTTCTTGCTCACAGCAAGAATTCCCCTTTCTTCACCTTTGGAAGGAGACTAGTGTATCCAGGTCCTGTCCACACTGGTCCTTTTGTAGCCATTTGGTGCCAGATTTCCACTGGAACCTTGGGACCAAAGCCTCCTTTTTTGAGCCACATAGTTTAAAAAGGGCCCAGGTCAAATCTCTGTTGTCTAATATTCCACCAAGAATTCTGTGACTTAAGAGGGAGATAAGAGAAAATTGAAGAGAGCAATATTTTTTTTTGATTTACTATATTGTATTCAGATAACAAAGAAGCTTTCACCCCAACAGAACCACCACAAACACTGAAGCCACTTAACCTGTTCTTGACCTAATATCAGTTCTCAACCTTTTCCTCATCTCAACAGAGCATCTTAAGGGCCCATTATTTCCATCTCCTCAGAGACTGTTCTTGTTTGACTATATTTACAACCACCAGGTCACAGAATTTTGCATGAAATGCGTAACTCCATTATAGGACACTGATATTTACTAAACTAATCCCTGCCCTACTGAAACTTAATCTTGATACTAGCAAATTAAATTAAGCAATTTAACAAGGAAATTGAAAACAAGTCTGGATTCTCACAAAATCCGCTGACTTCTTGCCATGGCTCTCATGAAAAAGGAAGTCTGCAAGCAATGATTCACAACATAAAAATGAGGAAGAGATCATCTTTTTTTCCCCCTCTGGCTGTCTATACCCTTCAGCCCCCTTCCATTCCTAAGGTGAGAGATATTTTTGTATGTTCCTTTGCTGACTGAGAATGTGTGTTGCCATACATTAAAAACAAAGAAATATGACAGGATCTTTAAGAGTTTAAATAATCATCAGGCTTCAGGAATTACCATCAGCCATGTGATAAAGCATGAACCATGCTGAATATGACAACCAAGCATGCCTTTAGAGGACTTCAGTTCACCTGAACTGTTGCTCTACCTCTGACAGGAAAGTTGATTATTATAAATACCCTCCATGGTAGTGTCCCTGAAGAATGTGACAAAGGGCTGATAAACTGAATTCAGAGCTGGCACTGTCCAAAATTGGATAATTCTGAGCTTATTGGAAATTAGCTGAATTTGACTCAGTTTAGTGCACACAGTTTTCCAATAAACCTGACCATTCAACAATATATCTCTTCATTTCCTCTTCTCCACCAATGATAGCCCTGTAAAGTCTTATGTTCCATCACCAATTTGTGGTGTCATATAATGTCAGTCAAAAACTGAATCCTGCGAGTTCAAGTTGGTATGGGGATGGGAAGGAAGATCAGCCAGGTTTTGAATTGGACACGATTGAGAATAGATGTCTATCCCTATGATTAAATAGTCTGTCATCACTAATCATCTAAACTAAATAGGAAGTATGGCCACGAGCAAGTACTTTAAGCCCTTCACGAGCCAGTCATCATCTTTCAGAGAAGTTGTGAAGAATTGAGAGAATTACAGATTGGCTACAGAACAGAAGGAATCTATCAAGCCTGTCGAGCCTATGCCATTTCTCTGTAAAAGCAGCTCATCTAGTTCCACTCACCTGCCCTTTCCCCACAGCCTTAAAAAAATTCTCTCACTTCAGGTGTTTATCCAATTTCCTTTTGAAAGACACGATTGAATCTGCCTCCGCTACACTCAGGCAGTGCATGCCAGATCTTAACCACACACTGGAAAGTTTTTCCCCATGTCGCCATTAGTTCTTTTGCTCGGCACCTTGAATCCGTGTCCTCTGGTTCTCACCCTTCCACCAACGTGAACAGGCTCTTTACATCTTCTCTGTCTAGGCCCCTCATGATTTTGACCACTTCTACTCATTTTCCTAGAGGGCTGGTTGGCTCAGATGGCTAGTGTGTGGTTCAGAATATGCCAACAGTGTGGGTTCGATCCCAGTTTTGGGAGAGGTGGACTTGAGAGCTGCTCCCTCGCTCTGCTGATAGTGGAGGGTAATGGCAAACTACCACTGACAAGAAATCCTGCCACGGCATTTGCCTTCAAAACTGTTCAGTGAGTCATCCTATGATGTCCTTTTAAATAAATTTGCTTCTACAAGGAACACAGTGATATTCACACCCATACAACTATGTCAAACATCCTCTCCATCATTGAGAATGTCCACAATACTTCCAAGTTCACAATACTTTCAAGTATTTGGTTTTGCTATTTTAGTAAATGGCAAATTTTGGAGTAATATCAGGAATTTCCTCTTCACATCAAGAGTGATCAAGATATGGAATGGATTCTTAGATAAAGTGAGAGAGGCAGAAACCCAGGAATCATGTAAGAAACAAGTGGATGCTGTAACAGGGTGACTTTATTATAGCTTTGGATGGATGAATTAAGGTGAGCCAACTGACCTGTCTCATTTGCTTATCCTGTGATAAGGACAACAACAATTTGCATTTATATAACACCTTTAACATAGTAAAATGCCCCAAGATGGACCATGTCCAGACAAAATTGAACACTGAGCCACAGAGATATTAGGACAGGTAACCAAAAGCTTGGTCAAGGAAATAAGTTTTAAGGAGCATCTTAAAAGGAGGGGAGAAGCCTATAGAGGATGAGAGTTTGAGGAAGGGAATTCCAGATTTAGGGCCTATGCAGCTGAAGGCACATCCAGCAATGGCGGAATGGTTACAATCTAGAATGTGTAAAAAGCCAGAATCAGAGGAGCACTGAGGTCTTGGGAGATTACAGCATTGGAGGAAATTAGAGATATAAAGAGGGGAGAGAGCATGGACAAATCTGAAAACAAGGATGAGATTTTAAAATCCAAGGAGTTCCTGACCAGAAGCCAATGAAGGTCAGCAACAACTAGCGTGAAGGGGGAATGAGACCTGGTGCAAGTTAAGTTAAGGGCAGCAAAGTTTTGGGTGAGCTCAAGTTTACAGAGCGTGCAAGATGGAAGGCTGGTCAGGAGGGCATTGGAATAGTCATGTTTAGAGTGGATGAGTTAAGGTATGGCAGAGACAGACAATGTTAGTGAGGCAGAAGCAGACATTTTCAATGATGGAGAGGATATCTGACATTGAATGATATTTACACCCATATAAACTGTGTTCCTTGTAGATGTGAATTTATTTAAAAGGACATCATAGGACAATTCACTGAACAGTTTTGAAGGCAGATCAGCACTTCCAAAAAAAAAATTGTTGCCACTTAGCTTACTTTGTGGCAACTGTTCTGTTCCCAATGCTGCTTTCCCCTCACCTCCCCAATAGCATCATTATCACTACTGAGATTTCCAAAGGGTAATCCCTCTACATCCAAGCATTTTCTTGGAAATATTGGATAAATGGGTAAATGCCAGGAAAGTCATGCAGCACCAGGGATGCTAAAGGCCAACTTGCTAGTTCCTTCCAACCTGCACCTACATCCAGAGGTGCAGATACGTCACTCCCACTCCAAATTCATTTTTTTCTTACAAACCACTGGAGCACCTTGGATGTTTCTTTCTACATTAAAACTTTGTATACAAATGTTATTTGTATAACACAAATAAAAATACCCGTGATTTTTTAAATTCATTCACAGGATGTGGGCCTCACTGGCTGGGCCATCCCTAGTTGCCCTTGAGAAGGTGGTGGTGAGCTGCCTTCTTGAACCACTGCAGTCCATGTGGTGGTGTAGGTACACCCACAATACTGTTAGGAAGGGAGTTCCAGGATTTTGACCCAGTGACAGTGAAGGAACAGCGATATATTTCCAAGTCAGGATGGTGAGTTACTTGGAGGGGAACCACCAGGCGATGCTGTTCCCATCTATCTGCTGCCCGTCTTTTTAAGTGTAGCTGTCATGGATTTTGAGGGTGCAGTCTAAGGAGCCTTGGTGAATTCCTGTAGTGCATCTTGTAGATGGTACACACTGCTGCTACTGTGTGTCAGTGGTGGAGGGAATGAATGTTTGTGGATGTGGTGCCGATCAAGCGGGCTGCTTTGTCCTGGACGACGTTCAGCTTCTTCAGTGTTGTAGGAGCTGCACTCATCCAGGCAAGTGGGGAGTATTCCATCACACTCCTGACTTGTGCCTTATAGATGGTAGCATAAAGTGATCACTCAACATCGAAGCATGCCCTTTCCAGCAGGAGTCAATGGATAATGGATAGGGGTGTCAAGTTCATTTGCAGCAACTTCACCACCACTAGCTCAGTTATAGACAGTCCTATGGGTCGTACTGCACATGGACAGGAGCGACATCAAATTTGTGCTGAGCAGCAGGGAACCATATTCAGTGTCACAGGGAGATGGGAGTAACTTCCTGCTACTCTTGTGGAATCTTGGGACTGCTAGTTGGATTCAGTGATATTTTTAAAACATGGGCGTCATGGGCATGAGAAGGAGGCCCAGTCATTTCGGTAGACTCCCAACTCCAGCAACTCTTCAGATTGGCAGATGCCCTAACAGACAGATCTAATATGCAAAGCTGAAAAATCAACCAAGGCTCATTAAATATTTGTAAAACACAAATTGAATGTAGGGGTTCAAATGTATTATGAAATATATATGGTTAAAGTATAATTTAATATTCATACTTAGAAACAGACGGCATTAAAAATTGATGAAATGTAAGACAAACAACTAAAGTAAAATTTAATACTCAATTAAATAGTCATTAAATATGAAATCAAATATGTACTTTGAATATTTGTCTGGCATGAATTCTAGAAATAATTAGATTGAAAATATGATCATATTAAAAAAATTCCGGTACAAAACACATCACATGATATTGAAAGACAAGCCTATAAATGACGATTGTAGGTGATATTATTGAATAAGCACTTAAGTTGTATGTATTTTCTACAGTCTGTTATTTGAGTACAGGTGGTAGTACTTGTCCACTAACATCAACAGACCAAGGTGTGCTTTGCCATTCAAAGAAATAACAGGCAAGAAATTGGAGGGCTCTATGCTTGTTTTTCAGGCATTATGAACTTGACACAATCTAGTCTGACATTCTAGTAGATTGTCTAATAAGTGGTATTGTTGGAAGTACTGTTTTAATCTCTCTTCTGAAAGAGAGAAGTCCTATTCTGCCATTTTCAGCTAAAAGGTCCTACAGCACTATGAACAGGAGAGCAAGGTGTCCTGGACAACATCCTCCCTTAGCCAAACCACCAAAAACAAATCACCTAATAATTCATTTGCTATCTGGGGGATCCTGATGTATGTAAATTGCCTGCCTGCTATTTCTGCCTACATAACAACGACTGGACTTCATAATCCATTGCTTGCAAAGTGCTTTGAACGTTCGGAGGATGTTATAAAGTGATATACAAAAACAAGTCCGTTCCATATATATTATAATGTTATAACACCATGCAACACTATGTCAAATTTAGTTCAGTACAATGTTGTTGTTTCATTAGATCACAAATTACAGGGCAATATAACAGAAGTGTTTAAAATTGTGAAAGGTTAGGATGGGTCAATACAAGCAGACTATTTCCAGTAGCTCACAATTGAGAATGAGGAGTCACATATACAAAATTAGAGGTGGAATCTTGTGCTCTTGCTGGTGGCGAGCTTGGAGGCAGAAAGGGCATGTACTTAGGTGAGGTGGTGCTGTACCCAAACCCTGTCTCCTTCCGGCCTCCACCCGCATAAGACCATTAGATGTAGGAGAAGTAGGCCATTCAGCTCATCGTGTCTGCTCCACCATTCAATGAAATCATGGCTGATCTGATAATCCTCAACTCCACTTTACTGCCTTCTCTCCATCACCCTTGATTCCCTCACTGATTAAGGGATTGACCCAGCCTCTACAGCCCTCTGTGGTAGAGAATTCCACAGATTCACTACCCTCAGAGAAGAAATTCCTCCTCAACTCTGTCTTAAATGGGTGACCCCCACTCTGAGATTATGCCCTCTGGTCCTAGATTCTCCCACAAGGAGAAACAACCTCTCAGCATCTACCCTGTCAAGCCCCCTAAGAATATTATATGTTTCAAAAAGGTCGCCTCTAATTCTTCTAAACTCCAATGAGTACAGGCCCAACCTACTCAACCTCTTCTCATAAGAAAATCCCTCCATACCCGGAATCAACCTCGTGACCCTTCTCTGGACTGCCTCCAATGTCAGTACATCATTCCATAGATAAGGGGACCAAAACTGTTCACAGTATCACAGGTGTGGTCTAACTAGTGCCTTGTATAGTTTTAGCAAGACTTCCCTATTTTTATACCCCATTCCCTTTGAAATAAAGGCCAACATTCCATTGGCCTTCCCTATTACCTGCTGAACTTGTATGTTAGCCTTTTGTGATTCATGCATGAGGACCCCCAAATTCCACAGACTGTAGAAAGCTGCAACACCTTCTCCATTTAAATAATATTCAGTTCCTCTATTCTTCCTGCCAAAGTGCATAACCTCACATTTTCCTACATTATATTCCATCTGCCAAGTTTTTGCCCACTCACTTAACCTATCTATATCCTGTAGACTGTGTGTCACCCTTGCCCTCCCACCTATTTTTGTGTCATCAGCAAACTTGGCGATAGTACATTCACTTCCCAAGTCATCAATATATATTGTAAATAATTATGGCCCCAGCACTGATCCTTGTGGCACTCCACCAGTTGCAGGCTGTCATCCTGAAAATGCCCCACTTATCCCAACTCTGTCTTCTACTAGTTAGACAATCCTCTATCCATGTTAATATCCTACCCCCCACACCATGGACTCTTATTAAGTAGCCTTTTGTGCGGTACCTTATCGAATGCCTTTGGAAATCTAAATATATTACATCTACTGATTCCCTTTTATCTATCCTGCTAGTTTCCTCCTCAAAGAATTCTAATGGATTTGTCAGGCATGATTTCCCCTTCTTGAAACCATGCTGACCCTGCTTGATTATATTATGTATTTCTAAATGCTCTGCTATTACATCCTTTATAAAAGACTCTAACCTTTTCCCAATGACAGATGTTAAGCTAACTGGCCTATAGTTACCTGTTTTTAGTCTCCCTCCCTTTTTAAATAAGGGTGTTACAATCCTCTGGGACTTTTCCGGAATCTAAGGATTCTTCGAAGATTACTACCAGTGCATCCACCATTTCTATAGCTTTTTCCTTTAATATCCTAGGATACAAACCATCAGATCCAGGGGACTTATCAACCTTTAGCCCCATTAGTTTCCTTAGTACTTTTTCTCTAATGATAGTTATTGTATTTATTTTCTCCCCAGTTTGCCCCTTGATTATTTAGTATTGGAACGCTATTAGTGTCTTTTACCGTGAAGACTGATGCAAAGTATTTATTACACTCCCCTGCCATTTGCTGGTTCCCCAATACTATTTCCCCAGCCTCATTCTCTAAGGGGCCCATGTTCACTTTGGCCTCTCTCTTCTTTTTTATATATTTAAAGAAGCTTACTGTCCATTTTTATATTACTTGCTAGTTTACCCTCAAAAGTTAATTTTTTCCTCTCTATTTTTTTTTGGTCATCTTTTGCTGGTTTTTAAAATTTTCCCAATCCTCTGGCTTACCACTAATCTTTGCCACATTGTATGTTTTTTCTTTCAATTTGATACTATCCTCAACTTCCTGGGTTAATCATGGCTGGTTTGTCCCTTTCCTTGAATCCTTCTTCCTCACTGGGATATATCTTTGTTGTGAGTCATGAATTATTTTCTTAAACGTCTGCCATTGTTCATCAACCATCTTTTCTGCTAAACTCCTTTCCCAGTCCACTCCAGCCAACTCTGCCCTCATTTCTTTGTAATTACCCTTATTTAAGTTCAGCACAGTTGTGTCTGACCCAAGTTTCTCACTCTCACACCAAATGCTAAATTCTACCATGTTATGGTCACTGTTTCCTAGGGGATCTTTTACTGTGAGATCATTTATTAAACCTGCCTCATTACACATTACCAGATCCAAAATAGCCTGATCCCTAGTTGGATCTAAGAAACTGTCCTGAATATGCCCTACAAATTCTTCCTTGTGGCTACCTCTGCCAATTTGATTTTCTCAATCTACATGAAGATTAAAGTCACCCATGATTAATGTACTACCTTTTTTACATGCCCTTATTACCTCCTGATTTATTTTCTGTCCTACAGTATAAGCTACTGTTGGGGGTCTATAGACTACTCCCACCAGTGTCTTCTCCCCCTTGTTATTTCTTACCTCCACCCATATGGATTCTACATCTTCTGATCCAAGATCATTTCTTGCTATTGTACTTATTCCATCTTGTACTAACAAAGCTACCCCACCATCCTTTCCTTCCTGCCTGTCCTTTCGAAAAGTCACATATCCCTGAATATTTAGTTGCCAGCTTTGATTTCCTTGTAACTATGTCTCCATAATGGCTATAAGATCATACCCATTAACCTCTATTTGTGCCGTTAATTCATTTATTTTGTTCTGAATGCTACGTTCATCTAAGTAAAGAGCCATTAATTTTGCCTTTTTACTATTTTCCCCCTTTTTAACCCTATTTGCTGGTGTTTTTTTACGTTTGTACACTCTGTCCCTTCCTGTCACACTCTGGGTAACATTACCTAAATAGCTGCCCTGCAAGTCTGCCATATCCCTTTGCTTTGTAAGCCTTCGTATCCCCTTTCCAGAACCCTCCCTGTCGCCACCCCCCCCCCCCACCCTATTTAGTTTAAAGCCCTCTCCGCAGCCCTATTTATTCGGTTCGCCAGGACACTGGTCCCAGCACTATTCAAGTGAAGCCCATCCCACCAGGACAGCTCCCTTCTACCCCAGTACCGGTGCCAGTGCCCCATGAACTGAAACCCATTCCTCCCACACCAATCTTTGAGCCACGCATTTAACTCCTTGACTTTACTGACCCTATGCCAGTTTGCCCGTGCCTCAGGTAGTAATCCCAAGATTATTACCGTGGAGATTATGTTTTTTAATTTAGCGCCTAATTGTTCAAATTCTTTCAGCAGAACCTTTCTAGACCTATCAATGCCGTTGGTACCAATGCGGACGACGGCAACTGGATCCCTCTCCTCCCACCCCAAGTTCCTCTCCAGCCCTGAGGAGATGTCTTTAACCCTGGCACCAAGCACGCAACGCAGCCTTCAGGACTCTCACTTACGGTTACAGGGAACAGTATCTATCCCCCTAATTATACTGTCCCCTACCACTACTACACTCTTATTTCCTCCCCCTACTTGAATGGCTCCCTGTATGAAAGTGCCGTCGTCGGCTCGCTCATCCTCCCTTGCAGTCCTCACTCTCGGCCACACAACTTGCAAGAACTTCGTAACTGTTGGGACAATTGCAGGGCCGAGGCTCCTTGAACGCTATCACCTCTCTCTCTCCACCCCCCCATCCCCCCCTCCCCCCCACCACCCCCCGGGTCCCATATCCGCCTCACCTGCAGTCACACCCTCCTGTTCCTGATCACAGGCCAAATTTGAATTGCCTAATCTGAGTGGTGTGACCACGTCCTGGAGCGAAGTGTCCAGGTAACTTTCCCCCTCCTTGATGTGGCATAATGTCTGCAGCTCAGACTCCAGCTCCTCATTTTGGATCCGATGTTCCTCGAGCTGCAAACACTTACTACAGGTGTGTTTGCTCTGGATCACCTTGGTGTCCAGCAGCTCCCACATGCTGCAGCGTCAACACATCATCCATCCTGCCATCACTATCATATTTTATTTATTAATTAATTACTCTAGTATCCCTGCTCTTTACACTTTATTGTAATTAATTTTTACACCAGTATCTATCTTATACTTAACAAGCCATTTTTAAGAGAGAGAAAAAAAGACTAGAGACCTAAACACAAACTAAAGACCTTACTTCTACTTTAAAGACGAGAAATACTCACCAATCCTACTCACCATTCAGCTACTTTCCCTGCACTTGCATCAGGTCGTGGTTCATGACATCACTGCACTGCTGGTCTCGCTGCAGGTAGGTCTCTCGATCAGCGCCTTCTGTCCTCTCCCGCTCGCCTCTCGAATAGAATAAACCTTAATCACTTACCGGATACTCACCAACTGACAAGTTTCTTCTCCTGCAGCAGAGCAAGGATCAATTGCTGGAGGATGAAAAAGTTTAGGCAAAAGCAGCCATGCACCTCTTTCCCTTCCTCTGCTTAACTCCCTGAAGCACTCAACTCCGGCACTCTATTGTAAGTCGCACTAAATTGGCTACTTATGTATGCTCCTAACACAAAATCCTTATCTGAGTCACTTAATGAGGATCCAGTTTCAGCTGGTTCTTATTTAAGCTGATCTTTCACTGGAACCCTTGAAAAAACCCTGCTTAAGGCTGACTACTAGAGTGTTTAAACTGTAGATTTCAGTTTGAGCCCAGTGTGGATTCCAGCCAGCATGTTACTTGTCTGGAACTGCAATTCTCTTACCTAAAGCCTGGTGGGGGCAGACATAATTGCTAAACTGTTCAGGTAAACAATGTCACATTGTACATATTAAACAACATTAAACTGTATATGGTAAATGCAGTCACATGTGTGTAAAATGGTGTCACACTCACCTGTTAAACACCATGAGACACCACGTGCTAAAAGGTATCGCACTATCTTATACCGTGTTAAACGGTGTTGCATTGGGTAAAAATTGTGTTGCACTATACATGGTATACAATGTTACACTGCATTTTATATAGAGAGATAAAACAGCGTGCTTTTAAAATATCATGCAGGTGGATTAACATTTCATTGTGCTCCCTTGCAGTCAGGAAATTAGTTACAGGTGTTAGTTTCACAATAGGGATCCAACTCCAAATCTACCTCAATGAAACACTAATGGAGAATTTGTTTTAAATTAATCCTAACATTACACTGCTGGTGCCTGAGGGGAAGTCATCAAAAGTTAGGTGTGATTGCCAGAGAAATATCACCAGGTCCTCTGACACAAAGATTAATCACTCAAAAATAATTCCCACTGTCCTAATAAGATTATTTCATCATCCAGATTTATGAGACAGAATTTTGACAAAATGACAGGGATAGGCTAAAAAAAAAACAATCCTGTTAAAACGAATGTACTGGTCATAAATTAAGGCAAAAAAGTAGTGTGACATTTTTAGCCTGGCTTTCTAGAGAATTGTAATGTATAATTATGAGGATAATAGCTGGACAATACTGTAATGTTTAGATAAAGTGGATTTAAAAAAAAGTTGTTCCCATTAACTGATGGTACAAGGACGAGGGGACACACATTTACACCTCTAGGCAAGAGATGGTTGGGGGGGGTGCAAATGTGAGGAAGATTTTTTATATACGAAGTACATGATAATGACCTGAAACTCTCCACCAGCGAGGGTGGTTGAAGAAGTGGAGATGATCAATGATTTCAAAAAGAAAACTGTATGGGCATTTGAGAAAAATACACCTGGAGGGCTAAGGGAATAGAGCGGGGGAACAGGACTATCTGGACTGTTCTATGTGGACTCAATGGGTCGAATGGCCTCCTGTGCCGTAATGACTATAATATTCTCACTCAACACCCAGGGAATAGCAAAACTGGAAAATAAGTTCTGTTTAGTTGATTAAGGTGACAAGTTCATTATTGGCTAAATTTTCATCCATCTGGTTATCTAGGATTTTTGTTTTCTTCCAAATGATGGTGAGGTGAAAACTAGAAGTATTTTCATTGTGCTCCAAAGCTGTAAGAGTAGAATGATTTTTCCGACTGTGACGTGTTTGAATTTTGTGCAACAATTTTGTTTTTAAGTACAAGCCCACCAGCATCCTTAAAGAGAAAAGATAGGGTCATCTTGAGTGGGCACCCTTCATTAGAACATCTAAATTCTGATTAAGGGACCACAGTAGGAACATGAAACTACCTAAGATAAAAGCAAAAAACTGCAGATGCTGGAAATCCAAAACAAAAACAAAAATACCTGGAAAAACTCAGCAGGTCTGGCAGCATCTGCGGAGAGGAATACAGTTAACGTTTCGAGTCCGAATGACCCTTCAACAGAACTAAGTAAAAATAGAAGAGAGGCGAAATATAAGCAGACAAGTAGTCCCCCCCCCGACCTTAAACCAGCTTATATTTCACCTCTCTTCTATTTTTACTTAGTTCTGTTGAAGGGTCATTCGGACTCAAAACGTTAACTGTGTTCCTCTCCGCAGATGCTGGCAGACCTGCTGAGTTTTTCCAGGTATTTTTGTTTTTGACATGAACCTACCTGTTCTCTTTCCAGATGTTGACAGACCTGTTGTACATTTTCAACATTGTTATTGTTCTCTCATATTTCCGGCATTAAATCTGTTTTTCTTTGTCTTTCACTCAAAGGAGGGCATGTACTGGTAGTCCGTGCATTGCATCTCAGGCCACCAAACTAAACTAGAAAACTAGTACTTGCTGGCCTGTTCTCTGGAGGACACTGACCAGAGAACAGTGGAGATGTGAGAATTCATCGATGTTCTGAAAATTTGCAGGTCTGAATATGCTTATGCAGAACTGTCTCACAAGAGAGTTAATTAGTGAAGTAGGGTTTGTCAGACAGTAAAGATAATACTCCAGATGAAACAACTATTTACTTGCACATCATTCAGTTTAGTATACTGTAGTCACTGCCCACGGTCAGGTCTCCTCTCTTTTGGGGAGACCAAATGGAGATTGAGTAACCGCTTTGCGGAAGACTCCCGTTTAATCTGCAAGCATGATCACAAATTTCCAGTCCCGTCAGGTTAATTCTCCATCCCGCTCTGACCTTAGTCTCCTACTTGTTCCAACGAAGTTCAATGCGTGCTGGAGGAACAACACCTCATTTTTCAACTAGGCACTTTACAACATCAATACGGAGGTCAAAAATTTAGTTCATAACCTCTACCCCAATTTTTTTTTTACAGATGTCGGTAATGATTCTGCTTTTCGGATTTCTATTTCCTCTGGACCGGTGGTTCTCAAACTGGGGAAACGGAAACTCTTTTCTGAGATCCCTGAAATAACCGAGTGGGAGATAGGCTTGGTGAATGCAGGAGATGACAGCGAGTGCGGCCAGAACATGTGCCACCCCAGTTTGAGAACCATTGCTCTACAAGTCTTTAGAAATGAGAGAAAAAATCATGGTGGACCAGAGTTACTGGCCCCCCAATTTATGAATGGAGAAAGTTTTTCAAAACTCAACATTTGTTGACTGTCTATGAACTATTTAGATAATGCTTAGAAACGTCAATAGTTTGTTCTGGACGACTCACTTACGAGGCTGAATATTCCAGGGAAAGGGGAGAGGAATGGCACGTGCAGCCCCGCCCCCACCAAATTCACGTCAACCCGCCCTGCAGGCATAAAGCACTGCAGAGAGGACTAATGAGGACCAAGTGGGACTTCTGCCCCCTCATTGGTGAGGAAGTCCCACCCTCCGGAGCTGCCAGTCGATCGGATTAGCCGGCAGCTTCATCAGTCCTGCCAGGAAGGCAGAGGCAACTGCCAGGAGTACAAGAAATGAAGAAGATCAAAATCCATGGATCTCCAGAGCAGTTAAGTCCAGGGTCTTGGGCAGGGAGGGTTTGGATAGGTTAGGGAGAGGGGCAGGGGTTGGGGGGGGGGGGGGAAAGAGGTGGCTTTGAAGGGAGGCAGCAGGTAGGAAGTGGGAGGGGAGGAAATAACCCAAGCAGGGGGGCCATCCTGCAATCAGCAAAGGGCAGCACCTGAAGAGCAACCCCCCGCCCCAACTTCCTTCCCACCCTCGAGGCATTTGATTTTTTTTTAAAAAGTGCGCTTCCCGCTCCTGCCTGGCTGCCCATGCCAAACATATAATGGCCTGGGCAGCATATCATCAGGGTCAACTGACCCTTGATTATTCATATAAATATGGCAGGCGGGCACAGGGATCAGCAGCCCGCCTGCCCCCCCCTCCCCCGTATTATGGGGGAGGAGCTTGGGGGTGAGCGGGAGGGGTGCCAGGATGGATGCCCCCCCCCGAAAAGGGAAACACGCCCACCGGGGGAATGTAAAATTCAGTCCACCATCTTTGTTTTGTTCTTATGTAAAAGAAATTAAACTAATACGTTCAAAAAAAAACACCAACAGGCAGAGTGCATATTCGTAAAGGTTAAAAATAACGAGTTATGCTGTCAATCTCCTGCTGGGTCCGATTGAGAGGTTCCATCTGGAACACTGCATTCAGCTCTAGGTACTGCTGCTCAGGAAGGATATACTGGTCCGCAAAATAATGGGGTGGTTATCAAAGTCAGGCTTGGTGCGAGCTGGAAGCGGAACGCGGACCCCACATGTGCAGCGGCAGAGTGGACTGGCTCTCTCAGCTAGGAGGAGTACTGAGAGCAGCACAAAGATTACCACTTAGACCTGCAGTTGCCAAGGCTGGTGGTGAGTTCCAGGTGAATTCATGCCTTCAGGGAAGGGAGATTTTTAAAAACATATTTAAGTACTACATACCGCGCAATGAGAAGCAGGCACACCCAACTCACTAATAAGTAAACACCCATTTTCTTAAAAGCGTTATTAACACATGCTTTACACACAGCACTTTCATGACAATAATCTAGTTTTATTAAATCTGGGAGGAGTTGTGATTACTAATAGACTTGAAAAAGAGTCCTTGAACCAAAAGAATTTGAGGACTAAAAACAAAAATACCTGGAAAAACTCAGCAGGTCTGACAGCACCTGCGGAGAGGGATACAGTTGGCGTTTAGTCCGTATGACCCTTCATCAGAACTAAGAAATATAGAAGTGAGAAGAATTTGAGGGCTACTGCTCTGAATCCATCGTTTCTTTATTTGTGCCACAGTCATTTCCTTTTGCCTTACCTATCTTCCGTTTTGTCATTTAGTCTTTCCTATTTTCCACCTAATCACACACCTTCCCTGCCTTTGTGCTTGCTAAAAACCTGCTGCATTTTTAACTTTTTCCAGTTCAGACAAAAGATCATTGAAACAGGGTCAATGATTTAGGTCAATCTCCACAGATGCTGTCTGACCTGCTGAGAATTTCTCACAAGTTTTCGTCTTTATTTCTGTCCTCCAATATCCGCAGTAGTTTGCTTTTGGAGGAAAGGTAACATGATAGGTTAACATTTTAGTTATAGACTCTTCATCAGACAGAAAGGTCAATTCCAGAAATGTTAATTTATTTCTCCCTCTTTTTATTTGATCACATAGCTATATATTCCACGCACGTTCTGCTTTTATTTCCAGCAAGGCATGGATTGTAAGTGAAGAAGGAGCTTGGGTTGGAGAGCTGGCTGGTCTTTTCTCATTCAATATTTTTTTCCATGTTCTTTGTATATGAGCAAGACATTTTGAGCTTGTTCAGAATAAATTAACCAAAATAATTTATTAATCCTACAGTGGAATATAAAAGAAACACTCGGCATAGATCAGAAGATTGTCACGCGGAGATCTGCAACAGAGAAATCAGGGAAGGCTGCAAATGGTGGAATTCATGTTATTTAACCATCTGGCAAATTGCCTTACTTTTCAACTCAAAGTTACACTTAAACTCCTCTTAGTCTAGTGGATGAATGGAATTTTCTAGTTTTGATGTAGATGGTATTGTGTCAACAACACAGCACAATGCAGGCATTCCATGTTGCACAGATACAAGTGGAGACCAGCAAGACTCCAGTTTTGTGTTTATTCTGCCTGAAGTGCAGATTTAATTACAAATTAAATTCCTGCTTTGAACTATTGCCACATCAGATTTTGCTAAATCCAATGACCTTGTGCATTCTGGCTATGAAATTAGTTTGCTTTCTGTATTACGTATAGCCAGTTTACATCACAGCAAGCACAGTGCTCACGGGTACGGTGGTTTCTTTAAAAATCAATTCTGGTAGCCATGGCTTTAGGCATGCAGAACTCAGGAGTAAGCTGCAAAATGTATCAAACTCTAAGTTAATTCTGTAAATTGGACCAGTGACTGATGGGATCCACCCAACTCAGGGCCCTACGCTAAGTTCAAATCACTTAGTATTTCAAAAGAATATTGAATTCAACAAATTAGCATGCAAATCTGACATAATTTTGGAATAGTAAGTGCAGCATGTAGGAAGAGTTCATATTTCAGATGTTTCTAGCGCCAGATGTTCCTGCTCTTTGGTGGTGTTGCACAAGGGAGTGATTTGATAGTGAGCTGGTTTTCGCAATCTGTTTACTATTGCTTCATAACATTTATACGAGTTGCAGCTTTATTGGAAACATTTGTTGGATCTTCAGTTTGCAGTAATAAAAAAATTAATTTACTGTTTATCAAATGGATTGACTACTATAGAATCAAAGACCCTTAATGCTGAATACAACTGATTAAACCGTTCTCTCATGTGAGACAATAGCTCACTAATGGTCAACGTAAGAGACCACCATCACAAAACAAAGTTCAAGCTGCCAAAAATGAATGAAATTAATTATTGTTCTGCTACGGAAAGTGCTACAAGAATAAAATATTGAAAAGTATTGGACTGTTGCCTTAGGATTATAATTACGAAGTTGTAGCCTTTCAGAAATACCTACTTGCAAGCACTTCTGTAAATCTGCTTCAAGAGTTTTGGATGGCTATAATACAAAAATGCAGAAATGCCTGGAAAAACTCAGCAGGTCTGGCAGCATCGGCGGAGAAGAGTACAGTTGACGTTTCAAGTCCTCATGACCCTTCAACAGAACTAAGTAAAATTAGGAAAGGGGTGAAATATAAGCTGGTTTAATGGTGGGGGGTGGGGTTTGTTGGGACAAGCAGACATTGATAGGCGGAGATAACCAAAAGCTGTCACAGACAAAAAAACAAAGAGGTGTTGAAGGTGGTGATATTATCTAAAGGAATGTGTTAATTAAGAGTATAAGACAGGACAGATAAGGTACAGATAGCTCTAGTGGGGGTGGGGGAATACTAAAAGGTAGAAATAAATAATGGTGGAAATACATTTAAAAATAATGGAAATAGGTGGGAAAAGAAAAAATCTATATAAATTATTGGAAAAAACAAAAAGGAGGGGGAAGAAACGGGAAGGGGGTGAGGTTGGAGGAGAGAGTTCAAGATCTAACATTGTTGAACTCAATATTCAGTCTGGAAGACTGTAAAGTGCCTAGTCGGAAGATGAGGTGCTGTTCCTCCAGTTTACGTTGAGCTTCACTGGAGCAATGCAGCAGGCCAAGGACAGACATGTGGGCCTGAGAGCAGGGTGGTGTGTTAAAATGGCAAGTGACAGGGAGGTCTGGGTCATGCTTTTTCCGCAAGCATGACCCAGACCTCCCTGTCGCTTGCCATTTCAACACTCCACCCTGCTCTCATGCCCACATGTCTGTCCTTGGCCTGCTGCATTGCTCCAGTGAAGCTCAACGCAAACTGGAGTAACAGCACCTCATCTTCCGACTAGGCACTTTACAGCCTTCCGGACTGAATATTGAGTTCAACAATTTTAGATCTTGAACTCTCTCCTCCATCCCTACCCCTTTCCCGTTTTTTCCCCCACCTTTTTGTTTTTTCCAATAATTTATATAGATTTTTTCTTTTCCCACTTATTTCCATTATTTTTAAATGTATTTCCACCATTGTTTATTTCTACCTTTTAGTATTCCCTCACCCCCACTAGAGCTATCTGTACGTTATCTGTCCTGTCTTATACTCTTAATTAGCACATTCCTTAAGATAACATCACCACCTTCAACACCTCTTTGTTCTTTTGTCTGTGACAGCTTTTGGTTATCTCCGCCTGTCAATGGCTGCTTGTCCCAACAAAACCACCCATCCCCCTTAAACCAGCTTATATTTCACCCCTTTCCTAATTTTACTTAGTTCTGTTGAAGGGTCATGAGGACTCGAAACGTCAACTGTACTCTTCTCCGCCGATGCTGCCAGACCTGCTGAGTTTTTCCAAGTATTTCTGTTTCTGTATTTGTTTTGGATTTCCAGCATCCGCAGTTTTTTGTTTTTATACAAAAATGCAGTTAGGATATGTTTGCTCCAAGGCATCGTGCAGAACAGGCTGGATTTGAAAATTTTCCCATACTCACTTCTGGGATATAAATTCTGTGGATTTATTAGTATTGGCTTTATTATTTATTTATTCCAGTCAAACAATGTGAAATTGGACAATGTAGAATGAGGATTAAGTGTGGAGCTTAAAACCTCCAGCCCAGAGATGCAATAGTTTTACCACAATCCCCAAAGTTATGCTGTCGGCACAGGTTTAGCCCTGTCACAAAAACAGTGACATTAAATGTGCTCATGGGTTCCTAAAGGAACACAAAATATTTCAGCATCTGGAAAATGTTTGGCTTCTAGGAACCAAACGAACTCCCATTAGAGAGGTAGTTGCCTCAAGAAAGGAGAAGTAGAAATGTTAAAACCAGAAGTGATTTTCTTTCAGTAACAGAGGGAACACTTGGTCCATAGACACAATTGCATCATGTATTATTTACCACAAAAAATAGTGAATTTTCTTGATCATTAATATTTAATTGCCATGAAGACATTATATAATTATCAGCCATAGGTTTATCACTATTCAGCTGTTTTGTAGGTCCTCATTGCAGGAATTTATTCAATGCACTATTAGGAAAACATAAAGATCTCTTTGCAAAATGAAATTGTAAAGCAATCATATTTATGCTACAAAGTATTTGTAATAATAGAATGCATTTATTCTTTTTAATTCCTCTCATCATTTTCTTTGTCAAAACAGAAACAGTTCTGAGAAAATGCTTGGCACATATTTAATTCATTGAACCACTCTGGACTTGATCTCAAGGGATGCGCAAGGAGGCAAGGCACTAATGTAACAATAATCATACCACACGAGAAAAAGGCTTCCTGCCACAAGAGCAACTCTGTTCTCCAAGGGCCTGCCCAACCAAATTATACAGCCTTTTACACCAACTATTTAATTCTCATATACATATTCTATGTAATGAACTGTTCATATCATACAGCTCTGATGGGAATCAATGAACATTTCTCAAAATAATTTTGAGAAGGTCACTGCAATTTTAAGATTGTTGACTCAGTTCATTCCAGCTTTTTTTAAATTAAGAACTAAATTGTTCATACTCCTCATTCCCAAAATAAAATCATAATATTAATTTTTTAGTAAAAAGTTTTAAATGAATTTTTCTACATACTCTTTCTTGCATCTGTCAGGGACAACCACAGATATCCTTACCATCTTTAAATAGTTAAGTCCAATTTTCTATTAGGAAGCAGTAATTAGAAGAAACCTTATGAATCTTAGAAAAAAAATTGAAGCAACATACTCAGCTGTTTCAAATTAGCAAAATATGTTCAGTTTGAACTTTAGGTTTCAAGTGTAAATTGGAAAGCAACAACTGTGCTTTCTAATCCTATTAGAAAATTTAAAAAATAAGATGATCCATTTCACGGAATGAACATCCTTTAATTTCAAACACCTTAAGTAAACAGCATTATTCTTTGTGCCAAAATTTAATCTTATAAAATTTTCGTAATTTATTTAGGACTACAGGAAGGGAACATACATGCAAAGAGACCAAATAAATAAAGGGTGCAGTCCTTATCAACAAACATTTAGCAAACTTATTAACCTTTTATGAAGGAACAGAGTTTTGTCTTATTTTGAAATTATGATGATAGAGAAATGCCATAATGCATTTTACCTAAATAACAAGTTTGATAAAAAAACAGTGATGGTATTTCAAAGCAATTTAATGTAGGTCAAGCATTTGAGATGTTTCCACCATCTATATACTTTGCTTAAAATTTGAATGCCACATTAGTTTTCCATCAGTGAAACTCAGCTCACATTGAACGTGTGAGATATTTACAAAATTATTCTCAATCAGACAAAAAAAAACAAATATATGATTAATTAATATATGCTTGCATGGTCCTTTCAGGGGACACAAAGCTGAATGTTGGAAGCTGTATTATGTAACTGTTGTATTTATTGTAAACAGTTGGCATATTTGACTCTCCAATTTTCTTCCTTCTTTCACAAAGGCACTGACTCACTCCGAAGTATGGTTGCATGGATACCAGCAGAGTCTCTTCACATGAGCAAAAACAGTACTTACAGTCAAACTTCCAACTTTGCAGGCCATCACAGCTGAGCAAGAACCTTTTCTCATCCGATATCCATCTACACACTTACATTTCCCAGTTTAGGTAACTAGATAGGAAATCTTAGTTGCTTATTCTCCTCCTTGGTTCAGAGGCACCAAGATCAAGACCAAATGCAACAACTCTACTCAACACTATAGCCAGCATACTCATACAAAAGAGAGATTAAATGATAAAACACAATGCCAACTTGTATTCCCATAACACCTGTAATGTAAGAAAAGTTCCAGGGTGCATCACAGACCGTTGTAAAGAAAACAAATGCCACTCAGGAAGGGGGAGATTAGGAGAAATTAAAGGTCTTGTCAAAGAGCTGGGTTTTCAGGAGGTGCACTATAATGTTGAAAAGAGGCAGAGATGTTTCGAGAGGAACTTCCAAAGAGCTGTATTGCAGCGTTGGGAGACTGTTCCCACCAGCAGCGGATCAAAGGCAAATTCTCTCAGAAGGTGAGAGTCAGCATTTGGAACACAACCTAGGGCTGAAGAAGATTTCAGAAATAGCATGGGACAAAGCCATGGAGAGATTTATAATCGATGATCAGGATTTTCAATCTAAATTACTGGGGGACAAGGAACTAGTGTTAGTTGGCAGGACAGGGATGATGGGCAAGTAGGAGTTAACCTGGCTTAGAATGCGCGCAGCTGCTGCATGGATAAATTGGAGTTTATAGAAGGCAAGAGATGGATGGCTGATGGAAAGTGTTAAAGTTGTTGCACCTGGAGGTAAAAAAAGTAGAAGCGTTTCCGCGGCAGAGAGAGTTAGAAACAGAGGTGAGCATAGATGAGGAGGTGCAATTAAATGGATAGGATGCTAGGGAAAAACCTCATAGTAAAGGACCTTTAGCCAGAATGATCATAATATGATGAATTCCATATCAAGTTTGATAGTGACATACTTAAATCCAAATAATCATAAAAGCAGCTTATTACACAGGTATGATGAGCAAGTTGACTGAGATCGATTGGGAAATATATTTTAAAAGTATGGAGGTAGAAAAGCAATGGCAAACATTTAAAGAAGCAATTCAAGATTCTCAACAAAAACACATTCCATTGAGAAGCAAAAACTCCAGGAGAAAAGTGATCCACCTGTGGCTGACTAAAGAAGCTAAGATTAGTATTAAAAGAAGAGAATGTTGCAAACAATAGTAGTAAGTCTAAGGATTGGGAGGGTTTTAGAACTCAGCAAATGATGACCCAAAAACATTAATAAGGGGAAAAAAAAATACAAGAGTAAACTGGCAAGAAACAAAGGCAGAACATATAGGCTTCTACCAGCATGTAAAAGGAAAAGCATAGCAAAAATAAATGTTGGTCCCTGTCATGAAGCTATTAAATGTATATAATATTATTGGAAAATGTTGTTCTTTTAAAATAGAGGTTTAGTCTGTGGGTGTGTCTTAATTGGATTAAAGCCAGCTAGTCTGGGTGCTTTGATATGTACTAGTTTTGATATGTAAGAGAGATAGAGTGTATTGCATTTTTTGAATAGAGTATTCAAGAGTGGGTGAATTCTGGCACCTAGTGAGCAGAGACCAAGCAATATGTTTATATTGCTAATAAAATTGGTACTATGAAAGGGGTTTTATTGTTAGAAGAGGCTGGTGATACAATGAGAATTTACATTCAATGGGCTGTGCTAGGTATAACAAGACAACCATTTTGGGTGTGCAGAGCAGAGGCAATGTGAGATCAAAAGCAGCTGTAAAGCCTCCAACTGTCTCC
Organism: Cetorhinus maximus; assembly: GCF_964194155.1. NCBI lineage: Eukaryota > Metazoa > Chordata > Chondrichthyes > Lamniformes > Cetorhinidae > Cetorhinus > Cetorhinus maximus. The sequence goes on from NC_135894.1 coordinate 72,410,915, forward strand.
ACAGGAACCAAAGTGAAAAGAACCTCATTTTGAATTTGTAAGGTGGAAATGCTTTGCCTGGTGTCTGGTTGGGTTGCTGTTGCCTTAATGGAGATTAAAAGTTTGGGAATTTGTTAAATGTTATGATCGTAAAAATTTGTAGCTATGTGTAAATATTTAATAAAATGTTTCATTTAGATTAATATAAAACCTCTCAAGAAATGGTGATATGATTCCTGAATTTAGAGTTGTATCTCAAACATAACACTTAAAATTATAGGTTATGACAGTTGTTTAAAGTTTCCCTCTGGGATTTTAAAAAAATAACTCCACTTTACCAACTGCTCGGTCATAACAGTCCCTTATAGGCCAAGATGGGAGAAATTATAATGGGGAATAAGGAAATGGCAAAGGCATTAAACTAATATTTTGTTCTGTCTTCATTGTAAAAGACATAAATAACATACCAAAAATAATGGGGTAGCAAGGAGCTAATGTAAGTGAGGAACTTAAAGTAATATCAGCAGAGGAAAAGTATTATGAAAACCAATTAAAAGCTAACAAATCCCCTGGATCTGATGGCCTACATCTCAAAGTTCTAAAAGAGGTGCCTGCAGAGATAGTGGAAGCATTGGTTATGAACTTCCAAAACTCCCTAGATTCTAGAATGATCTCAATGGATTTGAAGGCAGCAAATATAACGCCGTTATTCAAGAGAGAAAGCCAAGCCACAGGCCAGTTAGCCTGAAATCACTCATCAGGAAAATGCTGGAATCTATTATTATAGGGGTGTTAACAAGGCACATAGAAAATCATATGATCAGGCAGATCAACATGGCTTAAGAAGGGAAAATCATGTCTGACAATTCTACTTGAGTTTTGAGGATCCAGCCAGCAGGACAGCTTAAGGGAAACCAGTGAATGTTGTATATCAGGATTTCCAAAAGGCTTTTGACAAGGTGCCACTGAAAAATTCTTTTGTAAATGATGAGAAACTTTTAAATGTTGATGTTCAGAGAGACTTGGGTGTCATCATACAAGAAACACAAAGTTAACATGCAGGTACAGCAAGCAATTAGGAAGGCAATGGCACACTGGCATTTATTACATCTGGGTGGACTACAAGAGTAGGGGCGTCTTAGTACAATTATACGTGGTTTTTGTGCACAATTATGGCCTCCTTATCTAATGAAAGATACACTTGCTTTGGAGGCAGTGCACTTAAGGTTCACTGGATTGATTTCTGAGATGGAGAGTTGTCCAAGGAAAGGTTGAACAGATTGGACTTCATGAAACAAAATATTCTGAGGAGACCAGACAGGATAGATACTGAGAGGCTGTTACACCTGACTGGAGAGTCTAGAACTAGGGAGCATAGACTCAGGATAAGGGGTCAATCATTTAAGACTGAGATGATGAGAAATTTCTTCACACTCTACCCCAGAGGGTTGTGGATGCTCAGTGATTTCAAGGCTGAGACAGTTAGATTTTTGGACACTGTGGGAATCAATGGATATAGAGATGAGGCGGTAAAGTGGACTTGAGGTCAAAGATCACCATGATCTTATGCCATGGCAGAACAGGCTTGAGGTTTGTTCCTGCTCTTACTTTGTATGTTTAAAGCTCAGCTCAGGGTCAAACAGTTTGTTTTAGACTCAAATAACAGTCGAGGAAATAAAATCTGTGGTGAGAGGGCAAAGTTAATGACAGGAGCTGAAATCAATGGCTTTGGTGTTCCCAATTTCCAGCTGGATGAAAATGCGTTTGCACAGGTAAATGTCTTAAACGGTTTTGCAGTAAGTTTGTAATAAAATTAGATAAGAATTGAAAATAGAAGGCAGGGGAGATGTCCTAAGCATGATCAAAGAGGCATTTTTATAAGGGGCTTTTGAAAGTGAACAGAGATGTAGCAAGGTAGAGGGTTTTAGGAAGAGAATTCCTGAGTGTTGAGCTGCGATGGCTGAAGACTATAAATGATGGCGGGAATGTCCAGAAATTGAAATTGAGAAATTTAAGAAATAGAGCCTGAAGGAAGTTGCAAATGGAGACCATTTAAGGAGGCTACAAAATGAGGATAAATTTAGGGTGCAGTTGGCAGATTACCACACGACAATAGTTTGTGTAAGGTGGAACTACATACACTGCTAATGAGTATGTGTGTTGAAATAGCAGAGCCTGGAAGTGATGAAGAAGTGAATTATCATTTTGGCATAGTTGTTTCCTGAACCACAGCACTCAGCTCCACACTGTTACTGAATGAGCTACTGGGAGAGCTGAACAGTAATTTGTTGTCCTCTAAAGTAAGTTGTGTGATGTTATGATTATTGGCCACATCCCTGTGCACTCCAATCTCCTCAAATCCAGAAAGAAATCTAACACTAGATGATACATTCTGTCACACGCTGGTGAAGGTGCTCTCAAATTTAGAGGAAGTCGAGGTAAGTCCAATGTGAAATGGTTATAGCCAAGTGGTAGCTTTGATCCCTAAAGGAAATGCTTGTAGAATTCAGCCATAAAGAGAAGATCCCAGGATTTGAATCCCACTCAGTGCTGAATGTGGAAGTAGAGGTGCCACAATTGATCATGGTGCCTGTTCTTTTCTTGCTGGAATGTACGAGTATGTGGATTTTGGGCAAGGACAGCACTGGAGTTCAACTATGATGCCCTCTCCACCCCCAAGAACCCAGCAACAACTCAGCCTGGCAAACTGTATCCCAGCAAGGAGTAAATGCATTCAGGAAAGGAAGTGAAGTAAAATATTAGCAGGGGTGGTGGGGGGAGAAAGTGGTCAAAACCAGTTGAGGCAAATCTGATCAGCAAATTTGACCGAAGGTTTAGACAGCAGGTTATTTAGAGTGAGAAATCACAGCCCAGCTTGATCCTGTTCACAGCCAACATCCACACACATTCATTTCCAGACAAATCACAAATAGTAACTAAGGAGTGAGAGCAGTTAACTCAGGGTTAATGAGGGACAACTGTAGCACCCTTCTACTGCCCTGGAAGATCAGCTAACTCAGCATAGATTAGGGGTTAAACCTGGTCTTTATGGGTTAGCTACTCCATGATTATCTTACTGAGTTGTTGGATTGGCATGAACTCAATATTTTCTGACTCTTGCTTGGGCCATGCTGCACTGTAACTTTAGGCAGTATTTACAATAACACTGTACTGCTTTTTCTCAGTCAGCACAAGGACCAGAGAGTAACAGAGTCATGTGTTGACAGCTTGTAAACAGTATTTTTGAGAATGCCTGTCAACAGCTCCATCTCAACTTCAGTGCTTCATCAATATTCGTGTGTGTGCTACTTAAAAAATTCAACTGGAGATGATCCAAGCCTATTAGGCAGCAGTAACAGACTTCAATAATTCACTTTTATTTTCCTCCTTTTCTCCATTCTTGCCCCTCCCTCTCCTGTCCTAAAAGGTGTTGATATCTTGTGGGAGATCAATTCTGCTTCTATTAAAATCGAACTAATAACGGGCCATCATTTAGTGATTTGTGTTCATGTTATCACCACCACACTTACTGGAGTTGGCTCCATCAGCGCAAACTTTTCAGTCATACTGCATTACATTTTCTCCCTCGTTCCCAATATCCTCCCTACCTCTTGAAGGTACCAATTCATACTAGGGTGCAGTTTTAAAAATGACATCTTTTATTCTTTGCCTCATGCAAATGGACATTCTAAACATTAAGAGTTATTACTGACATGAGCAGAGATTCATGTGTAGACCCTTTATTTGTAAAATATCCATTGAGGAAATTCAACAAGAATTAATCTTGGTAAATATTTGGAGGAAACATTTTCCATCCCTGTTCTTTCTACCTGCCCTTCCCTCAGCTTTCTAGGAAACTGTATTTCTAAATATCCACTGGCTGTTCCTTCCCTTACCCCACCTAGACAGGATAATAGATGATACCTAATTTTGCAGCTCTTTGCCAGGAGTGATTTAATGGACTGCAACATAGACACATTTCCTAATTGTCATCAACTTCCTGCAGAATAAACGGCAAACAAGGAAGCAGACTGGAATTATTTCATTTATCTTCACTGGTCTGATGGGTAGGAAATTAGCTAGGAAGCATTTTCACAAACTAAAAAAAAAAGTAATTGAATGTAATCTCTCTTTCAGATGTTAGGCAGGTCACACTTCAAATGAGATTTATCTGCTGTACACCAACAACATGATTCTGCAGTTACCAATTTACCAAATATATAGTTTTTCAATACAATATTGTTATAGTAACCACATGAAGCACCTTTGGACATTTTTCTACATTAGAGGTGTAATTAGAAAAAAGTGGATGTGAAGTCAGGAAATTTGCTGGGAAACATTTTAATTTGAACAGAAACAAAGTTATTAGGAAAGGTTGTTCGACAAAGGGATAGGTTTTAAGACGAGTCTTAAAGGAGGAGAGGAATGTTCAGAGGAAGAAAGGTTAGACAAGGAATTCCACAACATGGGACCTAAATGGCTGAAGGCATGACTGCTAATGATCAGGAAAAGTGTGGGGAATGTACAAAAGTTTCTACTGTTCTACTAATGGATTGACCTGTATATACAGTTAGTAGGTTTAATTCATGATGATATGTGGAGTCAACTGATATGAGCCAGGGCAGTGGTGTGGGGGGTTAGGGGGTTTAAAGAAAACAAATTTTTCTAAACACACAAGATATGCAGTGGCCATAGTGAAAGTCTAAAGAGTGTATATGCATGTGGATGTCTGGCAGTGAAGAGATGAAATTCATCTGTGAGAAAATAGTCTGTTGACACTGCACATTTACATACACTCTGCCTCATGCTAGCTCCAACAACTCCAACTGGAGGGAAGAGAGAGTGTTAAACTCAGCAAAGTGAACTACAACTGGACTGTTCTTTCTTAAATGTTAAAATCCATTAACTAAGACATATTCATAAAGAATTTGATAGCTCAATGAAGTCTTTCACGAGGTGATAAATTCCAAAAGCACATCGCAAACCACAGAGGGACAGGGTGAGAATAAAGATTTCTAAAACAGAACTTTGGTGAGTGGAAATTATGAGCAAAAGGGGAAGACAGTGCCAAGTGATATTAAATGCAATTGTTAAAAGTTTCAAAGTTTAACAACTAATTAAATCTAAAATTCATAGTACAGGAAAGGACTGTGAAAGGACTGCAAGTTCTGGGAGTTTTGAACACCTGATGTTGACTCGAGTAAATGCCTCATATTGCTCAAGCTTGGAATTACAGAACCCTAGGAAGATAAAAACAATTCATGGAGAGGGAGAGCAGTTTATGAAGCTACCGTAGGTAATCACACCAATTAGAGCAGGCAGTGGAGGAAGAATAATGGGCAACTATCCAAAGGAAAGGATAAGGAACAAAGCAAAGGTTAGAATAGGAGCATCCAGAGCCACTATGTTCCCAAACAGAGCTGAAGCTTTAGCTTCCTTTTTGGAAAATGAGGAATCTGAGCAGGACTAAATAAATATCAATGATACTAGCAAACAAAACAAGGCACAGAGCAGGGCTTGAGAAATATGGTGGGATTGGAGTTAGCAACACAGCTAAAATGCATTAGCGAATGGGGACTCAATAGTTAGATGGTTAACCTGTAGGGCCTAATTAGATCAAGATGTAAGCTTTCCAGTGGCTGGAGACAGCACAAATGAAGATGGTTATGGTTGTTGCAGATCTATCGTCTTCAGGACATTGCTTCAGAAGTTCCTCAAAGCAACATCACAGATCCAACTGATATGGAAACGTTTAAGGAAAGCTAGGCAATTACATGAGGGAGTAAGTATTGATGCATATGCTAATAGGTTAGATAATGTAGGATGGGTAGAGCCTCATGAGGCGCATAAATACCAATTAAACCTTTTGGCCTGTTTCCCTGCTGTAAAGTCTATGTAGCTGCTTCATCAATGACCTTTCCTCCACTTGGGGTTAGAAATGGGGTGGATTAATGACTTCCGAAAGGCTTTTAATGCGATACCGCTAGTAGACTCATTACTAAGGTCAGAACATGTGCAGTCAGCAGGAAGGTAGCAGAGTGGATAACAAGCTGGCTACAAAACAGAGTAGGGTTAAAGGAAGCTACTCAGCCTAGCAAAAGGTGGGAAGTGATGTTGCATCAATGCTAGAAGCATGTTGTTCACAAATTTACGTCAATAATTTGGACTCAGGAATCAGAAGAATGATTTCAAAATTTGGGTAAGTCACCACATTAGGAGATATAGTTGATACAAAGGAAGAATGTGAGAAAATAAAGGAAGGTATTAGTGAACTTGCAGAATGGGTATATAATATATAAATGAATTAGCTAAGTGTGAGGTGGTGCATTTCAGTAATAAAATTATGGACACCACAAACCGCTTGCAGAATAAGAGCCAAAAATGGCAGGGAGGACCTGGATGCGGAAATTCCACACCCATTTCCGATAGTCAAATTTGTGCCTGCCGGGGTGGGGGGAAGGGGCGAAGCATGAATCAGACAGGAAGGAAACCCAAACTCAATAGGGCCATCTGAACTTAGTGCGGAGTTCAAACAAGCTCCGTTTTGGCTGTTGCAAGGGCCTTAAGACACAGTGTGGGAGTCATGATTAATGGAGCAGACATAAACAACCTTATCTTCCCTTCAAAGGCATTTAAGTGCCAAGATCTGAAGTTTTTTTCAATCCCCTATTTTTAAACATGAAGAAAAGAGGCTGAAGCTGTCATTGAGAGTCAACAAAAACCCTCTGCTGGACTGCTTTGATCAACAGGCCATCTGGTGTAGGTTAGAAAAGAAAATCATCTTCTAGTTGTGCAGTTTCAATAGAGGTCTTTTTTTATATTTCTCCAAGGACTATTATATTATGAATGCTTGGCAGAGTTTCAACAGTTACAATAAGCTCAGTAGGGGGTTCGGTGTTCACATTTTGATTGACAGTTTAAGGAGGCTATTAAAGGATTTGCTGTCTTTGATGCAGGGTCTGAATAGATGTGTGTTTGCTTTTATTTGGGATAAAACACTTGAGAAGTTTTAAAACCTTTGAATGGGATTCTTGAATGAGTTAGTTCAATATCAAATGTGCAAGAGTAAGAGCTGTATTAGATTGTTAGAAGTTTATTTTTTCATCCCAAGGCTCCTGAAGTCTGTCCACAGTGGGTACTAGGTGAGTGGCTATGGTGTCATAATAGTGCATGGGAGAATGGAAAGGGAGTATGAGTATAAGGGGGCATGGAGAGTGGATGGGGGCTTGAGTGGACTTGGAGGTGACATAAGAGCTATGAAGAGGCATGAATTGGCATGGAAGTGAGTAGGAAACATGAGTTGTCATGAAGGTGGAATGGGAGGTGACAGGTGAAGGTGTAAAGAACATAACTTTTTATTCCTGTTGGACTGTGGACAACAATTACAATGGTTGTAGTTTGAAAGACATGTCTTCTGGAACAGTGTGAGGGATATAAACAATGTTGCTGTCCTGGAACGGAGTGTGCTATGAAAGGCAGGATAGTGCGAGGAGAAGTCTGGTGTAATGGGGAACTGCCTGGCAACAACGTTTCAAATTGGTTCCTGACCAGGTGACCAGGGTTTGTATGGGGACAGTGCAGCAGAATAGCTCTTAGCCCGAAAGGAAAAAGACCTAAAACATCTCTCTCCTGTGTGTATAATATTCCAGTAATACTACAATAATAGCTAGCTGGCTTTTTCTCTTCACATCTCTATAACCTGCTCCCTCTCTGAAAACCCCTGTCAGGAGGCAAAGGGGAAAATCACTGTTAGAAACATTGAAAAGCAAGTGCTCAACCAGTGAGCCAAAGACTGAAAGTGCTAGAAGACCATCTCGTGCTATCAACAAAGAACTGAAAGGAATCTGGAAGACATCAATCAAAATCAACCCACCAAATCCTGTACTCTGGAATTGGTGCTATTGAACTGTTTTATCCCACCCATGTTTTTGTGTCTTATGTGTCTTGTATGTGTGTATAGCGATTTAAGAAGGGGTAGGTTTTATGTTATAGAGTTAGAAATTAGCAGTTCATATTTCTTTCTTTTGCCACTGGTTAAAGACAATTTGTTCAATAAACAGTTATTTACTTACTAAGTTTACAAACCTGGTGCTTGTATTCTGTTAACCTAAATTAAACAATTAGGTGGGTTGATCAAACCTTTTTCACAGTTGTCATGGCTCAGGGAGCAGTGGGGCTTGATATTGCAGTGCACTATCCTCAGTAAGTCGTGACAAGGGCTAAAGGACCTAACATCTAAAACAACTAGGGAAAAGCCCCAGAGAACTAGGGCGGACCTTTTAACCAACCTGCCCCGGCACTTGCCTGGCCCTGTGGCCACCATGGATCTGCTTCTGGGGTCGGCAAGCCCAACGTGATCCTGTATCACAAGGAACACAAAAGGTTAGCGTGCAGGTACAGCAGGAAGGCAAATGGCATGTTGGCCTTTATTGCAAGGGGATTGGAGTACAAGACTAAAGAAATCTTGCTACAACTGTACAGGACTCTGGTGAAACCACACCTAGAATACTGTGTGCAGTTTTGGTCTCCACAGATAAAGAAGAATTTACTTGCATTGGAGCCAATACAGCCAAGGCTCACTTGATTGGTCCCTGGGATGACAAGGATTATGATGAGAGTGAGTAAACAGGGTCTGTTCTTTGGAGTTTAGAAAAATAAGAGAAAATCTCACTGAAACATTCATGAGCATGAAGGGGCTTTACCGGGTAGATACTGAGACGCTGTTTCTCCTGGCTAGGGAATCTAGAACAAGTGGGCACAATTTCAGGATAAGAGGCCAATCATTTAGGACTGAGATGAGGAGAAATTCTGCACTCAGTGTTGTGAATCTTTGGAATTCTCTACCCTATAGTACATTCACAGCACTATCATTGAATATATTTAGTGCTGAAAGAGACGGATTTTTGGTCTCTTGAGGAATCAAGGGATATGGGGAGCAGGCGGGAAAGTGGAGCTGAAGCACAAGACCAGCCATGATCGTACTGAATAGCGGAACAGGCTCGATGGGCGTATGGTCTTCTCCTGCTCCTATTTCTTATGTTATGCTCTCTGGAGCGCAAATTGAATCTAATGGGCCCTTTAAACCGAGGCAGGTCTGCCAAGTCAGGAAATTTCCCAACTCCAGCTACCTGCCTCAGTAGTAATATGCTGGCCTAAGTATCTGAAAAGGGTAAGGCAGCCAAGGGAACAAGGGTTACAGAAACATAAGCCAATAAAAATAGAAATGCAGGTTGATAAGGTCAAAAACAAAAGGAAACCAACCACTGGGCTCCATTTTTAGGGGCACAGAATTGAAAAGAAGAAAAACCATATTAAATTTGTTATGAACCTTCGTTAAGTCACACTTGGGTTCTGGTCTCTATATGATTAAAGAAGGAAATAGGGGCTTTAGGGATGTGCAAAAATTGTTTCACAGAGATGACACAAGAACTGAGAGGGTATGCCCATCAGGAAATAATGAACAGACTGGAGTTTCAGAAAAAAGTCGGGTTTTTTTGCTTCCCAAGTGCTAGCTGGATAGGGACTTTTTTCATAGACTGAGAAAGCATGTATGGGGGAGTTGTTGATGGGGCTGAAGTGGGGAAGCAGACAGTTACTGTGGCTCATAAGAAAGCCAAGGATAGATATAAAGGAAGGATTGAAGTCTTACAAGATGATGAATCTAGGAGATTAACCAACCAATTTAGAGCCAGGTTTTCACAGGTGACAACCTGAAGATTAGTTCCTCAGCCATATATTAGAATATGAAGGACAATGAGTGACTAAAAGTACAGTGCTGGTTCTGGAACAGATGAGAGTGTTATTCCACAATGATGGGCAACAGCTGATTGGGGAGGTTGTTATTGCACTGACAAAACGATGAAATAGGGAAGTGATGAGGCACTTAAACTAAAAAAGAGAGGGCATGGGCATTTGAAAAACAGAACTATTCAGGATCAGCTAATAGGAAGGAAAAACAGATGTTATTCCTGCACAAAACAATTTAGCAAAATGAATATAGGAATGAAATCAAACAAACTAGCTGTAAAATGGGGAATAGATTGGAAACAATGGGTATTTTAGGCAAAAATAAAGGATGGCGTTAAAAATAAAAGCAAAAAATGTTAAAATAAATGCAAAGTACAGAAAGTGGGAAATAAATGGGGGAACTGGAATCAATTGTTATTTACAGAATCCTGGCTAGATGTGAATGGAGCATAGGCATGTCAACATCTTTTCTAAGTGTGTCATATACAAAGGGCATTATTGATAACAGGGATTGCATGCTGAAAAGAGTGTTGATGCAGAAAGGGAGAATCCCTTTCTGCATCAACTAGAGTACAAACCATACCGATTCTGTCTGAAGGATTCAAAAAGGACTTGTTGCATTAGTAGGGGTGCATTACAGACTTCTAAATTGTGGGAAGGAAATGGAAGCAGAAAGCTGCAGTCAGATTACAGGGATGAGTAGGAAGTTCAATGTTAATGTTCTGGGAAATTTTAATTATTCACTTATCAATTGGGACATGGGGGAGTAAACGAAATTCATAAAATGTACACAAGACTGTTTCCTCAAGCAGTATGTTAGTAGACACACAAGGGCATAGAAAGTGTTGTAAGGAAGTGTGTAATTTAAATAGATTAGGTAACCAAGCTAAATGTAGGTGAGTTCCTCAAGAATAGCAACCACAATATGATCATTTTTAAGGCTCAATGAGAAAGTGAAAAAAGTCCATATAGAAACTAAAACATCAGATTGGATCTGTGCAGATTTTAGAAAGATGAGGATCATATCAGTTGAGGTAAGGTGGAAGAAGAAATTGGCACAAAAAACTGCAGAGCAACAGTGAGATGTTTTTGAAAAAAATAAATTGTAATAAGTATATGTCATTAAAAAGGGAAAGTACTAGTAGCTTTAAGATGCCCTGGAAGGTTAGAAATCAATTAAAATTGAAGCGGAAGGCCTAGGAGATCAGAAAAAATAACGGGAAAAAAACCACTGATGGGGAATAGAAGAATATAAGAGGTCAAGAGAAGAAAAACCATGAGAGAACAGGAGGAAGAGTTTCAAAAAATATCAGGAGGAACACTCGGGTTCTTTATGAACATATTCGGGAAAAAGAGAATTTTTAAAAGCGAGGCGAGATGCCCCCAAGTGGAGAGGGTTGTCAAGTCATAGAGAAAATTTTAAAAAGTCAGTTTTTTAATAAGTTCTTCACATTAATTTTTACTAAAGAGAAAGATATCAGATTGGTGAATCCTGAAAATGGCTGAGAGCAAAGCAAGTGGCATTATGAAGGATAGAAGGAAAATCATAAATATGCAAGAATGGAGGGACTGGGGTGGAGGGGCACATGCTTTTACAGATCTCTGAAGGCTTTCAGGGCAAGTTGAGAAGGTGATTATGGAATACTTAGCTTTGTAAATAGTGGCATTGAATACAAAAACAAATCAGTCATGCTAAATCTTTACAAATCTCTGGTTTGGCCTCAGTTGGAGAACTGTGCACTGGGGAGATAGCAGTGTAGTGATAATCTCTAGTGGTAATGGGCTAGTAATCCAGAGGCCAAGGCTAATGCTCTGGGAACATGGATTCAAATCCCACCATGGCAGCTGGTGGAATTTGAATTCAGTTAATAAATCTGGAATATAATGCTAGTTTCAGTAATGGTGACCAGGACAACTATCATTGATTGTTGTAAAATCCCAACTGCTTCACTAACGTCCTAGTTTCCTCCCTTTAGGGAAGGAAATCTGCCATTCTTACCTAGTGTGGCCTACGTTTGACTCCAGACCATAGTAATGTGGCTCGCTCTTAACTGGCTTAGTGAACCACTCAGTTCAAGGGTAATTAGGGATGGGCAATAAATCCCTTGCCAGCACCGCCCACAACCCAAGAAAGAATAAAGAAAATTGCACCACATTTTAGGAAAGATGCAAAGGTCTTGGAAAGTACAGAGGAGGTTTACCAGGATGGTGCCAGGATTTCAATAATGCAGTGAGATTGGAGAAACTCGGATTGTTATCCTTACAGCAGAGAAGCTTAAGGGGAGACCTAATAAATGTATTCAAACTAATGAAGGGTTTGATAGAGCAAGTAAAGAGACACTGTTTCCTCTGGCAAGTGAGTCAGCAACCAGAGGTCATAAATTTAAAATAAGTGGCAAAAGAACTGGAGGGAAAGGGAGAAGAACTTCTTTGCACAGAGGGTTAAAATCTGGAATGCGCTACATTAAAAGGATACAGGAGCCAGACTCCATAGGAATTTTTTTCTAAAAAGTCAATTGGACGTGTACCTGAGGACTAAATTGCAGGGTTAACGCTTAAAGACAGGGGTGTGGAACTAAGCTGTACGAGTCTTTCAAAGATTCACTACAGGCACGATTGCCAAATGACATCTTGTGCTGTGAGATGCTAAGATTCTACAACATTAAAAGCATCATTTCAAGTTGAAAATATCACTGAGAAAAGTTAATGGAATTCTGAGTTTTATCAAAAGAGGCACAGAATATAAAAGCCAAGGAAATTATGAGCCTTTATACAGTCTTAAGGCCCGAGTGCCGTGTGCAGCATTGGGCTCCACACTACAGGGACGAAATTGAGCCTTTAAGGAAGGTACAATGTAGATTCCTGAGGTTGAGAAAATACTTCCCACATCTGGGTGTTTTCCAGATTCTGATACTTGGTCTTCCACAGTGCACACTGCTACCCCACTCACCAACCTGTGTTGATTGCTGCTCCCACACTTGCATGCCTGTGGTAACCCAATCTTCTGACACTGCCTTCCTGGCATGTTGCAGTGCCAGCTCTCATCCCCACTATCAATCCATTTTCACTTCAGCTGATATTATTTGTTGGAACTTTATGAATTACGGAGGGTGTGGCCCTCAGTGCTGTCACTGGCCAACAGAATTTATCAGAGCAACACTAGCACTGAGAGCAACTAGTAAAATGCAAGCTAGTAACATCAGCTGAAGAAAAAGGCTTGGTAAATTTGAATCTTGCATTTGTAAAATTGTCAATGTTCCCAGCACCCTCACTTCTCTCAGGTTTTGTAACGCAGGAACTTAGAAAATTGCCTTTTAACCTCTGGATTTGAATCTAACCCTAACTGGCGGAATAAAATTCTCAGTCTGCTGGCTGCAAATGACTCAAGTTAAATGAGTTCAGAAAATGTCAACCCAGTTTTCGTGCTTTGGGCCCGCAACATTAAACTTTCCTAATTTTCAGACCACATCTCACCCGGGGAGGGAGGGAGGGAGGGAGGGAGGGAGGGGGGAGGGGGGGGCGCAACAAGAATGGTGTTCCATTGCCCACCTATCTAATGGAAATGCCACTTGGTGTTGTAGGGGGTGCTCTCCAGAGATTTAGCAAAAACACATTGTTGGCACTTGTAGTAAGCTTGATTCTGCAGTTGGCAGTGCTACACCTGACCCAGGAGTGTTTGATGCCAACGGTGGTCTCCAAAATGGGAAAATGCTCCAATCACCAATACTAACATGCTCCTTCCTGGTTAGCACCTTAATTCACTATCTGTAGACTACAGTGGTAGGTTTTTACTGAAATAAACAAAACGTGGCTATTTAAATAACATGGCAAATCACGAGAAAAAAGGGAGTGGGTTTTGTAGATTCTTGTAATTATAATTTACAATACTATCCCTGCATTTTGACAGCAAAGTGCACAGCCTATTTGTGTCACACTAACAATTCCCCAGATCCAGCACTTGGACATGATGCTAAGACACCCTTTGTGGTTGCCAGGTTACAGAACATGCTACCGCTTTAAAAAGAGGCTTGTGTGTTCTGTTTTTAGATGGTGTAAATTCTAGCAGGCCTCAATAATCTTACCGTGGTGGCAGTGACAGAATGATTTACAACATTTGTGATGTACAATGTTTCTGTGTCTGCAAGGCTTTAAACATGAAAACAATAGGGGAAAATAATTCTTCCATCCAACTTCTCATCTTCCTGGCACACAAATACACCAGATGGTACCACCCTGTTTCCATTTATGGTAAACATTCTGATAATTTTTTAATTGTAAGTTTACAGCAGTAAACAACCACTCCCTCCATTCTAAGCATTCCAAAGGTGAACGGTGTCAATTTGTCTACTGGAGTTCAGCTCAAACCTCGCTGTAAACTCACAGTGGTGACCAAAACAGTTCTTACCACAATGTCCATTTCTGAGATTAGCTTTCACATTTTGTTTTAATGTTTTTTTTAAACATCACTCATACCTTAGGAGAGTGATCTTTTTATATAAAATTTGGTTTCATTAAAGTGTTGAATGCCTTCACGTAACTGGGACTCTGTGCCACTGATTGATAAACATTCGGGCAAAACCCAATTTGGTGACTTAATTTCACTGATGTTTCCAAAAAATAGAGATTAAATTCCAGAGAACGAATGCAAGAAAGGAGAGCATAAATGAGAAAGCAGCAAGCAACGGTAAGAGAAAGAAAATAACAACCATGCAAAAAGCATTGGGATTATTTCCCAATGACTGATTCAAGAATAGTACTGGCACAAGTGTTGAGCAGATTGTCACAGATATTTCTGGTTCAAAGTGACAGTGTGTGGCACAAAATAACAAAGTCAAAACAAAATCTTGAAATGGGGAATTCCATCAATTTTAACAATTACTCATTCGTCCAATACATCTTTAATTCATCTGGTCCTGCTGACCTCAATGTGCTGGATGCCGGTAAAATGATTATCTCAGTATTGTATCAGTCAAAACTGTCCTAGTGCAATGCAATGATTGGAACAGTACATTCAAACATCACCACAATGACCTCAACCAACACGGATCCAAAAAAAAAGAATGCATTTTGGTTTTTTTGCCATATGGGGGTGTAGTATATCTGCAGATTGTTAGCTATTGAAACATTGTGTTGTCTATTGGACGTTAGCAAACCCTCTGTAACATAATGCACTTAAAAACAAGATGTATTGGACAAATTTTGTACTCAATTATTTAAAAGCATCAGAAAATGATGAAAACACAAAACAGATGTGTCAATATGAGAAACAAATCTAGATTAACATTTCAGGCTTCCACTCTTGGTCAAAACTCAATTTAAATGACACATTAGCCTATCTTTTCCCTTTACTCATGCTGAATAACTTGCTATGCATTCCCATTATTTTCATCTCTAGCATTTTTTTAAAAAACTTTCTTTATTTGAGTTTTACAACTACCTTTGTTCACAAATACAATTGTTTTGACAATATTAAATCAGTCCTCCTACTACAGGATGAATTAAATTACCACTGAAGAGTAAACACCTGATATAATTATACTTCAGAATATCAAACACGCACTTAACTAGAACTGCACTGCATTTGAACTTAAAAGCAACCATGAACATCATGTTCAGCCAACCTCTTGTGAACACTTTGATGCTGACCCTTTTCCAAGTCAGATGAATTCAAAAGGGATTAAGGAAGTCCACCACAGGTTTAAACCGCACATTAATTCCCGCCCAGATAGCTACAACAGGAAAATGCAGAAAGAGAACAATGTTTCCTTTTTCTCTTTGAGCTTTTAAATCAAGGATGTTATCCAAAAAGTTTCCCTGCTCTCGACATCCTGTCTGTGCAATTTATACTTAGTGACAGCAATGTCATTAATAATTTAACGCTAACCAACGCCCGCTTTCCTCGTGGATCAAAAAAAATAAATCAAATACAGGTTAAAAGAAATGCGTTTCAAACTGAACTTTCCAAGGTTAAAAAGAGCCGGAAATTTTATTAGGAAAAGTTCAAATACAGAAGAACACCACTCGACCATTTCACATGTCATGTTTTACCGCGATGTTTTATTTTATCCATTACTCGTAAAAGAAAAAGCCTAATCATTCTGCCTGGATTTATAATATAACCGAAGCGGCGCTTCCAGACTGTGTACAGGAACGGATTTAGTGTAATGCGAGAATGTCGTTGACCTGTCCCAATCAACAGGGCGCGGCAACGCGGAGTCACTGGGCAGGGATTCCACAGGCAAAATTCAACTTCTCCTTTAGCAAGTGATTCATGTCACATTGAGTAAAGGCGAAAGTTGGACTCCGGGGCAACATGTCAAGAGTTCGATGTAGACCCACCATTAAGTTGCCATGTCCTTGCATAAGAGTTGCACAAAAAATTGAAACGAACAACCTACGTGCCAGTTGCCAAAGAATCAGCAATATGAAAAGGGACATTCGTATTATTAATGGAAAGTTGACGCGGGGATATGACTTTGGTCATTCTCTGCACAAAGAACACTATCTATCAGAATACCATCCTTCCACCGATTTACCCATCAAATTTTTTTTTAAATCCTTAATTATTTCCCAATGGGTCATAACTTTTTTTTTGTCTAATCCAAACTTATTGAAAGGATATTCGATCTGCGGGTTTTGCAGGTGTCATACCTGCAGGACCAGATGAACAAGTTTCCCCCCCCCCACCCCCAACAAACTCCCCGCCTTTTCCTTGAGCCGAGCTCCAAACAAATCTGGTGCGTGTCGGAGCGAGGAGTCGTGTTTTTAAGGACAAAATGTAACCATCAAAATAACATCGTAGCATTACAGGCACACATACAACAGAGAGAGAGAAAAAAAAATACAAATGTATTGGCCATAGATACAAACAGGATTAACAAACTGGTTCTTTTTTTTTTAAATTAAAAAAAGATGGTTTAAGAATGGGGAATGAACTTATTTAACTTCTTTTCGATTTTGCACGTTACCTTGGTCGACACCAGAGACAATTCAGAATAAACTCAACAAAAAAAAGTTGCAGAATATTTCCCCCAAGTCTCGACACTTCAGGGTTGCATGAAAAGGAAAAAAAATAGACAACAGCCGCCAGTTAAATCGCTCTCACCTGGCATCCCTAACCCCAGAAGAAGGATCAAAACCGGGTGCAAGATTCCAGTGCCAGACGCTCCCATTTTCCCGTCTGTTGACAGTATTTCTTCCTCACTCGCTGCGGATCACTTAAACGACTCGATAAACTGGATTGAGGGAGAGAGGGATGGGGGGGGGGGGGAAGTGGGATGGGTATGGGGGGGGGGGAAACTTTTTTTTTCTCTCTCCTCCCTGGAAGTTTCTTGCCCACTTTCCTCGCGAGCGTATGTCCCGTTTAGCTGTCAGTGAGATCGGGCCGCCTCTGAGTGTGTGTATGTGTAATGTGGTGGTGTTGGTAGCGGTAGCCGGGCGCTGTCACTGTGACAGAGCTGTGGATGTGGTTGGGAATCGGGCGGCCAGGCTCCTGGAGCAGGTGAATGTCTCAGCCCCCAACTGCGAGAGCAGCGCGTGCGCACTCACCAGCAGCGCAATGCCTTCTGGAACTTGGAGTTCCCAGATCTCTTCCCCCCCTCCCACTCCATCTCTCTTTCTCCACAACATTTAGATCAGGTTCAAAGGGAAAATACTGCTGGAAACCTGAAATACAAACAGAGAGAAAAAAAAAAAATTGCTGGAGCAGGTCAGGCCTGTTGAGTGTTTCCAGCACTTTCTGTTGATATTTATACAGGATTAGTTGTCCCAACCTTTATTTCACTGAGACCTTCAGGATTTTTTTTCCATATTCCCTAACTCTGATTTTAGCAGAAAAGTTGCTTCGTTTTATATTCATCCCTACGTTGGGAATCTCGGTTCTGCACAACAACACCTCATATTTAAAATTCTCAGGTCGACGTTCAAACTATCCTTATCTATAACCTGCTTCAAGACTGACTCTCCCGCCAGTTGGAATAGTTTCTCCCTATTCCCTCCAAGAATTCTGCATTCCTCCAACTCTGGTCCAGTTTGCATCCCCACCCTGGCTCCCTCTATCTCATTATGGGGAGTATTCCAATGATGAAGACATCGAGGAGCTAAGCTCTGGAATTTCCTCCCTAAACTTCTCTGCCTCCTCATCCTTTTAGACACTCCCTAAAACCCACCTCTTCAGCCAAGCTTTTAATCACTTGTCCCAATATTGCATTCCTTGGCTTAGTGTCAATTTTTGTTTGATTACCTTTCTGTGAAAAGGTTTGTTACATTTATTTATGTTTTAAAAGTACTATATAAATACAAGGTGTTTTGTTTTTTTTTCTAGAAAATATAGACTAAGCAGGGTCCAAGCACAAATGCTACATTATTTACAAATTTGTTTTAAAAGGTTTTGAATATTAACTGTAAAATTGGGAGAAGAATGGAATATTAAGGAAACTGGATATAAATCCAACTTTGACAAATCAATCATGGTGAAAACTTTGTGGCCTTCAGAAACCTTAAAATAAACTACTCAGAATCAAGCAACATATCCAGAAAAGATACATAATTTAAAAATAGCTTGGTTCATTTCTACTCAAGTGACACACAGAAAGCAAACATAGGCCAGGATTTTTCCCATGGCAGGCGGGCAGGGCGGGAGCCGGGTGTGGAGCCAATCGCCGCCCGCGATCGGCTCCACGCCATCATTTTACACAGGCGGGCCAATTAAGGCCCGCCCAGCGTAACGCACAGCCGGTAGCACTCAGCGCTACCTGTGCAGGCAGGGGGAGGAGGGACAGTCGGGTCCTGCACCCTCTCTCGCATGCGTGTGAAAGAACGCAGCAATCTCTCTGAGGCACGGAGCTGCCTCAGGGGGATTGAATGGATAATAAAACAGTTTAATAAATTATGTAAAAATTTATTTTGCAGTGTCGTTTGAGTTGGGATATGTTTGTATAGGTGGGAAAATTTATTTATTTAATTTATAAAAGCTTTAGGAAACCCCATCTTGCCCATGGATGAGGTTTCCTGAAAAACGCGAAGGCCACTTGGGCTTTTCGCCTGCCTGCCAATCTTAAGGTCAGCGTTCTTAACTACTTTAATTAATTTCTTAATGGCCTTAATAGGCTGTTGACATTTCAGCGGGCGCACAGCTGATTCCGGCACACGCCCGCCGAACGAAATATCGCGATGGCGCGCAATGATCTCGGGATGCACGCCTAATGTCATTGTGTGTCATTTTACATGTCGGCACATCGGGCACGCTAACCGGAAAATTCAGCCTATAAATTTTAATTTGTGAATTTTAATGGCACAAACTAAAAAATCTGATAAGTCTTTTTATGTGGGGAAGATGGTCAAACATGGGTGCAGAAAGGGATGGGCCAAATCTGCCCATAGAAACATATTTACCAGATCTAGAATATTTTGTATTACTAGTACTTAGTTAATAATTTTTGTTCTTCTCCATTCGTTTAGGAAATCCTTACTCTACGTTGTATTATTTTGAAGGCTCTGCTAAAAAATCATTGGCACCTGTTGATTTGAGAGAAATCCAAACATGCAAATCCAGAGCAAAAATGGTATTGGGGTTATTCTAATGTTTACTATGTTGCACATCTTCTAAACTGCAATAATATGATCACCCCCAATTATGAAAGTTGATTTCCAACAAGAGTCATCATTGAGTCCTTACCTGCACCAAGTTCCATTCACTATCGCTTCTGTGCTCGCTGACCTACATTGGCTCCCAGTCAGGCAACACCTTCATTTCTCATCTGTGTTTTCAAATCCTTCCATATTCTGTAATTTTCTCCACAACCCTCTGAGATGTGTGCATTCATTTAATTCCGGGCTCCTGAGCATCCCCGATTTTAATTGCTCCAACATTAGTTGCCATGTCTTCAGCAGCCTAGGCCCAGGCTCTGGAATATCCTCCCTAAACCTCTCTGCTCTCAACCTCTCTTTCTTTCTTTAAGAGCTCCTTAAAATCTAACTCTATGACCAAGCTTTTGGCCATCTGTCCTAATATTGGCTTCACTGCTTTACTTCACTTTAAAATGCTCCTGTGAAGCACCTTGGATCACTTTATTACATTAAAACACTATGGGCAGAAATTTTCATCCCATGGGCGGGCGCCAACCTGATCGGGAGTAAAATAGTGTGCGATGATGTCGGGCGAGCGTCCCGATGTCATCGCACATTCATCGTGCACTCACCTGATATTGCCCACTGACAATTAAGAGGCCTATTAAGGCCATTAAACTAGCAATTAATCTGAATTTTTCGCTGCCCGTCCAACCTTACGGTTGGCGGGTGAGTGAATCGGCCAGGTGGCCTTTGCATTTTTAATCATCTTGCCCATGGATGAGGTTTCCAACAGTAAATTTTTAAAAATTTTTTAAATTTTGGCATCATTTTTAACATGCCCATCTTCATTTGACTGAGTCACATGTGGGAAAGTTTCCCTTATTTTTCAAATCTTTATTTTTCATTTTAAAATCCTTCAGCTCCCTGAGGCAGCTCTGTGCCTTCAGAGACCTTTCAGAGCAGGCTCCCTCGCGCATGTGCAGACTTCAGTGCTCGCGCTCCTCCATCCCCACCCTGCCACCCTGTCAGCGCTGAGGGTCTCAGCGTGCATTTCACGCTGGCTGGCCATTAATTCGCCAGCCGGCATGAAATCGCGGTCAGAGCCCGATCACAGGCGGCGGTCCACTTCGTGGCTGTTCCCGGACCTGACCGTCGCACCCACCCAACAAAGGGAAAATCCTGCCCTATGTAAATACAAATTGTTGTTGTTGCAGTTGTGTCCAGACATAGGGATGTGTGTTCATGGCATCCAAAAGTTTTAACCCCTCAATCATTAAGGAAATTCTAATCATATTATCCAATTTATTGTGATGAGAATTGTGGTTTATGATTAGAAATAGAATGAGAATACAATACAATTAGAAAGAGTTCCAAGACATCACTGCAGGAGCTCCTCAGGGTCGTGTCCCAGGCCAAGCCATCTTCAGCGGTTTCATCAATGGCTTTTCCTCCATTATATGTTCAGAAGTGGGGATGTTTGCTGATGATTGCACAATGTTCAGCACCATTCACAACTCCATATGCAGCAAGACCTTGACAACAATAAGGTTTGGGCTGATAAGGGGTAAGTAACATTTTCACCAGACAAATGACCATTTAACCATCTCCCTTTGACATTCAATGGCATTACCATCGCTGAATCCTTCTTGGGGGGGGTTACCATTGACCAGAAACTGAACTGAAACAGTGATATAAATACTAAGATAAAAGCAAAAAACTGCGGATGCTAGAAATCTAAAACAAAAATAAAAATACCTGGAAAAACTCAGCAGGTCTGGCAGCATCTGCAGAGAGGAACACAGTTAACGTTTCGAGTCCGTATGACTCTTCAACAGAACTAAGGAAAAATAGAAAAGAGGTGAAATATAAGCTGGTTTAAGGTGGGGGGTGGGACAGGTAGAGCTGGATAGAGGGCCAGTGATAGGTGGAGATAGCCAAAAGATGTCATAGACAAAAGAACAAAGAGGTGTTGAAGTTGGTGATATTATCTAAGGAATGTGCTAATAGGTGAAATTGAGGGTGGAAAGCAGGACGAGCAAGGTACAGATAGCCCTAGTGGGGGTGGGGTGGGGGGAAGGGAGGAGAGAGTTCATGATTTAAAGTTGTTGAACTCAATATTCAGTCCGGAAGGCTGTAAAGTGCCTAGTCAGAAGATGAGGTGCTGTTCCTCCAGTTTGCGTTGAGCTTCACTGGAACAATGCAGCAGACCAAGGACGGACATGTGGGCATGAGAGCAGGGTGGAGTGTTGAAATGGCAAGCGACAGGGAAGTCTGGGTCATGCTTACGGACGGACTGAAGGTGTTCTGCAAAGCGGTCACCCAGTCTGCATTTGGTCTCTCCAATGTAGAGGAAACCGCATTGGGAGCAGTGAATGCAGTAGACTAAATTGAGGGAAGTGCAAGTGAAATGCTGCTTCACTTGAAAGGAGTGTTTGGGCCCTTGGACGGTGAGGAGAGGGGAAGTAAAGGGGCAGGTGTTGTACCTTCTGCAGTTGCATGGGAAGGTGCCGTGGGAGGGGGTTGAGGTGTAGGGGGTGATGGAGGAGTGGACCAGGGTGTCCCGGAGGGAACGATCCCCTGTGGAATGCCGCCAGATGTGTTTGGTGGTGGCATCATGCTGGAGTTGGCGGAAATGGCAGAGGATGATCCTTTGAATGCTGAGGCTGGCGGGGTGATAAGTGAGGACAAGGAGGACCCTATCATGGTTCTGGGAGAGAGAGGAAGGTGTGAGGGCGGATACGGGGGAGATGGGCCGGACATGGTTGAGGACCCTGTCAACCACCGTGGGTGGAAAACCTCGATTAAGGAAGAAGGAAGACATGTCAGAGGAACTGTTTTTGAAAGTGGCATCATCAGAACAGATGTGACGGAGGCGAAGGAACTGAGAGAATGGGATGGAGTCCTTACAGGAAGCGGGGTGTGAGGAGCTGTAGTCGAGGTAGCTGTGGGAGTCGGTAGGCTTGTAATGAATATTGGTGGACAGTCTATCACCAGAAATTGAGACAGAGAGGTCAAGGAAGGGAAGTGAAGTGTCAGATATGGACCATGTGAAAATGATGGAGGGGTGGAAATTGGAAGCAAAATTAATAAATTTTTCCAGGTCCAGACGAGAGCATGAAGCAGCACCGAAGCAATCATCGATGTACCGGAGAAAGAGTTGTGGGAGGGGGCCGGAGTAGGACTGGAACAAGGAATGTTCCACATACCCCATAAAGAGACAAGCACAACTGGGGCCCATACGGGTACCCATAGCCACACCTTTTATTTGGAGGAAGTGAGAGGAGTTTAAGGAGAAATTGTTCAGTGAGAGAACAAGTTCAGCCAAACGGAGGAGGGTAGTGGTGGATGGGGATTGTTCGGGCCTCTGTTCTAGGAAGAAGCGGAGAGCCATCAGACCATCCTGGTGGGGGATGGAGGTGATATAAATACTGTGGCTACAACAGCAGGCGAGAGAAATTCTGTGGCAAGTAACTCACCTTCTGACTCCCCAAAGACACAAGTTTGTGATGGAATACTCTCCACTTGCCTGGATGAGTACAGCTCTAACAACACTCAAATATCTCGACACCATCCTGGACAAAGCAACCCGCTTGATTGGCAACCACCACCTTAAATATACATTCCCTCTTCCACTGACACAAGGTGGTGGCAGTGTGTACTATGGATAAGGTGCGCTGCAGCAATTCATCAAGGCTCTTTGACAGCACCTTCCAACCCCATGACCTCTACCACTTAGGAGGGCAAGGGCAACAGATACATGGGAAAACCACCACCTTCAAGTTCCCCTCCAAGCCACACACTGTCCTCATTTGCAACTGTAGCAATTGTTGCGAGATCAAAATCCTGGAACTCCCTTCCCAGCAGCACCATGGATGTACCTACACCACGTGGACTGCAGCAGATTAAGAAGGCAGCCTACCTTCTTAAGGGCAATTAGGTATGGACAACAAGCAATGCTCCCTTCCCATGAAAAAAATAGAAGAAATGCAACATTAAAATATGCATGGACAGTGTAGTGCAGTACATTGCGAATTTGGAAAATTAGAAAATCTAAATGTTAAAACCAAGGGAAAAAATGAGACAGATTGACAGTTCATTTTAACTCTGTATATGTGCTGCACAACTCAGTGCTAAAACATACTGGAAAATTAACATAATATAACTTGTGTTGGTAAAAGGTGGATTTGTACATAGCTACCTCCATGGCTTTTCCAATTGCTGCTCTGAGCATAGGGAACTTTTAAGATTGAGGTCGAAAGAGACAAGTTCTATTTTTAAACAACAGTGTTTTAGACTGACACAGATCTTCATTGCGAGGAAAGCACAGCCCTCATGGAGAGCTTTATGAATAGTTTTACTTCCCCGAGCAATCGGAGACAGGTTGGCAATGGTGCAGTCTGGGAAACAAATCATAGCTTATCATCCGACCACTGACAACACCATCTGTTGGAGTTCAGTGCCTTTCCTTTACTCATTTTTTCCTTCTAGAAGGTACTGAAGTTGCTGAGACACAGATCCTGAGATATTTTTATGAAGATGCTAATTTGCATGCATAGTCAGGTATTGAATGTTGGGATATTTAAAAACAGAAAATGGTGACAATAAAAGGGTCATGGACCTGAAACGTTAACTCTGTTTCTCTCCACAGATGAATCCAGGCCTTTTGAATATTTACAGCATTTTTTGTTTTTAATCTCAGATTACCAGCATCTGCAGTATCTTGCTTTTGTATTAGTGAATGCTGGGAGGCTGTTTTGCCATGTGAAGCAGTGGGGGTATCACAACCTAATTCATCCTGTCTCACCTAATGTCAATTTTCCTGCAGAAATCAGAGTCAGGTATTTTCCTCTCTAATCCAATGGCACTGAGGCCCTACTGCCACTGCTGAGATTAGTTAACACAGCACAAACTAGGCATCTAACCTACTCCTTTACAGGATTGTGTAGCTTACTTAAAAAGCCCAAATTCAATCCTTCCAGCTGCTTTACAGACCAATCCCCTTATATTAACCTCTATGGTTCCTGAATGCATTGTCACCATTCAACCATGCACCATGGCATAGTGATATTGTCACTGGGCTAGTATTCTCGAAGACCCAGGGTAATTCTCTGGGGACCTGGGTTCGAATCCCACCAAGGCAGGTGGTGAAATTTGAATTCAATAAAAATCTGGAATTAAAAGCCTGATGATGACCACGAAACCATTACCAATAGTCGTAAAAACCCATCTGGTTCAATAGTGCCCTTTAGGGAAGGAAATCTGCTGCCCTTACCTGGTCCGGCCTACATGTGACTCCAGACTCACAGCAATGTGGTTGACTCTTAAATGCCCTCTGAACAGGGCAATTAGGTATGGGCATTAAATGCTGGCTTAGCCAGCAACGCTCAAATCCCATGAACAAATAAAAATAACCTTTCCCACTGTTTCCTGGTTGAATTTCTGTAGTGCTGTTTCATTCCGCATACAGCCCTGGTCAAAGTCACCAACTTATATGTCTTGTTATTGTAATCATGTGCCATTCCTTCTTGACCTTCCATTCAGTGACCATATCATTGTTCTCTGGATTGTTTAACCCATAATCCGCTTTGTGAGATAACGCTGATATGGTTCCATTTCTCCCTGCCTCAACACATACCCTGCAATGGCATTTTCTCTTGTGCCTGCATCATACGTCCCATCTGCCACTATGTTTCAGCCTTCGTGCCCTCCCATTCCCCAACAATATCGTGCCACTTGTTGATATTAGTCAAAAACATGCTGCCAGCTTTCATATGTTGGTAACTTGTACCCAACTTTATCCATGAACACTGTATGACTGCTTGCCCACCATCAAGCCATGGATGAGCCTTAAAGGCAACAAAATAGTTGCACAGTAGTGTGACCTATAGAGTTTCCTATGAAATGAAAGCTGGAATATAGCACTGCTTTCCTGCTTGATGACATATAAGAGAACCAATATTTCCAGTTTCAGTATTTATTGCTCACAAACGAAACTGAATGAAGTAATTACTTATAGAACATTCTGATTCAGCAAAAAAGGTATACTGAAGAAATTACTATTAATTTGAAAGTCCAGACTGAGAGAATTATTTGATAAAATAGTGTAATCTTTGTCAGAAAGACCTTTACTGGCAGATTGGGAATGGCAGGTAATTGGACTGAAATATTGCAGCAAAGCCATCTAACAGCAGACCCGTGTATATCACACAGCTGTTGAATCACTAGTAGAGGATCTCTGTCTGCATGTTGCTAAATCCCCACCCACTCACAGTCAATGCAATCTCCTGACACAAAGACCTAGAGCAGCTTTAAGTGTAATATTTAATAGTATTTGTGACTGCAGGTGTAAGGATGTCCTTAAGGCACGTCTATATATTTTGTTGCTTATAAACCCTGTGAGAGCAATGGAAAGAATATGCTTTTACATGGCACTTAGCATGACCTCAGAATATCCCAAAGTGGTTCCCAGCCAGTTAAGTGCTTTTGTAGTGTAGTCACCATTCTAATGTAGGGAAAAGCAGCAGTAAATTAACACATAGAAAGATCCTCCAAACATTTACGAGATCAATGACTAGACAATCTGTAGTTTGGTTCTGCTGAAGGGTCATGAGGACTCGAAACGTCAACTCTTTTCTTCTCCCCTGATGCTGCCAGACCTGCTGAGTTTTTCCAGGTAATTCTGTTTTTGTTTTGGATTTCCAGCATCCGCAGTAGTTTTTTGTTTTTATATCTGTAGTAGTGATGTTAGTTGAAGACAAATTTGTCAGAGCATTGGTAGAACTTATCTGCTCTTCTTTAAACAGTATAGAGAATTAGCTACCTAAACTTCTCTGCCTCCCTCTCCTTCTTTAAGCACTCCTTAAGACCCCCCATTTCGACCAAGATTTTAGTTACTTCTAATATCACATTCTTTGCTTCAGTGTCAACTTTTGTTTGATTACACTCCTGTGAAGCAGTTTACAATGTTTGTTTCTATATTTAATACACCATACAAATACAACTTGCTTTGTATTTCCTTTAGAAAATGTACAGTGATTGCAGTGTACCACAAACAGTGTACCACAAAGCACAAATGCTGCATTATTTATAAACTGTTTTTAAAAAGTTTTGAATATTCTTAAAATTGTGAAATATTAAGGGAATTAGATAAAAACCCAAATTTGACAAATTTATCATGGTGAAAATCTATGGCCTTTGGAAAACCTGAAATAAGCTGCTTAGAGTCAAGCAATATATCCAGAAAAGGTATACAATAAAAGATGTCCTGGTCATTGCTATTCAAGTAAGCATGCAGACAACAAACATATATTTGTATTTGTGAATTTTAATGACATACTCTAAAAATTCTGACCAGTCTTTTTAAATGGAGAAGATGATCAATCATGAATGCAGAAAGGAATTCTATACATGGAAACATTCTTACCAGTTCTAGAACATTCTGTTGATATACCGGTACCTAGTTATAATTTTTGTCCTTTTCCATTCACTTTCTACTGCACCTTATAATATTTTGAAGACCCTGCTAAAAATGTTGGCACATGTTCATTTGAGAGAAATGCAGACATGAGAATCATAGAGCTCCAGAGCACTAAGTAAATTTGCCATTCATCTCCATTATCATTACCAGCAGCAAGCCCGGCCAGATCAGGAGTAACATTTGTTAGGGGAAAGTAAAAAGGATGGTAAAAAGGAAGTCTGCTTCATGCTATAACATTGCCCTTTCACCAAACAATAATACAATGTCTTTTCTGGCATTTAGTGTCAAAACTGCAGCTTTGTGGCACACTTCATGATGGTTTTGGGTACAGATCCCGTAAACTGAAATAACATGATCTTCTCAGATTAGGGGAGTTGGTTTCTAACAAGAATCATTATTGTGTTCAAACACTGGGATATGTGCTCATGATGTTCAAAACTAAAATAATAGTTTTAACCCTTCAATCATTAAGGAAGCTCTAATCTTATTGTGTAATTTATTGTGAAGAGAATTGTGGGTTATGATTAGGAATAAAATAAATGGAACATTACAAATGTATGGAAGCTGCAGTGCAGTAGGCTGAGAAAGTGGAAAATTAGAAAATTGTTAAATTCAAGGACAAGAGTCAGATTGACAGCTCATTTTAACTCTGTATATGTGCTGCACATCTCACTGCTAAAACATACTGGAAAATTAAGATAATATACCATGGGATGGTAAAAGGTGGATTTGTACATAGCTACCTCCATGGCTTCTCCAATTGCTGCTCTGAGCAATTAAGCTTTTAAGATTGAGACAGAAAGAGACAAGTTCTATTTCTAAGCAGACACTGAGACTCAACAGATCTTCTTTGCAGGGAAAGCACCAGGGAAGTAGTTTTACTTCCCAAGATAGTCAGAGACAGATTGGCGACTGAACAGACTGGGAAACAGAACATGAATTATCATACTACCACTGACACACAAGCTATTAGAGTTCAATAGCTTTTTAAAAAAAAAATCCTTTTCTCTTTCTTATTTCTGAAAGATGCTGAGTTTTACTGAGATACATTTCCATCATCTCTTGATATTTTTCCTAAGAGACCATTTTGCCTGCATAATCAGGTAGTGAATATTTGAAGACTGTTTACCATGCCGGCCGGGGGATATCATAGTCTAATTCACCCTGTCTCACTTAATGTTAATGTTCCTGCAGAAATTATAGGATTGCATTTAGGATCTGAAATCCCAGTCAAGTGTTCTCCTCCCTAGTCCAATGGTGCTAAAGGCCTACTGTCACTTCTTAGATTAGTTAACATAGCGCAAACTGGGCATCTAACCTATCACATTACTGGATTGTGTAGTTTACTTAAAAAGCCCATCTTCATTCCTTCCAGCCACTTTAAAGACCAATCCCATTTCCATCTTTCTGTTAATCTATAAGTTTTTCAAATGCATTGACACTACTCAACTTGCACTTACCTTTCCCATCATTTCCTGGTTGAATTCCTCCAGTGCCATTTACTTTCCAACTAAAGCCCTGGCCAAAGTCACTAACTCCTACCTCTTGTTATTGCAACCATGTGCCATTCCTTCTAGAATTTGCCACAGCTTTTGGTGCAGTGACCATGCCATTATCTTTGCCTCATTACATCATCCACCCTGTTATATAGCCCTAATATGGTTCCATTTTCATTTGTCCCAACACATATCCTGCAATCCTCCTATGCCTGCATCCCTATCTCCTGTCTACCACAATATTTCATCTTTCGTTCCCTCCCATTCCTCAGCAATATAGATCCACTCATTGACATTAGTCACAAACATGATGCCATATATAAATTTCATATGTTGGTAATTTGTACCCACCTTTATCCACAACACTCTTGATTCCATGAATACTGTCTGACTGCTTGTCCACCATCAAGCCATGAGCAACCCTTAAGGGCAACAAATAACTGAGTGGTGCGCTCGGGGTTTCTTATGAAGTAAAAGTTGGAATATGTTATTTCCTTTCTCCTTGACAGCATGTATCAGAACTAATATTTCTAGCTTCTGATTGCTGCATTAATGGGGGGAGTTTTAACCTGAAAAATGGGTGGGTATGTACAGGGGGTTAAAGAAGGGGAAAAAATGGCTTTGGAGGCCATTTCTGTTACCTTTGTCTTCTTTGACTTTGATCTGCACTCCCTAGCTGTCAGCCTTCTAAGCGGCATGTGAGCAGCTTATACAGCTCTACCCTGGAACTCTGATGAGGAACAAGAGGAGCAGCACCAGCAAGGACAACGCCAGCAGGAACAGCACCACCAGTAGCAAGTGTAACACCAGCAGCAGCAGGAGCAGCAGTTGGGTTCTCCTCAGCCACCTGCTATTCCACAGGACAGAGGGGATGAACGCAGAGCTCCAGATTGCAGGAGACAATATCTCCAACATCGCATGTATCAATTGATGATTAGTCTTTTTTTAAAAATTCATTCATAGGATGCCAGTATAGCTGGCTAGGCCAGCATTTATTGCCCATCCCTAATTGCCCTTGAGAAGGTGGTGGTGAGCTGCCTTCTTGAACCGCTGCAGTCTATGTGGTATAGGTACACCCACAGTGCTGTTAGGGAGGGAATTCCAGGATTTTGACCCAGCAACAGTGAAGGAACGGTGATATATTTTCAAGTCAGGATGGTGTGTGACTTGGAGGGGAACTTCCAGGCGGTGGTATTCCCATCAATCTGCTGCCCTTGTCCTTCAAGATGGTAGTGGTCGTGGATTTGGAAAGTGCTGCCTAAAGAGCCTTGATAAGTTCCTGCAGTGCATCTTGTAGATGGAACACACTGCTGCTACTGTGTGTCGGTGGTGGAGGGAGTGAATGTTTGTGGATGGTGTGCCAATCAAGAGGGCTGCTTTGTCCTGGATGGTGTTGAGCTTCTTGAGTGTTGTTGGAGCTGCACTCATCCAGGCAAGTGGTGAGTATTCCATCACACTCCTGACTTGTGCCTTGTAGATGATGGACAGGCTTTGGGGAGTCAGGAGGTGAGTTACTTGCCGCAGAATTCCCAGCCTCTGACCTGCTCTTCTAGCCACAGTATTTACATGACTAACCCAATTCAGTTTCTGGTCAATGGTAACCCACAGGATGTTGATAGTGGGGGATCCAGTGATGGTAATGCCATTGAAAGTCATGGGGTGATGGTTAGACTCTTGTTGGAGAAAGTCATTGTCTGGCACTTGTGTGGCATGAATGTTACTTGCCACTTGTCAGCCCAAGCCCAGGTCTTGCTGCATTTGGACATGGACTGTTTCAGTATCTAAGCATTCACGAATGGTACTGAACATTGTGCGACATCCCCACTTCTGACCTTATGATGGAAGGAAGGTCATTGATGAAGCAGCTGAAAATGGTTGGGCCGAGGACAGTATCCTGAAGAACTCTTGCAATGATATCCGGAACTGAGATGATTGACCTCCAACAACCATAACCAGGGGGTGAGTTAGTTGATGCAGAGTTCCTAGCCTCTGACCTGCTCTTGTAGCCACAGTGTTTATATGGTTGGTCCAGTTCAGTTTCTAGTCAATGGTAACTCTCAGAATGTTGATAGTGGGGGATTCAGCGATGGTAATGAATATCAAGTGCGCTTGTTAGATTCTTTCTTGTTGGGGATACTCATTGCCTGATATTGGGTGACGTGAATGTGCCTCCTACTACACCATCTACAGTGTCACACTCGAAAAAACCCGTGGAAGATGGAAGATATGAATTAAAACTGACATAGGAAAAGGGTTCAAAGTTATCATTGTGCAGATGATCATATTTCAGTTAGATGTGACTTCAAATTAACACAAAAAATTGCTGTGTACCCTGTGGCTGTGTGATATCTAATTCTGTCACCAAGTATCTGCGAGACCCTATTCTCTCCATCTCCAAGGGCCACAGACTCTGACCGTTTGCTGATTTCAAGTGCGTCATCCTCCACAGCGGTCAGGGTGGCAACTACTGGAAGGTCAAACTGTCTCTCCCTGGAATTCTGCATTCTCTTCTCCTTCAAATAACAAAAGTAGAGAGTTATAAGCATGAGAAATTAATTGTGGTGAGAAGATGGAGGCACTACATTCGTGGAAGGTGATTGTGTGCAATGGGTGTGAGCAATAAGATGATGATGTGTCAGAGGTAGTTGTTTAGATGGGGATGTGAGAAGATACCTTGAGAGAGAGGAATAAATGGAGCAGCAGCTTGTGTTGGTCTGGAGAGAAGAATACTGAAGTCTATGAGTGCCTGGCACCAGCTCTTATGAGGTCATGAACCTCTTTTAGCGCTGAGTACATGAATAAGGGGCCACAATCCTGCTACTCATCTCTTCAACCACTTTCAGTCATGCCTGCTTAGTTTCAGAGGACAGCCAATTTCTCTCATCTACTAGCAAGAGCATCTCTCTTCAGGTCCTTACAGTCCTTACAGTAAGACTTTCAGGGGTGCCTCAGAGAAGAGGGGGCAGCCTTTCCACATTGAGGCTCCATCGTTGAAGTTGCTGTCTCTGTCCTGACAGTTGTAGCAAAGATCCACACTGTCACCTGCCAAAGTTCCCTTAAATTCTGAGGCGTGAACAGTCAGGTGTGGGCCATGATCATGCTTGTCTGCTCCAATTAGTCAGAAAACTCGAAAGTGGGATGCTAACAGCTAATACTGTGGCTAAGTTATACAGTCACAGCAAAGCCCGTTCCACTAATTTTCGTGTTTCCGACCAACAGCTGGTCTCATCCACCAATAGTAGGTCCATTAGTTAAAATTCTGCCCAATATCTCTAGCTTCAGTATTTATTGTTTACAAACAAAGCTCAGTGAAGTAATTACTTATAGAACATTCTGTTTCAGCAAAGATTGTATACTGAAGAAATGATTATTAGTTTGAAGGCCCAGACTGAGAGAATTATTGGATAAAATAGTGTAATCTTTGTCGGAAAGCCCTTTACTGGCAGATTGGGAATGGCAGGTAATTGGACTGAAATATTGCAGCAAAGTCATCTTAACAGCAGACCCGTGCATATCACACAGCTGTTGAATCACGAGTAGAGGATCACTGACTGCCTGTTGTTAAATCTCCACCCACTCACAGTCAATGCAATCTCCTGACACAAAGACCTAGAGCAGCTTCGAGTGTAATATTTAATAGTGTTTTTGATTGCCTCCTTAAAGACCTCCTTAAAGCATCTTTATATTTTGATCCTTCTAAGTCCTGATTGAGCGAGAGCAAAAGAAAGACTATGTTTTCATATTGCACTTAGCATGACCTCAGAATATCACAAAGTGGTTTCCAACTAGTTAAGTGTTATTGAATCATGGAATCATCGAAATTTGTAGCAAGGAAGGAGGCTGGTCAGCCCATTGTGTCCATGCTGGCTGACAAGGAACCATCTTGGAAGTGTCGCCAGCTGCAGAAACTTGAGCTCTGGGTTTTGGAACTCGAGCGGCAGCTGGAGTCACTGTAGTGCATCCGCAAAGCTGAGAACTATATGGATAGCATGTTTAAGGAAGGGGTCACATCAAAGGTTAGGAGCATGCAGGCAGAGAGGGAATGGGGTGGGTTTGGAAGGTGCTGCCAGACAGTCTAGGAGTACAAGGCAGGTAGTGCAGGAGTCCTCTAAGTCTATGTTGCTCACTAACCGGTTTTCCATTTTGTTTATTGGTGAGGGCAATTGATGGTTCCTCAGATGATTGTAGCAAGAGCCAAGTTTGTGGCACCACGTGTGACTTAGATGCACAGGTGGGGAGGAAGAAGAGTGAAAGAGCAATTGTGATAGGAGATTTGATAGTTAGGGTAATAGACAGGCATTTCTGGGGCCATTCACGTGACTCCAGGGTGGTATATTGCCTTCCTGGTGCCAGGGTCAAGGATGTCACTGAGCGGCTGCAGGACTTTCTTTTGGGTGAGGGTTAACAGTCAGAGGTTGTGGTCCACATTGGGACCAATGAAATAGGTAGAAAGAAAGATGAGACCATAAGACATAGGAGCAGAAATTAGGCTATTCAGCCCATCGAGTCTGCCCTGCCATTCAATCATGGCTGATAAGTTTCTCAACCCCATTCTCTCACCATCTCCCCATAACCTTTGACCCCCTTACCAATCAAGAACCTATCTATCTCGGTCTAAAATACACTCAATGACCTGGCCTCCACAGCCTTCTGTGGCAATGAATTCCATAGATTCACCACTCTCTGGCTAAAGAAGTTTCTCCTCATCTCTGTTCTAAAAGGTCTTCCCTTTACTCTGAGGCTGTGCCCTCGGGTCCTAGTCTCTCCTACTAATGGAAACATCTTCCCCACGTCCACTCTATCCAGGCCTTTCAATATTCTGTAGGTTTCAATCAGATCCCCCCCTCATCCTTCTAAACTCCATCGAGTATAGACCCAGAGTCCTCAAACGTTCCTCATATGTTAAGCCTTTCATTCCTGGGATCGTTCTCGTGAACCTCCTCTGGACCCTCTCCAGGGCCAGCACATCCTTCCTGAGATACGGGGCCCAAAATTGCTCACAATATTCTAAATGTGGTCTGACCAGAGCCTTATAAAGCCTCAGCAGCACATCCCTGCTTTTATATTCTAGTCCTCTCGAAATAAATGCCAACATTGCATTTGCCTTCCTAACTACCGACTCAACCTGCAAGTTAACCTTAAGAGAATCCTGGACTAGGACTCCCAAGTCCCTTTGCACTCTAGATTTCTGAATTCTCTCCCCATTTAGAAAATAGTCTATGCCTCTATTCTTCCTACCAAAGTGCATGAGGTTCTGAAAGAAGATTTTAGGGAGCTAGGAAAGAGATTGACTAGCAGGACCTCTATGGAAGTATTATCAGTATTACGTCTAGTGCCACGTGTTAGTGAGTACCGAAATAGGAGGATTGAGTGAATGAACATGTGGCTGGAGAAATGGTGTAGGAGGGAGAGTTATAGATTTATGGGGCATTGGGACCGATTCTGGGGCAGGTGAGACCTGTACAAGGAGTACAGGTTACACCTTAGCAGGACCAGGAACAATATCGTCATGGGGAGATTTGCTAGTGCTTTGGGGAGGGTTGAAACCAGTTTGTCTGGGTGAAGGAACCTGAGAGGGAATTCAGATAGGAGAAGAACAAAGCTGGTAATGGGAAGTAGAAAAGTAGTAAACAAAAGTGGAAGGCAGCAGAAACAAATGTCAACATCACATAGATTCAAAATATGGAATAATGTTAAAAAGGCAGAATTAAAGGCACGCTCTCTGACTGCATGCAGCATTCACACCAAGATCGGTGAATTGATGGCACAAATAGAAGTAAATGGGTATTATTTAATGCCATTACAGAAATGTGGCTGCAGGATGACCAAGGCTGGGAAATGGATAATACTGTGCAGGACAAATTCCTGGAATGTGTACAAGATGGTTTTAAGACCTTAAGACCATAAGACATAGGAGCAGAAATTAGGCCATTCGGATCATCTCATTATCATCATCATGGCTGATCTGATAATCCTCAACTCCACTTTCCTGCCTTGTCCCCATATCCCTTGATTTCTTTACTGATTAAAATTCTGTCTATCTCCGCCTTGAATATACTTAACAATCCAGCCTCTACAGCCCTCTGCGGTAGAGAATTCCATAGAATCACTACCCTCTGAGAGAAGAAATTCATCCTCATCTCTGTTTGAAACAAGACCAAAACATTGTATGTTTTAAAGAAGGAGTTAGATATAGCTCTTGGGGCGAAAGGGATCAAAGGGTATGGGGAGAAAGCGGGAGCAGGTTATTGAGTTGGGTGATCAGCCATGATCATAATGAATGGCGAAGCAGGCTCGAAGAGCTGAAAGGCCTACTCCTGCTCCTAGTTTCTCTGACCCTTACTCTGAGATTATGCCTTCTGGACCTAGACTCTCCCACAAGGGGAAACAACCTCTCAGCATCTACCCTGTCAAGCCCCCTAAGAATCTTAAATGTTTCAATAAGGTCGCATCTCATTCTTCTAAACTCCAATCAGTACAGACAGAACCTACTCAACCTCTCCTCACAAGAAAATTCCTCCATACCCGGAATGAACCTAGTGAACATTCTCTGGACTGCCTCCAATGCCAGGATATCTTTCCTTAGATAAGGGGACCAAAATTGTTCACAGTATTCTAGGTGTGGTCTAACTAGCGCCTTGTATAGTTTTATCAAGGCTTCCATATTTTTATACTCAATTCCCTTTGAAATAAAGGCCAACATTCCATTTGCCTTCCCTATTATCTGTTGAACTTGTATGTTAGCTTTTCATGATTCATGCACAAGGACTTCCAAATCCCTCTGTGCTATAGCCTTCTGCAGTCTTTCTCCATTTAAATAATATTCAGCTCCTCTATTCTTCTTGCCAAAGTGCATAACCTCATATTTTCCCACATTATATTCCATCAGCCACTTTTTTGCCCACTCACTTAACCTGTCTATATCCCTCCGTCCTTGTGTCAGCCACACCACTTGCCTTCCCACCTATTTTTGTATCATCTGCAAATCTGGCGATAGTACATTCACTTCCCTCATCTAAGTCATTAATATATATTGTAAATAATTGAGGCCTCAGCACTGATCCTGTGGCACTCCACTAGTTACAGGTTGTCATCCCGAAAATGCCCCCTTATCCCAACTCTCTGTCTTCTATTAGTTAGCCAATCCTCTATCCATGCTAATATGCTACCCCAACACCATGGGCTCTTATCTTATTAAGTAGCCTTATGTGCCGTACCTTATTGAACGTCTTTTGGAAATCCAAATATATTACATCTACTGATTCCCTTTTATCTATCCTGCTAGTTATCTCCTCAAAGAATTCTAATAAATTTGTCAGGCATGATTTCCCCTTCATGAAACCATGCTGAGTGTGCTTGATTAGATTATGTAATTCTAAATGCTCTGCTTATTACATCCTTTATAATAGACTCTATAATTTTCCCAATGACAAATATTAAGCTAACTGGCTTGTAGTTACCTGTTTTTTGTCTCCCTCCCTTTTTGAATAAGGGTGTTACATTGGCAGTTTTTCAGCCCTCTGGGACTTTTTCAGAATTTAAGGCTTCTTGGAAGATTACTACCAGTGCATCCACTATCTCTGTGGCTACTTCCTTTAATATCCTAGGATGCAACCCATCAGGTCCAGGGGACTTATCGGCCTTTAGCCCCATTAATTTCCCAAGTACTTTTTCTCTAGTGTGTTCTACCGTGAAGGCTGAAGCAAAGTACTTATTCAACTCCCCTGCCTTTTCCTGGTTCCCCATTATTATTTCCCCAGCCTCATTCTGTAAGGGGCCTATGTTCACTTTGGCCTCTCTCTTCCTTTTTATATATTCAAAGAAGCTCTTACTGTTGGTTTTTATATTACTTGCTAGTTTACCCTCAAAGTTTATTTTCTCCCTTTATTATTTTTTTGCTCATCTTTTGTTTTAAAAAGTTTCCAATCCTCTGGCTTACCACTAATCTTTGCCACATTGTGTGTCTTTTTTTTAAATTTGATACTATCCTTAACTTGCTTGGTTAACCATGGTTGGTTTATCCCCTTCCTTGAATCCTTCCTCACTCGGATATATCTTTGTTATGAGCCATGA
This sequence comes from Cetorhinus maximus, assembly GCF_964194155.1. NCBI lineage: Eukaryota > Metazoa > Chordata > Chondrichthyes > Lamniformes > Cetorhinidae > Cetorhinus > Cetorhinus maximus. The sequence goes on from NC_135894.1 coordinate 72,447,257, forward strand.
AATATTTTCTTAAATGTCTGCCATTGTTCATCTAGAGCAGAATGTTGAAGAACCAACTAGGGAACAGGCTATTTTATATCTAGTTCTGTATCATGCAATGAGAAAGGACAAATTCATAATCTTGCTATAAAAGAACCTTTAGGGAAGAATTATCTTAATATGATAGAATCTTCCATGAAGTTTGAAAACAATGTAGTTCAATCCAAAACTAGGGTCTTAAATCTAAACAAAATAAACTATGAAGGTATGGAGGGCAAACTGGCAGTGGTGGATTGGGAAAATATATTAAAAGGTATGGTGGGAGAGAGGCAATGGTGAAGAAGTTAAGTAATTACTTTGTGTCTGTCTTCTAAACTTACAAAATACTTAAAGGGATAGACAGGATAGATGCAAGTAATATGTTTCCCCTGGCTGGAGAGTCTAGAACCAGGGAACACAATTTCAGAATAGGAGGGAAGCCACTTAGGACCGAGATGAGGAGAATTTTTTTTACTCAGGGGGATGTGAATCTTTGGAATTCTCTACCCCAGAGGGCTGTGGAAGCTCAGTCATTGAGTATGTTTAAAGTAGAGACTGACAAATTTCTAAATGCCAATGACATAAAGGGATGTGGGGATAGTGTGAGAAAAAGGCATTGAAGTAGATGATCAGCCATGAATGGTAAAGCAGACTTGATGGGTTGAATGGTCTACTCCTGCTCTTATGTTCCTATGTTCACAGAGGAAGGTACAATAAATCTCCCAGAATTAATAGAGATCCAAGGGACTAGTGAGAATGAGGAATTGAAAGAAATTAGTATAAGTAAAGAAGTAGTATTGGAAAAATTAATGGGATTGAAATTGATAAATCCCTGGGACCCGATGATCTAAATCCCATAGTGTTGAAAAAGGTGGCTATAGAGATAATGGATGCATTGGTGGTCATCTTTCAAAACGCTATAGATTCTAGAATGGTGCCTGCAGTTTGGAAGGTTGCAAATGTAACAGGGAGAGAGAAAGTGGGGAACATCAGACCTGTTAGCCTGATGTCAGTAGCATGGAAAATACTAGAATATATTATAAAGGATGTGATAACTGGAGACTTAGAAAATAATGACCTGATTGGGCAGAGTCTATGTGGGTTTATGAAAGGGAAATCAGGAAAAAACTTGTTGGAGTGTTTTGAGGATATAACGAGCAGAATAGATAAGGGTGAACTAATGATAAGGTGTATTTGGATTTTCAGAAGGTTTTCAATAAGGTCCCACACAGGAGGTTAGTAAACAAAATTAAAAAACATCGGATAGCAGGTAATATACTGGCATGGATTGAGAATTGGTTAATGGACAAACAGGGAGTAGGAATAAACTGGTTATTCTCCAGCTGGCAGGCTTAGACTAATGGGGTACCACAAGAATCATTACTTGGGCCTCAGCTATGCATAATGTATAACAATGATTTGGATGTGGGGACCAAATGTAATATTTCCAAGTTCGCAGATGACATAAAGCTAGAAATGTGCATTGTGAGGAAGATGCGAGGCAGTTTCGAGGGGATTTGGACATGCTAAGTGAATGGACAAGAACATGTCAGATGGAATATTATGTGGATAACTTTGAGGTTATACACTTTGGTAGGAGGAATGGAGGTGCAGAGTATTTCTTAAATGATAAGAGTTTGGGAAGTGTTGTTGTCCAAATGGACCCAGGGCCAGGATTTTCTGGAGATCGGGTGGGCTCAGCGGGCAGGCCAGGGAGTGGTCAGGAAGCCGACTGCCACCCACAATCGGGCTCCCACCGCGATTTCAAGCTGGCTAGCCAGTTAACGGCCAGCCAGCGTGAAACATGAGCTGCAGTGCTTCAAGGGTGGGGGCAGGAGGAGCACGAGCGCTGAAGTTCGTGCATGCACACGGGTGCGTGCAATAAAAACTCCCTGAGGCACAGAGCTGCCTCAGGGAGCTGATGATTTTTAAAATTAAAAATTAAAAACTTAAGCAATGTTAAAAACATGTCCCCTCACGTGACTCTGTGACATGTTATGAATGAAATTTAAAAATTTCTATTTAATTTTTATTTGCTGTTGGAAACCTCATGCCACCTATGGATGAAGTTTCCTAAAAAATCCTATGGCTGCTTGGCCTTTTCGCCTGAGCGAAAAATTTCATTTAATTATTATTTTAATAGCCTTAATAGGCCTGTTAATTGTCGGCAGGCTGCTGCTGACTCCTGTGCATGCCTGCCAACCGAAATATCTCGTGAGTGCGCAATGACATTGGGACGTTTGTCCGACATCGTGGCGTATCAGTTTGCGCTTGTCTGGGTTGGGCGTGCGTGCGTGCGCTCGCCCAACGAGCGCAATGTTCTGCCCCAGGGGTTCTTGTTCATAAGTCACTGAAAGCTAACATTCAGGTGCAGCAAGCAATTAGGAAGGCAAATGGTATGTTGGCCTTTATTGCAAGACGATTTGAGTACAGGAGAACCTTGGTTAGACCACACCTGGAGTATTGTGTACAGTTTTGGTGTCCTTACCTAAGGAACGATATACTTGCCATAGAAGGAGTGCAGCAGAGGTTCACCAGACTAATTCTTGGGATGATGGGACTGTCCTATGAGGAAAGATTGAGGAGACTGGGCCAATATTCTCTGGAGTTTAGAAGACTGAGAGGTGGTCTCATTGAAACTTACAAAATTCTTAAAATGCTAGACATGGTAGATGCTGTAGGGACGTATTGCTTGGCTGGAGGGTCTAGAACCAAGCCACACAGCCTCCAAATAAGGAGCAAGCCATTGAGGACTGAGATGAAGAGGAATTTATTCAGTCAGAGAGTGTTGAATCTTTGGAATTCTCTACCCCAGAGGGCTGTGGAAGCTCAGTCATTGAGTATATTGAAGACAGAGATCGATAGATTTCTAGATACTAATGACGTCAAGGGATATAGAGATAGTGCAGGAAAATAGAGTTAAGGTACATGATCAGCCATGATCTAGTTGAATGGTGGAGCAGACTTGAGGGGCTGAATGGCCTACTCCCACTCCTATGTTCCTTACCAGCCTAATCCCACTTTCTGGCTCCAGGTTTGTAGTCTTGTAGATCACGGCACTTCAAGTGCATACCCAGCTATTTTTAAATGCTAGGAGGGTTTCTGCCCCTACCATCAGTTCAGACAGTGAGTTCCAGATCCCCACCACCTTGTGGATGAAAAAAATGCCCCTCGAATCCCCTCTAAACTTCTATCTCTTACCCTACATTCACGTCCGCTGGTTAATGATCCCTCAACCAAGGGGAATAGGACATTGCAAAGGAAGGTAATATGACACCAATGATCACTGACCTTGTGATGCTGAATCTAACTCAGTGCATTTCATGGGCAACAAGGGGAAATTCTATGACCCATTGAAATGTGGACATTGAGTGAGAACAAGATCAGATTGATTGCATTGTGCTCAATAGGGTTAACAGTCAGCTTTCACAGTATAGGATCACATATGAGAAACAGCCACTTGGGCATGGGAATTGTAGCCTAGTATAGCTAGGAGAGAAAGGAAGAAATTTGGGAAAACAGTAGGCACAGGACACTTCAGAGGCATCAGAGGGAAAGTAAAATAAAGACATGCATACAAAGGAACATAGGAACACAGGAGCAGGAGTAGGCCACTAGGCCCTTTGAGCCTGCTCTGCCATTCAGTAAGGTCATGGCTAATCTGGTTGTGGTCTCAGTTCCACTTTTCTGTCAGCCCCCCCATAATCCTTGGCTCCCTTGTCTATCAAAAATCTGTTAACTCTGCTTTGAATAAATTCAATGGCCTAGCCTACATTGCTCTTTGGGGAAGTGAATTCCACAGGCCAATGACCCTCTGAGAGAAAAAAATTCTCTTCATAAAAGGGGGATCTCTTATTTTTAAACCATGTCCCTTAGCCCTAGTCTCCCTGACAAGCGGAAACAGCCTCCCGGTATCCACCCGATGAAGTCCCCACCAGTTCTTATATGCCTCAATAAGATCACCTCTCATTCTTCTAAGCTCCAATGGGTATAGGCCCAACCTGTTCAACCTTTCTTCATAAGATAAGCCCCTCATCCCAGGAATGAGTGGAGTGAACCTTCTGAACTGCATCTAATGTAATTATATCCCTTTCCAAATAAGAAGACCAAAGCTGTACACAATATTCCAGATATGGTCACACCAATGCCCTGTATAGCTGCACTAAAATTTCCCTACTTTTATATTCCATTCTTCTTGCAATAAACACCAATATCCCATTTGCCTTCCTAATCACTTGCTGTACCTACATACTAGCCTTTTCTGATTCATGTACCAGGACACCCAGATACCACTGAGTTCTACAATCTCTCCATTTAAATAGTACACTGCTCTTCTATTCTTCCTGCAAATGGACAAGTTCACAATTTCCCACATTATAGACCATCTGCCAAATTTTTGCCCACTCACTTAACCTGTTTATATCTCTTTGCAGACTCTCCGTCTCCTCTTGAGAATTTATCTATCTATCTATCTATCTTGGTGTCATCAGCAAATGTAGCTACTATACATTTGGTCTCTTCATCCAAATCATTGGTGTAGATTGTAAATAGTTGAGGCCCCAGCACTGATCCCTGTGGCACTCCACTAGTTACAGCTTGTCAACCCAACAAAGACCCGTTGATCCCTACTCTCTGCTTCCCGTTAGCTAACCAACCCTTTACCCATGTTAATATGTTATCCTCTACATCATGTTCTCTTGTCTTCTGTAGTAACCTTTGATGTGACACCTTGTCAAATGCCTTTTGGAAATCCAAGTACACCACATCTACAGATCCCCCTTTATCCACCTTGCTTGTTACTTCCTCAAAAGACTATAATAAATGAGTTAAACATGATTTCCCTTTCACAAATCAATGTTGACTCTCCATGATCACATTATGATTTTTTAAGTATCCCACTATAAAATCTTTAATAACGGATTCTAGCAATTTCTCAATGTCAGATGTTAGGTTAGTTGGCCTGTAGTTTCTTGTCTCCCTCCTTTCTTGAATAAAGATATTACATTAGCTATTTTCCAATCCACTGGGTTTCCAAATCTAAGGAATTTTGGAAGATTATAACCAATGCCTCTATTATCTCTGCAGCCACTTCTTTTAAGACCCTAGAATGTAGGCCGTCTAGCCCTGCGATCTTGTCAGCCTTTAGGTCTAATAGTTTTCCAAGCACCTTTTCCCTAGTGATGGTGATTGTTCTGAGTTCCTCCCTCCCGTTTACCTTTTGATCCTCAAGTGTCTCTGGGAAGTTTTCCAAGTTTTCTACAGTGAAGAAAGAGACAAATACCTTTTCAACACCTCTGCCAATTCCTTGTTTTCCATTATCAGTTCCCCAGACTCACTCGCTAGAGGACCAACATAAGCTTTAGTTACTCTTTTCCTATTTAAATACTTGTAGAAACTCCTGCTATCTGTTTTTATATCACTAGCTAGCTTTCTCTCATACTCAACTTTCTCCCTCTATTTTTTTTTGGTCATTTTTTTCCTGGTTCTTAAAATTTGACCAATCTTCTGACCTACCACTAATCTTTGTAGATTTGTACAGTGTTTCTTTCAATTTGATATTATCCTTAACTTCTTATTAAGCCACCGATGATGCGTCATTCTCAAAGACACTTTCCTTCTTATTAGGATAAATCTTTTCTGAGAGTTATTAAATATCTTTTTAAAAGTCTGCTACTGCATCTCTATTGTCCTACCTTTTAACCTAGTTTCCCAGTTCACTTTAGCTAGCTCTGTTTTCATACCCTTATAATTACCTTTATTCAGGTTTCTAACACTAATCTTAGACCCACCCTTCACCCCTTCAAACTGAGCATGGAATTCTATCATGCTGTCATCTAAGGATCCTTTACCATGAAGTTATTGATTAATCCTGTCTCATTGCTCATTACCAGGTTTAGAATAGCCTGCTCCTTGGTTGGCTCTAGAACGTCCTGCTCTAAGAATTTGCCACGAATACACTCTATGATCTCTTTTTCCAGGCTACTTTTGCAATCTGATTTGTCTAATCTATAAGTAGATTAAAATCACCCATGATTATTGCAGTACCTTTCTTACACACCCCATTTATCTCTTCCTGTATTCTCTGTGCTAGTGTAACTACTGTTAGGAAGGCTAGCAACTACTCCCACAAGTGACCTCTTACCTTTCCTATTTGTTATCTCTACCCAAACCGATTCTTTATTTTGCTCTTTCGAGCTAAGGTCATCTCTCACTACTATACTAATGACATGCTTGATTAACAGAGCTACCCCACCACCTTTTCTTAGCTTCCTATCTTTTCGAAATGTCAAATACCTTTCAATATTCCCATCCCAGCCTTGCTCACCCCGCAACCATTTTTATGTGATGGCGATCTGGTCATACATATTTATTTCTGTCTGTGCTAACAGTCCATCCATTTTGCTATGAATGTGGCATGCATTCAAATACAGAACATTTAACTCTGTTTTTTTTTACCATTTTTGAAATCTTTGGCCTCATCTGCTGGTGCAACCTCAAGTTTGTGCTCTCCGCCCCTCCCTGCCACATTCTGGTTATCTTTACCCAAATTGTTACCCTGCTCTAGTAACTCATTGTTACCCTTCGGTTTACTACATCTCCCTTCACACAATCCCTTTCTCCACTATTTAGTTTCAAGCCCTCTCTACCACCCTAGTTAAATAACCCGCTAGAACACTGGTCCCACCACCTTTCAGGTGAAGTCCATCCCAACAGTGCAACTCCCACTTTCACCAGTATTGGTGCCAGTGCCTCATGAATCAAAATCCATTCTCCCACACTACTCTTTGAGCCATGCAGTCAGCTCTCTTATCTTATTTGCCCTATACAAATTTGCTTGTGGCTCAGGTAATAAAGCAGGGATTATTACCTTTGAGTATTACTATTAATTAGGATTATTACTTTTTAATTTAGCCCCTAGCTGCTCATAATCCCTAAACAGAACATCTTTCCTAGTCCTATCTCTCCCTGCCACTGCAAGTTCCACTCCAGTCCCAAGCAGAGGTGCCAAACCCTGGCACTGGGCAGGCAACACAGCCATCTGGACTCAGGCTCTTGGCTGCAGAGAACTGTGTATATCCCCTTGATTAGACATTCCTCTACCACCACTACATTCATATTTACTCCCCTGAATTGAATGGCTGCCTGTACCTCGGTGCCATGGCCAGTTCTCTCATTCACCCTGCAGCCCCCGCTTTTGTACCCACAAGCTGCAAAAACCTTAAACTTATCGGACAATTACAAGGGCTGAGGCTCCTCCACTTCTACCTTCTCGATCCCCTTATCTGCCTCACTTACAGTCACATCCTCCCATCCCTGACCATAGACCAAATCAAAAGACCCTAATCTAAGGGGTGTGACTGCCTCTTGGAACAAAGTGTCCAGGTGACTTTCCCCTCCCTGATGCTTCGCAGTGTCAGCAGCTTGGCTTCCGGCTCAGTGACTGAGCCGAAGCTCCTCAAACCACTGACACTAACTACAGACATGTTTGCCCCAGATCACACTGGAGTCCAGGAGCTCCAAATTCTGTAGTTGCAAAACATCACCTGGCCTGCCATTTTTATTATGTGCTGGTTAATTTATTATTATTTTCTTAATTAAGTTATAATTAATAAACCTACTACTCCCAATGAGTTTTACTGCTGCTCATAAACCTTACTACTATTAATGAAACCTTACAATTACTAATAAATTACATGAGTTTTGAAAGATAAATGAACAAAATACTCACCAACCACTTACCTGTTTCCCTCCTCCCTCACTGCACTAAATGGTCTCACTCACCAAATTCCCAAGTGCACACTCTGTAACTAGCTTGTAAGGAACATACCTTTTTATTTCTGTTGGACTGTTATAAAGAACATATCCTTTTATTTTCTGTTGGACTGTGGAAGAATTACAATGGCTGTAGGTTGAAAGACATGTCCACTGGAACAGGGTGAGGGATATATACAATGTTGCAGCCCTGGAACAGAGTGTGCCATGAAAGGTAGGATGGTGCTGGAAGGGAATCCTGGACCAGAGGAGCTGCCTGGCAACAGCATTTTGATTGGCTCCTGACCAGGTGACCAGGTTTGTGAGAAGAGCAAAGCAGCAGGAATAGCTCCTAGCCTGAAAGGAACAAGACCTAAAACTTCTTGCTCCTGCGTGTGGAAGATTCCAGTAATTCCACAAAGCAGAAAGCTCCTGGCCTGCAAAGAGAAAACATTTAAAATCTCTCTTCCTCATATCTCTATAACCTGCTCTCTCTCTGAGGAAACCCCTGTAAAAAGGAAAAAGGGAAAACCACTGTTAGAGACAATGAAAAGCAAGTTCTCAAGCAGTGAACTAAATACTGAAAGTGCTGGAAGACCACCTTGTGTCATCAACAAGAACTGAAAGGAATTTGGAAGACATCAATCAAAATCAACCCAGTGAATCCTGTACTCCGGAATTGGTGCTATTGAACTGTTTTATCCCATCCTTAAAATCCATGTTTTGTGTGTCTTAAATGTCGTGTGTGTGTGTGTGTGTGTGTATATAGGGACTTAAGAAGGGAGTAGAGCTTAAGTTATAGTGTTAGAAGTTAGCAGTTCATATTTCTTTCTTTTACCACTAGTTAAAGACAATATGAGGAAGAGAGATTTTAAATGTTTTCTCTTTGCAGGCCAGGAGCTTTCTGCTTTGTGGAATTACTGGAATCTTCCACACGCAGGAGCAAGAGGTTTTAGGTCTTGTTCCTTTCAGGCTAGGAGCTATTCCTGCTGCTTTGCTCTTCTCACAAACCTGGTCACCTGGTCAGGAGCCAATCAAAATGCTGTTGCCAGGCAGCTCCTCTGGTCCAGGATTCCCTTCCAGCACCATCCTACCTTTCATGGCACACTCTGTTCCAGGGCTGCAACATTGTATATATCCCTCACCCTGTTCCAGTGGACATGTCTTTCAACCTACAGCCAATTTGTTCAATAAACAGCTATTTACTTATTAAATTTACAAACCTGTTAACCTAAATTAAACAGTTAAGTGGAATTGGGGCAATCTGGTGGTTTCATCAAACTTTTCACATTTGTCACGGCTCGGGGAACAGTGGGGCTTGATATTACGGTGCACTATCCCCAGTGAATAGTGACAAACTGCACTCGGTGATGATCTGCTGTCTTTGTCCTTGCTTACACACAGAATACAAGTGTGACTTGGGTTTCTGCATGGGGCAGCTGTAGGTGTATCGGAGGAAGACTGGTTGACCCATCAGAATTTTGCTTTTAAAGCGCAGATGGACTAAGGATCTTTATGTGGTGTTGCAGCCATACATTTGAGGTGCAAGAAGGACAGTGCAATTGGAGCAATTTGAAAAAAAATTCAATCTGTAACTGGCCTGTGACTGACTTCAGGTATCAGCTTTGATTTGTTACTTTTGGGCTAGACAGATGAGACAGTTTTACTCAGGATATGTAAAATAAAGCAGTTGTCAGGGTATGATGTATTGCTGTCAGAATAGAAAGAACAGTTTCTATTAAATGGGAGTCAATGTCATCCATCTGTTGTGGGCCCCCGTTGAACCAGGATTTGCAAACCTAAAATGGAGGCAGAAGCATGACTGGCATCCCTGTAATCACACTGGGGCTGGTCACCTCGTCAGCCTTGGTCTCTGATTGACCCATACCTGTTACCAGGAATGGCTGGAACAAAGTAGTTCCCACTAAGATAACAGCTGCCAGGGAGCAAAAGGACACTTGCATGCAAAAGCTGGAAAATACCCGCTAGGGTAGAATGCACAAAGCCTCAGGATAATAACAGAGGACTTGTACAAAGAACCAATTAAGTCCCTCTCCCAGATTCCCAAGTAACCCAGAATTAGAAGCCTGTCTGCTCTCTAGTTCCCTAAAATCATATATGATCTTGTGAAGGTGAGAAGGCTATATGGGAATCCCTCATCCCCATTGTGTGTCTAACAACAGTAGCATTTCTGTTAGCTATATGTATATAAACATGGCTGGCTGGAGGATTCTATGGGCAATAATTGCATCAGCTGTCAGAGCAGAATAGTCAAAAGTGAGTTACCTGGCAGTCTGAGCAGCCAAAATGATTCAAAACAGAAATGCCTCCATAGTACAGCATAGTGCTTATTTTAATGCAAGATAGGCAGCATATTTATTTGAAATCTTTTTTGTTGACATCAACATATGCGTTGAAGTATCCATGGGACCCAATATGTGATACTTAGATCATATTAACACCACCTACAACCAAATCCCCATTAACTTAAAATACCCTTCATAGTTCCGGTTTTATGACATTGGATTATTGTTCTGCCAGCTCCTCTGTGTTCAGATTCCCCTTTGAAAATAAGATAACTGATCCAGATTCAGTACTTGTGGCTCTACCTGAACTTCAACAAAATTGGTTTTCCTTCCTTTTACCTTTCATCTCATCTACAACAATGATAAATGCCTTGTTTGGTTTCAGTTCACTGATCTGGCCAGCAACCGTATCAGCCAGGATCTGCTGTATTTCCTTTTGAATCGTGTTACTGCTGATAAGTCTGACACTTCCTGTGTCAGTTTGCCAGCAGAATTTGAATTGTGATTCAAGCACTGCTATTTTTTTTCTTCAAATTCTCCTTCCCAATTTCCTTCCCTGCCCATCTAAAGGCACTGACTCCTTCACTATGATGTGGTTTGATGGTTCGTCATCACCCTCTGGTACTTCGCTCAGATTGCCATGATTTAATTACATCAGGACATGCCATCACCCTGAAAAGATCAATTTAGACCACTGAACAAAATGGATACACACATCTACATTAAATACAATTATTCTCACAACTGTATATATTATCAATATGTTTACAAAGTGAAAAGTTCTGAATAGCTTTCTAGTAAACCTCAGGAGTTTAAAACGGTAACGTCTGATTCACTAATGTCCTGGCTGAGAGGGTTACATCATCCTCAGTCTCTGTATCTGATTGAACCAAGTTGATCAGAACCTCAGTATTCTGATCTTCTGACCCTAGATATTGTCCATCAGCAAGACTGCCTTCTTCAACCTCTATAACAAGACCCAGCTGCCCTTCTTCAGCCCATCTGATGTTGGAACTCTCATTCATGCTGTCTCCCCTCCAAACGTGACCATTCCAATGCTGTCCTGACCAGCCTCCTATCCTCCACTATGCATAATCTTCAACTCATCCAAAACTCCACCGCCCATATCCTATTCTGCACCTGATGCTACTCATCCATCGTAACTGTCCCTTCTGACATATGTTGACTCCCAGTGCCCCGAAATCTCCAATTTAAAATTCAACATTTGATTTCAGCCAATTTCTTGCTCTGGAAGACCAAAAGGTTTTGGACATTCCAGAAGATTTTTAACTCAGTTGATGGCCTTCCAGCAGCTCTTTGTCTCAATTTGCTCCTGGGAGCACAATCTAAATTCAAATTGTTATTCATGAGGGTGAGTAGCATTCCACTTTTCTGTACTTGCACTGGCTGAGTGGACTTCAGAAAATCCAGGGCCTCATCGTCAAGGCTCGTGGTTATAGGATGGACTTGGTGAGATACTGGAGGGCTGTCACTGTGAAAACATAACCCAGCAAGGATCAGCATTCTTAACAGAAGAAGACAATAAAATTGATTAAAAAATGGATGTTCCTTTAAGAAATGTTTGGCAGGATCCTCCTGAGCAGCTTTATCTTAGTGGCTGATTTATACAGCTCAGGAAGATTCCAGTCTGTGCTATGTTATCTTATCTAAGTAGGGTGACAGTAGGAATGCTACAATTAACCTAGATTAGGGAGGGGAAACTTTTCCAGCATTCCTATTCCTAAGTAGTTTCCAGCAATCTCTATTGGAAATGTTCATTTGTGGACATCTGGTGAGGAAAGAATTAAGATCGGCTATGGTGTGTTTGCCATCAATTAACCTACCAACACACACTGTCAAGACACACAAGCGAATAATGGCTAATTAAGAGAGGACGAGGGGTCATATAGAGCCTATACCCCATCACCAAGACAGTGCCTCTGGTTTGCAGTATACAAAATTGGCATCAAGGAAAAAAAAATTCAGTGAAGTTCTTAGTGACAGCATAAGAAGAAATGCACCCAATCAGCTAAGTAAAGCCACGTGCAAACCAGAGCAACTTTAACTCAGCTCAGTTATACATTTGAAGAGAACTATTGCAGGTTCTGTTTCCTAATTTAAAAATGGCGCATTGATGAAAAGATCAAAGCAAACATCAAAGGAGACAGCACTGGACTGGTCCCCGAACGTACGGATGGGGCTTCGTGCTGCAAACAAACTGCATCGACGCAGAATATGCAAAACTCTTATGCACACAACACAATGTTCAATACTACATTAGACTGTGCGGTGTGAACTCTTCACCCTGGAGTCATACTTTTCAATATTTGAGTTCTACATAGCTGTGCAGACCATGTAAATGTCACTGTAGTGTAACATTGCAGCATGTTTTTGAACTGACTTTTTGCCTCTTGAGAGCACAGAATATCCGTGTTCACCTCACTCCTCAATGTTCACCTGTAAAGCTGGATCCGGTTTTCAAATTCTGCTGCAGTGATTTAGACCAGTCTGAGTGAGGGATCGGATTGATGCATTAAAAGTGCTTGCGATTTGAAACACTCGGCTGAATATTTCAGTCTCCCAGAAGCGGGAGGCTCAGCCTTTAGCAGGAGCGGGAAGGACAGGCTCTCAGGGGAACGGTACATTCTGCGGCGGCTGGCCAGACAACTGCCAGCAGATAGTGGAGGTACTCAGCAAGCCGCCAATAGCAGCGAGAGGTGACGCTACTGGGAGTGCTGGCGTCATGTGTAAAGTGCTGCTCGTACTCTTTTAATTAGATACAGCCACAAAGATGCCTGAGGGGAAAAGCAGTGGAGGTAGCCCCGTCTAGCAATGGTTTAACGACGCCTCCTTGCAGGTTCTCCCGTAGGGTGCTCAGGCAAGGCAGGTGGTCCTCTTCTCAATGAACAGGAGGATGAGACAAAGCAAGCCTGGTCAGAGATCGCAGGGGAGGTCAGCAGCTGGGAGGTTGTCCCTACAATCCGGTTGCAGTGCCATAAGTGGCTGAATGAACTCACCCCATCCCCCAAGGTAGTTGGATCACACTTTGAACTCCCTAGGAGTGTTCATGTGGCAATGAGTAAGGGCGAGCTGGTTAGAAAAGGAATAGGAATCGAAACGTTAACTCTCCGCAGATGCTGTCAGACCTGCTGAGTTTTTCCAGGTATTTAATTTTTGTTTTTGATGCTAAACTAGTCCCTGGCAATGGGGCCAGGCAGCAGAATTGCTCATCACAGATATGGCAGCATTTCAGTGGGTGACCCTGATCCATCACTGCTTCTGTGTGGCCACATGCAGGAGGCACTCATATGTCACCATCATAGGAACAGGAGTAGACCATTCGGCCCCTCGAGCCTCCTCCACCATTCAATAAGATCATGGCTGATCTTGTGTTTCGAGTTCTACATTCCCATCTAACCCCGATAACCTTTGATTCCCTTGCCTAACAAGAATCTATCTACCTCTGCTTCAAAAATATTCAATGACCCCCACCTCCACCACCTTCTGAGGCAGAGAATTCCAAAGTCACACAACCCTCTGAGAGGAAAAAAATCTCCTCAGCTCTGTCCTAAAAGGGCGACCCCTAATTTTAAAACAGTGCCCCCTTGTTCTGGACTCACCCACAAGAGGAAACATCCTTTTGACGTTCACCTTGTCGAGGCCATTCCGGATCTTGTATACTTCAATCAAATCACCCCCTCGCGCTTCTAAAGTCCAGTGGAAACAAGCCCAGTCTGTCCAACCTTTTCTCATAAGACAACCCTCTTATTCCAGGTATCAATCTAGTAAACCTCCTTTGAACTGCCTCCAATGCATTTACATCCTTAAATAAGGAGACAAAACTGCGCACAGTATTCGAGGTGCGCTCTCACCAATGCCCTGTATAACTGAAGCATACTTTTATGTTCAATCCCTCTCATAATAAAGGATAGCATTCCATTAGCCTTCTTAATTACTTGCTTTACCTGCATACTAATATTTTGTGACTCATGTACCAGAACACCTAGATCCCTCTGCACCTCAGGATTATGCAGCCATTCTCCATTTAAGTAATACTCTGCTTTTTTGTTCTTCCTGCCAAAGTGAGCAACTTCACATTTTCCTACATTAAACTCCATTTGCCAGGTTTTTGCCCACTCACTCAACCTATCTATATCCATCTGTAACCTCCTCATGTCCTCTTCACAACATACTTTCCTACCTATCTTTGTGCCATCTGCAAATTTAGCTACCACATCTGCACTCCCCTCACTAAGTCATTGATGTAAATATTAAAAAGTTGAGGCCCCAGTACAGACCTCTGTGGGACTCCACTCGTCACATCCTGCTAATCAGAAAAACCCATTCATGCATACTCTCTGCTTTCTGCCAGCCAGCCAATCTTCTTTCCATACTGATACGTTACCCACTACATCATGCGCTTTTATTTTCAGTAATAAGCTTTGATGTGGCACCTTATCAAATGCCTTCTGGAAATCCAAGTACAGTACATCTACAGGCTCCCTTTACCCTCTTGGGGAGTCAGGCAGCCAGCAGCATAAGCATAGTGTCTGTCTTTGTTGGGAAACTAAAAATTGTCATCAATGTGCTTGCAGGAGAAGATAGCCCACAACGTGAAGGAAAGGATGAAGACTGGTGGTAGTGTCCCCTAGCTCACAATGCTGACCCCCCCAGGAGGAGGAGGCACTAGAGGACAGCATGGGGACTGTTCCGTCACAAGTGTGGAGACAGGAGTGGAGACACAAGAGAGTGAATGGCTCAATAAGAGAGCATAAGAGAGTGCATAAGAGAGCCTATAGCGAAATAGAACATAGTACCCATGTGTCACATGGAGCTCTATGCTAGGAGCAGATAGAAGGATATGATGGAACGTGCATTATCATCCAATTAATCATCTTTGCTCATGCAGGTCAAAGGCAAGAGCCGCCAGCTGCAGAGACTGGGGGACAGCCATCTACTTCGGAGGCTGAGGGGGGATCCTCGGAGGGTGCACCCCTTGGTCCCTCTGTTAGTGACACCAGCACCACACTGAGTTATGATGACAGAGGAAGCTCCTACACTTGTAGGACAATGTCACCCCAAGGTCACCCCAAGTCATGGGGCAGCAAAGTCAGCAGCCTGCCTCCATTTCAGCTGACAGTGCAAAGAGTTTTGATGGATGCAAAGCCACTGCACGAAGTGGAGGCACTCCCCACACCACAGCATTATGACTTACTGGGTGTAAGTAAATGGCAAGGTCTGTGGGACCATTGATGGCCACATGAGTGCAGTCAGTTACACCCTGCACCTGGGGAAATCCAGTGAATCCTATAGTCCTCTCAGCTTGACTGTCTGTGTTGGTATGAAACCACACATATTGACCGGCCCTCTTGAACATGGCGTTGGTGACCATCTTGAGATGGTGATGAGCGGCAGACTGGGAGATCCTACACATATCTCCAATGGATACTTGGAATGACTCTGAGGCGTAGAAATTCAGCGCCATGGTGACTTTCAATATGGCACTGGGTGGTCACCACCTCTAATGGGGCTCACCTCATCCTCCAGCATGTCACACAACTCTGATACGGAGAGGCACAGTCCTTGGCAACATTGCTGCTCTGACATCTGTGGTGGTGTGTAGACCCTCTGTGATGGGTAACCTTTTCTTCACACAGTAGGCTGATTGCGTGCCCCTCTGTGCCCTTCTCCTCCATTCACCCCCGCTTCCCACACTGAGGCTGGCACTTCTGCTGCCCCTCTGCCTGTGGCTGTAGTTCCCCCCCTTTCTGATGCTCCTCCTCACTGGAAGAATTGAAACTTGAGTGAAGGAGGCCCATGGCATGTAAATTCACTCAGTCGCCAGGGCCTCGTTCCACCTCTGCTTTACCCCACAAGCTCCAGCCTTGATATACCACTCCTGCAATATGCTCTGCTGCTCTGGCGCCTCTTCCCCTTTTCACGACTGACTATGCAAATGACTGCACTGCACCACCCTCCCTGCCAAGGCTTGCTAAAACTCACGATGGATGCCATCTGGATCCAGAACTGAAGTCCCACTAGCTCACCGCCTCTTTTCAACTTGTGAGGCTCTGAAGCCCTGTGGTTTCGGTGGACCTTTAGAAAAATCAGAAAACCCTGGTAAAATTAAAGTTAATTGCCTTTTTAACAGGCTTAATTACCTGTCCGCTGCCTGCAAGTGTGATGTCTTCCCGCTGAGCTGGCCAACCTTCGGAATATCTGGTTCAGACATCTGCCCTGATGCCTCCGTTCCAATATTCCGACCTCTCTCACCCCCCACCCCCCACCCCACCCCACCCCCCGGCCACCCCGCCTGACTACAGTGGGCCAGGAAATTCATTCTTGTACAATAGAAAAATGTGACAGCAATGATATAAATTTACAATTTAAATGACAATAATAAATGATAATTTGTTTTGGGTGGTGTTAGTTGAACAATAAATGTTGGGAGCTCACATGTTCCTATTTTAAACAGTGCCACAAGATCTTTTATGGCCACATTAGAGGACAGGTTTGGCAATTGTAGCACTCTCTTGGTACTGCACTCAAGTGTCAGTTTAGATTTTATGCTCAAATTTCTGAAGTGGGGTTTGAATCCATTACCTTCACACTCAAGAGGTCAGAGTGCTATTGCTGAGCCACATCTGACACTTTGAGTACCAGAGCGAGTCTTACCTTCCGAATTTTGCTGTAACTGGAATTGCAGCTCCTAACAATCCAGTAATAGTAAATTCATGATAAGACAGGACAACATGTGGAAGAAAGATCCAAAAGGTATGAATAAAAACACAATTTCCAAATGGCAGACACAAATAACACTCATATTTTTAACAGTAAAAGCTCTGAAAGTGCAAACAGCATTGCTGATTTTAAATGAGCGCAGTAACCATATTGTGCATTCCCAGTGAAAAACCCACCAAATTGTTAAAGTAAATTAACATTGACATTCAAGAGAACAAAAAGGTGAGTGCAGATAGCTCAGAGGGTTGTGGGGCAGGCAGAGATTACAGAGATAGGGAGTGTGAGGCCACCGAGGGATTTGAAAACAAAGATAAGAATTTTAAATTCATAACGTTGCTTAACCGGAGGCTAAAGTAGGTAAATGAGCACAGGGGCAATAGGGGAAATGAAACTTGTTGCGAGTAAGGACAGGGAAGCAGAGTTTTAGATGACCTCAAGTTTATGGAGGGTAGAATAAGTCGAGGTCAGCCGGCAGTGCATTGGAATAGTCAAGATGAGAGGAAACAAAGGCATGAATGATGGTTTCAGTGCGGGATGAACTGAGGCAGAGGCAAAGTTGGCAAATATTACAGGGGTGAAAAAAGGTCATCTTAACAATGGCGAGGACATGTGGTTGGAAGCTCATCTTGGGTTCAAATATGTCACCAAGGGTACAAACAGTTTAGTTTCCAAGGAGAGAGGTAGAATTGGAGTACTGTGTGCGGTTCTGGTCGCCACACTATAAGAAGGATGTGATTGCACTGGAGAGGGTGCAGAGGAGATTCACAAGGATGTTGCCTGAGCTGGAGCTTTTCAGCTATGAAGAGAGACTGGATAGGCTAGGGTTGTTTTCCTAAGGGCAGAGAAGACTGAGGGGGTACTAATAAGAGGTATACCAAATTATGATGGGCATAGATAGGGCAGATAGGAAGAAACTTTTCCCCCATAGCGGAGGTGTCAATAACCAGGGGGCATAGATTTAACATAAGGGGCAGGAGGTTAAGAGGGGTTTTGAGGAAAATTTTTTTCACTCAGAGAGTAGTTGGAATCTGGAGGGGGCGGTAGAGGCAGGAACCCTCACAACATTTAAGAAGTATTTAGATGAGCACTTGAAACACCATAGAATACAGGGCTACGGGCCAAGGGCAGAATTCTCTGGTCGGTGACCGGTGGTGGGGCCCACTTGCCGACACATAAAATGACGCGCAGTGACGTCAAGTGGGTGTCCCAACGTCACCGCCCGTCATTCAGATTTTCAGTTCAGCTGCGCACCCGCCGAACTGTCAAAGGCCTATTAAGGCCATTTAATTAGCAATTAATTCAATTAGCTGAGCTGCCCATCCAACCTTAATGTTGGTGGGCAGGTGAAGAGCCCAAGTGGCCTTTGCATTTTTCATGAAACCTCATCCACGGTCGGGATGAGGTTTCATGAAGTGTTTTAAAAGTCAATAAAAGTGTTAAAAGTAATTCTTTCACATATGACAGTGTCACATAAGGGGACATGTTTCAAAAGTTTTTATTTCCCTTAATTTAAATTTACACATGTCAAACCGATCTCCCTGAGGCACCTCTGTGCCTCAGGGAGATCTCTGTGCTCTTTCATGCGCGTGTGCGAATAAGCGCAGGGAACAACTCAGGGAATCCCCCCCCCCCTACCCACAGGGAGTGCACAGCGCTTCTGGGCGAGCATCACGCTGGGCGGGCCAACTGATTGGGTTTGCACCCGCCCCTGCCTGCCCTCTCACAACTGCCCTGACGGGGGGAAAATTCAGCTGGAAAATGGGATTAGAATAGATAGGTGCTTGATGGCCAGCACAGACACTAACTCAATGAGTTAGTGGCTAGGCAATGGAGTTTGGATCGGGGACTGAAGACAATCGTTTCAATCTCCCAAATATTTAATTGAAGAAAAATGTTGCTCATCCATAACTGGATGGCTGACAAGCAATCTAATAATTTAACAACAGTGGAGATGGTGGAGAGGTAGAGCTGGGTGTCATCAGTACACATGTGAAAACTAACACTGTGCTTTCGGATGAAGCCGTATGGAGCAACAGTAGATGAGAAATAGGAGGGGGCCAAGGATAGATCCTTGGGGGACACCAGAGATAATGATATGGGAGTGGAGACAGAAGCCATTGCTCGTGATACTTTGGCTATGATTAGATATGTAAAAATGGAACCAGGTGCGAGCAGCCTCACCCAGCTGAACGACAGTGGAGAAATGTTGGAGGCAGATGGTGTGGTCGCTCGTTTCAAAGGCTGCAGACAGGTCAAGAAGGATGTGGAGAAATAGTTTGCCTTTGTCACAATCACATAGGATGTTATTTGTGACTTTGATAAGGACCAGTTCAGGACAATGGTAAAGGCAGAAACCTGATTGGGGTCAAACATGAGGTTCGAGGAAAGATGGACATAGGTTTGGAAGGCGACCGCACGTTCAAGGACTTTGGAGAGGAACAGGAGGCTGGAGATGGGGCAGTTGTTTGCAAGGGTGGTGGGGTCAAGTGTTTGTTTTTTGAGGAGAGGAGTAATGTTGGCAGCTTTAAAGGAGAGAAGGAAGTACCCGGATAGAGAGAACCATTAACAATATCAGCTAAGATGGGGACAGGAGGGTATCTTGGTTGGCCAGCAACTGAGTGGAAATAAGGTAAAAGGAGCAGAAGATAACCTTGGAGAGGGCCTGAGGGAAGATAGGAGATAAACTAGAGAAAGATGTGAGTTCAGGGCTAGGGCAAGAAGGAGCTTTAGAGAAAGGTTGGCCAGACAAGCTGGTGGACTAGGGGGAAGCAGCAGAGGCAGTTGATTGGATAGTCTCAATCTTAGTGACAAAGAAGTTCATGAACCTCTCACATTTATTTTTGGAGGTGAGTGAGAACGGCTTAGGAAGGCAGATTGCAGTTGAGAAAAGAAGCCAGAAGTTATCTTTGCATTTCACGATGATCCTGGAAGAGTGAGCAGTTTTTAGCAGACAGGAGCAGGACCCAAGAGTGCTTTATGTGGATCGACCAGATCTGGTCTAATGGCTAAATCAGTCTCCTTTCAGGTCTGTGTCCCTTGGACTTAAAGAAGTGAATGTGGGGCCATATAGCAGCTAGGGGCAGCTTCAAGGGTGAGAGACAGCACAGGTTTTAATGGGGACTAGGGTATGAAAGGTGGAGGTGAGGTGGTGGTTGAGCATCAGTAGCTGCAGAAATTTTATGGTGAATGGACGACCACATGCAGGCTAGACAGCTGGGATTTTGAAAGTGCAGTTATAAGTGAATTAGAAAAGGAAAGGCACGTTGGATGAGATCACAGTTAAAATTGCATCTGGGCCTGATGATGTCATCAGACCCAGATCTGCACGTTTAAAGAAGGAACCTCTGGCTTCAGCCACATTTCCTTGCTGGCTGCTCAGAACAGCAGGTTAAAATTGAAGATAGTGGGGTGCATCCAGCACATTGGCAGGTAAGGCACCCAGCTAATTCTAATTGCACACCCAAATGGTTTTCCCTGAGGGGAGGGTGGGGCTGGTGATATGGTTAAAATCACCCCACGTGTGTAGACTTTGGCTGACAAGATTGAATTCAGATGTGTTGCCTTTCATCGTGGGATAGCTCACTAACTCTGCCTACACATGAAGAATGATATTTAGATGAGGAGCCAGATTGCTTGTGGGATCTACAAAATTCTACATCCACATAAGCTAGCACTTTCAGCAAAGCAAGACTAAAGATGAAAATAATATTTTTTTTAAAATGCAGAATCAATATAAGAATACAAGGGACTACCAGATAAATTGAGACTCTCTCTGAAGGAATGATTTTAATGCCATAATATCAATTTGACTCTGAATATTGAACTCTTCTGTTAGAACCATTGGACCAGAAGGTAATTGGCAAAGGAAGCAATGGTGACATGAGGAAAAACTTTTTCATGCAGCGAGTGGTTAAAGTCTGGAATGCAGTGCCTGAGAGTGTGGTAGAGGTAAGTTCATTGAGGCATTCGAGAGGGAATTGGATTATTACCTGAAAAGGAAGAATGTTCAAGGCTACGCTGAGAAGGTGAGGGAGTGGCACTAGGTGAATTGCTTCTTCGGAGAGCCAGCACAGACACGACAGGCCAAATGGCCTTTTTTTGTGCTGTGACCATTCTGTGATCCTGTGAACCATTACAAAAACACATCACCTTTCAAAGAAGCATATCAAAGAATGATGTTCTTGGAAGATGAAAGCTGAAGGGCCATGTATAGCATTAATAGAGTACCCGCTGAAGAGCTGGCTCGGAGAATTCTAGAAAGTTAATCCTGTCCACAACCAATCATTAATTTCTTTGAAATTGATCTGTGGACATTGTGATCTGAAGTCATTATTACTGCACCACAAATGAGGTGCTTAAGCATCCGCTGATGGCGATTTCTCTGGGGAATAAATAGAATTGGTCTGACATGGAAAAACATTCATAATCAAGCAATCATTCCTGCAGTGCTTTTTGAGTTATGGACAATTCACAATTTGAAACCGTTCTCTTTAGATTTTTATGTTTTGATCAGCTTAAAGTGCAGGATCTAATGTGTCATGTTTAAAGCTCTTACTTTAATTTACATACTTGGGAAAGAAATGAAAACATTTGGTCCCCACTCTCTCTGTGTGAGGTTGACCTAACAACAGAATTCAGTTCATTTGGCAGAATAATTGTTTGCATTTTGTGCAAGGATTGCAGATATGCATCAGAGATCATTTGTGTTTTAAAAACAAATGTGCGTAAGGCTTTTTGTATGTGGAAGAACAGCTTGTTACTGCAAGAATGCACTAGGCAAGTTTCCCTGATGGCTCCGTGGATAAATGCACCATGTTGTGTGCTCCTATGCCACGCAGATCAGAACATCTTAGGATTGGTCTCTCTGCTGTGATAACTTTCTAAATGAACTTATTAAAAATATATTTTTTGTTCTTGAGATGTGGGGAATGCTGATTAGGTCACATGTATTGCTATAATTGATCTCTCTGCACCTACACTCATCAGGGGAAATATTACCTTAGCCCTTGTTCCTGAAGGACTTTGTTTGAAAGCATATGTGTGCCAATGTTGAAAGCATTGTAGGAGGACTGGAGAAATGAAAAAAGTGGAAAAAAACGGTCACCTGTGCTCAATGTTCCAGTCTCAGTCTAGTTTACTGAGATTGCTGTGCTCCTCCAATTCTGCTCCCTTGTGCATTCCTGATTTTCATCGCTGTACCATTGGTTGCTGTGCCTCCAACTGCTATCATGAACACTTTAATCGCGGAAAATGGTTCATCTTCAAGGACTTAGGATATTCTGTAAGAATTTGTGTTTTAAAATACACTGTCCCTTAAAGGGTAAATGCAGGACTCTGCATGCTTTTTCTGAAAAAAAACATCCTTTCACAAGAAAGGGTAATTAAGCAATTGAAAACAAACTGTCAACTTGACCTGGATGAACTGTGTTCAAAGAGGGATCACACGGTTTTAAAAGCAGGTTTTGGTTTTGCCTTGAGAAGAGAAGGACCGCATGTTTGAGAAGGAACACAGCAGCCTTTTTGCAGTCCAGAGCCAGTCCACAGCCAGAAGTGAATATAAGCTGCTTATGAGATGCTCTACATGCTGGAACAGAGTCCCCTCGAGTATTCCATGAGTCCAACTGAAAAGCAGTGCCAGAGTCAATGATTGTTTCATGGATCAGTGCTGAGGGACCAAGCGTATAACCCAGACACAATTTCAAGAACTCCACTGTCTATCCTTTGCCTTTAAACCATTGGCAAATTCCTCCATTTCTATTTTTATTTTATTGTTATGTGTGTGTGAGACACAGGGTATTTTGAAAGAGTAATTGGTATAATTTCATATTCCATATTGATAAGCTTTGCCTTTCTATTTGAGAACACTGGTTCTATAATGAACTAATAAGTTTGTTGTTTATGGAAAGAAGTCTGGTTAAAGTCTCTTTTATTCTGGGTACCAATAATGAAGGTAAACAATTGGTCACACTGGTGAGTAAATTAAACTTTTAAACTAATGGTACGACCTGTGGAGGAGTGGGGCTAGATCAACTGCACACTCCTCCCACCCCAGTCATAACACTGCCTAAACTCTAAACTCTGGAACAATGGGCAGAATTTTCTGGCTATCGGGTGGGTGGAGTGGGAGTGGGCGTGGGCCAGATCGGCGTCCCCAATCGGGTCCGTGCCGCCATTTTATGTGGGCCGGCCAATTAAGGCCCGCCCTGCGTGACGCACACCCGGAAGTGCTATGCACTCCCTGTGCGGGCGGGGTAAGGGTTGCCTGAGTCGCGAATGCGCTCTTTCGTGCATGCGCGTGAAAGAACGCAGAAATCTTCCTGAGGCACAGAGGTGCCTCAGGGAGATTAGTTTGAAGTCCAAAAAGTTTAATAAAGTGGCGAGAAAATTTTTATGATATGTCCCCTCATGTGAAACTGTCATATGAGTTGGGATATGTGCATTAAGTTCAATAAAAATTTTAGTCGAAATTTAAAATCATTCATGAAACATCATCTCGCCCGTGGATGAGGTTCCATGAAAAATGTGAAGGCCGCCTGGGCTCTTTGCCTGCCCGCCAACCTTAAGGTTGGATGGGCAGCTTTGTTAATTATTTTAATTGAGAGTTAAATGGCCTTAATAGGCCTTTGACAGTTCGGCGGGTGTGCAGCTGACTCGGGTGCACACCTGCCGAACTGGCAGCTTGAATGACATGACATGACGTCAGGACGCACGCCCAATGTCACCACGCGTCATTTTACGCCTCAGCGAGTGGGCCCCGCCCACACTCGCCAAGCCGAAGATTCAGCCCAATCTTCCTAAAGCTCTCCATTTCTCTATCTTCCTCTCCTCATTTAAGATGCTTCTTAAAACCAACATCATTGGCCAAACTGTCTTAACATCTCCGTATATAACTCAGTGTCAAATTTTGTTTGATAATTGCTCCTGTGAAGTGCCTTAGGATGTTTTATTACATAAAAGCTGTTAAAGCAAGTTGTTGTAGTTGACAAACATTTATTTCTGGGAAAATGTTTGACTTTTTCTGTATTATTAGGCAGCAAGAACAAAAAGATGTAGAGACAACTATAACAAGGGTGGCTGTTTCACAAACCTAGCACAGAAAAGTTTGAAGAAATTGTTTCATGATAACAACAGCAAAATCATGATTTCCCAACGTACAGTTCACTCCACTAACCCTGGTTCAGAAAATGGTGGCTAAATCTGTATTTGAACATCTGCAAGAAAGGATCATAGATCTGATCAGTGACATTGTCTGGGAGAATAATGTTGTGCAAGGATCCATCACTATCATTTTTCACAGAATTTTTTGAATTTATATAAATTGTTGAAGTGTAACTGTAATAGCCCTTGTGTCCAATCACAAAACATATAAGTCTACCTTAAACAATAGCCTCTCAAGGAGATGTTGCTCTGGTCATCATCAAATGGATTGGAGGATTGACAGTTGGCGTGGGACCATGGAAAGATGAAGTTTGCAGTGAGGGAGCTGAAAACTTGCAATTTGGACTTAGTAAAGACAATGCGAGTGAATTATGTTAGGGTTCCCCCATTCTCCATTGTGTGAGGACTCTCACAACAGCGAGGACTTACTGTACTGAGAAAGTGCTGCTACTGCCAGAGGTGCTATCTTTTGGATGGGACATTAAACCGAGGCTCTGTCTGCCCTCACAGTTGGACTTAAAAGAACCCACGGCACTTTCCAAAAAAGAGCAGGGAAATTATCCCTGTGTCCTGGCCGATATTTATCCCTCAAACAACATCACAGAAACAGATCATCTAGTCATTATAATATTGCTATTTATGGGAGCTTGCTGAGTGCAAATTGGCTGCTGCATTTTCTTGAACAGTGACTACACTTCAAAAGTACTTAATTAGCTGTAAAGCATGTTGAGACATCTAGTGGTCATAAGCACTATATGAATGCAAATCATTCCTTTCTTTTCTTTCCTATAACATGCAAAGTAATGTGTATTTTCCCGTTAGTGACCTTGTCTTTTTGAGTTTGCCATGGATTTCATATCTGTAATAGCTCCAACTTGCATTTGCCTTAAGCATGTGTTTTCCTGTACAGTTTCACATTCCATGACAAGGAGAGCTCTTTACTGTAAAAGAGCAGGTTACATCTTCTTGCAAGACAAGAAGACAGTGAAAAATTATTCTTAACAACTCAATTGTCTCAAAGTTTAATGTAGTGCATGTTTGATATTGAACCATGTATTTGAAGGAAATCCCAAGTAAGAGCCTGGGTCTATGCTGAGTCAGACAATCAGAGCCAAGCTGCTGGTCGTACTGATTACTATAGATTGTCATTAGTGACACTGTGCTAGGGTGGGGGGAAATCAGCTATCAGATTTTTCTGATAAAATAACGGCGAGTTCAATTATTATTAATCTGTAAGTCCTTTAGCAATTGGAAGAAGGGATACCTCATAAATTCCAAAGTGGCACAAATTGTTGGACGATTCGAGCCACTCTGATGTTAGCCTCCTGAAAACGTCAGCTCGCCTCAACTACCATGTCAGTTTTGTGAAATTGTCGTTTTTTTTGCATTAATTGTCCATTAAACTGGAGTTGAAATTTAGTCTCAGTAATGGTGACCATAAAACTACCATGGGTTATTGTAAAAACCCATCTGGTTCGCTAATGTCCTTTAGGGAAGGAAATATCCTTACCTGGTCTGGCCTACATGTGACTCCAGACCCACAGTAATGAGGTTGACTCTTAACTGCCCTTTGAAATGGCCTAACAAGCCACTTAGTTCAGGGACAGTTAGGGATGGGCAACAAATGCTGGTCTTGCCAGTGATGCCCAAATCCCACGAAAGAATAAATTTTTAAAATCGCAAGCAGAAAGTGAGGGTTGCTACGTATCTTTCTCATGAGGAGATTTATCTTGTTACAATATCACTCAACCTCTCCGGCCCAGAAGAGAACAATTAAACTGTGGAATTTCATTCCCACTGGTAGTAAATTGTTTGACATTTTTAAAATTTAAAACTTAAACTTTAATTTTTTCTTTCTTTTCCTTTCTGTTTCATTTTCTCTCTGCCTCTTGACTCAATTTTATTTTGCTCTCAGTAATTTTTTTCTCTACTTGATTTTACTCTAATTCAACTCCAATACATCCTATTTCCTTTCCTGTTGTTTCTCTATTTTTTTCTCAATCCTTCAATTTCATCAGTTGACAGATTACTGCTCCCATCGTTCACCAAGGTCTCTGATGCCCCATTGCCCTTGCTGTGCTGATATAAACTCATGTTTTCACCAAGTCACAGGGAAAAATATCTTCAAGCTATAGGATGTGAGGGACTGGTTGGGTGGAATGGCCTATTTCTGTGTAGTGTATCCTATGTAAAATTTATAAGACATAGCACAAGATGCCCTGCTCCAGCATAATATAGCCCAATGTTTCTGCTGCTGAACATGCTTCAGTTTCACTACTCAGAAGTATGTTTGTTTGGATTTGTATCTGGACTGGATCTGATGAAATTTATGGTTCAATAATCTGCTAATAATTTATCGAGAATTGTGTCACAAAATTGGAGTTCTTCTAGGTCCCTTTCTACTCTGCATGTGTGACTCCTTCAATATTCAATTACTCTCTTTGTTCAAATTGTTTTTATTTGGAACTCCTTCCAAAATTAGAGGACCATGTAAGTGGGGAACAGAAAATTGCAGTATAGATGAGCAGTCCTAAAGTATAACAGATGCATTTCCATATGCTATTAATTATATCCCTCAATTAGTTCCTTGATCAAAAACCAATTCTGCTACCTTTTGAATTTACTGACATTATCTGCCTCCACTGTTTCTGGAGTAGTCCCTTCCACATCAATATTCTGCATCTTTATGAAGTGCTAGTTTTATGAACATGCTAATCAAATAAAATTTGCTCAACATTAGAAAAAGTCTGGAATTAATTGAAGACCCAAGGTCATTTCCTCAATCATGAGTTGGATTGAACATAAGGACATAAGAAATAGGAACAGGAGTAGACCATTCGGCCCTTCAAGTCTGCTCCGTCATTCAATAAGATCATGACTGATCATCTTGTGTTTCGATTTCCACATTCCCATCTAACCCTGATAACTTTTGATTCCCTTGCCCAACAAGAATCTATCTACCTCTGCCTTAAAAATATTCAATGACCCCACCTCCTGCACCTTCTGAGGCAGAGAATTCCAAAGTTGCACAACCCTCTGAGAGAAAAAAATTCTCCTCATCTCTGTCCTAAAAGGGCGACCCCTAATTTTAACACAGTGCCCCCTTGTTCTGGACTCACCCACAAGAGGAAACATCCTTTTGCTGTCTACCTTATCAAGACCGTTCAGGATCTTGTATACTTCAATCAAATCACCCCTTACTCTTCTAAGGTCCAGTGGAAACAAGCCCAGTCTGTTCAACCTTTCCTCATAAAGTAACCCACTCATTCCAGGTATCAATTCAGTAAACTTCCTTTGAATCGCTTCCAATGCATTTACATCCTTCCTTAAATAAAGAGACCAAAACTGCACACAGTATTCGAGGTGTAGTCTCACCAATGCCCTGTATAACTGAAGCATAACATCCTTACTTTTATGTTCAATCCCTCTTGTAATAAAGGATAGCATTCCATTAACCTTCTTAATTACTTGCTGTACCTACATACTAACTTTTTGTGACTCATGTACTAGAACACCTAGATACCTCTGCACCTCAGAATTATGCAGTCGTTCTCCATTTAATACTCTGCTTTTTTGTTCTTCCTGCCAAAGTGAACAATTTCACATTTTCCCACATTAAACACCATTTGCCAGGTCTTTGCCCACCCACTCAATCTATCTATATCCATTTGCAACCTCCTCATGTCCTTTTCACAACATACTTTCCTACCTATCTTTGTGTCATCTAAAAATTTAGCTACCGTGTCTTCACTCCCCTCATCTAAGTCTTTGATGTAAATCGTAAAAAGTTGAGGCCCCAGTACAGATCCCTGTGGGACGCCACTCATCACATCCTGCCAATCAGAAAAAAAACCATTTATGCATACTCTCTGCTTTCTGCCAGCCAGCCAATCTTCTATCCATGCTAATATGTTACCCACTACACCGTGCGCTTTTATTTTCCGTAATAATCTTTGATGCGGCACCTTATCAAATGCCTTCTGGAAATCCAAGTACAGTATGTCTACAGGCTCCCCTTTATCCACTGCGCATGTTACTCCTTCAAAAAATTCCAATAAATTGGTTAAACATGATTTTCCTTTCACAAAATCATGCTCTTTCCAATTGCCTTGAGCTCTTCTAAGTGCCCAGCTCTCACTTCCTTAATGATTGATTCCGATAACTTCCCCACGACAGAGGTCAAGCTAACTGGCCTATAGTTTCCTGTTTTCTGCCTCCCTCCCTTCTTGAATAGAGGGGTTATATTTGCTACTTTCCGATCTGATGGAACTGTGTGTAATGCCTCCTGTTATCATGGTCATGGTCAAATGCTGGCCATTTGGACCAGGCACAATTTGAACTGTACCCCAGCAGGATGCTGCACTGTCAGGAAGGGTAAGGGGATGGGGATGGTATAGGGAGAGGATGGTGAAAATTAGGGTGGCATTTCTTTAACTACAATTTAATTACAATGTAGAACTTGCTACCATGTGGAGTAATTGAAGTGAATAGCATAGACACATTTGAGGGAAGAGAATTTGAGGAAAAAGGATTAAAAGGATAGGCTGATAGGGTTTGAAGAAATAGGGTGGGAGTGGCTTGTGTGGAGCATAAACACCAGCATGGATCAGTTGGACCAAATGGCTTTTTTCAGTGCTGTTAATTCTGTCTAACTAATCATTAATTGTAAATTTGAAGATCTCCTGAGGGATTCCTGTCACTATTTCTAGCAGCTAATCCCTGTCTTCCATTAAGATAAAATGCTTTGTATTGTCCTTGACAACACCGGATGCAATGGACTCTGTTGTAGCCAGCCCTATGATGCAGAGCACCATCTCCTCTATAGGGCTTAAGAGAAAAAGGCTGTCCCCTGCTCCTTGTGATTGTGGTCACCTTTTACTGCAAGAGATAGGGAAGAATGTCAGTGAATGTGTTGCACTGCGATTGGGCGATGTGCCAGCCATAGCTATACAGCTGCACATTTTTCGAGGCTGCGAGGGGTGTGTCTGGCAACATTGGTAGGTGTGTGAAGGTGAGGCAAAGCACCTGATTGTTGGCCTGCATCCTGACTGCTGGAGGAGGAGAGCTCTGAACAGAACCCCGTACCCAGCTAGGACATTCAGAGATCACTACACTGACCTCCACCACAGCCAAGGGCAGAGTCAGAGGCAGCTATAATTCCACCAAGGAGGTGCTCACTGAACCACGTCACCTCTTCCAATCATATCAGTAGGGTGAGGATGACGTTGCCATTGGCCATCAAGATCACAATAGTCCTTAATTTTATGTCTCAGAATCCTTGTAGGCTGGACAGTAACATTGCCAACATATCACAGTTCACTGTGCATTGCTGTATTGGGAAGATCACAAGTAGAGGGGACTTCATTGCTTTCTGTCTAACTAGAGAGGAGCAGCTGGAGTGTGCACGTGGCTTTGCCAAGATAGCAGAATTCTCAATAATGCAGGGAGCCATCACTTGCACACACATGACCCTGTGAACGCTGCATCTCAAAGGGTAGATGTTCCATAACTTGTAAAGGGTTCCACTCCCTTACATGCATTTGGTGTACGACCAAATACAGAGTATTGTGTTGGTGAATGCCCACTATCTTGGCAGCAGCCACAATGCTTTTATCCTGCATCAGTCAACTGTTCCTGTCATATTCCAGCCACCATGACTAACCAGCTTGCTGATGAGCTACTCTCTCTACACGTGACTCATCATTCTCTTTCACCAATTGACCACATGTCGGCAGCATACAGTTTGTGTGCTGCCTGCATCACCTTGATTGGGAGTGGTTCAAATATTTCACCCTATATCTCTTTATTATCACATTCCTGGTTTTTTTCCACCTACATTACAATGGCAACTACCCTTCAAAAAGCACTAGACTGACTGTAAAACGCTTTGGGATGTCCTAAGGTTGTGAAAGATGTTATATAAATGCAAGTCTTTACCTTATTAGTTTTATGTTCCCAACCATTTCCCAGCAGTTAATTTAACTGCCGACTGACTCCCTGTTGGTGGTCACTTTTAATGAAACTCCATTATGAGAACACACGTCAAGCAATTCACAGGACATTTTCCTCACAATGCTTAGTTCGTCAGTTCATCTTGCATTACTGCATCACATCTCACATAAATGTGGTGTTTGGAGTTCTGTGGACCATTCTCTATCCCTGCAGTTAAGATACAGTTATAGATAGTTGCTAAGACTTAATAGTAACAGTAGAGTTAGAAAAGTGTTGCACATTTTGTTGTTCTTGCATCCAAGGAGGAAACACATGTTTAAAGTTTTATAAAAATAGTGCTGCATTATCCGCTTACTTCTGTTTTTCTGCTACTTTCAATGAAAATGTTTCAAAATCAAAATCTGATACAGCATTTATGCATCTGGTGTTCTGAGGTATGACAGTTTGTGGGAGAGCCTATCTGTTATCCAGTAAGCTAAACTGAAACAAAGGTTGCTGTTCAGCCCCTAGGCAATGCTACAACGTTAGATATTTTCCATGTAATGTTTGACTACAGTTTATAATGAGCAAGTCTCACTTAACGATGTCAGTCTTGATCCTGAGCAGAAGAAAACTATCTGGACATATTTTCATGTGAAGTGCAAATCAGCTGTCAGCATTATTAGGTAGCTTGCCACTTTGGACGGTGAGAAATATGATAGGTTGGTTGGCACTGCAGCTCGTTATGAGGTGTGAATAAAGTGCATTAGTGAGGCAGAAGACAACATGATGTCAACTAATGCATTCCGATTGTCTGATCAACCATGGTAGTCATTGTGGAAAAGTGAGGAGCACAAGGGATATCTTCTTTAGATGGGCAAAATAGTCAAACAACATGGTGGTGCTTGTCGAGTCGGTTAATCCAAGCATCATAGCTCTAAGGATCTGGCTGCACTGTCGGGAAAAATTTAACTGATTTACTCGGATTGTGAAAGTGGGACTCCTCCTCATCTTTGCTTTCTGTATTGTCCTGCAACCCCAGACTATAGCCACAGTGCTGGCAATCTTTCACTCTCCCCACTATCAATGTGGTTGGCAGAGGGAGCAGTTGTAGCAGCAGGGGTGGGGGAAACCACCATCGACAGCTCAGATTGAACATTGGGCCATTTTAACTCCTCAATTAGATAATCCAAAACAATTCCACATAAAACTGGTGGCAGTAATATCAGGGCCTTCAAGGCTGGAGCAGAAAATGGGTCAGAAGCCAGGATTTTGGAAACCCAAGGGAATGGTCCCTGGTATAAATTTAGTTTTGAGTAGGGGATTAAGCATTTAATGTCAGTACGGAGGGGGGCGGGAGGAGAGGTGAGACCCAGGCTAGGAAGGCCTAAGAATTCCCTGTGGGGCCTATTGGGGGAACAATCCCTGCTCTTTCTATCTCAGAAGGATTCCACGTTTGTTGTGTTGTTGAATTAGCTGTTGGGATTGGCCTCATGCAGACATTCCAAATGCCAACTTATGTTAAAATACTGTTTTTAGCTTTAAATTAGGCTTCCCCCTACCTGTAGCAGGAGCTTTGGCTGACTTGGAAGCTGAAGAAGATAAAATGTCATCTAGCAGGAATGGTGCAGCTTTGGGCAGTAAATTGACTTAGCTGATTTTAACCCTTTCCTTTCACTGTGGTGTTGTGCGTGGGGTGGTGGTGTTGGGGAGGGGCAGTTAACATCGACCTGGGCAAGTCTGGAAGCCACGGACAACAATCATTTTCTCTTCCTCTTCCCTTTCCTTTCAATGCATTCGCTCTCACACGCAAACTGAGCACTGCTAATGTTCTGCTGCTGTTGATTCCTCTCATTACATGTTGATGCTGGTCCCTCAGCTCTTTTTCAAGACAGCTCAGGTCTTGCAGTCACTCAGTTCACCTGAGTGGAATATTTACATACAGGTCGAGTATCCGTTATCCAAAACCCTCGGGGCTGATTGCATTTCTGATTTCAAATAATTTTGGTTTTCAGATACCACATATAGGCCTAGACCTACTTACATTGTGCCCAGGCTGGCTATAGTCTAAAGTCAATAAAATGGCGAGAAAAGTCAAGTGTGGTTTTTGAAAGTGTTCACTTTTCGGATTTATGGTTAAAGTACACTCGACCTGTTTTACTTATAACCTTTCAGTCACCTAAGCAAATATGCAGCAAACTTCACTGCTTCAAGTTGCATTTTCATGACAGTCACTTGCTAATTTCCAGTTCTTAGTGCCATTCCTGGACATTTTTCTATCCTGCAGAAGACACCTGAATGTGAAAAAAACTTCCTGAGGTTGCACTGTTATGTGTTCCACACCTTCTAAGCAACAGCAGAGTCATTGGCGCCCCATATGGATTAGATAGTGAGGCAGAGGGCTGAGCTCATGGTGAAACAGCCAGTACAAGTGGGCAAGCAGCAGGTGCCAGGAGCAGGGAAAGCCCAGGTCAGAGCTTGCCGGAGAGATCGATCCTCTCCCAGTTCAGCTGAGCAGGACCAAGATGAGGACTTCAGTGGCTTAGCCATAGACAGAAAACGTCTGGCCTAGCACAAGTAGTTATAGAAGGTACTGAATGGCCTGCTAAGCGGTTCAATAAATGACTAAAGTGTGCAGGAGTCAACTTCTCACCTTTGAGATGTCATGTGACATCAGAACTCTGCCATCTATCTCGGAGAGTGTGGTCACCTCCAGCATGCTGCAGCCAGGACCTCAGGAAGGAGTCAATGTCATCACCCTATACATCTCTGGTGGAAGTTCAAATGTCTGCCACACTGTCTCTGGGTTTCATCTTGGAGAAACAGATGTCCACATTGGAAAGATTGGTGGACCAATCAGATGGCAGCCCAATCAGATGTCGGCCTTCAATTAGTCATCTTCTGCATTTTTAAAAAAAAATCTACTTTCATGGAAAACAAACATATTCTTTCATGGGATGTGAATGTCACTGGAAAGGCCAGCATTTATTGCCCGTCCCTTAACTGTCTTTGAGAAGGTGATGGTGAGCTGCCATAATGGCTTGCTAGGTCATTTCCCAGGGCAGTTAAGAGTTGACCATTCTGCTCTCCTGCATAGCAATGCTGAGGCCCATCTCCATAGGAATAGCAGTGGCACTGTGGGATGATACCCTTGACCTCTCTCAGAATTTCACCAGCTTTGCTCCTTCACCAAATGTTCAACTAGTGCCCACCATAGTGTCAGAATGTCAGACTGCCCTGGCAGCAGCTGAGGTGAACCAGTCTGCAGTCGGGCCGTCGGGTTCAGGATCCCAAAAATCAGTGACCATGAACATCTCCAAAGGACCCGATATCAGGAATACCAACTTCTTATGTGAAAGGCATCATGGGTTCACAATTGGGAGAAAAATGAATGAAAGGCGACTATTATCTTTGCCTTTATATTCATCACCGTAATCACATTTGACACATCTGCAGTATGGTTTTTGCAGTATGGCAGATTTCATTCCTCACAACTCTTGTTGAATTGGTCCCCTTTCTTCTGTTGAATCCTTGCCTTGGCCCTCGTCTTGTGTGTCTGATGAGCACCTGCTGCTGTGGCTCCTCCAAACCCAGGCCTCTCCATATGGCAAGTTTTTATGATTTGCAGCTGCAAAACTCTTTGTGAGGAATATTTTGGTAGGCCCGAGACTTTTCCACACACTTCAGCAGCTCTGTGATGTGGTCAATAATCACTCTAATGGTAAACACTTGAAGGATTAAGGGGAAGTGGGGGAACAGATTGCTCTGCTAAAGAGCCTGCACAGATTCAATGTGCCAAATGGTCTCCTTCTATTCAACTGTATGGTTGTTCCTTTGTTACTCAGATATCTCGGGTGGAGGGGTGTCATGAGCCATGAATGGAGGCAAGGCCCAGGAGAGGAATGTGTACAATGTGTCTGTGCCTTCGGGGGGCTCGGACTTAACTTGCAGCTTTTGCCTTTACAGCAGCGCTGCCCCTCTCTCAAGTGGCTGCCCCATGCCTCAATGCACCCACACATAAGCACGTGGTGAACACTCCGTTCCAGAACAAAGTTCTGTAGTATAAGGGGCTATTGGAAAGAGAGCCAAATCCATGTGGCCAATTGTTTTGACAGCCAGGGTGCATTCTGGCTGATGTAGTCCACCCTTGGCCACACTCTCATCCTTCCATGCAGTCCCATTAAACGACCACAGGAGTCGATATGGCGGAGCAGGCTGGGGAGTCCAGGAGAAGCAGCAGTTGCAGCAACAGCGAGGCCTGGGGCAGCTGGAGTGTTAGGCAGGGCAGAGGGGAAGTGTTTTGTCACCTTCACAGCCATCCCGAACTCCTCCTCGGCAAGAACACTTCCAAACCTTCCTGTGGGAGTGAGTGAGTATGAGAGTGAGTATGTGTGAGTGTGAGCATGAGAGAGAATGAATGAGTGAGAACCTGAGACTGGGGGTGAGCTGGACATAAATACACACAGAGGCTGTTCCGTGCGGGGACTCCCATTTTCATATGAATTCCGTTGAGGTGAATGCAAGGTTGGCGTTAGTTAAATAAAAGCAAAATACTGCAGATACTGGAGTTATTAGTTAAACCCAACTCCTTAACTTGGCCATGGTCCCTTCCCCCTACCCAGGACTTGGGGTCAACGTCTCTCTCTGGCTCTCCTTCTTAAGCAAAAAGGCAAAAAAGGTTTTATTAGTTGGCTCTGCTGCTTGGCACCTTTTAATGTCATTTTTATTAATTACTAATTTTTCTAAATGATCAATTTAATGGTGTGACATTGATTTTTTTTTGCTCAGCAAGTTGTTTATTTTTTCTTCATGCCTTTACTTTTTTTAAAATGCATATTTAATGTTGTGTCAAACCAGATCTCAGGCAGCTGCTGTTGGGTCTCTTGCTGAAGGAGAATGAAAGGCTCACAGGAATTTGATTGCTTTTTGGAGGGCTGGCAAAATGGGTTATTTTTGCTCCAGTGGGAAACCTTGAAACTGCTCAGCACGACTGGCGGCATCTATGCAGAGGGAAACAGAGGTCAGTGACCCTTTGTCAGAACTAGTGAAAATCGTGGACCTGAAGTATTAAACCTGTTTCTCGCTCCACAGTTTGGCTTGCTGAGTATTTCCAGCATTTTCTGTTTATATTTCAGATTTCCAGCAGCTGCAGTACTTTGCTCTCCTATGATATGCTTCATGCTGGACAGTTATGACTTTTCTTTTATTCATTCATGGGATGGGGGTATTGCTGGCTAGGCCAGCATTTATTGCCCATCCCTAATTTCCCTTGAGAAGGCGGTGGTGAGCTGCCTTCTTGAACCACTGCAGTCCATGTGGTGTTGAGGAGGGAGTTCCAGGATTTTGACCCAGCAACAGAGAGGAACGGCAATATATTTCTAAGCCAGGATGTTGAGTGGCTGTGTGTGGTTAGTTTAAATTTAAAATGTGAAAATATTTATCACTCAATGCAAGGTGCAATTTTTCTGTTAACAAAGCCCACTTGTGTAGACAGAAATAGCACATTATTGCAGGTGAATTGGTTGATGCTAATTTACTGGAAGGTAATAGAATATATCACTGTTAGTGCAAGATATTCTCATCTATACATGGGATTGTTGTTTGCAGTGCTTGTGAGGTTCAAATCATTTGGATGTTGGTGTCTGGGCCAAATTCAAAGAAACAGAGCTGGTTGCATAATATGAATGACCAAGTTGTATGTAATTGTCTGACAAAGCTGTGGTTGTAAAGTATACCATACTGAAACCCAAGCTTTTGATAAGCTTTATAAATAGAGATATAGGGTATCAAAGCCAAAATGATTTGCCAAAGCTATATAAAACAGTTCAACTTCACAGTGACTATGATTTCCAATTCTGCACACCTGAAGAATTTGAGAGGTGGGGGGATTAAGGGGGTGGGAGGTGGATAGGAAGGGGCCATGAAACAGGAGAAGCACCAGGTCCATGATTTATCTCCCTGGGCCTGCATGTAGAAATTACCCCTTGTCTTCTAGAAGCCAAATTGTCATATTGGTGGAAAGGTCAAATATTAGGTGAGTGGCTGAATGTTGTAAAATGCATGGTGGCAACTGCCTGGGTACCAGGCACAAATGTGCATGATTAATCCAGTTTCTGCAATCAGACACTACTGTGATATTAGTGGAGTAGTCGTCTTTTCTGTTTATGCATCCTGCTGGCTGGTTTTCTGGTACAGATAACAACATGGATGCAGTAAACATCGTCATGGATGCAAGGGAAACCAATCACTGCTGCAAATCCCTGAGTTTTCTCATGTTGACTGTTGAGGTCCATGGAAAAGTTGAAGTACTGCTTTGTCCAGGCAAACAAGGTGTCGGCAACATGTTTAATATACACTGGAAGATGTCGCTGATTTCCCCTCTAACCAACCGGAAGGCACCCATGACAACAATGTTAAGGGCTTGATGACTTTGATAGAAAATGGCAAAGCATGATCCCGTCACCCGGCAGCCAGTCCCATTGAAGAAGTCTGCAAAGCTGTTGAAGCAAATTTCCTGAGACACTGCTCTTTGAATACATCAAGGGACTGACTTTTGGGCCGGGATTTTACATGTGGAAATTGGGACTGCTAACTGCATGTGTATAATCTGGCGTGATGATGTCAGGTCATGAACCTGACGCTCACACACCAGTTTCCCATAATATGGTAGTCAGATGGGCACTGAAATCAGCAGCCCACCTGCCATTTAAAAAAACCTCATAAACAGGTAATTGAGCTTGTTAACAAACTAATTGACCTGAATATTACACTGCCCATTCCATAATGCGGCTGGCAGGGGAAGGGGGGTGGGAGAGGGTCAGGTCACTTTTTGCCAACTCTGGTGAAAAAAACGGGTCGGAAGCGGGGTACCTACTATGGGGGGTGTGCCCTGAGCTCATCGGGGGAACCCTCCCAAGATAGTACCCCAACTTTGTGCCTCTCCCAGCCTCCAAAACCCAACCCCACACTCCCCTCCCTAAGGTGCCAATCCCGCCCTGCCCAAAAATGCTGGGCTTACCCAAGTCTGGGATCCATTTGCTCTCTTCCCGTGGGACTCAGTGCCAGCAGCGGCCACGACTGAGATTGGCTGGCAGCTGAGGGGGCGAAAGTCGAACGCTAAGCTTGCTAAGGCCGCCCACAGCATAATATCATTGCGGGGCAGCCATTTTAAAAGTTGGTCAGTTTGCAACCAAGTTTCCTAACGGGCGTGGGGAGGGGTGAGCAATGCGCCTTTGCCTGCACACCAAGTGTGCTTCAGCCTATTACAAATGCCCATGTCCTCACCTGTTGTCTTCCGATAGAAGCTGCTGCTGCTCTTCCACCACTGTTTCTCCATCTAAATTGAATTACTGATAATAACACCCATGATTAGAAGATTGATTTTACTGAAGCAGAAAAAAGAAGAAAGAAACAGTCTGGACTCTGGTAACTCTCCTGACCATCCAAATAGCACAGAGATCCTGTGATCCAGTTTGCTGCAGGTAAGTGTCCCTTTAAATAGTGTCTCTCAGCGATCAATACAGCCTGGTTTTACTAGCCAGCGTGACAATGGGAGGGATTGCAACAGTTTGCAGTAAAAATGGCATTAGGGTCCTTATTGCAGGATAGGACCCCAATTAAATATACTCTCAATGCCCCAGTCTACCTTTGGCTGCTTTCCCTGTTAAAATGACAGTGAGCAGGTGTGTGGTGAAAATGCAGAGTAGTTGCTACTCTGTTGCTATTTTAACCACACACTTGCCCCTTTCCTGTCAGGCAATTAGGGTTAAAATTGGAGCTTAGGTGTATGGATATATAAATCCTTAAAAGAGGGTGGGCAGGTTAAAAACGTCATTAAGAAGACAAATGGAAATTTGCAGCTTACTTCAAGAGGAACTGAATACATAAGCGAGCATAATTTTGTAAAAATGTGCAA
This sequence comes from Cetorhinus maximus, assembly GCF_964194155.1. NCBI lineage: Eukaryota > Metazoa > Chordata > Chondrichthyes > Lamniformes > Cetorhinidae > Cetorhinus > Cetorhinus maximus. The sequence continues at coordinate 72,485,078 of NC_135894.1, forward strand.
ATGGAATATATGTGCAGTTTTAGGTTGAGTCCTATAGGAGGAATATAATAGCTCCAGAGAATGTACAACAAGAATTTTGCTTTTTTATCTGTGCATATAATCCTAGCCAAAGATCTGAAGCCAAAATATAGTCACAAATTCTGACTTATGAACAACTGTGTATACATTAAAAACAAGTGGATTCCTCAGGTTTCAGGAAAATATTCTGTTTTATAAACACCGCATTAAAATGATACATGCTCATGGGCACCAGTGTTGAGAGCCCAGAGAGGTAAGGTCAGCATTTCAATATTGACACAATACAGAACCACCCCCAGCCCTTCCATCGCTTTCCTATCATTAATCTGGTGGGAATGTGCCTGAAGGACTGTAAACTGGGCTTGAACCTGTGTATGTAGGTTTAGCTTGGAAGTTTTCTTCAGCCTATCTTAGGATGAACGCTCCATCCATTGATGTGGGGAGGTGAGGTTGGGGGGCTAGGGGCTAGGGGTGTAGAAATCCCTTTGTTAAGCCTGGGGTGTAGGGAGGGGATTGCTGGCAGGAAGATCCAGAGAGTGGAGTGGCCTGTTTCCCCCGAGGAAGAGAATTTTTCACCTTTTTTAGAGAGTCATAATCGATCTAACGAGAGGGGTGCTATGGGCTGCCATCAGGAGGTTTCTCAAGTAGGCCTGACATCCTCCCTGCAGGCCTGCACACCACTGCTACATTGTTTTTGGCCACCTGTCTGCCTGAGATATTTAAATTTACTGATCTCCTCCTGACTCACATATTCTTGCAAGGTCAGCAGTAGAGGACACCAGCTGCTGCATGTCTAATTGTTGGGGTCTGGGTTTTCGTGTTTGTTTTTTAGTTCCAGCATCAGGTGGAAATGACTGCGGAGTGCTGTACCATGTTGAAAGTGTAGGTGAAAATGTTCAATCAACAGAGAGTAATTTTACATTTGCATTGCAGTGTCTCTGTTGGTTATATTCTCACTTCTGTGAAGGCTGTATGTGGGCTTAAGCACCACTCCACAACTTGAGTCCGCAGTCCTTCAGTACAATCATGAGGGAACACAACTTTGACTGAAGTGTTATTGTTAAAATCAAACATTAAACCCAGACTCTGCCCAAAGTTTCTCCCTTAGTCAACACTCAGAATAAATTACCTGCTCATTCATCTGAGTGTGGTCTGTGAGATTTTGCTGCATACAAAATGGCTGGCATACGTGTTTTTATAACAGTACCTACACCAGATGAATTTATGTATGAGAACTGCTTCAAGATATGATAGGGTCTTTATTAGAAGACTACAAAGTTGAAATGAGCTGAAAACTATGAATGAAACATACTTGTGAAATAAAAATGTACAGCACACTGAGATGTAGAAGTGTGCATAAATAATGCAGACACAGCACAATTAATCTACCTTTGTTACCTCTGGACCTGAATATTTCAAGTTTCTTCTACCTGGCTCCGCAATCTCCATAAAATTCAGCTCACCCAAAACTCTGCTGCCCATATCTGATTCCACACTAGGTTCCATTCAATCATTATCCATGTCCTTGTTGACTTCTCAGTCCCACATCTCACATCTTAAAATTCTCATCCTAGGGCTGGATTTTCCCTTGTGGACTTCTGAACCCTAACGATGCAGATCAGAAATCTGCACTGTGCGGGCAGCAGACACTCGGTGATTTTCCCTGGACCAGGCAATTAATGGCCAGAGGGCCGGCTTGCCATCCAATTAAGGATGGCAAGTGGGCTCGAGAACATGGAGGGACAAGCAGAGGCCTTCCGGCTTGAAAGCAGCAACAGGCTGTCATGGCAGATCATTGAACAAGGTGCTTCAAAATGGAGGAGCTGTCTCTCTAAGTGCCAGGTTATTGGAAGGGGTGGGGGCTCCTCTCTGTAGGACAGCCTGCGCCTGCTGCAGAACTTGGACAGGCAGGGAGAGCTCTAAGCCAGCCTGGTGAACTGACCCTTCAGCTTGCGACTGGGAGGCAGCCTCCAGGTGGTTAAAGTGGCCCCCACCACCTACAGGAACCTGGAGGCTGACTGGAAAATCACAGGCAGCCTCCTAATTGGCCTTAAATGGCCTTTAGCAAGTTGGATCAGCTACCTGTTGCTTGTGGGTGGATAGCCCTGCCCTCTGCCACTGCCCCCCAGCCCTGCTTCCATAAAATTGGTCCAGGACAGGGGCTAGGGAAACAGCTTACTGGCCAGTGGCACTTTTTTCGAACCTGCATATCTGGGATCCGGGCCTCAGTGGGGGGCTAAAATTCAAACTCCCCATGTTTAAATCCTTCTATGACAGCAGCTGTTCCCATCTCAGCTCTTCTCCAGGTTCTCCCCACCTCCTGGGCAGAATTTTCTGTGCCCCTTGGCATTGGGCGTGTTGAGCGGCACGACTGGACAGCATGGCAAGAAGGCCAGAAATCGGTTTCACGACGTCGTGAAACCAGTTTGCGATTGCCCGCTCAGCCCATCGATGGTGGGCCGCGTTACCAGCCATCGGACTTTGGGAACCTCATTGTAATACATCTGCAAATCATTATAAGGCCAGCCTTCTGGAATCATCCCCCCAAACGCTGGAGCATCCGAGCACGTTGGCGGGAAAATGCCGGTGCAGAACACGTCTTGACAAGTGTGACATGCAGAAGTCGGGACTTACCGCCAGGGCCTTGCTCACATCGCAGACATCCGAGGAGCAGAAGATGCTGGAGCCCGACAGCAATGGCTCACTGGAGGAACGTCCATGGCATGCTGGGTGGATTCTCATGGACATGGCTCTGCTGCGAAGCAGCTCATGGAAGTTGGAAAGTCACCGTTGAGGGTCTGCTCACAACGGATGATGGTCGAGGGGGTGGAGAGGAAGGTCCAGCAGTGTTTGGGAGAGGAAGATGTACCAGGGGGTTGGAGAGGAAGGTCTAGGGCTGACTAGGAGAGAAAGAGGTGTCGGTGGGGGAGGGTGAGGTTGGGAGAGGGGAAACAAAGGTGTCAGTGGGAGGGTGAGGTTGGGAGGGAGGAATGAAGGTGTTGGAGAGAGTGGGTTGGGAGGAGGTGATGAAGGTGTCGGGTGGGGGGAGGTTGGGAGGGGGAGGGAGTACGGGGAACAGGAGGTGATAATGGGGGAGAAGATGGCAACTGGGGAGATAGGTGTACAGGGGTGGAAGGTGTAAGGGAAGGAGTTCAGAGGTGGGAAGGAGTGTAGAGAGGGGAGTTAGTCCGGAAGGAGGAAGGAGCGCACAGAGGGGAGTTAGTCCAGGAGGAGGAAGGAGCGCACAGGGGGGAGTCAGTCTGGGAGGAGGAAGGAGCGCACAGAGGGGAGTTAGTCCGGGAGGAGGAAGGAGCGCACAGAGGGGAGTTAGTCCGGGAGGAGGAAGGAGCGCACAGAGGGGAGTTAGTCCGGGAGGAGGAAGGAGTGCGGAGAGGGAAGGGAGTCCTAGGGGAGGAAGGAATAAGGCTGGAGGAAGGAGTCGGGAGTGGGGGAAGGACTAAGGGAGGCAGAAGAAGTAAAGGTGTCTGAAGCAGTCAGGAAGGGGAAAGGACTAAACTTTGGAGTCCAGGGTGGGGAAGGACTGGGGGTGGGTAGGTGGGGAGAGTCTGGGTGGGGGAAAAGGAGTTCCGGGGGGCAAGGAGTTCTGGGGAGGGAGGAGGGGGTTCCCAGGGGGAAAGGGATTCGGAGGGGAGGGATGTCCAGGTAAACATGCAAGGGAGGGCCCTGATGAGTCCAGAACTGCCTCGTAGGGAGCAAACTCATGGTGGGCGTGGTACGAGGGAGTGGTGAGAATTACCGAGGGCAGAGTAAGGCGGTAGGGTGGGAGGGTGAGGGTTTGATGGTAGCGGTAGAAGGCTAGGGTGCTTGGTGGGGACTCAGAGGCAGACACCGACCCTGGGGGTGGGAAGGAGGAGGTCGGGAATGTTAATGTGCGATTTTCGGGAAGGAAGGGAACGTGCACGATTATCTGGACATCCCCGAAAGGAAAGGTTTGTAGCTGATAGGTCATGGATGGGAGATGGAAGGTGATGCCGAAGGGTCAACTGTGATGGGGGAAAGGAAATGGGTGACTGGGGGAGGGAAAGGACGGGAAAGCGAATGAAATACTCTATCACCACCTTGCTGCCTAAATTGAAAGTGAAACGAGACTCCTGGTGGGCGAGATCAGGTGCTGCATGGGAATGTGATCAATGGGCGGGCGGAGATGCAGGTCAGCTCAGAGGGACAACTGAAAGCGAACCCCAGCGGGCAGCATTGAAAATGCTCAGGACATTGAGGTGAGTGTGATACGTGAAGGATCCGTGTGCATGGGAGAGAGCTTGCACGAGACTCCGAAAGGCCCTGCCACACACACACTTCTCCCTCCAGAATCACCATTGGCCAGCTGCCCCCTCTGCGGTGACAGAGGATGAGGCTGAGGGGCTCACAAGCAAAGGGGACTCAGAAGGAGAGGACAGCCTTAGATTATTAGATTACTTAGGTGACCCAGGAGTGTCCAGCTACCACTCTTCCTCCCTTTGGATGCCCGGGGGCCCTGGCCTGATGCCTTGAGTGGAAAGGAGCACCTGGAGGGACGTCGAGGTGCCCCATTTCCCTCTCGCGTTGCCACTGCAGGAACTCACTGATGGCTCCTGCGATGGAGTGCAGGTCTGTGCGCATCTCCGCGTTCTGCTGCACCAGCGTCTCCATAGTGCCCGCCATCCTTCCCATGGAGATCTCCATAAGCGCACATAAGCGCTTAAAGGCAGCACTTCATCAGAGAGCAGGCAGAAGCACTCCTCCAACTCGCAAGCCGCTCTATTGAGGAATTCCAACAGCTCTTCATGATGCTCCCCTGCCTTCTGCTCACTCTCCAGGATGAGTTGGAAGGCCAAATCCAGAGGTTTATCATCTGAGTCGGACGTCACAGATGCCTTTTCCCTAGCAGTCCTCTGAGTGCCGGGGAGCTTGGCCGCACCTCCCCCCTCCTGCTGGGGACACGTGTCCATGCGGTGACCACCAGATTGTGAACATGAACCTGATCTATATCTAGGTCCCAGTGAGGTATGTGTCTCTGCGTTGGTGCAGGGTGTGGGTAAGCGCTGTGACGAGTCTTCCAGGCTGCTTATTTCCAGCACTTCAATGGAGGAGGTGCCCTCTTGGCTGGAGGTGAGGACCTGGATGGAGCTGAGGGACTGGTTAGCTAAGGGTGTAGGTCGCTTGGTAGAGCTCCCTGTCAACCAAAGCAGCAGATTCAAAAGCAGGAGAGAGAGCACTCACATTTGCATTGAGAGAGGGATGATGTGGTGCAGGATCCTCATGAGGGTGTTCACTGCAACCCTCACCATCATCACTGGCACGGTCCATGTCTTCACCAGTCAGCCAGATGGCATGCTCCTCAAAGTGAGCGAGGGGCCTAATGTGGGTCACTCTACCCCTGCTGTTGTGAGCCAGCTTCTCCTGCATGAAAACAGATGGAGACAGTGTAACACGTGCCATGGCAGATGATATGGATGCATGGAATGTTTGTGTGGTGAGCGGAGCCATGGATGGGACCAGGACGCGAACTCAAGAGGGTATGAGCCTGATGGAGATGTGAGGGTGTGTGTGAGAGTTAGTGGTGTTGTCCCTTGAGGTGTGATGGGTTTGGGAGTGTATGAGTTGAGAGTGATGAGAAGAGTGACATACTCTGGCGGAACGGATGAGACCATTCATCCTGTAGCAGCACTGGGTGGCGGACCTCTTTTTCAAGGCATTGATGCTGACCACTGCTGCTACCGCCTCCCATGCTGGATAGGTGATGTTGCTGCCCATCCTGCGGCCAGAGCGGGGCTAGAGGACATCGTGGTGGGCCTCCACGGTGTCCAAGAGGCATTAGAGGGACATGTCACTAAAGCGGGCGGCTGCAGTCTTTTTGCCTTTTGGGGCCATCTTGTCTCCTGTGCAGCAGTCCTCAGCTGGATGCATTGAGAGCTGTGAGCGTGGCTGCACTTTAAATAAGGTGCTCGGCGAGGTGATGGCATGGCGGGCGAATGAGAGCGCACTCGCCATCAAAACGGCGTCTTTCCCGGGAATGCATAATTAATGTGGTGGGTTTGGGACGATGAGGCTCGAGAAACAGCCATTGCGGCCAGCGGGTAACACACTGTTTTTCCCGCCCACTTCTGCACTTAGTGCAAAGCTGGGACAATTTCACCCCCTGACTGAGGGGAGATGGTGGCATAGTGGTAATGTGGCTGGACTAGTAATCCAGAGAACCAGGCTAATGCTCTGGGGACATGGGTTTGAATCCCAACACGGCAGCTGGCGGAATTTAAATTCGGTTAATAAATCTGGAATATAAAGCCAGTCTCAGTGATGGTGACTATGAAACTGTCATTGATTGTCATGAAAACTCATCTGGTTCACTAATGCCCTTTCGGGAAGGAAATCTGCCACCCTTACCTGGTCTGGCCTACATGTGTCCAGACCCACAGCAATGTGGTTGACTGTGAATTGCCATCTGAAGTAGCCTAGCCTGCCATTCAGTTCAAGGTTAGGGGTGGGTAACAAATGCTGGCCTTGCCAGCAACACTCAGATCCCATGAAAGAATTCTGTGTTTCTCTTATTCTGGCCTCTTGTGCACATTCCACCTTTTACCTGACACTGGTACCTTACGCTGTGTATTGTATTGAATGTCTTGTTTAGCTTGCCGCACTTTGCAAGCCAGTGCATTATGGGATCGCAGAATCCAAGTTTTTTTGTTAGTTCAGTTACTGCAGTGAATAAACGAAGCACATTGTTCAACCACCTCTGTGCTTAAATGAGTAGTTATTACTCTCTAAAAAACGTCATTGTCAGAATCAATATTGAAATATAACAAATTGGCGACGAGGATGATGGACCTTTGCAGTAATGCTCCTCGAACATTGAAATAGCTAGTAAAAGGAAATTACAAGTTTAGAAAAAACGCGCCTGCCGATACTCCCAAAGCGCAAGGTTCAAAAACAACAAAGTCCCTGTAGAGTTAAATAAAACAATAGAATTGTTGCTACTCTGAGGATTAAAGGAAAAAAGGCAATCAGAGCAGTGCAGCAGCTCTGGGTTTAAAGAATAAACAGGCCCGATCTGAACAACTGAGAAATCTCCTGGAGTGCTCCAGAAGTACAGAAAAAAAGGATCTGCAAGCGCAAGGATAAAAAAAAAGAACTAGCCCAGCGAAAAAAGTGCTGCAGTAACTCTTTCCTACAAGCGCCTAAGGAAACAAGAGACCCACGATCGCGGGGATCCCGAGAAAGCACGGGAAAACTACAATGTCAGGGCTGCTGGCTGCAGACAGCCCCCAAAGTTCCAAATCAGGACCAAAAGGGAAAAGGAATGAATCCCAGAGAAAAGAAGTGCTCTTGCCTTGAAAGTTTAAAAAAGTTTAGAAAAGAAGGCCCGCCCACAATCGCTGGGAGCCTGCCAAAACAGAAAAGTGCGGGAAAAAAACCATAGAGACAATACTGGCAACTGCTGATAACCTGAGTTAAAAAAACAGTTATAGCTCTTAAAGCAGTAACAGCATTTAAAGTGGTAACTACAAAAAAAAGTAATCAACAGTAAATAAAAAGTAACTGATGAAGAAGAGAAAACCAAAAGGCAGAAAATGATTACACTTACTGGACCTATGGGACATTTCGATGAGACTGTGGAACAGTGGAAGGGTCGTGAGGACTCGAAATGTCGACTCTTTTCTTCTCCACTGATGCTGCCAGACCTGCTGAGTTTTTCCAGGTAATTCTGTTTTTGTTTTGAACTCCTACACTGAATGCTTTGATTTCTTTGCCCTTGTAAATGGAATTGAAAATGATAGAAAGGTTGCAACTTTCTTAAGTGTGATGGGAACTAAAACTTTTGGCTTATTAAGAAGCTTGTGCAGCCTAACAAACGCAGCACAAAATCATATGAGGACATTTTAAAAGTCCTGGAGACACATTTTTCCCCTAAGCCACTTGTCATAGCAGAAAGACTTAAGTTTCACAAAAGAAACCAAGAGGGGAAAACAATTGTGAATGTGTTGCAGCCCTTAAGAAGTTTACTGAATATTGTGAATTCAAGGAAGCACTGAATGAAACCCTCCGTGACAGGTTGGTCTGTGGCCTTCGTACTGAAGCAATCCAGAATCACCTCCTGACAGAGCGAACTTCACTTTGCAGAAAGCCATAGAGATTGCAGTCTCCATGGATCTGGCTGTAAAAGAAGCACAGCAGCTGAGTGCATCAACTCCAATGCATAATGGAACAGTTGAGTGTTTACACAAGATAGCAAGCAGCCGGGAATGTTACCGTTGTGGAAAGCCTGGTCACCATCAATCTGAATGTTAGTGCAGAGACCATGAATGCCGTCAGTGTGGCAAGAAGGGACACATTCAGCATGCCTATAAAAACAAAAAAGTAGCAGTGAATCAGAAAGGCAAACCAGAGAAAAAGGAATCTGCTGTCTGGCGCAACAAAGAAAAATCTGCATAGAGCAGGAATGGGTGGACCAGAGTGACACCGAGTCTGAAGAAGAAAGGCCCCTCCACATCGTGTCAGTGGCAGGTGGTTCACAGGGCTACTGGGTAACACCGCTGCTGGGACGGGGGGGGGCAACCAATACCTATGGAACTGGATGCAGGGGCAGTAGTTTCTCTGGTCCTAGATGCTGTGTATAAGGAGAAGCTTAAACACCTTCCCTTGACGCCTGCAAAAATCGATCTGGAAACATATTCAGGGGAATTTGTACCTTTGATGGGCAGAACGGAAGTTAAAGTGGAACTAAATGGACAGACTGCTAAGCTACCACTGCTTGTGGTAAATGGTAACTACCCAGCTTTATTTGGACGGTCATGGCTTGAGAAGATCCAGTTAAACTGGGCAGAAGTATACAGCATTGCAGAAGAAGAAACCGGTCTGCCAGCTGTTATAAATAAAACATGCTGTTGTTTTCAAAGGAGATTAGGGAACCATGAAGGGAATCACCGTAAAATTGGATATCAAAGTGGACACTCAACCAAAATTTCAGAAGGCCAGAACCGTGCCTTATGCCATACAACCAAAAGTCAAAGCTGACCTGGAGCGTCCGGTCAAGATAGGAGTCTTGATACCTGTCTCCTACAGTGAATGGGCAACACCCAACGTTCCAGTACTCAAGAAAGACAGCTCCATATGCATCTGTGGAGATTTCAAGGTAACTGTTAGCCCTATGTGTGCTGAACAACGTCCGCTTCCCCATATTGAGGACCTTTTTACTTGTCTGGCTGGTGGACAGAAATTCAGCAAACTAGAAAAATTCCAGGCCTACTTACAAATGCACATTGATGAGAAGTCTTACCACCACAACACACAAGGGACTGCACCAATATTGCCATTTGCCTTTTGGTTTAACATCGACCACTCACCTCGATATTCGGTCCACACACAGGCATCCCTTCTTTAGCTGCAAGCAGAATGCAGCATTGGGCATTGATGTTGGGTGCTCATACATATGACATCAAATATCGAAAATCTACCTTGCATGGCAATGTAGATGGCCTTTTGAGGCTGCCCCTACCAGTCAGCCATGTGGACACTGCTCAGAAAGCCATTTTCTACCTTGCACGCGTGGAGAACACACCCATCACAACAGTCCAAATCAAAAAGGTCACTTGAGTGGATCCAACATTGTCCTAAATCCTGGACTTTGTGATGTGTGGCAACTCTTCCCTGAACTTCGGAGCCTCAGCTGACCTTCATCCTTACATTTCCAGGAGGATGAAGTTATCAGTCACTTCAGGATGTTTGTTTTGGGGCATGTGAATTATTATTCCACTAGCATTGAGGAAACCAGAGTTAGACCAACTGCATGTTGGACACAGTGGAATAGTTCACATGAAAGAGACTGCAAGAAGCTACTTTTGGTAGCCTGGCCTGGATCAATACATTGAAGCCAGGGCGAGGTCTTGGGGGCAGAATTTTACATCCCACAGGTGGGCACGCGCCTGACCCGATCAGGTGTAAAATAGCGCGCGATGATGTTGGGCAAGCGTCCCGTCAACATCGTGCACTTGTGTGATATTTCAGTCAGCAGATGTGCACGAGAGTTGGCAATGCGCCTGCTGACAATTAAGAGGCCTATTAAGGCCATTAATGTATTAATTAAGAGCGGTTTTTCGCTGCCCGCCCAACCTTATGGTTGGCGGGCAGGCGAATCGGCCAGGCGGCCTTTGGATTTTTGAGGAAGCCTCATCCACGGGCAGGATGAGGTTTCTGAGATTAATTTTTAAAAATAAAAATGTTTTGACAGAATTTCTATTATCTATATGTTCAAGTGAGTGAGTCCTATGTGGGGACATTTTTTTCAGAATTTCATAATCTTTATTTTGGTTTTTAAAATTCTTCAGCTCCCTGAGGCAGGTCTCTGCCTTCAGGGAGCTTTCATTGCGCGCTCCCAGTGCCCGCGGTGACATCAGTGCTCGCCCTCTTCCCGCCCCCACCCCGGCAGCGCTGAGCTTTTCAGCATGCCTTTCACGCTAGCTGGCTGTTAATTGGCCAGCCAGCATGAAACTGCGGCCGGGGGCCGAACGTGGGCGGCTGCCAGTTTCCCGGTCGCTCCTGGACCCGCCCACTGCGCACGCCTGATGACCGGAAAATCCTGCCCCTTGTCTTTCATGTCAGAGTGTGAGAAACATGCCTCAGCTGGCACCCCTCCATCCATGGGATTGGCCAGAAAACCCTTGGCAGCACATCCACGTCGATTTCGCTGGTCCATTTGAAGGGATAATGTTCATGGTTGTGGATGCTCATTCCAAATGGCCAGGGGTTTCAGTGGCGTCCTCTACTATAGCTGGGAGCACAATTCAAAGGCTAAGAGAAATGTTCAGTCATTACGGGCTACCAGAACACCCTATGACCGACAATGGACTTCAGTTTGTCTCGCAGGAGTTTGAGAGTTTTTTGAGAAGCAACAGAATTCATCACATCACCTCAGCACCATACCACCCATCACCAATGAGTTAGCTGAAAGATTTATTCAAACCATGAAACATGCTTTAAGTTCGGCACGAGGACATTCCTCCATTCAAAAGCGTCTGGGCACATTTCTGCTGACATATCAAAACACGCCACATGCTACAACGAAAGCATCTCCAGCATTCCTACTAATGGGATGGCAACTGCGCACTTGCTTTGGTCTGCTGAGACCAACAAAAACACAACAAGTTGTGCAAGATCAACATGACCAAGTGGAGAGAAGAGCCAATAATTTTCTGTTCTGGACAAGAAGTTCTGGCACATAATTATGCTACCGGATCTAAATGGGTTTCTGTTATGGTGATTGCTCAAACAGGACCTGTTTCATGCACAGTCCAAAACGTGAATGATCTCACCTGACCAACTGTTGCCAAGTCAAGCACCATCTAAGGTGACATCTCTTATGGAAGAGTCATTTCCAAGTCAAGGAATGCCGACTCCAGTCACCTCCTCAGTCTAGCTCGACTGAAGTTAAAGTAATCTCATCTTCTCCTGCATTGGACACAACTTCAGAATCGGCTACAAGTCCTGAATTGCCATCAGTCTCTGATGAACATTACCCTGTAAAAGCACCAGAAGTCCACCGTAACCCACACAGGGAGAGAAGACCTCCTGAGTGTCTGAATTTATAAAGTCAGAGACTTGCGATGGGTTCAGTGGGAAGAGAGGCAGTCTACCCTCTTTCCCTAGTTCAGAAAATGTTTTGTTAACTGACATTTCCAATAAGGGTGGGGGGAGGAATAGGTTATGTATTGAATGTCTTGTTTAGCTTGCCGTACTTTGCAAGCCAGTGCATTATGGGATCATAGGATCCATTTTTTTTGATCATTCAGTTACTACGGTCAATAAACGAAGCGCCTTTTTCAACCACCTCTGTGTCTACGTGAACATTTATCAATCTCTTAAAGGTTATCGGCAGAACCAATATTAAAATATAACATGCTGTCTTGGCACAATGCTTTGAAAGCTGTTCCCTAAACACTGTGCACATTTCTCCACCTCCCCCTCCTCCTAGAAGAGCCAGCAGCCCATTTCTTTAGTAAAGAATTATCACCTCACACCAAACCCCCACCCTCCCCAACCCCCAATTCTTTCGTCTTTAGCCAGTTTTTCCTTCTAGCTTCATGAAGCACCTTAGAACATCTTTTCACACTAAAAAATGAAGTCTCGTTGTTGTGCTGTGTAAAGATACCGTGATGAATAAGGAAAACATGTCAGTATGACTGCAGCTCATCAGGATTTCCGACATGTTCATAGATAGTTTCTTAAGTTCTCATGCATTTTTAAATATTTGCCTGTCAGTTTGAGCTACACATCATTTCAAGGTACGTAAGAAATAGAAATATTATTAAAATAAAACATTTTGAAAGGGTATATGCATTTTGCTTTGACATTAAATGGAGGCTTAAACTGACCACTAATCCCAGTGTGTTCGGTCAGAGTCAGTGAAGCTGGTGTCACATCCACACTGTACAACACTCTGGCAGATGGTGAGATGGTGTCATTATCGTGTTAAAAATGTTGCCAGTAATTATGTTCTCATTAAGATTTATGGCAGGTGCCATATCTTTAAAACCAATTTCAATGTATGATGTATTAACAAAGCAAATTAATGCAGGTAATTAGATAACAAAGGAGTCTATTTGTCAGACATGTAGTATGAATTATTCAAAGTCTAATTTTTCCTACAATCGAGATTGTTCTGACATGGCAGGTCATTGTTCTGACCAATTAGAAAAGGGTTATTAACAGCAGCATAAATTAATCAACACGATCTGTGTCATTTGTGCTCACCGCTCTCCCCTGGGTTAGAGACGTTGGGGAAGGGTACTGTCTTCTACAGAACAGGAGCTGACTTTAGTTAATAAATATGCATGGTGAACTACTTGCATACCAATCACATTATCATTGCATCCCGACCAAAGTCCCCACATCACTCGAGCATTAAAATGTCTTCAGAGTCCAAGGACTGAATTTTTGGGGCCTCCAGACCATGGGAACGGAGGTGGGGAGGCCCTGAAGATACTGACACTGGGCACCGTGTCAATTTCCAGACACCAATCGCGGAGCAAGCAATATTCACCAGGGCGAACAGGAATCTCGCTCTCCTCCCAGTTGAAGCGACTTAAAGCTGCTTAAAATAAAAGCAAAATATACTGTGGATGCTGGAAATCTGAAACAAAAACAGAAAATGCTGGAAAAACTCAGCCGGTCTGGCAGCATCTGTGGAGAGAAAAAAATCAGAGTTAACGTTTCGAGTCCGTGTGACTCTGAAGAAGAGTCATTAGGACTTCAAATGTTAACTCTGTTTTTTTTCTCTCCACAGATGCTGTCAAAGCTGCTTAAAAGTTTGTTAAGAGCTTTAAAGGTTTGAAGTTTAAAGTTTTAAAGGGGCACACGATAAAATCATGGAATTTTTACAGCACAGAAGGGGGCTATTTGGCCCATTGTGTCTGTGCTGGTTCTCCAAATGAGCAACGCACCTAGTGCCACTCCCCCATCATCTCCCCATAGCCCTGCACATTCTTCCTTTCCAGATAATAATCCAATTCCCTCTTGAATGCCTTCATTGAACATAAACAGAATTACCTGGAAAAACTCAGCAGGTCTGGCAGCATCGGTGGAGAAGAAAAGAGCTGACGTTTCGAGTCCTCATGACCCTTCAACAGAACTGAAGTATAGTTAGGAGAGAGGTGAAATATAAGCTGGTTTAAGATGGGGGGCGGGGGGAGAGAGAAGTTGAGGGTGGGGTGGTTGTGGGGACAAGCAAGCAGTGATAGGAGCAGATAATCAAAAGATGTCACAGACAAAAGGATCAAAGAGGTGTTGAAGGTGGTGATATTATCTAGGAAAAGTGCTAATTAAGAATGGATGGCAGGGTACTCAAGGTACAGCTCTAGTGGGGGTGGGGTGGAAAGACTAACAAGGTATTAGTTGTAGATTTAAAAATAATGGAAATAGGTGGGAAAAGAAGAATCTATATAAATTTGACATACTTCACCTACACACTCAGGCAGTGCATTCCAGATCCTAACCCCTCGCTGCATGAAAAAGTGTTCCTCATGTAAAATGTGCCTTCAGAAACAGCTCAGCTAAGGGGAGTTGGATACAGCGTGGGGAGCCAGTCATGAGCCAGCCTCATATGAGTGTCAGCAGGGAAAAGGGGGGCTCAACTCTTTGTAAGTGGGTGCCCTTGGCACTGTACAAGTGGTAGGGGGAGTGGACACTCAATGACCAGACATTGAACAGGATCGCAACCCCAACCCCACACCCACGCCCCCACTCCTGGCATCATGGGAGCAGAGGGCGAGACTGCCAAGGACAATTGGGCAGCCCTGCCTCAAAGGAAGGCTCTAGTTGGCAATGGGGGCACAACTGTCAGATTTTGGGCCCATTGGTGATGAGGGGTAACACTATCTGCAGGAAGGGCAGGATCCCGAGAAGCAGGAGGGCACGGGGGAGGAAAGCAGGGAAGGAGGGCAATGGAGGCAAAACCCTCAACATAGGATGTAATGTTGAAGATGGAGATAACTGAGAACCAGTGCTGCAGGAGAACGTGACTCTCCAGGCAGATGGTCACAGACATCTGTGCCCTCATCACCAAAAATCTTGCACCTCACAGCACTTGTTGTCATGTCCTGCTAGCAGCTGTCAAAATCACTGTGACCTTGAATTTCTTCGCTTCTGGCTCCTTCTGAAGATCTGCTGTGGAACCTAGTGGCAGCACACCACTGCATCTCACTGGCCACTGATACTCTCTTTGCCAGGGCTGGAGTGTACCTTCACTTCATGACCAATGCAGCCATGCAAGGACAGAGGGCATCGGGTTTCATTGCCATCTCGGGGTTCCCTCAGGAACAGAACATAATCCATTACAACCACGTGGCTATCAAGGTACCCAGTGATCAGCCAGTCAGATTCATTAACAGGCAGGGCTCCCACTCCCTCAACGTTCAGCTGATATTCAACCACAACAAGAGGAACGTTTCAACTAAATTCCTCTGACACAGGTTGAAGGTCATGGATGGAAGGGGGTCTGAGTTACCTGCGCTAACTCATGTATGGAACCCGCAGCCTGGAACACTTAATCGTTTACCACCATAGAAATATAGAAAATAGGAGCAGGAGTAGGCCATTCGGCCCCTCGAGCCTGCTCTGCCATTCAACATGGTCATGGCTGATCATCCAACTCAATAGCCTGCTCCCGCTTTCTCCCCATATCCTTTGATCCCTTCACCCAAGGGCTATATCTAACTCCTTCTTGAAAACATACAATGTTTTGGCCTCAAATACTTTCTGTGGTAGTGAATTCCACAGGCTCACCACTCTCTGGGTGAAGAAATTTCTCCTCATCTCAGTCCTAAATGGTCCACCCTGTATCCTCAGACTGTGACCCCTGGTTCTGGATTCCCCCACCATTGGGAACATCCTTCCTGCATCTACCCTTTCTAGTCCTGTTAGAATTTTATAGGTTTCTATGAGATCCCCCCTCATTCTTCTGAACTCCAGCGAATATAATCCTAACCGACTCAATCTCTCCTCATATGTCAGTCCTGCCATCCCAGGAATCTGTCTGGTAAGCCTTCGCTGCACTCCCTCTATAGCAAGAACATCCTTCCTTAGATAAGGAGACCAAAACTGCACACAGTATTCCAGGTGTGGTCTCACCGAGGCCCTGTATAATTGCAGCAAGACATCCCTGCTCCTGTACTCGAATCCTCTGGCTATGAAGGCCAACATACCATGTGCCTTCTTTACCACCTGCTGCACCTGCATCCTTACCTTCAGTGACTGGTGTACAAGGACACCCAGGTCTCGTTGCACATTTCCCTCTCTCAATTTATAGCCATTCAGAAAATAATATGCCTTCCTGTTTTTGCTACCAAAGTGGATAACCTCGCATTTATCCACATTATACTGCATCTGCCATGCATTTGCCCACTCACTCAGTTTGTCTAAATCACACTGAAGCATCTCTGCATCCTCCTCACAGCTCACCCTCCCACCCAGCTTTGTGTCATCTGCAAATTTGGAGATATTACATTTAGTTCCCTCATCTAAATCATTAATATATATTGTGAATAACTGGGGTCCCAGCATCGATCCCTGCGGCACCCCGCTAGTCACTGCCTGCCATTCAGAAAAAGACCCGTTTATTCCTAATCTTTGTTTCCTGTCTGCCAACCAGTTTTATATCCATCCCAATACACTACCCCCAATCCCATGCGCTTTAATTTTACACGCCAATCTCTTGTGTGGGACTTTGTCGAAAGCCTTCTGAAAGCCCAAATAAACCACGTCCATTGGCTCCCCCTCACCAACTCTACTAGTTACATCCTCGAACAATTCCAGTAGATTTGTCAAGCATGATTTCCCTTTCATAAATCCATGCTGACTCTTTCCGATTCTGCCATTGTTTTCCAAGTGCTCAGCTATTAAATCTTTTATAATGGACTCTAGAATTTTCCCCACTACTGATGTCAGGCTGACTGGTCCATAATTCCCTGTTTTCTCTCTACCTCCCTTTTTAAATAGTGGGGTTTACATTAGCTACCCTCCAATCTGTAGGAACTGTTCCAGAGTCTATAGAATCTCTGAAGATGACCACCAATGCATCCACTATTTCAAGGGCCACTTCCTTAAGTACTCTGGGATGTAGATTATCAGGCCCTGGGGATTTATTGGCCTTCAATCCCATCAATTTCCCCAACACCATTTCCCTACTAATACTGATTTCTTTCAGTTCCTCCCTCTCACTAAACCCTGTGTTTCCCAACACTTCTGGTATGTTATTTGTGTCCTCTTTTGTGAAGACAGAACCAAAGTATGCATTTAGTTGGTCAGCCACTTCTTTGTTCCCCATTATAACTTCCCCTGTTTCTGACTGTAAGGGACCTACATTTGTCTTCACCAATCTTTTTCTCTTCACATACCTATAGAAACTTTTACAGTCAGTTTTTATGTTCCCCGCAAGCTTACTCTCGTACCCTATTTTCCCCTTCTTAATCAATCCCTTGGTCCTCCTTTGCTGAATTCTAAACTGCTTCCAATCCTCAGGTCTGCTGTTTTATCTGGCTAATTTGTATGCCTCTTCCTTGGATCTAATATTATCTCTAATTTCCCTTGTAAGCCATGGTTTGGCCACCTTTCCTATTTTACTTTTGTGTCAGACAGGAATAAACAATTGTTGCAGTTTATCTATGCGCTCTTTGAATGTTTGCCATTGCCTGTCCATCGTCATCCCTTTAAATAACATTTCCCAATCCATCATAGCCAACTCACACCTCATACCATCGTAGTTTCCTTTATTAAGATTCAGGATCCTAGTCTAAGAATCAACTACATCACTCTCCATCTTGATGAAGAATTCTATCATATTATGGTCGCTCATCGCCAAGGGGCCTTGCACAATTAGATTGCCAATTATTCCTTTCTCATTACACAATCCCCAGTCGAGGATGGCCTGATCTTGGTTGGTTCTTCAACGTATTGGTCCAGAAAACTAACCCGTATACACTCCAGGAATTCCTCCTCTACGGTATTGTTACTAATTTGATTTGCCCAATCTATATGCAGATTAAAATCACCCATAATTACAGATGTTCCTTTATTGCACGCATCTCTAATTTCCTGTTTAATGCCATTCCCAACATCACCACTACAGTTTGGGGGTCTATATATAACCCCCACTAATGTTTTTAACCCCTTAGTGTTTCTCAGCTCTACCCATACAGACTCCACATTGTTGGAGCTAATATCTTTCCTCACTAATGCGTTAATTTCCTCTTTAACCAGCAATGCAGCTCCACCACCTTTTCCTTTTTGTCTGTCCTTCCTAAATACTGAATACCCTTGGATGTTCAGTTCCCATCCCTGGTCACCCTGCAGCCATATCTCCGTAATCCCGACTATATCATACCTGTTTACATCTATTTGCGCGGTTAATTCATCCACTTTATTGCGAATGCTCCTCGCGTTAAGGCACAAAAGCCTTAAGGCTTGTCTTTTTAACATTACTTGTCCTGTTCCCACTATTTTTCACTGAGGCCCTGTTTGATTCTTGCCCTTGATTTCTCTGCCTATCACTTTTCTTATTCCCCTTTCTATCTTTTGTTCTTGTCCTTGATTCCCATTCCTCTGACTCCTTGCATAGGTTCCCATTCCCCTGCCATTTTAGTTTAAACCCTCCCCAACCACTCGAGCAAATATTCCCTCTAGGACATCAGTCCCGGTCTTGCCCAGGTGCAACACGTCCAGTTTGTACTGGTCCCACCTCCCCCAGAACTGGTCCCAATGTCCCAGGAATCTGAAATCCTCTTCCTCACCCCGTCTCTTCAGCCACATATTCATTCGATATATCCTGCTATTTCTACTCTGACTAGCACACGACACTGGTAGTAATCCTGAGATCACTACCTTTGAGGTCCTACTTTTCAACTTACTTCCTAACTCCCTATATTCTGCTTTTAGGACCTCATCCCTTTTTTTACCTATGTCGTTTGTACCAAGGTGTACCACGACCACTGGCTATTCATCCTCCCCCTTCAGAATGTCCTGTAGCTGATCTGAGACATCCTTAACCCTACCACCAGGGAGGCAACATACCATCTTGGAGTCTCGTTTGTGGCCACAGAAATACAATTGAATCCCCTATAACTATCGCATTCCCACATTTTTTACTTCTCCCCTGTGCAGTAGAGCCAACCATGATGCAACAAATTTGGCTGCTGCTGCTTTCCCCTGAGAGGCCATTCCCCCCAACAGTATCCAAAGCAGTCTATCTGTTTTGCAGGTGAATAGCCACAGGAAATTCCTGCACTGCCTGCCGAGTCCTCTTGCTCTGCCTGGTGGTCACCCATTCCCTTCCTGCCTGTGGACCCTTAGCCTGCGGTGTGATCACCTCTCTATATGTGCTATCCACCATACTCTCCACCTCACAGATGCTCCACAGTGTCCCCAGCCGCCGCTCCAGCTCTGAAACCTGGGCTTTCAGGAGCTGCAGCTGGAGACACTTCCCGCACACATGTTGGCCCCAGGCACTGGAAATGTTCCCAGCTTCCCACATAGAGCAGGAGGAGCACACCACAGCTTTGAGCTCTCCTGCCATGACTTACCCCTTTAAATTAAATTAAACCTTTTGGAAGATACTTAATGTCAAATAATATCAATTACACTGGGGCTCTTCTTCTCTGCTCCTCGCTGTTACAGAATATAGCCCTTACAAAAGATGAACCACAAAATAAGACCTTAAAAACTATAAGCGATAAAAGTAGTAAAAACTTACCCGACCGTACTCATAGCACTCAAAGGATCACCTTATTCCCTCCTCACCGAACTCCCTCAGTCACCTCTGCTCTCCCAGCTCCTTTTCAACTCCTGACCCCTCTCGCGCTCCTTTTCAACTCCCACCTCCTATCGCGCTCCTTTTCAACTCACGGCTTTATTGCGAATGCTCCTCACATTAAGGCACAAAGCCTCAAGGCTTGTCTTTTTAACATTACTTGTCCTGTTCCCAATGATGGAAGCACATCTGCCCAAAAAACTTTCCCTCACTGTGGAAGATCCTGCGGTTCAAGAAGGCAGCTCACCACCACCTTCTCAAGGGCAACTAGGGATGGGCAATGAATGTTGGCCCAGCCAGCAAAGCCCACATCCCCTGAATGAATTTTTAAAAAATCAATTTTCCCGTTGCACAGCAGTAAAAGGAGTGCAGACTGTGCCTTAACCTGTCATCGTTTATAAAGTATACACTGAGGAAATAAGTTCTCAGAGACAGTAGGAAGGTGCTTCAGTGATCCATTCAATGTTCTGCATGACATGGTGGCATCTAGGCTCGGCCACTCCTACACAGTGCCTCTTGGCCTCAGAGGAGATGGTGGCAGCCTGTTCATGTCTCTGCTCATGGCTGAGATATCTGCGGCAGTCATCCTCATCTTGGTAGTGCACACAGCGGCATCTCCAGAGGCTGCTGCACCTGCACCATTGCAGGGGAAGCCTCCATTGCTGCATTGATATTCCCTGAATCAGAGGGACCAAGGAGGCTGAAGGTGATGATGGCGCCCTGGTGAAGGGTGGAACCCTAACCCACTTCTGTGACAGCCTGAGCTATTGACTGACTCTCCGGATGGCTGGAGGAGAACAGGAGCACAACTGGCACCCCCTCCAAACATCACTGCACCACCAACGCCATTGATTGGTCCACAGCATCTACTGTCTGATCAGTTTCTGTATCCACTCGAAGTGCTGCCACATATGGTTCTGCATTAAGTTGGCCACCCTCACAATGGAGGAGCTCATGTACATAAAGCCCTGAACTATTGTGGTGCACATGAGCTGAATGGATGTCTCCATTCTCTGACCATGACCCCACACTGCCTCAGGAAACTGACATGTGGGGGCACATCTGCTGCTGCTGGTATAGGTAGAGCCTCCTTTCCTGGGACTTCTGAAGCCCTGCATTTGTGCCCATCTAAGCAGCACTGTTTCTGTCCTCTATCCTCAGAGGGGTCTGCCCACAGCTGCCTCTACCTCTGGCACCTCCACCTGCACATTCGTGCCGTGAACATCACCCAGTGCCACCATATCTAAATACACACCAGGACTCTACAATGCCAGGGCTACCCAACGTTACTCAGTGCGTGACACTCTATCAGGCACTGTGGAGTGCTCTCTGCACCCTTTTAATGATCACTTTACCCTCTATAATCACCAGGAGCTGTGGTTTTGCCAGGCCTGACTGCCTCCTCTTTCACTAGTCTGGCTTTCTCCAATGGCTCCTGCTCCATGGGGGGTAGAGGAAAGGCACCCCTCCTCCTGTCTGACCAGGAATGATGTGCGTGCGTTCCTCTTGCAAGGACAAAAGAAAGCGAGATAAAGCACTACTGTTCTCTACTAATGTCATCTGCTCCAATGGTAACAGGTGCCCAGCAGCTTTCTGGCTGTGAGACATTCTGAAGGATCAGGAATTGCTCTGGACAGACAACCCCTCCTATCCTCGGGAGATGGATGTGCACTGAGACTCCTCCTGCTGGAGGCTACGAACCCTGAGGCCTGTCCAGAGGGTTGGAAACCCCGCTCACCTTGCCAGAATGTATGAAATCTTTGAAGCTTTTTTGGCACTGGATCCCGGGTCTCCGGATCTTACCTCTGCTGCTCACAGTGGCAGCAACCTGGAGCCAGGCTTGCCTGGTCTCAGCTGATCTCCGCTCTCCAAGTAAATAATCTTCCTCTTCTCCAAAAGAGTTTCTGACATGAGATTTTGGTCCGCATCAATGAGGTGAGGTGCTAGGCCTCCAGTTCTCCTGAGTCATCTTATCTCCCTTTGGTTTAGTGGGAGGCTTTGACATGATTCATAGTTCTCTTCTTCAGGGTAGCTGGTAGGCTGTCATGGGGAGCATAAGTAAGTCCCACACTTGATGTGACCTGCCTGTACTGTGTCTAACCTGACAGGAGACCTGTCTCTACACCACGTGAACATCACAACTCTAATCAGCTTCCCCTTGCAGGCGGGTTTCTGACCTGAAAACAAACCCGTTTCCTGTTTTCCCCCTCTTTGGTGAAAAATTCAGCTCCAAGTGTCCAAAGCAAAAGGGAAAGGAAATCCAGAAAAACAAGATTGGAAATGTCAAACCTAAAAGCCTGACAGTAGCAAAATAAGCCACATCTTTCACAACAGGGACTTGAGAAGAAACCTATTCACCTCCCATTCTGATGTAAGGTCACCAACCTGGGACATTGGGTTTGATTTTCAACCTGGAGTCAGGAACCTGACGCTGGGATTATTTCTGGGTCTCAAGCCCATGCCACATCTGCAAGGCTGACAACATGCAATTGTCAAATGTAGATGACCTAACTGGGCCTGAGGTGAACTCTACGTCGAATTAGTGGCACCGATCGTTACCAGGAGACAGGAGCTGTCTGCAAAGTGTAAGTGGCAAAGACAAGACGTAGCCTTGGTGGGGCCTGTCACTCTCCTGCAGAAGAGAAGAGGCAGCATAGTGGAGGGCTGGCCTAAACGGGTACAAAAGTAGCCGAACGGCTGACCGAAAGATAACATGCTGGATCCGGGCAAGATACCCGACTTCCCAAAATTTTCCATCATAAAATAAGTCCATTAATTTCTGCCCTTATTGAAACAGGTAGCTGTATACTAATGTGAACCAGACTGTTGAGGTTTGGTGATTTACAAATCACCTTCTTGCCCTCAAGGAGCTTAGCAGGCTGTAAATTGGAGATGAACGGGTTCCCAATTGCACCCGCTCCTCACTTTGAAAGTACCGGTGCGTCCGGAGGTGTGGGGACACAGACACACCAGCCGGGGGAGCTATTTTCAAAGTGATCCCGCTCCAGTTCCCAATTGAAAATCAAAATCCAAACCATTAACTCTGTTTCTCTCCCCACAGAGGCTGCCAGAACCTGCTGAGTATTTCCAGCACTTTCTGTTTTTATTTCATCTCCTTTATGTTAGAAGTTGGAGTAGGAAGTGGAGGGGGGAAATTGAAAAGGGTCAAAGTTAGTAAGAAGTGAAACTTGGATCTCAGTTATTTATTTATTTATTTATGGGATGTGAGCTTCGCTGGCTAGGCCAGTATTTATTGCCCATCCCTAATTGCCCTTGAGAAGGTGGCGGTGAGCTGCCTTCTTGAACCATTGCAGACCATGTGGTATGGGTACACCCACAGTACTGTTAGAAAGCGATGTTCCAGGACTTTGACCCAGTGACAGTGAAGGAACGGCGATATATTTCCAAGTCAGGATGGTGGGTGGCTTGGAGGGGAACTTCCCATTTGTTTGTTGCCCTTGTCCTTCTAGGTGGTAGCAGTTGTGGGTTTGGAAGATGCTGTCTAAGGAGCCTTTGTGAGTTCCTGCAGTGCATCTTGTAGATGGTACACACTCCTGCCACTGTGCACCTGTGGAGGAGGGAATGGATGGGATGTTGGTGGATGGGTGCCAATCAAGTGGCCTGCTTTGTCCTGGATGGTGTATTGCTTCTTGAGTGTTGTGGGAGCTGCACTCATCCAGACAAGTGGTGGGTATTCCATCACACTCCTGACTTGTGCCTTGTAGATGATAGACAGGTTCTGGGGAGTCAGGAGGTGAATTAGTTGCCGCAGGATTCCAAGCCTCTGACCTGCTCCTGCAGCCACACTACTTGCATAGCTAGTCCAGTTCAGTTTCTGATCAATGATAACCCCCAGAATGTTGATAGTGCAGGATTCAGCAATGGTAATGCCAATGCATGTCAAGGGACGATGGTTAGATTCTCTCTTGTTGGAGATGGTCATTGCTTGGCACTTGTGTGACTTGAATGTTACTTGCCATTTATCAGTCCATGCCTGGATATTGTCCATGTCTTTCTGCATTTGGACATAGACTGCTTTAATATCTGAGGAGTTGTGAATGGTGCTGATCATTGTTGAATCATCAGCGAGTATTCCCACTTCTGACCTTATGATGGAGGGAAGGTCATTGATGAAGCAGCTGAAGATGGTTGGGCCTAGGACACTACCCTGAGGAACTCCTGCAGTGATGTCCTGGAGCTGAGATGATTGACCTCCACCAACCACAACCATCTTCCTTTGTGCTAGGTATGAGAGTTTTCCCCCATTCCCATTGACTCCAGTTTTGCTAGGATTCCTTGATGCCACACTTGGTCAAATGCTGCCTTGATGTCAAGGGCAGTCACTCTCACCTCACCTCCGTGAGAAACTAAATATCAGGACAAAATGATTAGAGGACATAGAATTTAGATTAGCAGAGATAAGAAAAAGGAAAAAAATGTTTTTTATACAATGCCGTTCAGATCTCCGGAACATCCAAAAATGGTTCACAGCTATTATCATAACAATCACAGAACTTAGAGGCAACATATTTCCTATTTTTTTTGGAGTGCACAGGTGATTCATTTAAATTAGTTCCCTTTAATTTTTTCCGTGGTTGCTCACACGTGGTAACTTAAAGGGGCCGATTGGTGTGCGACCTGTGCAGGGACCTTCGGGCTGCTGTGTAGCTGTGTGGCCGCCCAGCTTACAGGGAACATGGCTCGGGAATGCCAATATGCTCACCTCATAGACAGAGACAGACTGTGCCCTGGAAACTGAGATGCAGGACTTGTAAATAGTAATTGTGCAAATAGCTTCACTATAGTTTTCACAGTCTCGGGGTTAAATTCTGTAGCCCCCGAAAACTGGCTGCGGGATCACGATGCATGATTAACCTGCACTCGTTGATTAGGATGCAGGCAGCACACCAACTTCCTGCTGCCTGCTCATTTCAATGACTGCTCCTTCCAGCCAGCACTAACCACACTGTTAACTGAACACATCAGCAGGGGTCACTTAATACCACTTAAAGCTAGCCTGCACTACTTAAAGGTAGCTTACATCACAAAGGTGAGGTGCCTTGTGGCTGCCAGTAGGTCATGGAAGTCATGCAGGAAGTGACACTGATTAGGAAAAGAATGGCACAACATGGGAAAAAGTGTACGCTAAGGTTCTTGGATGCTGCACTGGATGCCTTGGTGGAGGAGGTGGAAAGGAGGAGGGATGTTTTGTAGCCACAGTGGGACCAGGAGACCCTTCAGCCACAGTCAGAAGGCAATGGAATAGATCACCATGGGGATCAATGCCAGCAGTCAAGCCTCTGGATATGGTGTAAAAATTCTACGACCTTGCACGTGTGGTTAAGGTCAGTGAATGCATCTTCAAATGCCACATCCCAGTAACTACACCACTAGCCTCTCACATTGTTCAATTCATCTAATTTCCTTCACTTACATACCAACACTCTCTATCAATCAGAACTCAAACCTAATATTCAAATGCTCCACTGCACCGTCACATACTCAGCATTGCTGCAAACCTCAATCCACATCCCACAGCTTGCACACGCTGCCAGCTACTCAACCATGACATTACACAGATTGCATGATACTCCTTAAGTCACTTGTCTTTCTCTTGTAGAATAAGGTGACGCACGTGCAGAAGCAGGAGGAGCTAACCGGAGGGAGACAGATGTGCCTGCATATGCTAAACCCAGTGGAGGAGATAGTGCTGGCCATTATTGGAACAGCTATTGCTGAAGCGGTGACCAGCAACAGGCCTGAAACCATCAAAGATAACAGTATCCTCCGACCTTCTCACATCCCACCTCTCCCTCATCCCACATTCTCTTTTGATTCACAAGCTATTGATGGTGTAAGGATGCAACTCCTACTTTACCTCCACTCCTCCCATCATAACCTTACACTTGTGCTTTTCTCTTTTCAGATACCCAAGAAGAGTAACCTGGCTAGGCAGTGGAGGAACGGCAAGAAGACAGTAATAATGAAGATACGGCAGCATTCATTTTCACACTGGCAGTCACCAGTGCAGATACTGACACTGTACAGAATTTTTAGGGGAACATGGAGGAGGAATCAGCACTTGGTGAGGCACCAAGCGTGAGTGGCCTGCAGCCAGGGCAGGAGGTCACCCCTCACTGGACAGCAAGGTCACAGACAGGTTCTACTGCCGAGATCTCAGGGCAGCATACAGGAGAATTCTGATGGGTATGCATAACAAAATGCTTGGTGCATTGGGAGGCCTGCTGTCAATGTAAAGGAGCATTGGGAAGTCCAGCACCAACATGGCACAGGGCTTTGCGCAGAGGTTGGAGCCCATCCTTTCCAGCATGGAAGTGGTGACCAACTCCATTTGCATTCTTGTGAACCCAGCCATGCTGCAGCATCTGATGGCCAATGTTGTAACTTCCATTGCAGTAGAAGCAGCAGCCACCCAATGCCTGAGAGCTGCAGTGGAAACTCAGACTGAGGGCAAGGATTGCTACCATCATGACTGTGGATTACATTGATCAAAGGGACTTGTAGGGTCTCACAGCAGCCCAGCAATCTGTCCTCCAACAGACTGCTAGAATTGCTGAGGTGCTGCTCTGGGAAGTGGCAGAGGCTCCATGGAGCATTGAACCTGCTTTCATTTCTCAGATGCTCTGTACTCTGCCCTACTTCAACGCCCTTGCTGGTGCCTGTCTGCTAGCCAGCTTGGACTGCTACCACCCCACGATGAGATGATGCAGTCCACAGCCCAGCCCAGGGCTGCTGAGCTTTTCCTGTAAGGCCATCTACAGTCTCCCCCACTGAAATTCACCAGCCATGCTGCAGTCAAGGGGGTGGCACCATATAGGAACAGTAGAACAGGCAAAGGCACATGGAAGACAGGCATTAAGGAGTGCACAACTGTGAATAATTGACTTCAGTATGATTTGGAATGTTTATTTTGTGGTGGGTTTTATTTTTAGATTGTGGCCAAGTGGATGCGGTGATGGTCAGTGACAGAGGGAAGGTAAGGCTTGGAACTGTTAGTGAATGGGGAATTGGGGTTTAGGTTATCGGTATTACACTCGGATGAGTTCTTCACAGGAAGCTCAACCAGAAAAGTTAGCTCCTCCTCCTCAAGCTCCTGCTCTTGAGCTGCCCGCTGTATAGCTGGAGGCAAATATGTTTCCTGATGATGGCGAGGCTGTGCAGCAAACAGCAGGCCACCACTAATTTTGACACCTGCTCTCCTGAGCACTGCATTGCTCCTTTAGAGCAGTTCAGGCAATAGTAGCGTTACTTCAGCGTGCTAGTGTTCTGCTCTATCATGTTTTCGTGGAAGCACAACTTTCATTGTGTGCTTGCTGCCCATGGTGTTTGTGAGTTGCACACCGAATTAATCAGCCATGTTCAATGACTGCCCCCCTCCTCCGCTTTGATTTGCGGTGGTAGATGAAATGTAGCTCAGGGGACTACCACAGAATGGAGGCATCATGACTTCTGCCAGGATACCAGGCATTGACCTGCATGATTCACTGCCTATGGTCACACAGCATCTGGCCATTGAAGGTATGGAATCAGTCCTGGTATAAGTTAAAGTTGACATGCAGAGCCCGCAAAGAAACATGATGCAGTCAATGGCACATTACCCCATGGGAAATTATGCAGTTCTAGCAAATCCTATGTTCTTTCTCCACCTGCTTTTCTTTAGCAAGAATAAATTATAGTTAGCATGCATTGAGTTACAGAGCCTTAGTAACCATTGTCATGAAAATATACTTTATGTCAAATAATGATTTTTTTTTTAATTCACTGGCTGGAAACTTGAATTGAACTTTTAAAAACAGGGACATTTTAAACACAGAGATTGAAGATGACTTGAGCTTGCAGCCAAAGATGGTCACCCCAATTTTCATCACTGCACATTTTACATTCCAATCCGTGCCAAAGGAGACAGCATGTCTGTAAAACCCAACAAAGACAATCCACCTCAGGCAAATGTGAATGACCCACATCTCCTGTCCCATTAGCAGGGCATTAAGGCAATCACCTGAGATATTCAACTGTTGGAGATGAACCATTAAGCCTAATCACTTGGATAATTGGACCCTGGGCCATAGACAC
Source organism: Cetorhinus maximus (assembly GCF_964194155.1). Lineage (NCBI taxonomy): Eukaryota > Metazoa > Chordata > Chondrichthyes > Lamniformes > Cetorhinidae > Cetorhinus > Cetorhinus maximus. The sequence continues at coordinate 72,512,481 of NC_135894.1, forward strand.
AATCTAATCAAGTTACCTTTGGAATATACTTAAAATTACCTTATTTGGATCCCCTAAGCAGCTGGTGAGGGATGGTCACATGACAAGCCAACCTTCCGTATGTTTAAGCACCTGTTTTCTCTGCAGAACTGACAACAAGTAGCTGAGAGACAAGATCAGAATAGGATCACTCCTGCCTCCTCTCTCTAACCTAGCTTGCAAGCTTTGAACCCTGTTTGCTAACTGTGACTACCTAGGGACATCACTGCTGCAAACAGAGATTTCTTTAAATAATTCAACCCGGCACTACTGTCTCCAAGAACAACCATGTCAGCCATCTACATTTTTAAACCAGAAGCATCAGGTCCACCAAATTCAGCCTGACCCAGCCGAATCTCCAAACAACAGATTTTTGTTAAGATCAGGTGAAGGGATTGAACTGGTTCCCCTTTATTCAGCCTTCTCAGTTGGTCTCAATGAGGGTTTAAGTTTCTTTTTCATGAGGCTGTGCCTTTTCCAAATCAGAATGTATTTAACTATTTAAGCTGTGAGCAATAAGGAGCCAATCAAACAAGGTTTCCTTGAGTTAAAGAAAGAGAAAAGTTATTAACCACTAAATCAGAGGAGAAAAAAATAATAAAAATGTGATGATATACACACAGGTATCAGAAATAAGGGAAGTTTGAGTCCTATATATAAAATAAGTTAAAAGAATATACGGTTAAATGCTCTTTGATTGTCCTGGAGGTGTAGACTTTTAAACATGTGGCAGATTTGGATTAGCTGGTTTTATGGATGTGGTCAGATGCAGATGTTGCAATTATTATGAGATATTGGTTTGTTGGTAGATTTCTAGCAAAGTTGGCTTCTGAACCATGTTCTGAAACTTGTTCCAAAAGATAGAGAGGGAAAGAGCAGCAGCTTTCAGCCTATTTCCTCTGCTGAAAACTTTCTTGCAATCTCTCAGCAGTGGCTGCAGCTTCACCTGTTATACTTCACCCATTGTGTATTTCCAAGGGGTTTTGGGTGGGTCTGTCTGTGGCAGCCATTGTTTGAATATCCAGCACCTTGCATTTTAATGTCTGTTCCTTAGACTGTGGTGAGTTTAGATGGTCTCTGAACTATAGGAAATATTTCTCTCTTCACACGCCTGAGGGTGGTTTGCTTGTTTTTCACCTTCACCTTGGAAGGTGACCATCATTTTGAAGTAGTTTGTTCTGTCTCATTTTAAATTGCAAAATTTCTGGTCAGTTGAAAAATCATATTTTCCAGAAAAAGGGCATAACCTTGTGACACTGTATATTCCTTTTACTTTTCATGGACTCTAATTTGACCAACCTATCCTTCCCCGCTCTGTGATCTGTATTTGTGTGTGTGTGTGTGTGTAAAATTTGAGTATGGGTATGTGTGAAAGTCAGTGTGTTTTATAATTTTACTTGGATCAGTTTAAGTACAATAAAGTTAACCTCTTTCTTTGCTAACCTGAAGAAATCCTGTTTGATTCTTTTAGGATCACAGTACGTAAACAGTTAAGTACTCACTAAACTGTCAAGTATATCATTTTCAAACAAAAAACCTGTTGTGGCCAAACAAGGGGACGGAGAAGAGGGGAGTCATTTGAACCCCCTCACCTGATCGTAGCACTGTCCTTAAGCAACAGCGGGTGGCAAACTACAAGTTATCTCCAAATATCTCCAGCTCGAGCCTTGAAGGAGCTAGACACAAAAAGGTTCAATGTCAAGGTCACCTTCACAGCCACTGGCAATGTGGTCTTTGTCCTGCTCTGAGGCCATTGCTGTGGCTGCAGCAGGTGCTGGATTTCAGCGAGGGTGTCCTTATTGAAGCACAAACATCTTACACATTGGTCCTCACTGAGCTTCAGCTAGGAGAAATGCTTGCTAATCAGATATAGCTTTCTGTTGAGAGCCCACCACCCTTTTCAAGCAGCTTGTTCTGCTCTGCAAGCTCTCTGTTCACTTTTCAAGTCATGCTGTATTACAAGGGGGATGCCTATTAGTGCACCCATGTATGGGAGCAATTGGTTTGTACAAAAACCTCAAAGTCAGCAAAAGTCAATTTTGCTGTGCATACATCCAGTGACCATTCACTGCATGCATGTATTCTAACGCCCTCATCAATATTATGTCCAGCACAGTTTACCTTGAAGTGCCTGCGTGCACCACAGATGCCATTTTGAACTCATAGGGCACTAGCAACATCCAAAACATGAGTGCAAACAATTCTAATTTCTCACCCAATGACTTTCCTATTAATTTTTGTTCTTGGTGATGGGGTTATAGATCTTCCAGTGCTGATACACTCTTTGCTTCCAGATTTACTGCCAACATCAATGTTCTGTGTAATGTTGCTTGTTATCTCTTAAATTATCTTCTGGCTCCATACACCTTTCCAAAATGAACCAAAAGTAGTGGGCACGGCCAAAGCATATAATGAGGGGCATCGCTGTGCCAACATTTCCAGCACCTATTATCTGGTGTAATTTTAATGTAATGTTGTGTAGTCTGAGAAGTATAATATTTTGTAATTGATGAGTTTAAGATGTACATTGGCCCAGGATCAGTGTGCCTTCACATTACCTATACATTGTTTTGCATTAATCTTGATAGTGCAATGTATCTCAATTAGCTCAGAAGCTCCATCTGGTGAAATGTGAACAATTTAGTTGAGGAATGAAGCTTAGGCTAAACCAGGGGTCAGCTTAAAATAAAAAACTATTGGGTGCAGTAAGTAACACGAAAATTCGGCATTTCTAAACCAAATACATAGCAAATAGTGAAGTGTCTCTGGTAGAATGCATAATTTGCATATAAATTCAATACATGTATTGCATTTATTATATGTATCAGTAGAAAATAAATCAAAATTGCAATAGACCTAACTCTGAGTTATCACATTTTGTGATTTTATAAATTAGAATTTTGTTAGTAAAGACATCTTTAAGACATAATTCTAAGTGTCTTAGGTTAAAGAAAGACATTTTTTTTCTGCTATTAATCCCTATGATAGAAAACAGCCTCTAACAGCATATTTTAAAATAATTTATTGTCTCAGCTATATTAGAAACAATAACAACCATGAAACCTGTTCCTCCAATTTAAGGCATTATCTATAATCATGGTATAGTTATACCACTCAAACAGGTCTATTTACAGTACAATAATGTTTTTTGTTAAAATAATCATTTGAAACTGTGAAGTGTAGCATAATGATTAGCCTTTTATCCCCACAATGAAAACATGGCCCTTACTTTTCTTGCTTTAATTTTTCAGTCATTCTAATGTTAATGTGATCCAACTAGAAACGGTTGGGAGCCAAAAATGAAAGGTTAAAGTGACCCCTGGGCTAAACTATACAGCAAAGGTATTTTTCGGATCTATTTCCATTTCAAAATATAATGGAAGTTGTGTACATTTTTAAACTTCTTCACTTCACTGTATTCACTAATTGCATTTATGCAACAGTTAACACACCATTCAGAAATGTCTCAAAGTGCTTCAAATACAATTACTTTGAAGTAAAGTGAATGTTGCTATGCAGCACCCATTTGCACATTGCAAGGTTCCACAAACAGCAGTAAGACCAATAACCAGTTAATTTGTGTTTGGTATCCGTTAATTGAGGAGTGTTGGCCAGGACACGGAAAAACTCCTGCTCGTTCATTCAATGGTGCCATGTAACAAATCTAATGTAAAGCACTAGCGTCATCCTGTAATTTGGTTTGGGAAAATAAAAGCTTGGATTTTATGAACAACAGATGAAAAACATCAATGCAAGTGAGTTCATAAAATCTAAATGGGTTTGGTCTATGGATGATGCCTGGACGATGATGCTATTAATGGAAACAATCTGAGCTTCGAGAAAAAACAGAAACATGTTGTCCATGTCACTGCCATTATTGCTACAGAAATTACTTGCCAGTAATTGCAGAACCTCCGCTTCAAAGTATGTCCTATTCTGGGAAAATATTGTTAGGAATCATTCAGTAAAAGTGTATCTGCCAAGTGTTAATTATCATCAGCAGTGACAATTCCTCATCTTGTATTAACTATGTGCTTTGTTTTGACATAGATCACTATTTTGCCCAGCTCCCTTTTCCTTTTACGGTCCTTTTCGAACAGTGACTCATTCTGGAGTGTGCACCAGTTACCTTATTGAGATAATCATAATCCATGCATGAACCTAGACAGCTATAAGGTTCAACAGCCTATTCCTCTTCTCAATAGAAACATACAGACATGTACTTTCCAATTGCTGTCACTGTAGTGTGATCAGACACTTGTCCAATGTTTCCATTCTTAACAGGAATTCTGAAGGCTATTGTAATTATCATGGTTGCAATCACTGAAATCAACACAGACTAGGGACCAAATTGATGGCCTTTTCTTCTTGTACAGAATTAAATTTGAGCCCTGAGGCATTCAGAGAACCTGCTGTATTTCATAACAAAAATCGAATTACCTGGAAAAACTCAGCAGGTCTGGCAGCATCGGTGGAGAAGAAAAGAGTCGACGTTTCGGGTCCACACGACCCTTCAACAGAACTGAAGTATAGTTAGGAGAGGGGTGAAATGTAAGCTGGTTTAAGGTGGGGGGCGGGGGGAGAGAAGTTGAGGGTGGGGTGGTTGTAGGGACAAGCAAGCAGTGATAGGAGCAGATAATCAAAAGATGTCACAGACAAAAGGATCAAAGAGGTGTTGAAGGTGGTGATATTATCTAAGAAAAGTGCTAATTAAGAATGGATGGCAGGACACTCAAGGTACAGCTCTAGTGAGGCTCTAGCGACCGCTTTGCAGAACACCTGCGGTCTGTCCGCAAGAAAGACCCAAACCTCCCGGTCGCTTGCCATTTTAACACTCCACCCTGCTCTCTTGCCCACATGTCTGTCCTTGGCTTGCTGCATTGTTCCAGTGAAGCCCAACGCAAACTGGAGGAACAGCACCTCATCTTCCAACTAGGCACTTTACAGCCTTCCGGGCTGTATATTGAATTCAACAACTTTAGATCTCAAACTCCCCCTCCCCCCATCCCCACCCCGTTTCCTCCCCCTCCCCCCATCCCCACCCCATTTCCTCCCCCTCCCTTTTGTTTTTTTTTTTTGTTTTCAATAATTTATATAGATTTTTCTTCTCCCACCTATTTCCATTATTTTTAAATCTACAACTAATACCTTGTCAATCTTTCCACCCCACCCCCACTAGAGCTGTACCTTGAGTGTCCTGCCATCCATTCTTAATTAGCACTTTTCTTAGATAATATCACCACCTTCAACACCTCTTTGATCCTTTTGTCTGTGACATCTTTTGATTATCTGCTCCTATCACTGCTTGCTTGTCCCTACAACCACCCCACCCTCAACTTCTCTCCCCCCGCCCCCCCCACCTTAAACCAGCTTATATTTCACCCCTCTCCTAACTATACTTCAGTTCTGTTGAAGGGTCGTGTGGACCCGAAATGTCGACTCTTTTCTTCTCCACCGATGCTGCCAGACCTGCTGAGTTTTTCCAGGTAATTCGATTTTTGTTTTGGATTTCCAGCATCCGCAGTAGTTTTTTGTTTTTATCCGCTGTATTTCATGTTTGAAAGGGTTTCCCCCAATTTTTGCCTCTTTACTGTTCTCTTCTGCGATGTCACTGGTTTGTGCTTGGCTTCCACATGTACCAGTACATGATGTGTGAGAATAGGCAATAAATGTCAGCAGGCTATTTGACTATGGGATCCATCACAATCAAGCTCACAATCCACACATACACACTTTCCAGCAGAAACTACTGAATTCAGTCATAGGGCCAGTTCCCTGCGCCCCTGACTAAAAGGTCAGTAGGGAACTTGCCCACCAAAAAGCCAGCTGTCCTGCAGGCATTTTGTGCTGGAAGCAGCGTTAATTGCCTAAAGTCGAGACTTCCGCCCCCATCTAGGGAGGAAGTCTCATCTCGGAGAGCTGCCGGTCAATCTGATTGACTGACACCTCTGTGGTCCCAGCAATGCCCGATGCGAGCGGTGGCCACTGCTGGGACTACAGGTAGTCTCCAAAATGGAGGGGGTATGGAGTCAGACTTCAAGGTAAGTCCGGGGTATTGGCAGGGCCTGAGTGCATGACCCCAAAGAGAAGCATGAGAGGATGGGGTGCTGGGTTTGATAGGTCAGGGGAGGGTAAAGGGGGAGTATGACCTTAGGGAGGGTGCTTCTGATGGGCACAGGGGATACCCAAAGGAAGTTCCCCCACTCTTGCCCAATACCAGCTCATGTAGTAAAAAATGCTGGGCTACCCAGTTGGCATAGACCTCTCCCTTCTGTGGGTAAAATAACAGTGGAGGTGGAAAGAGGCACTTAAGTGGCCATTAATTGGACACTTAAGGGTCTCAATAGGCCCAAGAGTGGGCAAGCTGTTTTTGACACCCCCCCCAACCCCACCATAAAATGGGAGACAGGTTGGGGGGTGGTTGGGAAGGCCATGCGCTGCATTTTACGAACCCACCCCCCCCACACCCCAACCTTCAAATACACTGGCAGGGGTCTGTAAAATCCAGCCCATAGAAATTACAGCACAGAAGGTGGCAGTTCAGGCTACTGCACATTTGTTGATGCCACTTCTTCAGCAGGAGTTAACTAGGCTAATGTTACTCTTTTGTCTTTTCCCTGCAACCATTAATGTTATTCCTTTTCAAATACTTCTCATTGTTTAAAAGGAATTTGATATATGATCTGTTAATACAGTTTGGACAATCCATCTACTGACCCATCAGCAGTGACAGACACTTAGTAGCCATCACCTTCTCTGGGGGAAGGCATTACTGAACTGTATTACACAACTCCAGACACAACAGCTGCACCACTACTGCTTAGAAGGATTCAATGGCATAAAAGTTTAACGTAGCTGCCACCATAGCAGGTGTTGACAAACCAATTCTTGTTATTCAAGTAGTCTCCAAATCTGAGAGTGCCTAGGACTGTGACAGCATACTTGGGAAGTCACAGGCTTTGCATGCAGCTTTCTTTGGGTATTCCTAGATACAGTTGGCCTGCAAATACAAGTCATGGCATAAGGGCTGGTCCTAAGCCATTTCCTAAGCTGGTCGTTTTCTGGTCGTGTCTCCTTTGTTTCTCCTCCTCCACCATAGTCTGCAAATACAGGGACATGCAGAGGGATATCATAGCTTCTACATGTGCACCAGACAGTGAAATTTCCCTGGGGAAACATACAAATCAACAGATGGCTGCAGCTTTATTATGCTCTCAACAAGCTCGTCTTCAGGAAAAACAGCAAAACAACAGAATGGGTTAACAATTAAAGAGCAATTAACAAGACCCTGTAAAGATGGAAAAATGCAATCAAACACTACGTGCCAAAAGTTGAAAAATGTGCTCTCTGTAAGAAAAAGGTACCAACATCAGAGGAGGATCTTTTAATGCAGCGCACCTTTCAATCTCATAATCAGTCACGTAACCTTTATATATTTAGTGAGATTTGCAATCAATATCATTCATATTACTCAAAGGTATCCTCCTGTTGTTGACAGTTGTGTAAATGTAAAAAGTAGCATATCATTCAAAATTAGATGGAATTGTTCCTGAGGTGATTGAAACATGTAAGAAAGCTAAAATACTTATGCATAATTGCAATTGTGTACAAGGTTCTGTGTGGGTGTGAAAAGTTACTGCATCTTGGTCACTTACAGCCCTCTGATGCTCTGGATACTGCCACCTTTAATAAGATCCTGACATGGGCGACCAGGACACTTGCCTGTTCTGGGAGGAGACTACTATGGAAATTGAGGTCCTAAGATTGAAATTCTGAGGTACAAATGGACGGTGCATGGTGTGTAGATACTCCACCTATTTGTACCAGGTGGTGGGTGGCTTGAACCACTGCTCCACATAGGAACTTCTGCAGGCTCTTCAGGAAATGGAAAATGAAATGTAAAAATTTTTTTTGGTGATATCAGGAAGAGAAGCAGGGATTTTGGATGGCCATCTCCAAAGCTCCTCTCTCTCCTCTTCACTTGCCAGGGGTCAGCCCCTCTTGAATGTCAGCTGACTCAGTGTGCAAGCTGAGAAGGCTGAAAGGAGAGTTGATAGAGGTATTCAAAATCATGAGAGGTCTGGACAGAGTAGAGAGGGAGAAACTGCTTCTGCTCGTGAAAGTGTTGAGAACGAGAGGACGCAGATTTAAATTAATTGGCAAAAGAAGCAAAAAGTGATATGCGAAAAAACATTTTCACGTCTCAAGTGGTTTCAGTCTGGAATGCACTATCTGAGAATATGGGGGAGGCAGGTTTAATTGAGGAATTCAAAAGGGGATTAGACTGTTATCTGAAAAGGAAGAAAGGTGCAGGGTTATAGGGAGAAGGCGAGGGAATGGCATTATGTGAATTGCTCATTCGGAAAGCTGGTATAGACATGATGGGTGGGATTGGTCTCCTATGATGTAACAATTCTATGATTCTGAGGTACTTTAGAATGATATATTCCCTTTCTCTTTCTATGGATCCTTTATTTGATATTCCAGAACGCAGAGTGAATGAAGAAACTGGCCTGTCACACAAGCACTGATGGCATAGGCTTGCATACTTCTGCCTTGGATGATCCTGATCCTGAACTGCGGTTTCAACATGAGGAAAACTTGATGCTCAGCTTTGTACTCCTCATTGTGACAAACTATCCATCTCCATACAAATTCCTGCTCACCTGAAAGGTATACACAGGGTATATTAGGAGCAGGCACAAATAAAGCAGCTCCTTGAGCAGGATTTTCCTTAGGTGGCAATGGCCCCACTGCCTGGGGGGGATGTGGGGAGATGTGAGGTTTGGGGTGGTGGATGCAGTGATAAGGGGGGGCGGGGGGGATGCAGTGATGGGGTGGGGGGATGGGATGGTGGGGGGTGGTGTGCGGGTGTCCTCTTTGGCATGCGGTGGGGCCCGGGGCCACACTTCATGAGCAGCTGCTACTTAATTGGCTTCAGCTGGGGCTCCTGCCCTATTAAAGAAGCCCCCCCCACCCCCGCCCCTCCACCCACCCACCACCATCACCAAAGCTGCTGGTGCAAGCAGCAGAGCCACCATGGGTGCAGCGGTCGTGACAGGCAGGAGACTTGGGGCCAACAGGAAATGGGTGAAAAAAACTCTTTGTAAAAAATTACAGGGCTAAGTGCTGGAGGGGGAACTGCTCTGGGGATCTCATGGGGGCCACTTTCCCTGCCAATAGCTCCCTCTTTGCTTCATGAAAGTTTTCTCCCGGGGCTGCTGTTAGGAGGCTGCCTCCATTTACTGGTGGCCTCCTCATGCGGTGGGGAGTCGATCCGCTGTCGGAAAAATGCCTGTGGCACCATTAAATGGGCTTGAATTGGGCTTTGATTATAGAAGTTGGCTGCCTGCCTCCTTGGTGCTGGTGGCCTGTCCGCTTCCAGTCCCACCATTGGTAAAATGCCCTGATGGCGGGACTGCATCGGGAAACTGTTCTGACCCGGCTCCCTGTGATTTTACTGCTGCCCTGCCCCACCTCCCATCCTGCTTTCTGGGGGCTGGTAAAATGTTGGCCCTTATCAGGGTAATGCCATCAATTGAACCATATTAACTCCCTGAAAGTTCAGTGGCAAAGTGCTGGTGGTATTTGCTGGGCCATCACAGAATCCAGCACAAGAATATAATAGCCATATAAATCCCATACAGTTTCATTGAGGAATAGTCACCAGTCTTCATCTTCTCACTGAAATTAGCACTTATAGCAAACATTAGATTAAAAGGTATGTGAAACAGAAATAGAGAAAATAGGCCATCATCTCCCATTAATCTCATCCTATCTTGATAACAGTGCAATCCCTCACACCATTCACACTACCTTCTAGCAATGCTCTCTCCTGGGATAGGTGGAGAAAAAAAAAGACCTGCAGTTAATTTCAGAAAAACCCACGGTAATTTCTATCTGACACCCAAGCAAAGTTTTGGGAGACAATGGGTGCAATCTCAACTAACTGGCAACTTACCCCAATAACTAGAATTATCCTCCTAACAAAATAGCTTTCAAATCTTTTAAAGATCTATATCAACGCTCAATGAATAACATGTTAGCAATGTGTTCCAGATGACACACCATGCTTGAGGAAGGATGTGAAGATATTGGAGAATACAGAAGAGATTCACAAGAATTATTCTCAGGATGAAGAACTGTAGCTATGAGGATAGATTGGAGAAGTTGGGACTGTTTTCCTCAGAGAAAAGAAGACTGAGAGGAGAGTTGATAGAGGTATTCAAGATCCTGAGGGGTATGGACAGGGTAAATAGTGAGAAATTGTTCCCTCTCAAGAGTACACCAAGGACTAGATATCACAGATTCAAAATAATGGAATGAACTTCCTGAAAGGATGGAGGAGACAGGTTCAATCGAGGTATTCAAAAGGGAATTGGATTGCTACCTGAAAAAAAAGAATGTGCAAGGTTACGGGGATAAGGCAGGGGAGTGGGATTAGGTAGATTGCTCTTTCGTCGAGTCAGTGCAGACTCTATGGGCTGAATGGCCTCCTTCTGCACTGTAAAGATTCTGTGACACTAACTCTTTCAGAAAATACATACTTTCTAGCTTCTAACCTTACTCTTTATCCAGAGGCTTTATAGGTATGAACTCTAGAAATACCACCCCTTTCCATCTTAACTAATTTTTGTAACTGGGTTTTATTGGATCCACTCAATGTTGAAGATGACTACACCATTAACATTCGATGCTATTGGATCTTTCCAAGAAACCACTGGCGATGTCTTGCAGGTCTGTTAGTTGTACAAACATTCACAAAATCAGTCCCATTGTGCCTATTTTTGCCCACTCATTGGTGAGGAAATAGCAAGCTTTGGAAAGGGTGCAGTGAAGGACAACAAGAAAGATACCAAGGGGATTGAATTTCCTCCACATCGCCTCTGCTCTGCTGCTGTAGCTTTGACAAAGTTTGACTGAGGCCTTGTTTCCACGTGTAGGTGGGTTTTCTGCTGAAGTTACGGTGGGGAAATGGGAGAAACCCCAAAGAAATTCACCCCTCTTAAATCTGAACTTTTGCCAACATAATCTAATTATAAAGAAAAGAACAGGTACAGTTTAGGTGTACTCAAGGTAGTCAAGAATCAAAGTGCAACAGGTGAGCAGAGAACCAGCAGATAAACCGAGAAGGAAGCAGTGATGTGCTGGTATCGGTTGTATGTTGACGAGGTGTTTTGCATTTCTGTTTGCAAAAGTTGACACTTTCCTTGCCCCTGGCTTATTGAGGTGTCAGATTTTCCAGCCCTAGGAATGCAGGTAGTAAAATACATTGGAAATTGGATACCGAGATAATATTTAATTGTTCTGCTGGATAGTTTATAACATATGCATTTTAAAGCATGTTTGGACTGTAACCTGACGCTCATGGGGAAAAAAACAGAGAAAAATACTTGCAGTGATTTTCTGTAACAATAAGGGCTGTTATTTTAAAACGTTGTTAATAATACAAGTATTCAGTATTTTAGCTATCCAGGATACCAGTTTCTGATGGCCCAAAAGACCTATATTTATATAGTGCTTTTCACGATCACTGGATGCCTCAAGGCGCTTTGCAGCCAATTAAGTGCTTTTGAAGTGAAGTTACTGTTGAATTGCAGGAAACACGGCAGCTAATTTTGCACACAGCAAGCTCTCACAAACAGCAATGTGATAATGAACAGATAATCAGCTTTTGTGATGTTGAGTGAGGGATGAATATTTGCCAGGATAAAAGTGCTTGATCTGGTTAGAATCTGAATGGACCACTATTCTGCAATAATTCTAGGTCCAGACCAGACATAAGCTAAACTCTAGTGAATTCCTTGCACTGTAATGGAGTGGTTGCCATCACGATATTTAATGTACTGTAAATGCTTCTCTCTGCCTATAAAATATTTGCTTTCAGAAGTGAGACCATTAAAGGGAGCACCCTGTGTAGATTTATGACAATGTTTAAAATTATAATCCCTAAGTGAGAGACATCCAAATGCATAGTATTATGCACTTTAATGATTCCTGTAATAAGTTTAAAAGATTTATGACATGATAATTGCCATTAGCCACTAAAATGCTCCTTTGATTTTCTGTCTAATTTTATTATCAATCCATCTAGGTTCTGAAACTGAAAGGTTTATGAATATTGCAGCAAAATGGACAATTTTTATTAAGCCAGATCAATTAGCACTAGCTACTTGTTTGAAATGGGATAATGGTGGCTAGATTACATCCTGCCAATAAGTGAATGCTCAGGACGAAAGGATTTGGAGAAGAAATGAAAATAAAATAAAACTGGATCTATATTATAAATAGATGTTTATAATCCACAAAATACTTTAGCTTTAATATCCTTGGGTTTATCAATTTTAGTGAAAAAATTGAAATAAGTATAAAGCGAAGTTACCATTTTATGTCCATGTCTACTTTTTCATTAAAATTAGGAACAAAGAGGAAATTTAAAAACCCTTACCAAGTGGTGGCACGGAGACAATTTAAATTGGAAAACTAGCACAAAGCACCTTCAGCTAGGAGGGCATCAGTTCAACCATATGGAGTTCTTAATCTGAACTGTGCTGAGTAACCTAGATCTGAACAGAAGCAATGGCATCTCCTTGCAAGGGGTAGGGAAATTTGGAGTGGTTAACCATGGTTAGGTTGCTATTGTATCCTTTTTCAAACAAACAACCAAAAGGTGCATGAGGCAGAGACTGGAAACTGGAATCCTTGTCTTAGCAGCAGAGGTGCAGACCCTGCCCAGACTGAGGTAAATGGGAAGTAAAGTCAATAAATGACTCTTGCTTGGGAGGTAACAGAAAACTCAAGTATTACACTGTTACATTGTCTGACACACATTCACCTCTACTACAACAGTCATAAAATGAGGGCCATCATCTGACCAATCTCCTCGCCAACACTATCAGGGACAACAAATGGATGCTCAATTTGAAACATCAGAATAAGCAGATGGATATTCCTCGCTAATTTCCAGGAGTCAGATTTCTTCCTACTGGGTAGCCAGCAATCGCTTTCTCCTTTCCCCACCCCCACTCCCACCCATTATAGTACCGAGAAGGATAAATGTACAAATCTAATAACTAAGCTTGTTGCCATGGTAATAGCTACTGTGCCAGCTGCTTGGCTGCCATTCACCGTAGCAGTAGGGAAGTAATGATAGGCCTCATGGTAGCATACTTATTCGGATAGACGCTTTGTCCTTTGTTGTTTATGAACCAATATATTTTAAAGGGACAGGCTATCGTATACCTAAAATGATGAAAACGGGATAAAACTTGGTATTTCGCTTCCCTAGTGCCCCGTTGGCTATGTGTATGGTGTAGTGTGATACTAAACCACACAGGCCACAAAGGCCCCATGTTCAATCCTGGCCTGTATTCACTTACCTGAGGTAGTTGTGCAGTCACTACACTTGGTCTTAACATCCCTGGGCAAGCAAGATGATTTTACTGGGAGTCAGATGAGGACATGATCAGACAGCCACACACTTGACCAGCCTGTCAGAACTCACGGCCATGTCTATGCTGAAGGGATGGAGTATTACATTATCAATCTGTAATGCAGCTTGTTCCTTTCAGAAGCTTAAAGTTCATTAAAAAAATGAAATGTTCCAAATTTGACTTTTATTTGGGATTATGAGCTCTGCTGGTACTTGGTGCTGCTTTTTTGTATACTTTAACTGTTTAGACCCATTTCTTTGGCCAATTAAAGTCATGTGCGAGTGTTCAGAGAATCATCAGCAAAGGTATTGTAATTGTTACCCATTTAACCTGGTGTAGCACTAAGCCATAGAAACCAGAGTTGCCAGCTTGATTTCCTGCTATGCTGACATAGCTGAATTCAGACAGGGATGATTGGAGGGTTGGGTGGGGGTGGGGGTGTTGGGGTGTTGGGGTGGGCAGGATCTAGTTTGCTCAGTGCCCTGGATCAGGGAGGAAAAAGTCAGCAAGAATTTCTAGGCCAAATTTAATGTTCCTGAAGTGGGTCCTGCCCACCGATTGGAGGACTGGTGGGAAACTAATGTCGCTTCCACGGGGGACGCCCAACCTCTCAGGCACTTAGCTGGCCAGCATCAGGCTGTCCCTGGGATTTAAGACCTTGGTGGCTGAATTCCTGCCCGCCAGGAGCTGCTGGCCAATCAGGGGCAGCTCTCCATTGCCAGCAGTGCCACCAGGAGCAGTGGTTGCTGCTGGTATTGCTGCAGGGACTTCACCTGGATCCCTGGACACAGGTGAGTGAGGGCAGGATGGGTGACAAGGGGAGGGGTTCACGGGAGAGGGGGAAGAGAGGTAGGAGGCAATGGCAGGGGGGTGGCTTTCTATGGTGCCCCTTCCAGGTGCTGGGTCTCTCGATTGGGCACTGAGTGCATGGCAACGAGAGACCCCAACCCCCATCACGGTAGGCAGCTGGGAAACCCGACAGGGTTTGCTGGATGGCCTTCGGGAGGCATGGGAAAGCCGCACAACTTCCACTTAATCACTGATCCCCCACTTATTTTTGGTGAGCTCAGGGATAATTGCTGTTAATTGGCTCGCTAATGAAGCCTAAATGGCATCCCGCCATGAGTGGGCGAATTTCCTGCTTGGGCCCCTTCCCACCTCTGACTTAAACACAGGAGGTTTTCTTGCTGGCGGCAGACGGATGTGCAATCTGTGCCACAATTCAGTGGGCCTGTCTGCTATGTTTCCTGTCGCGAGAGGCTGGATTAAATTTCGCCTACTGTTTCCTATCACTGATGTTTTTTGGCCAATGTTATGGATGTAAAAAGGAAAAAGGAAACCTTTCTTCAACCTCAACTGAGAAAAAGGAGAACGTTTAAGATTCAGAATATCCAAGATTCATGGTCAGGCAATTGTCTATAGCCTTCTCCAATTGGTTGCATGTTATATGCAACACTGAACAACTGTAGGGAGCTGGCAACAAGTAGCACTCTGACAAGTTCAGTGACTCCTTCAAACTAGTCTCAATTACAATTGCAATATTTTTATTAATCAAGGAAAGATGTGTCAATTGTGGATCCCAATTGAAGCTCCCAGTGCTAGCATCAAGGACCTCATACCAGCTGCAAATTACACTCGCTTTAATATGCCTTAACGTAACAGCCTAGCTTCATCTTCTGAAGAGCACTACCAACTGCACCAGTCTGAGATTTTCCTGCTTCTTACATTGACCACAACTTGAGGCCTTGTAGCATTGCTAATTAATATCAAATTAAATGCAGGTCACCTTGTCATAGGCAAGGTGCAACTTGGGGAAAAGAACAAGCAATATTGTATTCAGCGGATGGAATAAAGTTAGCACAGGGATAAACTTAAAGAGACCCAATGAACACTTCACTTTGAATGTTAAGGCAACATGGAGATAAGTAGTCATTTGGTAATACAGAACTTGAGCATTGCTGAAAAAAATAGACTTTTTTTGTGGCAGATTTTTGTCTTACACTCATCAGGAAAATTTGCAAGAGTCAGTCACCATCAACTGGTACATTCTCCATGGCGATGCCTCTACCAATCAGAGTCCACTTGTCAACCAATCAACACTCTCTTCTCATACAGTATAAATATGTTGTTTCCCCTGACATTGATATTTTCTTGTGAATTGTCTTGATGAGTGCAAGATGAAAAACTTTGACAAAAAAGTGGAGATAAGCACATAGAATGTTGGGGTACATTTGCAGAAAGAACAGTAGATAGTCTATAGAAGTTATGCTAAAGTTTCGAAATACATTAATTGGATACACATAGAATCATGTGCAATGTTGGTTGTCATATTTCAAAATGGACATACATGCATTAGAAAAAGTGCAAGGAAGAGTAACAAGAATGATTCTCAGTTTAAACAAGGTGACTGATGAAGAAAGATTAGAAAAGTATAAGCTGTACATTCTAGAGCGAAGACATGGGTTTAAATAACACCATGACAACTGATTGGAATTTAAATTCAATTGATAAATCTGGAATTTTAAACTAGTCTGAGTATTGGTGACAATGACAGCTATCACTGATTGTTGTAAAAACCCATCTGGTTCACTAATGTAGTTCCCTTCAGGGAGAAAATTGCCTACCCCTACCCAGTGTGACCTACTTGTGACTTCAGATTCACACCAATGTGGTTGACTCTTAACTGGACCCTTCAACAGCCTAGCAAGCTATTCAGTTCAAAGGAAATTAGGGAAGGGTAACAAATGCTGGCCTTGCCAATGACACCCACATCCCATGAAAGAATAAGGGGAAAAAAGGACATTAAAAGGAGACACAATCCAGAATCTTAAAGTATTGAGAGCAATCAATGACGTAGATGTAAATAGGGTATTTGAATTTGATTGTGAGCATGGAAACAGAAAAAAGTTAGAAATGATCATGTTATAAATGAGGTTAAAAGCTATTTTTCCCACAGAAATGTGTAGAACAAATCCATGGACAAAAGAATTGTTGATGTTGCGCCAACCAACTTGAATAGAACTAGATAAATAATTGAATGAGGTCAGGACTGGAAAGTTTAGAAAAAAGAATAATCTGAGATCCTCTAATACAACATTGAACACAATATGCTGCTTTACTGAGGTTGTTGTCTGTGGACCTATACTGGGGGTTTCTTGTTCCATGTTTCATGTTCTTACAAACCAGGGGCCTTGCTGGCCTGTGTAGCTCGTAACCACATCATGTAGTACAATTATTTACTGAACAAATAGGAGTTCAAGGAAATTTGCATTTTCCTAGTTGTACCCAGCAGACTCCCCTAATAGCTCAGTGAGTTTATTTAGTAAGTAGCTGAGCCATATGGACTAGGAAAGTTCCATACTGGATCCCCTATGTTACAGGGTGTGTTGATCACAGCTAGAATGGTAATATTAGCTCTCTAGAGGAAAGGAGGTTCCCATTCCTGCTCACAATCCAGAAGCTCTATTGGAAATATGTTTGTATGGCTGATAGATGAGGTCAGTTTGTTATGTCCTCCTGAGGTCGAATAGCTTCACAGAAACATATCCTTGAAGATGGATATTTATCACTTTTCAGAGATAGAGTTCAGGATGTTTCTGGATTTAGTAGATAGTTAAAATATTTTTTTTGTCTGATTTGTACCTTTCAAAAGCCAAAATTCTTCTGCTCCTTGTGTACCCTGAGGTTGTGCGAATCATACATCTTGTGCATTGTGTGATGACGTATGTGGACAATGTACGTGATGATGTCACTAGTGCAATGTGTGTGCATCTCAGGACTGACTTTCAGCATCAAATCTAGCAGGTGAAGTCAACTTCAATATGTTCATTTGTTGAAATTGCTTAAAATCTGTTTTAAGCAGCTTCTTTCTTGATGAAGTAGCTCTGAGAGCAGAAGCAAAGTGTGCTCTTGATGTTATCAGCTGAAATATGACCAAAGGAAACGCTGAGCAGTACCTGAGGTATGTGGAATGGAAGGGCTTCTAAAGAGGAGAAAATACCTTGAAGACTTCAAGAAAATTTAAAGAAGGTACCACAATTTAGCACCTGAGAGTACCTTTTTAGTCCCCTGCATGTTTTCATGATTTTCTTTGAACTTACCTTGGTTTTCGGGTTCATGCCCAACATTGATTTACTCCTGCATTTTGATAATAAAAATAAAGACCTGAAAAGGCAGGTATTAAAATTAGTAATAAAAATCTGAAGGTTCTTGTATATGGATAATACTCATCAGAGGGCAATAAGCACTTGTGGAGCTCTAGCATAGGGGAGGGTTTAAAGGAACTAGGAAGGGGGAGGAGCATCACAGTGAAGCAATGGAGAGGAGCTGCAAGGTGTACAGGGAACTGGGAGAGACAAACAACCTTAGAATAAAGAGTACTGTAGCTCAGAAATAGGAGGGATCAGATAGGGGCCAAATGCAAGGCAGACTAAGATGAGTTTAGAGTGCATATGCATAGGTGCCTGGAGGATTGTAATTAAGTTTGGTGAGCCGAATGTACAAGTAATACATGGGATTATGATATAGTAGCAATAATAAAGTTTTGACTCAAACAAAGAGACAGGCACTTAATACTCTTGGCTACAATATATTCAGGAAAGATAGGGAAGGAAAAAAGGAGGGTGGTGAGGTGGGTGGTTTAAGCAGTATTAATCAAAGATACTGTTATAACATGAGAAAGGGATGATGTACTTGAGAGCCCAAAGGCATAATGTATTTGGTTAGAATTTGTGCAAAATAGAGGAGCTATTATGCTTGTCTGGTGTGTATTATAGGTCACCAAATAGCGAGAAGGACATGGAGGAGCAAATTTGCAGGCAAATTGCAGAAAGATTATAAGCACTTTACAGTAGGGATAATGGGGGACTTCAATTATCTTAATGTAGACTTGGAAAATAAAAGGAGAAAGTGCAAAGAGGGGGAGGAATTCTTCAAGTGTTCTAAAGAACTTGCTTGATAGGCATGTTTCTGGCTCAAAGTGGAAGGAAGCAATGCTGGAACTAATTCTGGGAAATGAAGTGGGGCAAGTTAAATATCTTTCAATAGGTGGGGTATATCAGTAACAGTGATCACAATATTTAAAGGTTTAGAGTAGTTATGGAAAAGGACAAGGGAAAATCAAATGCAAAAATACTCAACTGCAGGAGGGCTAATTTGGCCCTCATGAAATGGAATCAAATGTTTGCAGGTAAAACAGTAAAAGAGTAACGGGAGGCCTTCAAAGACGAGTTAGGTTGGGTACAGACTTGACACAAGGGAGAAAGGAAGGGCATCCAAAGCTAGAGCTCCCTGAATGACTAAAGATATAGAGATTAAAATTAAACAAGAAAAGGAAACTTATGACAAACACAAGGTTCATAATTAGAGCCAAGCCGAAAGTATAGAGGAGATCTAAAAAAGGGAATAAGGAGGGCCAAGGGAAATATGAAAATAGATTAGTGGCAAACATAAAATGGGGTTCAAAAGTCTTATAAGTATAAAGTCTTATGTCTATAAATGGTAAGGATGGAAATTGTGGAGGTTCTGGCCACAATCTTCTAAACCTCCTTCTCCCGCTGGGGCATGGGAGAATTCCACCCTATATTTCCCTCCATTAAGAAAAAAATCCATTCACTACTACTCTCCACTTTCTGTCCCTTAAACGGTATTATATCCACACAACCACTGTCTTTTAATCTCAAGGGCTTCAATTTTGCTAATAGATATATTTCAAAGACGAGTTAGGTTGGGTACAGACTTGACACAAGGGAGAAAGGAAGGGCATCCAAAGCTAGAGCTCCCTGAATGACTAAAGATATAGAGATTAAAATTAAACAAGAAAAGGAAACTTATGACAAACACAAGGTTCATAATAAGAGCCAAGCCGAAAGTATAGAGGAGATCTAAAAAAGGGAATAAGGAGGGCCAAGGGAAATATGAAAATAGATTAGTGGCAAACATAAAATGGGGTTCAAAAGTCTTATAAGTATAAAGTCTTATGTATATAAATGGTAAGGATGGAAATTGTGGAGGTTCTGGCCACAATCTTCTAAACCTCCTTCTCCCGCTGGGGCATGGGAGAATTCCACCCTATATTTCCCTCCATTAAGAAAAAAATCCATTCACTACTACTCTCCACTTTCTGTCCCTTAAACGGTATTATATCCACACAACCACTGTCTTTTAATCTCAAGGGCTTCAATTTTGCTAATAGATATATATTAATTTGTACTTGATCAAATGCCTTTTGAAAGTCTGTAAATGCATCATCAACCACACTACACTCACCAGTCCTCTCCAAAGAACTCAAGTCAAGTAAAGCAAGCATGATTTACTTTTAATAAATCTGTGCTGCCTTTCATTTATTAAGCCATTTTCCAAGTGCCAGTTATTTGTGTGCCAGATTAATGTCTCTAAAAGTCTCTTCACCACTGACATTAGGTTGACTGTCCTATAATTGCTGGGTTTATCCTTTTCCCTTTTTATGAACAATGGTGTAACATTTGCAGTCCTCTAGTCCTCTGCTACCACTCCAGTATCCAAGGAGGTTTAGAAGATTGTGGTCAGAACCTCCACAATTTCCATCCTTGCATCCTAGGTTGCTGAGGGAGGTATCTCAGATTGGGTGTTTCTTCTATGTTGAGTGCTCCTTTAGGTACCTCCCTACCTATTTGTGTCTTTACTATGATATTGTCAGCATCCTGATCTTTGGTGAAGACTGATGAAAGTATTCCTTTAATACCTCAGCCAGCCCTTCTGCCTCCATAAGATGATTTTTCTTTTGGTCCCTAATCAGCTCCACTCTTCCTTTAACTACCCTTTTTACTATTTATATACATAAGACTTTATACTTAAGACTTTTGAACCTCATTTTATGTTTGCCACTAATCTATTTTCATATTTCCCTTGGCCCTCATTCTCTTTTTTAGATCTCCTCTATACTTTCAGCTTGGCTCTTATAATGTGTTTGTCATAAGCTTCCTTTTCTTGTTTAATTTTAATCTCTATATCTTTAGTCATTCAGGGAGCTCTAGCTTTGGATGGCCTTCCTTTCTCCCTTGTGTCAAGTCTGTACCCAACCTAACTTGTCTTTGAAGGCCTCCCATTACTCTTCTACTGTTTTACCTGCAAACATTTGATTCCATTCCATGAGGGCCAAATTAGCCCTCCTGCAGTTAAGTATTTTTGCATTTGATTTTCCCTTGTCCTTTTCCATAACTACTCTAAACCTTTAATTATTGTGATCACTGTTACTGATATACCCCACCCATTGAAAGATATTTCATTTGCCCTACTTCATTCCCCAGAATTAGATCCTTTCACTTTGGGCCAGAAACATGCCTATCAAGCAAGTTCTTTAGAACACTTGAAGAATTCCTACCCCTCTTTTCTTTCTACTTTTATTTTCCATGTCTCTATTAAGATAAGTTTAAGATAATTGAAGTCCCCCGTTATTATCACTACTACGTGCACGTGTGAAGGAGCATGGGGTTAGGGGTTGTCAAGATGTGAAAGGGCATGGGTGTGTGAAGGAGTTCACAGGGAGGGGTAGGTGGAGTCAATTGTGGCTCTTGGGGTGCAAACTGAGGGTTACCGTGGTATGAAGGAATGGCGAGGGTTACAAGGGGCAGAGGGAGCTGGTAGGGTGGGAGAGTGAGGGTGTGGTGATGTCATGTGAAGGGGCACCGAAGGTTATTGGTGGGAATGTGGAGAAACACATGGACTTGGGTGGGGGGGGGGTTGGGTTGGGCAGGAGGAGGTTGGGCAAGTCAATGGTAGCGGGGAGGTGGGATTCTCAGGAAGGAAAGATACGTTGATCTGAACATTGTCGAAGGAGAAGGAAGAGGGTTGAAGTGTAATGGTGGGAAGGTTGAAAGTTATGCTGGGGGGTCAACAGTTACGGGGATAAGGTGTGGGTGACTGCGGGAGGGGAAACTGTGTTGGAGCGCAAGAAAAATGCGACTACCACCATGCTTGAAACCATGCAGAGCCTTGTGGTGGAGATCTTAAGATGCTGCATGGGGGTTGGGTTAGTGGGTGGGTGGAGAAGCAAGTCATTTCAGCTGGACAAATGAAAGGGAACCCGAGCATGTTTTTTTAATTCATTCATGGGATGAGGGCACCACTGGCTAGACAAGCATTTATTGCCCATCCCGAATTGCTCTTGTTCAGGAGGCATTTAAGAGTCAACCACATTGCTGTGACTGTGGGAGTCACATGTAGGCCAGACCAGGTAAGGACAGCAGATTTCCTTCCCTAAAAGACATTAGTGAACCAGATGGGTTTTTACAATTGACAATGGTTTCATGGTCATCATTAGACTTTTAATTCCAGATTTTTATTGAACTCAAATTCCACCATCTTCATGGCAGGATTCGAAACTAGGTCCCCAGAGCATTACCCTGGATCTCCGGATTACTAGTTCAGCCATTGCGTCCCCGTAGTATTGACAATGCTAGGGCCTTGGGATACATGAGACTTTGAAGGAGAAAGGCACAGTGCACATGGGACAATACTTGCACATGGCTCACAATGGCCCTGGCATGTACCCTTGACTCCCTGAAGATGCCTCATTACAGGGGATAGGGTGTACACAGGCAGATGAAGAACGTGGTGGGAGGCGGGTGGTGGGGTGGGGGGGAAATTGGTAAGCCTTAAGGATCACATTAAAACAAATCAGTAGACGTTATTGAAGTAAAGGTGATTATATTTACAAAAGTTCTCGAATTGTGACATTTAATTGTTCACCTGTGCAACCAGTTGTGATTTAATATTTCTTAATTTTCCTTTCCCTGTTATTTCTTCTAAGTGCTCCCCTGACATTCGCATCAGGGGTGGAGACAGCCTGCTGACCAGTTGGCCCTGTTGCCTTGGATAACTTTGGTAGCCATCCTCTGGAAAGCCGAGGCCTGGAGGGCTCCGGCTTACTCTGGCTGTCCTGCTGTGGGGTAGCTGCTCCCTCTGCAGCGATAAGCAGGATAAGGTTGAAGGGTCGCAGGCGAAGGGGATTTGGATGTCCCGAAGGCGTCCAGCTGCTGCTCCTCCTCCCTTTGGGTGCCCGAGGGCCCTGCCTGACTCCTTAAGGGAAAGGGGCACCTGGAGGGAGGTTGAGGTGCTCTGTCCCCCTCTTGCGCTCCACTGCAGAAGCTCTCCCATGGCTATCGGGGTGGCGTACAGGTCTGCACACATCTCTGCCAGAATCTGCTGGACTTGGATCTCCATGGAGTCTGCCATCCTCCCCTTGGAGACCTCGGTGTGTGCACAGGTCGGCACCACTTCATCAGCCAGCAGGTGGGCGGACTCCTCCGACTCGCATGCCACCCTGTTGAGGGCCTCTGACACCTCTGCCTGATGTTCCCCCTCCCCATGCTGACTCTCCTGCATCAGTTGGAAGGCTGATTCCACAGGCCTGTTATCAGACTTGGACCTTGCAGATGTCTCTTCCTTAGCAGTCCTCCGGGTGCCAGTGAACTCGCTGACCCTGTATCCTGCTCTGGACAGGTGTGTGTGGGTGACCACCAGAGTGTGAGACTGTCCCTACACTAGAGCTAATACCCACCGAGGTGAGTGTCTCTGGGCTAGTGGAGGGTGTAGGTGTCGGTTGTGACACCTCTACAATTGCACATCACTCTCTTCTTGTGTTCTCTCCTCAGTTCTCTCTGGGTATGGGTTTGTGCTGAAGCCTGACAGGGCTTCTTCTGGTTCAGGCCTTGGCCTCTTCCTGGTGGCACCTGTAAGTGAGAGAGGAGAAAGCAAGTGACAGCATGAGCTGCCTCCAACATGGAGATGCCCTTGGACCTGAGGCATGGATCCTTACTGGATGGAGGCCCAAATCCAGTTTCCCCATCTCCAATGGCCCCGGTCCCACTCCAAACCTGCCCATTGGGGCTGCCCTCTTCTCGAACTCTGTCAGAACCTTCAGTTGTGGGCGACGCCCTCCCGTCTTCTCAAGTTCTTGCCAGTTGTGGTTTAACTTCTGCTCAAAGGCAACAGAGAAGATGGTTGAGAGGAATTGTATGCAGCATCCACGTGTACATAGCAATTTTACGTTCATTTCTTATGCTTCCACTCTTAGAAATAACCCACTGGATTGAGTGGCATGGCATTAATGCACTGCATGTTGTTCAGAAGGGTTCTTGGCCAGCACCCTCCTAGGCGCTGAGCCCATCCATATACAAAGATAAGGCTCAGGGAGGCATATTATTTGTGGAGGTTGCTGGTGCCCTCTGTGCTTGAGCCCCTTCCCCATCTCCCCTTCCATACAACATTGAGCTCTCTGTGTGAAAGGAGAAGGAGGCACAGTGGTCAATCCACCACAGAGTGGATGGACTGCAGTGGGGCTATGAGGCATGACTTTATGCCATTGTCACTGAGGCCCATGTACACAGACAGTCATTGGTTTTATTGTGGTTAGTGCGAGTAGCTGAAGCATAATTTACCCTGGCGGAGCAGATGAGGTCGTTCATTCTCTTTCAGCATTGGAGGGCTGAGCTTTGCTGGACATCCTGGGCACTGACAGCGTTGGTGACCTGCACCCTTGCAGGGTGGTCTCCCTGCTCAGGCTCCTCCTCCCACCAGCTGGGTAAAGAATGCTTCTCCTAGCCGCCACCTGGTAGAGGAGGACATGCAGGGATGTGTCACTGAACTTAGGTGCAGGAGGCCCCTTCCTGCCTCTGAATGGGCTTGGTCAGTAACTTGGATGTCCGGCTGCCTTTTAAATATTGTGCCTGGATATGACGGCGGGGCGTATGCCATCCAGCCCCGCCTGCCAAGCGAGATGTTGGGAAACCCCGACTGCATAATTAATGAAGCTGGGGCCGCAAGATACTGCTGGATTTCCTGTCGGCTTCTGCAGTGGGAAACACTCCCGTCCCCGATGGGAGAATTCCACCCATACAGTGGTGCCCCAAGAGGTCAGCGTTGGAACCATTGTGCCTTTTTACTAGAATGACACCAGGGTTGAAAGACTTCATTGGTGGGACTAGGGAAACTAGGGTTGTTTTCCTTACAGCAGAGGAGGTTAAGGGAGGTTTTAGTAGAGGTGTTTAACATTTTGAAGGATCTTAATAGAGTAGATAAGGAGAAACAGTTTCCAGTGGCATAACCAGAGGACATAGATTTGCGGTAATTGACGAAAGAACCAGAGGCAATATGAAATTTTCTTCTAAGCAGCGCATTGTTATGATCTGGAATGCACTGTCTGAAAGAATGGTGGAAGGAGACTTAATTGTAACTTTCAAAAGAAAATTGGATGAATACTTGAAAAGGGAAAATTTGCTGAGTTATGGAGAAAGAGCAGGGGAGTGGGACTGATTGGATAGCTCTTTCATAGAGATGACAAAGGCATGATGGGCTGAATGGCTTCCTTCTGTGTTGTATCTATTGTTTTATGATCTAGGTCAGGAGATAGAAGAAAACTGCCAAGAAAAAAAACATACCAATAACTGCATCAGATGCTGAGTAGAAAAGCAAATAATATGTATGGCTTAAGATATAGTTCTAGGCCCTGATAAAGAAAATATTTGAGTTTCATAAGAAGAAAATGTACCTTTCTACTTAATAATGTATAATTGCAGGACTCTGCTATTACTTTTGATACCATTTATCTACTGTGCAATCTGCTGGTAAGCAACTATTCAACATAATACACCATCCTTACAAGTCTATCTGAATTCAGATAAATATTTTTGGCTTCTCAATAAATAACAATAGGGCTCTAATCTTCATCCTTCAAACTCATTTTCTTGATGTTGGTACAAAAAATGGTCTTAAAATTTACACTTTTGTTGCACAACAGGTTTATCCAACCAGGCAGAGTAGCTTCCATTTTCTTTAATAGTGCTTTTAACACAGAAAACATCCTAAAATGTTTCAAGGAGGCATGGGGAGATGTGCATGCTCAGCCGTGTAAGGACAGATTAGGAAAGGTGACCCAAGGCTTGATCAAATGTAGGGATTGGCGGGGAAGAGGGAGGGCGGGAAGAGGGAGGGGGCAAGGCAGAAGCAGGGATTTAAAAGACTTGGAGGGAGGTAGAAGCACAGGGATTTGGGGAGGAAATTCCAAAGTGTGGTACCTAGATGCTAGAGGAACTCCCACTAAGCATAGAGAAAAGGAAGGGTTGTGTGGATGTAGAAGAAACCTCAGTAAGAGGAACAGAGTTGGGGGACAAGATTGGGAAGGCGAAGATTGGAAAGGCTGGAGATGGTTATTCTGGTAGGAATGTTGAGCTCATAAAGGGATTTAAACACAAGTATAATCAGTTTAAATCTGAAACATTAACATACTGGACGGAGGTGGTGGTTAAGCAGGACTTGGTGTAGGTTAGGACGTAAGCAACAGTATTGAACAGTTGTGGAGGGAGAAGGATGTAAGGTTGGCAAAGGTATCATTAGGCTAGTGAAGTCTGGAGGTGACACATGAATGAAGACTTCAGTGGCAAATTGGCGAAGATGGCAAAAATGAAAATATAGGTAGTCAAAGAAATAACTCATTATTTGTAGTATTTTCAAATAAGACTGGGGTGTGAGGTAATATCTTTATTGGATAGGAGTACTACTTAACAAATGAAAAAGTCAATATGTACTGTAATTTTTCTCAGGTCCCTATAACACAGGCTGCTGTGGCATTCAGCTTCCTACTAGGAAGAATTCCTTCACTCCTTCCCTCTGAAGCAGCTTGTCACACAGTAATACGGGCAAAACACTGAGGAGGTTAGCTTGTCAATCAGAAGGGCAATGCACAGGCTTTCACGTGAGCTGGAAAATCACTCTCTTTCCAGCTGCCTTCACACCCCCAAACCCTTGGTTTTTACCACACTTCCTTGGAGTAGCAAAACAAATCAACTCACCAATGTTGTTTCAGCTTGAAAATCTCCCAGTCTTTTAGTTTGTGCTATACCTTATGTATTTCATGAACATTACGGAAATTAGGTATTTGAATCTTTAGATTTCTGTTCTCCCACACCTTGGTGTCTTGAGTGTATACTTCCAATTCTTGATTTTCCACTTAAAATATATGATCTCACATCTATCCATAGTACAAGAAGATAAAGACTTAAATTTATGTAGAATCTTTCACAACTTCAGGATATGCCAAAATGCTTTATTTATTTATTTTTTCATGGGTTGTGGGTATTGCTGGCTGGGCCAGCATTTATTGCCTGTCCCTCATTGCCCTCGAAAAAGTGGCAGTGAGCTGCCTTCTTGAACTGCTGCAGTCCATGTGGTGTAGGTACACCCACAGTGCTGTTAGGAAGGGTTTACAGCCAATGAAGTACTTTTGAAGTGTAGTCATTGTTGTAATGTAAGAAACATGGTAGCCAAAATGCACAGCAAGCTCCCACAAACAGCACTAAACAAATGACAAGATATTCTGTTTTAGTTGTTTATAAACATTGGGCAGGACACCAGGTGAACTCCCCTGTTCTTCTTTGAATAGTGCCATAGGATATTCTATGTCCACCTGAGGGAGCAAACAAGGCTTTGGTTTAATGTGTTATCTGAAAGATGGCAGCTCCAACAGTGCAGCACTCCCTCAATACTGCGCTGGAGTATCAACCGACATCATTTGCTGAAGTCCCTGGAAACTTTTCTTTTTTGAAATAAAGAGTCTGTAGTCGAGGCTGATTTTCATCCACAATTTTTATTGCCAATTACTGTATTACAGAAGGAATAGTGCATATGGTGTGCAGTATTAGAAATGTTTCTCTTCAAGGTAATCTGTGGAAGAAACAATAAGTGCTTAATAATAAATGGCCAAAACACAAACAACAATATTTTTCAGTCTCTAATTTATTAAAACATATTTTAAATGACTTTAGGCACCACGAACCCTCAATACTTTAAGGAAATAATAGTCCTACCTGGCTGAGGCAATTGAAGATCATTTGAAGTAATATTTTTGGCAAGCATTGTAGGCTATTGAGTGCTTTATAGGATTGAAGAATTCTTCTTATTCTATGTTTCAAAGACCAAGGAGTCTTAAAAATTATTTTTTATTTGGAATAGAGTTATCTGGTCAGACTTATTTCCTTCACTAAGGCACCTGCAATTACTGCTACATAAGACCAGAAAGCATGTTTGATCTGCGTTCATGTACAAACATTGATGGTGAGGATAATTATACTTTGGGATAACATAGTTATCAGATATTTAGATACATGAGCAAAAATCCCTACCAGGTCACATATGGTTAACTAGATTTAATTAGGGTACATCTGAATGCAATTATTTGTATCTGAATAAAATTTGACTGTTTTCAACATTTAAAACATCTCTTGTTCAAATTTGTATTTAGTATGCTTGCCTACCTGGTCTCTCAACTCCTTAGCATTTAGATTACGGTACACACAAAATAATCAATAAACATCAATTCTTCACATGTCCTGATCTGCAGAGTAAAGCTGGATTCATTACGCAAGTTCTCATACTATTTTAAATGCTTGAAAATTGATAACCTTTATAATAAAGGTGAGAATGTTTCTGGATTTGTGCGCATTCAGGTCATGTTTATATTTGCATATGACTAATAATCTACAGACACTGAGTGCAGGAGAGGAAAAAAGTAAGCCAGAATATGGGAAAGTTAGGAGTGACGCTGCAGAGAGAATTTGGGAAAACTTTTAAATGCAGGGAAAGATGTTCAGGATAGTAGGGGGTGAAGTTCAGAGAGTGCCGTGAAATCAGGAAAAGAGAGACTAAGATGCGCGAGACTAGGGTTGGAGGAGTAAGTGTGAAGTTGTGTGTAGCAGCAGAGTGACCTAAGGCTCCGGAGGTATATGTAAAGGAGGATGAGGGTTTTGGATTCTGTATATTGGGAGACAGGGAGCTGATGGAAGTTGGTAAAGACAGTTCGAGCTGGCCATAGTACGAGTCAGAAGGTTTTGGACAAATTGAATTTGGGAAAGGTGAAACTCAGAAAGCTGTCAAGCAGGTTATTAGAGAAATTGAGTCTAGAAACAACAAAAGTGCGAGTAAAGGTTTTAATTCTGGTGGGAGTTGGCTATGTGCAGAGGAGGGTGACAATTGCAGTGAGTTTTCTTGATGATGGATTTGGATATGAGGTTTGAAACTCAGGTCTGGATGAAACAGGATACCAAGCCTGCACATCATGTTGAACATAAGAGCATGTAGGGAGAGAGGTGGAGTTAGAGGGATGGATTATTAATGAATTGGCTTCACTCATCGCAGTGGTCAATTAGGGCAAGTTCTGGCACAACTATACATGCAAGTGACACAGAAGAGTTCAGGTAGGTGGTAGAGAGGTATAGTGGGTGCATGAGCTTACATATGGGAACTGTCTCCAGCTTCAAATAATATTGCCATGCACATGCAAACTAGGCAAAAGAGGAAAAGGATGCAGCCTTGAGGTGACTATGTAGGGATAGAGAAGGCATTTCTGCAGATGTACTGGCAATGTTGGAACAAATTCGTATAATTAGGCGAGTTTTCCAAAGACTGCTTAAAAATTTTTTGTTAACTGTTTTTTGGTGATTTGAGTAGTTGAACTGGTTGTGGCTTTTTCTTTGTGATATTCCTGTATGAAACGATACAGTTAGGGCAGAATTACTTATTACAGTAGGTAATCATATAACATAAAATCCATAAAGACACGTAGCCATAAATTAGGCTATTTCTCAGTTGTTTTCCTTGTAGGGTACAGACAGTTCTTGTTACCATTCATTCACAGTTTCAGCTACTATTTATGCAGCTGGTTCTGTTTTCTGTCTTTTTCTAGTGATTGGCCTCAACCAGGGGAATACTGCAATACTTTACTCACAGACAAAGGCGGCATGATCAACTGACAACCTGTCACATATTAGCGTTTTTTAAGATTATCCCCTTTTGTCAAATCTAAAGATGAGTAGAGGGAAGATTAAAAGGGGTGGGCTCAGGGTCTGAGTTACTTTCTTTGTTGCTAATGAAAATTGATAGACAGCTCCACGATGGCTGAGTTAGTAAAGGCAGTTCTTGCTGACTATAAAGTCCCAGGTTTGATTTTCCTTTTGCCTGTGTTGAGTTAGGTGGCTTTTTTCAATATTCATTTTCGGGATGTAGTTTTTGCTGGCAAGGCTATCTTTATTGCCCTGACAAGGTGGTGGTGGGCCTTGTCCTTGGACTGATGGTAGTGACTTTGATACAATTGCCTAGGTCGTTAGGCTACTTAAGAGTCAAACAAGTAAGAGTGACAGAGCAAAGAGTTGTCCCCGACCGAGTGTTGCAGACTGGCACATTCCAAAGTCCAGCACTACGTGCTGAGGGACGCACTAAAGCTTGGGGCAGCCGCCACAAAGGCGCAGTGGGGAAGGGTCGCTGCCTAAGACCTTTCTGCCATAGTGCACCGAGGGACTGGGAACTGTTTAAATCCCCTCGGGCTGTACAGCTCAAAATGAATGTAATATTTATTGTATGTATCAATGGATTTCGTGATACGTGTTGTAAAAGTTTGAACCTGTTTGTATTTTTGCGTTGGTGATTTTGAAATGTTTTGGAATGTTGTTTGAAGATATTTTGTGAATAAAGTATATTTTTGCAAAAAAACAAAGTAAGAGTGACAGAAAAATTGACTTCAGTGTCCCTGGAGTAAAGGCAGAGAAAGTCATCATGTGTTCCCACTCTTGATTACAGTAGTGATTAGTAGGTAGTAAAGTCTGTATGCAAGCACAACAGGTGAGCACAGTATCAGTCTCCACTGTGAGGACTCTACAGTCTAATAGCTTACCCACTTTGCCTCTCAGGGCTCACATAAGAATAAGGGCCACTTGGATGAAACAATAGTCATTCGCTAAACATTAGCAAGGTGCTTTCAACCAAGGAAGATAGGAAGCAGGAAAGGAAACTGTTGTGTTATTATAATGATATAATACTTGGGCTTATTTACTGTGCAAGACACAAGGCAGCCAATTGCTCACAAGGGATTGGGTAAACACGTTGTGGATTCATTTATTAAGACTAGGCACATGAGAACAGTTATACTAGGCATAGAGCTTGAAGACAACAGAACAGTGTGTGTGTGTGCTCTGCTCAAAGCAAAAGTGAAACTAAGACTGGATCACATGACACATTTCCTTTCTAGCGATGTCACCCTGATATCCCTTAAAGATATATTACAACAGAAGCAAAATGAAACTAATTGACAATCTTAAAAACTTACCTATCTAATGCCTCCACTTAATATGATATTAATTAAACAGCACAGAAGGATGCCATTTGGCCTATTGTGCCTGTGCCAGCTCTTTGAAATAGCTATTCAATGAGCCTTACTCTCACTACTCTTTCCCCATAGCACCATGAATGTTTTCTCCTTCAAGTATTTCTTTAATTCTCTTTTGAAAGTTACTTATGAATCTCCTTCCACCATCCTTTCAGGCAGTGCATTCCAGATCATAACGGCTCGCTGCATAAACCTTTTTTCTCCTCAAGTGTGACTTATTCATTTGCCAATCATCTTCAATTTGTGTCCTCTGGTTACCAACACTTCTGCAAGTTTCTGCTTCTTTATTCCATCAAAACCTTTTACTATTATGAACACATCTGTCAAATCTCCCTTAAGCCTTTTTTGCTCTATGGAGAACAATTCCAGCTTCTCTATTCTTTTCATGTAACTGAAGTTTTCATCCCTGATGTGAAGGAATGCAGCTATAAATATGGAGTTATAAGATTAAAAAGAGCAACTCTCCTATGAAGTAGGGATTAAAAATTAAAAGCAGAGTTCATTTGCTGGACAAAGGTTCAGAAGTTTATAAACATGCCTGGGTGTAATTGTGTGCTCGAGGACACCAACATCCTGTGGCATAGGATATGGTATATCCTCTAACACAAGGCAGTTCCTGAAAAAAAAAGGAACTGGCTTCTACATCACCTCAGCTAGGCATTAATAAATTGTAAGATAAGACAATCTAACGATGGATAACCTTAAGGATGACCCTAAATGCCCTGTCAACTGAATCCTGGAAACTGAGTATAGCAAGGAAGTAATCACCATCTGCATCCCTCAGTATCCTGTTTGCTTGGTAAAGGTGTAGCTGCTGTAATGTAGCGATGATAGTCCTCCCTTAATTGGGGTAGAGGTATCTCGCTAGACTCTGTAGCTTTCTACTTGGGGATTTAAGGTAAATATTACTTTAAATATTGAGGAATATATTAAATATCTCTCTGTAACATTATTTAAACCTGGATTCTCTCATAAAACAAGATTATACTTTATTTTCCTAAAACTATCAATGTTGCGTCTGACTTACCATCAAATGTGAATTGAATGTTGGGCTCTTTAATTAATTTTATTAAGTTTATTGTCTCATATAGTCTTCTGTATCCAAACTCAAGAACCCATCTCCATTCAAACTTCAGTGGAGAAGTACATTATTGAGGAGAGATGCCCAAACCCTTATAATATCTGGGTTATTATCATCTGGCTAAAACTTGTTAAAAAGGCTATCTGGAGGATGGTAATATTCTTTGGTGGTTCCTTTCCTTCAGAAAGAGTTGGATCAGTTCTTCAGACCCATTTAAGTGACTGTGAGGTCCGTCTTTCTCAACCTTAAGTGAGAGTGATCATCTGAGGAGTACGCCTGATCTGGAATAGTCCCATAAAGGAACTAGGATTATTATCCACTTCACTGATACCATCCCAATCAATCTCCTCTGCACCCTTTCTAAGATATTGATATCTTCTCTAAAATGTGATGCCCAGAATTGGCTACAATACTCCAGCTGGGGCCAAACTAGTGTTTACTAATGTTTAGGATAATCTCCTTGCTTTTGTACTTCATGCTTCTATTTATAAAGCCAAGGATCCAGCATGCTATTTTAACAGCCTTTGCAACTTGTCCTGCAATCTTCAAAGAGTTATGTAGGTACACCCACAAGTCTCGTTGTTCTTGCACCTACTTTAAAATTGTATCATTTAGTTTATGTTGCTTTTTGTAAATTTTCCTACCAAAATTAATCATTTCACACTTCTCTGCTTTAAGTGTCATCCGGTGCATGTTCATTTTGTCAGTCCGTCTGTCCTTCTAAGTCTGTTACCATCCCACTCATTGTTTACGATATCTATAAGTTTCCTGTCATCTGAAAACTTTAAATTTCTGCCAAATTAATTGCAAGTCAATTCCATATATTAATAACAGCAGTGGTTCTAATACTGAGCCCTATACTGCCCTTCAGACTGACAAACACCTATTAGGACCTACTCTGCTTTCCATCCCTTAGTCCAATTTGCACCCATGCTATACTGTTTTTTTTAATCCAATTGGACTCAATTTTGTTAACAAGTTTGTGGTAGTTTATCAAATACCTTCTGAAAGTCCAATCCACAACAACCACACAACCCTCATCAACACTCTGTTACTTCATCAAAAGAACTTAGTTGAGTCAACATAACTTGCCTTTAACAAATCCACACTAGCTTTTATTTATTAACCCAATATTTTTCCCAAGTGCTTATGAACTCTGTACCAGATTATTTCCTTGAAGTCTCAACATCATTGCATCAGGCTGACTGATATGTAGATTACTGGGTTTATCCCTCTCCACTTTTTTGAACAGGGATGTAACACGTACACTCCTCCAGTCCTCTTCGCTACTGCCTTATCTAAGGCGGATTGAAAGATTGTGGCCAGAGCCTTTGTAATTTTAATCCTTACTTCCCTTAGTAACTATCATGGCAAATTGGTAGTGGACAAAATCTGGTTTACATTACAGGAATTTCTACTCAAAAATCAAACTTTCTGGTCCAGTGCCAAACAATTGGCAACCTCAAGGGAATCCCCATGAGACTGCACTGTTCTCAATTCACTCACAGTAGTGTTCAATGGATCATTATATTTTCTAATGCTGCAATTGAAAATATATCTCCAACGATGAACATTGAAGACTGTAACATGTTACCTAATCCCACAAAAGCTACATTCCATAACACATCAAGCTCATATGTAGAAATCAAGCATTGGAGAAACAAACTAGATGTTTTTAAACTGAATGATCTTATCATATAGAATAAAAATTAACCTGCTTATCTTTGCCTGGATAACTTGATTTAACTTATGCAATCAGAGAGGATACGTTCATCCCCATGTTCGTCAGTGCTAACCACCTACTAAGGAGCATAAATAGCAGCTTCCACCAGCAAGTGCTTATGCTGCCCCCTTCTGATGTGTTTCCAAAACCAGTAGTGTGATATGAAATGATATCTCCATAGATGATAACCCATGTTCCATAATATATTTCATTTATAAGGCAAATAAACCTTTGTTAAAATTAGCATTTTAATGGCATTCTCGGTAGGAAACAAACCATGACAAACCTGTTACATGATTTAAAAAAAACATATACAATTTATAATAATGTGAAATTATGTTAAGAATTATATTAAGAATTGCCAAATTAATTGCAAGTCAATTTCATATATTAATAACAGCAGCGGTTCTAATACTGACCCCTATACTGCCCTTCAGACTGACAAATACCTATTAGGACCTACTCTGCTTTCCATCCCTTAGTCCAATTTGCATCCATGCCATACTGTCTCTTTAATTCAATTGGCCTCAGTTTTGTTAACAAGTTTATGTGGTACTTTATCAAATGTTAAGAATTAAGAATTTTTACTTATCTAAAACAAAAGTGTAAACTTGATTACCTTTTCCTAATTTGCAGTGAAAACAAAACTGTCAAACATCCAGATAAAACTAATTGGGTCTACTCAAAGCCTCCCAAGCCCACCTCCACACCGGCAATTTTAGAAGGATTTCATGCAGTTAATACCGTTAGGATTGTATAATGTACAAATAAAATAAAATTATGCTTTTTGATAACCTTTTAACTGAAAAATTTTACGACAAGAAAATTTGCTACACGATCTGTTGGCAATTTGCGTAGGCAGATGTTCTGCAATAAAATAAATCTTTTGATCTAAGTGTCTATGGCAACTGGATGTGAGAAAATCCCACTACTCACATGTCTGCACTCTGTGGCTGTTAAATACTAATTGAAATGAAATATGTTCAGTACAGTCTACAGCTCCAAGATTGATCAAACCAGTAGATAAATTATAAAACAAAATTCATTTGTATTGTTCCAATACCATTCTACATTAAAACAATGTTTAACTGCTCTACATAATAATAGGAGCCAAAATTTTACCTTTGGCGATAGTAGTGGACGCATGCTTAATTTATTTGTATTACATTCCTCTGATATTTTAATGGATGTGACAATCCCTACAAATGCATTCATGTTTATCTCTTAATATCTGTCTTTCGGATAAGATGACTGAGGCCCCATCTGTCTGTTTGGGTGGGTGGATGCAGAAGATCCCATGGCACTATTTCGAAGAACAGGGAAGTTATCCCTGGTGTCCTGGCCAATAATTATCCCTCAATCAACATCACAAAAAACAGGTTATCTGGTCATTATCACATTGCTGTTTATGTGAGTTTGTTGAGTGCAAATTAGCTGCTGTGTTTCCTGCATTACAACAGTGAGTACACTTCAAAAAGTACTTCATTGGTTGTAAAGCACTTTGAAACATCCGGTGGTCGTGCAAAGTCCTATATAAGTGCAAGTCATTCTTTTTTTTCATTATTGTATCGAATTGAATACAATAATTTCTAGCATAGTTTTCTTAGTTAGGATCAAATTATCCCAGGGAAACTCATTGATGCCAGTTTGCTTGTAAACATATTGGCCCAAAATTTGCTTTCAAAGTAACGATGAGGCTAATAGTGCTCTCCATAATTTATTTGCAAATGCCACATACATCAGGCAAGGGCAGTTGCATGATTAAATGAGGAAATCAAATAGATGCTGTTGGAGATGCATGCTCTACTATTAGTTTGATGTGCCCACCCTGTCTGGCTCCCCATTCAAATGCATTTAGCGGCATGAGTTCCTGTTCTTTGCATGGCGGGTATGAAGGAAACAAGCCACAGAAAGTTAAATTGTTGTCCCAAGCCCAAGTACCCTTATGCAATTACCGTTAATTACTGTAGTCAACCTCTGTGGTACTGAAAATTAACTATTACAAGTGTACAGTCTCATTCCTTCAGGTTTTCACAGAATCACGCAGAATTTCAGAATTTTAACAGCACAGGAGACCATTTGGCCCATTGTGTCTGCACTGACTCTCCAAATGAGCATTCTGAGATTTCAGTTATTGTTGGAGTTTTTAAAATAAAAATTACTTCTTCATTGTTTCTTCTCTCAATCCAGCCTCAAGTACCTATCAAATTTCAATGAGTTAAAGGGTTGAATTTGGGGTGCCTGTTGGTTGAGGGAGGAGTAAATGGGAATGTGGTTTTCTATAAAATCAAGAAAGTCATGTATTCATTTTATAAATGAGAAAATATTCTTAACATGGTTTCACAGAAAATCGTGGTCACTGATGTTAATTACAAATTATTAGTACATGTATATTAATAAAGAACACATGGCAAGATGATTCTAGATGGAATTCTTGGTAGTTTGTTCTTTGCTAACAATGTCATACAATTGTCTTGACTAGTCAATTGTATCAGCTTTGGAGTCAGACGGAGGTGATAATTGTTGAGCCAATCGGATTAAAATAGAGCAGATCCGAAGTAGAACTTAGGACACCAATTTCCTCATGGGCTTTATTGATATTATAAACTCAACTCTATTGTTATAGTGGCTAATGCTGAAGCTTTAAAACAGTCATTTGTATGCTGTCCAACATTTCTTCTCCAATATTACAAAAAAAAAATGCATTAACTGGCCATTGACCTCATAGCTGTTTGTGGATGTTGCTGGCACATCAGTTGCCACATTAGCTCACATAACAGCAACTGCACTTTAAAAGTTTATTGTGTGTGCAAGTCTTTGAGATATTTCAATACGATAGAGCACTAAATAAATACAAATATTATTTTTAAAAGTAAATAAATTATATTCTTGTCCAAATAAATAAATTGCAGACTGGATTATATATAACTATAACTGTGCCAGAATCACTAAATATGTTGGGTGATAAATATCTCCCAAACACTAGTCGGGATTTTCCGCTCCCATTTGTGGTGGGTGTCATAGCAGGCGGGAGCGGAAAATATTGGGAGATTACAAAAATGAGCTTCACGACATCGCAAAGCCAGTTTGTGATCATCTGCTCCACCCGTCAATGGGGGGGCCGCATTTCCCGCCACTGGACACCGGGAAAGCTAATTTTAATACATTAGAACTCATTATATGTTCTGCTCGCTGGAATCATCTCCCTAAGCCAGATCATGAGTTCACATTGGCATGATTTCACGCCGACATGTTTCACAACGGTACGTAAGCACTGTGCACCCGGTGACCTGCACTTCGAGGTTTGTTTGCCTACCTTGCTTCGGGCAGCACTTGTGGTCATCAGCGCCAGGCTTTGCAGGCAGCACCACGTCGCTTTTAGAGGGGCTCACGGGTAAGCTTCTACCTACCAGACCAGTGGTAATGCAGGGGCAGCTTTTCAACGGCTGCAGGGCTAGGGCTTGCCCTAGCTGGCTATCCCAAGGTGTGTGGGGACACATGTTGATCTGTGCAAGTGGCCTCAAGATGGTGAGGGCTGAGAAGGCAGTCTTCGGAGATGAAACCAGATGGAGATGTGAGGGTGTGTGTGAGAGTATGAGCTGGCAGTGAGCAAGATGCCAGTGAATGTGTGATGGCCTTGAGAGTTTTTTTTTCATTCATTCATTCATGGGATATGGGCGTCACTGGCTAGGCCAGCATTTATTGCTCAACCCTAATTGCCCTTGAGAAAGTGGTGATGAGCTGCCTTCTTGAACTGCTGCAGTCCATGAGGTATAGGTTACCTACAGTGTTGTTAGGGAGAGAGTTCCAGGATTTTGACCCAGTGACAGTGAAGGAACAGCAATAGCAATATATTTCCAAGTCAGGATGGTGAGTGGCTTGGAGGGCAACTTACAGGTGTAGGTGCTCCCATGCATCTGCCGCCCTTGTTTCTCGGTGGTAGAGGTAATTGATTTGGAAGGTGCTGTCGAAGGAGCTTTGGCAAGTTGTTGCAGTGCATCTTGCAGATGGTACACATTGCTGCCACCGTGCGTCGATGGTGGAGGGAGTGAATGTTTGTGAATAGGGTGCCAATCAAGCGGGTTGCTTTTTCCAGGATGGTGTCAAGCTTCTCGAGTGTTGTTGGAGCTGCTGTCATCTAGGCAAATGGAGCGTATCCCATCACACTTCTGACTTGTGCCATTGGTAATGCCATTGAATGTCAAGGGGTGATGGTTAGATTCTCTCGTTGTTGTTGCCTGGTACTTGTGTGGTGTGAATGTTACTTGCCACTAGTCAGTCCAAGCCTGGATATTGTCCAGGTCTTGCTGCATTTGGACATGGACTGCTTCAGTATCTGAGGAGTTGCGAATGGTGCTGAACATTGTGCGATCATTAGCAAACATCCCCACTTCTAACCTAATGATGGGAGGAAGGTCATTGATGAAGCAGCTGAGATGGTTGGGCCGAGGACACTACCCTGAGGAACTCCTGCAGTGATGTCATGAGACTGAGATGATTAACCTCCAACAAACACAACCATCTTCCTTTGTGCTAGGTATGATTCCAACCAGTGGAATTTTCCCTCTGATTCCAATTGACTGCAGTTTTGCAGCGGCTTCTTGATGCCACACT
Organism: Cetorhinus maximus; assembly: GCF_964194155.1. Classification (NCBI taxonomy): domain Eukaryota; kingdom Metazoa; phylum Chordata; class Chondrichthyes; order Lamniformes; family Cetorhinidae; genus Cetorhinus; species Cetorhinus maximus. The sequence continues at coordinate 72,550,541 of NC_135894.1, forward strand.
CAGTCAAATGCTGCCTTGATGTCAAGGACAGTTACTCTCAGCTCACCTCTGGAGTTCAGCTCTTTTGTACATGTTTGGACCAAGGCTGTAATGAGGTCAGGAGCTGAGTGGCCCTGGCAGAACCCAAACTGAGAATCAGTGAGCAGGATATTGTTAAGCAGGTGCCACTTGATAGCACTGTTGATGACCTATTCAATCACTTTACTGAGTATCAGTTTAGAGTGAAGAGATGGTTGCCTTTCTCTGGCAGCACGGATGTGATCATTCGGCACTGGATGGCCAACCTCTTCTGTGCAGCATTGGCACTGACCACCACTGCCATTACCTCCCAAGCTGGACTGGTGAGATTGCTGGAATTCCTCCGGCCAGAGCAGGGGTAGATGACATCACGGTAGGCCTCCAAAAGGCATTCCAGGGATGGGTCACTGAACTCTTTTTGGCTTTTGGGGGTTATATCTTCACTGCAGCAGCCTTGGGCTGCAAGCAATTAAAACTGTGCGCAAGACTTCAGTTTAGATATGGTACCCGGGATGAGGAAACAGTGAAGTAACAGTGTGGCGAGCAATTCAGAGGCCGTCCGCCAGCTATATGGTGTGTTTCCCGTGGGTGCATAATTAATAAGGCAGGAAGCAGATGCTATGGTGCGAAAACCAGCCCTTACCAGCCAGTGGATAAATGTCTTTCTTCATGCCAACCACCGTACTTAGTGCAATTCAGGGGAAATTCTGGCCACTGAATGAATTATGTCACAACGATGGGTAATTGTGACTGAGTGAGATCTACCTATAACATCACCAGTTAACCAAAACATATTGAACAGTTTATAGAGGACCTGTATTTTTTTTTTACAAACAAGAAAAGACACTGACCAACGATAGCTACCACTAGTCACCTGATGTCTGGAATTGTCAGTTGACCACTTTTCTGGAAAGTTCCTATATGGTTGCATTGCTGACCTGCCCTCATATGTTGCTTGGAATTTTGCACCAGTGGGGCTGTCTAGGTCCACTTTGAAAAGGGACTCTAGAAAGGAAGGCATTAAAAGTGCAAAGTGCTGAATTTTCATTAACAGTAAAGAAAATGAAGACTGCTAACTAGCCAGATACACCCAACAGACACTCAAAACTCTCTGTGGAGGATGAAATAACCCTATTTCCTGTTGGTTCTACTATCTTGAAATGTTTCAAATGTTTCTGAGGTGAAAGATCAAAAATGTGATGACTTGTTCTACAACAATGACTGCAAGACATGGTAATCAACTTCCTTTCTGGAAATACACAGACATGAGGTTTAAGAACTGGTTTTGCTAAGCTAGACACACACAGAAGTCATAGGGTCATAGCGGTCTACAGCACAGAAAAAAGCCCTTCGGCCCATTGAGTCTGCGCCGGTCAAACAAGTACCTAACTATTCTAATCCCATTTTCCAGCACTAGGCCCATAGCCTTGTATGTCATGGCATCGCAAGTGCATATCCAAATACTTCTTAAATTTATGAAGGTTTGTGCCTCTACCACCCTTTCAGGCAGTGAGTTCCAGATTCCCAACATCCTCTGGGTGAAAAAATTCTTCCTCACATCCCCTCTACACCTCCTGCCCCTTACCTTAAAGCTATGCCCCCTGGTTATTGATCCCTCCACCAAAGAGAAAAGTTCCTCCCTGTCTACCCTATCTATGCCCCTCTAATTTTATGCATCTCAATCATGTCCTCCCTCAACCTCCTCTGCTCCAGAGAAAATAACCCCAGTCTATCCAATCTCTCCTCATAACTAAAACTCTCCAGCCCAGGCAACATCCTGGTAAATCTCCTCTGCACTCTCTCTAGTGCAATCACATCCCTCCTATAATGCGGATTCCAGAACTGTATACAATACTCTAGCTGTGGCCTAACCAGCGTTTTATACAGTTCCAGCATAACCTCCCTGCTCTTATATTCTATGCCTCAGTTAATAATGGAAAGTATCCCATATGCCTTCTTAACCACCTTATCTACCTGTCCCACTACCATAAGGGACTGGTGGACATGCACACCAAGGTCCCTCTGATCCTCAGTACTTCCCAAGGTCCTACCATTCATCGTGAATTCCCGTGCCTTATTTGTCCTGCCCAAGTGCATCACCTCACACTTATCCGGATTATAAATTCCATTTGCCACTGATCAGCCCATCTGACCAGCCCGTCTAATTCCTTCTGTAATCTAAGGCTATCCTCCTCAATATTTACCACCCCACCAATTTTTGTGTCATCCATGAACTTACTGATCAACCCTCCTACATTCAAGTCTAAATCGTTTATATATACCACAAACAGCAAAGGATCCAACACCGTTCCCTGCGGAATCCCACTGGACACAGGCATCCAGTCACAAAAACACCCCTTGACCATCACCCTCTGCTTCCTGCCACTCAGCCAACTCTGGATCCAATTTGCCAAATTGCCTTGGATCCCATGGCTTTTACATTTATCATCAGTCTCCCATGTGGGACCTTATCAAAAGACTTGCTGAAGTCCAAGTAGATTATGTCAAATGCATTGCCCTCATTTACACATCAAAGTCATCTGGAAAAACTGAAGGAAGCAGTAAGGTATCTCTCTTTCTCTCTCTGAAACTAATAAAAGCACCGTATCTTAACAGTGTAAAAATCATTCACAGTGATAGTGTATTTCAATCAGAAAGAACCTCAGGAGAAACTCATTGATTTCTGGGAGATGGATCACGGAATTAAAAGGAAGGAAACTCTCTTTAGCAAAGTGCAGTTACCTGAAATTCATTCAACGCCAGGATTTTAAAGGAAACCATCTAACCTCAAATGGCTGCAATGTTCAACAATCTACACCTCACGGACAAACAAAGAATTAATCATATATTCTTTTAACTTTTATTTGGACCCTAATTTTTCATGTGTGTGTGTATCATTGCATCTTTTATTTTTTCTTCTCGGGTTTAGTAACAAATAAACTTGCCCTTTCTTTAACTCAAGAAAACCTAGTTTGATTGGCTCCTTATTAAAAATTGGATACATTTGGATTGGAAAAGGCATTTATGGGGAAAAGAGGAGGCTGAATAAAGGGGAACCGGTTCGTCTTTCCTCACCCAGTCGTAACAATTACACAGTGTAGGGTCTACACAAGTAGAGTAAATGCAGTCGCTATGATGTTTAACCACATGCTGCCATTGTGTTTTTGGCCTTTATAATAAAAAAGGGATATATCCATAACTACTGTAATTTTCACAGGCATACAATAAACATAATTTTTAACATTCTCCCAGAAGTACAGTAAGGTAAACAATTTCAAATTATATCATGTTCATGTTATAGGATTTTCCTGAATGCTATTTAAAGTTTTCACAACTTCTCCTACATTGCACTTCTGACTGCATCAACCTGATTGTTTTCTCTCAATTGTTTTAACTGAACTTTCTCACCCTTTCTCGTTTGTAGGCATAGGTTGATATTTTTCTCATTCTTTCACTCTTCAACTAAGCAAGTGCACTTTGGTCTCCCTGTTTAAAAAATACTTTCTCAATTGGTAAATGCACTTCTGAGGGTAACTGAGATAGACAGGTCCCACATTCAAATCTCAAGTTACATAGAGGAAGAAAAAACAAATCTGGTAAGAGTTCTGGCTCCTGAATGCTAACCTGTGATCCCTGCTGAAAGTGTCTGGATGTCAGAGGGAGACAGTATGCATGACCATATACTGTGAAGCTGTAGTGTAAAAGAGACTGATGTTTTGTAAAAGAAAATAAAGTTCTATTTCATGTTTTTTTATCTTCTACAGTAAGTTACACCAGGGAATAATGCAAATCAAAAATATTTATTTACACTCCTGATTCCAACACTGAAACATTCGGCATTAGAAACTGAATAAAATAACTTTTACAGCAATTACATGAAAATATATATGCATGTCAAAACTTTAAAGATACTGAAGTTATAAGGGTTAACTGCAGTCAAAGAGAACATCATGGACAGTGGTCACCAAAATATTTCAAACCATGAGGTTTTGTACAATCAGTATTTAAATATTATTCCGTTTGTTTATATTAAATATAGGCACTTTTCATAATTCAATATTTATATTCTTGCTTGAAAGTCCAATGTCTAACAGTACTAAAAGAAAGAACCTTATTTTTTTGAAAGCTGTGGATAGTCCTCTGGCTTTAGTACAAGAATCCGGCAAATAGGACATGTGCTTTGTTCTTTCAGCCAGTAATCAATACACTGGAAAGAAAAATATAGTAGTTCAGATATTAGAGACTAATGTTAGATGGCAGGACAGAAAAATATCTATATTACAATTACATTGCTAGATGATAGAGAAAAATGTACAATTTAAAACAAATGATAGGATCATATGCTTTGATGTCTGTCATTGTAGTAAATTAGGTAGTGCATCTTTGAGTTACAGTGGGATGATTTCTTTAACTGTTCTGCATTGTGGAAGAGTTATCTTATCTGAGCAAACTGGCTACCAGCACCGCTGCTTACATAACTTGTCCAGAAATAAACATCTGTGACATAGCAGCAATCTTTAAAGTCCTAGGTTTTGACTGAACTTTTCAGCACTTCTAAAATTAAATTCATACCATAAAACTTCCAAACATATAAAAATGATATACATTGTTTTCCAAATTTTTAAAAAGATATATGATGGCACAAATACTTCTGCCTCCTCTCCAGTTTTAATTTATGGACTGCTCATTCACAACATTATGCCAATATAACAATATTCATTTATTTACTATGTGTCAGCATTAACATCTCTTCTGTGCGTACAAAAGGAATTAATTTTTTAATTCTGAATTGCTCGAGTTTGCTGTGCTGATCATTTGAAAAGGTTTCTAGGCCTAATTCACATTGCATAAAACCAATCTTCATATCATCAATAAAAGTATATTGTATTAAAAATAATTTCTAATTTAAAAGCATATAAAAATGCTGTGGGCATGTAATTGTGTGTTTCAATCTTATTTTTCTTACTAGGGATTCTCTCGCAGCATTACTCATGGGAATAGCCCTCGAGTGCAGCCAAGTGATTCTGGGCAGGGGGCTGGGAAATAAAATGACCATTTTTAATAAATGAGCTGAAGTAGCCAACTGGAATTGCAGTACTTTTCAGAGCACCAAGGTTGTACATGTGCAGATGCCTGAAATATTGTATATCATAGAAGCAGAAGAAACTTCTGTTTTGCTTCTAATATGAAACCATGAACGTAGCTTTCCAGATAGGAATTTATGTTTGGCAGTTCTTTTATTGTAGTCCTTATGATATTTTTAAGCAGCCAAACACAGTTTTTTCTCTCTTCATCAGGCATGGATTCCGGTGAGTGTAATTCAGCAATAAAGATGAATGCATTCAGGTCCACTGCTAGCTAAAACATGAGGACTGATGGACCCATTTTGAAACTTTAGTCAGCTTCTGAGAAGATCAAAAGTTACAGATATAACAAACATCATTTATAGATGTGCGATTGTGCACGCACATCAAATCTGTTGAGTTCCTGTTGCTGCTGGCAACTAGAAATTTTACTATTTACTGCACAATATATTATTCTGCTGCAAGGATGTAGTTCTGTTTACCTGGCTTGTCCTTTTAAAGCCATGAAGTGTACTTACTGTAAACACAGTCTATGATCAATTATAGTTTCATTGTTGTGTGTTTAGGGAAATTTGTAGCCTGGCTCCAAGTCAAGAAAACCAGTATGAAATGGCTGTTTTTCTCTTTTTTGCAACAATATGACAACTCTTAAGTGTGACATCCGGGGGTTACCATTGATCAGAAACTGAACTGGAACTAGCCATGTAAATACTGAGGCTAGAATAGCAGGACAGAGGTTAGGAATCCTGCAGTGAGTAACTCTGACTCCCCAAAGCCTGTCCATGATCTACAAGGCACAAGTCAGGAGTGTGATGGAATACCCTCCACTTGTCTGGATGAGTACAGCTCCAACAACACTCACGAAGCACTCAACACCATCCAGGACAAAGCTGTCCACTTGATTGGCACCCCATCTGCAAACATCCACTCCCTCCATCACTGGCACACAGTAGCAGCAGTGTGTACCATCTACAAGATGCAATGCAGGAACTCACCAAGACTCCTCAGGCAGCACCTTCCAAACCCACAATCACTACCATCTAGAAGGAGAAGGGCAGCAGACACATCGGAACACCATCACCTGGAAGTTCCCCTCCAACCTGCACACCATCCTGACTTGGAACTATATCACCATTCCTTCATTGTTGCTGGGGAAAAATCTTGGAACTCCCTTCTTAACAGCATTGTGGGTATACCTACACCATGTGGACTGCAGCAGGTCAAGGCGGCAGCTCACCACCACCTTCTCAAGGGCAATTAGGGATGGTCAATAAATGCTGGCCTAGTCAGCGATACCCACATGAATATTAAAAAAAATTAAGTGGGACTGATGGTATCAAAATATAATCAAGCAATAAATATTAATTTAAAAGCAAAATACTGCGGATGCTAGAAATATTAATTTATTGTAAGTGCGCAGGAAAATTAAATGTCTCTCATGCTGATTGGATGATTTATGTTTAATAAGGATTATACTCGAGGTAGAGGTGCAGTCAGAACTTTTTGGAGAATGTTGGCCAATGCTAATTTTATTTGAATTAACTTTTAAAATGTCCATAGATATATCTGTATTTATAGATATATGGGGAGGGGGAGGTGGGGGGGGGGGAGACAGTGGCGTAATGGTAATGTCAACGGACTAACAATCCAAAGACCCAGGCTAATGGGTTCAAATCCCGCCACAGCTGGTGGAATTTGAATTCAGTTAATAAATCTGGATAATAAAGCTAGTCTCAGTAATGCTGGCTATGAAACTATCATCGATTGTTGTAAAAACCCATTTGGTTCACTAATATCCTTTAGGGAAGGAAACCCCTGACTCCAGACTCTTAACCTCTGAAAGGTCAGTTAAAGGGAAGTTAGGGATTGGCAACAAATGCTGGTGAAGGCTGACAAATGCAGCGAAACCCACATCCCATGAAAGAATAAAGAAAAATAAAATAACTGAGTTATTTGAACACCTGAGCCACCTTTGCAAATCAATTAGTGCGGTTTATATTACAGAATCATAGAATTGTTTGGCCTATCGTGTCTGCACTGGCTCTCCGTATGAGCAATTTACCTAGGGACATTGCCCGGCCTTCTCCCCTGCACATTCATCTTGAACCTGCCTTCACCACACTCTCAGGCAGTGTATTCCAGATGCTAACCACTTGCTGCGTGAAAAAGTTTCTCATGATGTTGCCATTGCTTCTTTTGTCAATTACCTTAGATCTCTGCCCTCTTGTTCTTGATCTTTCCATCAATGGAACAGTTTTTCCCTAACTGCTCTGTTCAGACCCCTCATGAATTTGAATTCCCCTAGCAAATCTCCTCTCAGCCTTCTCTTCTCCAAGAAAACAGTCCCAACTTCTCCAATCTACCTAACTGAGATTCCTCATCCCTGGCACCATTTTCGTGCAAACTTTTCTGCACCCTCTCCAATGCCTTTACATCTTTCCTAAAATGTAACATCCAGAACTGGACGCAATGCTCCAGCTGAGGCTGAACCAGCGTTCTATACAAGTTTAACATAACTTGCTTGCTTTTAAACTTTATGCTCCTATTAATAAAGCCTAGGATGCTGTATGCTTCATTAACTGTGCTCGCAACCTGTCCTGCCACCTTCAATGATTTATGTACTTATACACTAGGTCCCTCTGCTTCTGCACCCTCTTTAGAAATGTACCCTTTATATGATTTTATTTTATTTTAGGTTCTACATTGTCCTCCTCACAGTTCACAATCATATCATCTGCAAATTTTAAAATTGTGCCCTGTACAGCAAGGTTGAGATCAATAATATCTATCAGGAAGAGCAAGGGTCCCAACACCGAGCCCTGGGGAACTCCACTACAAACTTTCCTCTAGTCTGAAAAATATCCATTAACCATTAGTCTCTGTTTCTTGTCACTACATTTTATTTTTGAAATCGCCAGCCCCTTCCACCCCTCCACCCCTCCTGCACATGGCTGCTGAAGATGCTGGCTGAGTTGTATGGATTTTGGTAAAGTGGTCATTTTCCAGTTGTGTGACTGGATAGCAAAAGTCAAAAGACAATGGATTATAGCTAAGTCCAAATGTACTCCCGTCCAATATCTGCTCATATACACTAGATATAATGATCTAATAGTGATCTGAAGCAATACCTTCTTTGCCTTTAATTTTCATGCTTCACCTAAGTGACTTTGACTCCCATCATGCAAGACTTATATTGCTCAAAATTCAGTAACAGAAACATTTGTGATCTAATTGGGCAAACTTTTAATCCTGGCCATAGAACATTTATATCTCTTAATGGGGACCTAATTTGATCGAAGGGCCCTCTGCTCCTAGTGTTCAGAACTAATGTCCAGGGAAAGTAAGTACCCAAGCAGAAAAATAAAAGTGCCATAGATTATTGAACTTTTTGGAGAGTACAATCTGCCTTTGATATAAAGTTTGAACTATGCTTGAATGATGCACTGATGGAGATAGCAGATTTCAAGATGATAAAGTTAGCTCAGAAAAAAGTTACCATGGTGTTATGCACAATAGATTAGGATTTTACATTTGTGCTGGTGTAGCTTTTGGTTTTAATCAAAGATTAACTTTTTAAATTGGATTCCTTATTTTCCCAGTTGAAGAATAATTACCCCCATCAAGGCAGGAGATAGTGGTGTAGTGGTAATGTCACTGGACTAATAATCCAGAGGCCCAGGCTAATGCTCTGGGGACATGGGTTCAAATCCCATCATGGCAGCTGGTGGAATTTAAATTCAATTAATAAATTTGGAATATGAAGCTAGTCTCCCATGACATAGATTGTTGCAAAAACCCATCATTAATATCCTTTAGGGAAGGAAATCTGCCTTCCTTACCTCTTCTGGCCTACATGTGACTCCATACCACAGCAATGTGGTTGACTCTTAATTGTCCTCTGAAATGGCCTAACAAGCCACTCAGTTCAGGGGCAAACAGGGGTGGGCAACAAATGAAGAATGACCTTGCCAGTGACACTCACATCCCATGAAAGAATAAAGAAAAAAAAAATCACTTTTTAAATTTTAAGGTTTATTTTTAAACCACAGATATTTAACCAACAACATTATTTCTTAATTAGCTGAGGTGTGCACAAGCCAATAGTTTGGTGAACATAAGAATTAAGAGACCTGACATTGTGCATAATGCTCAGTTGGGTAGTGCTCATTGTGTGATACTTAAGCAATGTAGATCGGTTGAAAAGCAAATGTTTTATAAAGGTTGGAGGTAGATTTCAAAGTCCTTCTCAGAGTATTCTGCAGTTGTTTAGTTATAGAGTAAACAATACATTTTAAACATGTAATGCAATCAAAATTGCAACAAATTTGACAGGGTGTATAAAATTTCTAACTTCAATGAATTCAAATTAAAAAGTTTATGCATGTAATACTATCAATTTTATGACAGTGGGAGAGAAACTATGAAAACATACCTGTCTACAAACAGACACTAAAACAATTCTAGATCTCCCAGTTGTGCATGATATACTGAATAATCATCCAGCAGGCTGAACTGTTACCTATATGAGTAGCAACACTAGTAATTTCCCATTATGTTGTTTGTGATATGATCTGAGGTGGAACAATGGGAAATTCATGGACTTATACCAACAACAAACAATATTAGTACCCGGTCTCGGATGAATGTCTTGGAGGAGGTGGTTATTTCAGCCTTTGAATTTTTGAGATAAGTATAAATTAAATAAACATGCTCTTTTACTTATAGAACTGTGATATAAGTTATTGGAAGTCTAGATAACAATCAGTACTCAACAAAAAGATCAGAACAACTGCACATTAGAGAAACTGCTATAAATGCATACCTACCTTTTTGTGGAAAACATGTTTACATTCCAGCTCATAGCAATCCTTTGGGGGAACTAGTTCCTCATGGCAAATGACGCAAGGGTCTTCTTCAATACTCTTGAGTACAAAAGCATAAAATTACAATGGATCATAATGTTATGAATCTTTGGCTTTAACATATTTAGAAATTCAGGCTACGAGCACTTCAAATTTTAATTCTAGATCCGGACCAGGATTGCTTTGTAACATACTTAAGATATTTCTGATGTCCTTGAAGTCAGGGATGGAATTTGTTTAATTATTAGGGATGTTATTCAGACATGTTGTGTGAAGTAATCAAGGGCAATGATTTAAATTCTGCCATTCTTCTTTCCTCTTGCAGTTCTCCCTTATTTTACTCCCCATCTTTTCTGAAGGCAGTCCTCATTCTGTAGGACAACTCATCAGAGACATACAGTTCTCCAGTAATCTGCCAAAGTGGCCATTATTCACATATTGGGTAGAAATTAATCTTGGGTGTTGGAGCAAACTGGATGGTACATGCATGGCCTGCCCACTACACGTCCTGCCAGATGCCCAGTTCTATTAAAGTAGATGAAACTGAATATCGTGCAGTTCACATAACAGGCAGAAAATGCAATCCCACCCACCTGGCACCACCATACAAAATAAACTTCTACCCACACAATCCAAAAAGTGCTGTAAGACTATTTTACCATTAGGGAAACCGAATACCATCCTCACCTGCTGTGAACATGTACGTTTTTGAACTTGGATCATTGGACGATAATCAGCAGCAGGGATTGAGGCTGATTTTCCTCTCCCCTACCAGGGACTCTGAGACCAAGTGCAGTCCCTTGCTGCTGTCCCCAGAGATCAGCTTAAATTAGTGCAGACTAATGTCCTTAGTAGCGTAAGAGGCAGCACCACACTGAATTGCACTTACCCAAGTCTTCACCCTGAAGACCCTACTCATTTTAAAAATTATTTTTAAACATGTTGATTGCCTGCTCCAAAGAAGTGCATTTAAAACAATCAAATATCAGTTAGTCACCTAATTAGAATACAATGAATTGTACATCAGTTATTTCTGTAACGATATTATAGAAATACAATCAATATCTGATTTCATTTTATACCTGCTGCTGCACAAATTGCTTAGAGGCTTTTTGATTTTCAATTCCTATCCACAATTCCTGCTCAATTTGACCTTGATCAACAAAACTGCTTAATTCCGATCTGTAAGAAAAGTGACATGCAATTATACAATGCTATTCAACAATGGTCCAGCAATTCAAGATATGCCCATTTTATGCAGGTAATCATTCCAATGTACACCCGATATTGGCCCACGGGCATTATTACCATTGAGCCTGCAAGCTGCGGACAGCAACTGGCGGTTTGCAGATGAAGCGGGACTGAAGATTGAGCAGAGGCAAGATCAGCAGCAGTCTGCAGATAAGGGATGAAGGGGGGACAATCAAGGTGGTGAGCAATTACAGAGGATAGACAGCGGTAGCTGTGGAGATTGGGTGGAAGGCAGGGCAGGACACAGTGGCCGGCAGCAGCCCACGTTCTTTGAGCTTGGTGTCAGATTGAGCACTCCTTCAGCTAAGTATATTATAAAACCAAAACAAAAACAGAATTACCTGGAAAAACTCAGCAGGTCTGGCAGCATCGGTGGAGAAGAAAACAGTTGACGTTTCGAGTCCTCATGACCCTTCGGCAGAACGGGTCATGAGGACTCGAAACGTCAACTGTTTTCTTCTCCACCGATGCTGCCAGACCTGCTGAGTTTTTCCAGGTAATTCTGTTTTTGTTTTGGATTTCCAGCATCCGCAGTAGCTTTTAGCTTTTTGTTTTTATCTCTATATTATAGAACCATCCCTTATTGGTTGTCACCTGATGGACGGTCCCATTAAGGACTGCCTGCTGTCTGCTGATAGACCTGGCTTTTCTGAGTGCAGCTGGCACCAACTGCCTCAGGGCAAACCAATCTTGCAAAGCTAGCCTCAAAACTAGTAAGCGGTAGGCCTCTTATTTGCAAACATAAAGGGCCTAATGCCTATTTCAGGCATGTGCACTGCATGCTGATTTTTTGGCCTTTAATAATATGGCAGACGCACATTTCCAATTCGTTAAGAGCTTATCCTTTCTGATCACCACAGTGGAGACTTTGAAAGCCGTTTATGCCCCCACCACAAAAGATTACACAGCCACATTTCCAGACCATGGAATCTAATTTAAATATCAAAGCTCCTACCAGATTAAAGTAATAATTTTCCCTTCCCATACCATGCATCATTATAGCCTTTGCTATTAATTTACTACCAAGTTAGGTTGTGAAGTTAAACAAGCTAAAAACTAGGAAGGACTGTCTAAATTCATTCCACTTTGGAACTTGAGTATTGCTGAAAAAAAAAGAGACATGTCAAAGCTTTTCATCTTGCACTCATCAGGATACTTCATAACAATACCAATATAGGGGAAAACAATTTATACTCTGTGAGACTCTAGTTATATTCCAAGTCCACTTGCCAACCAATCAGCACGCTCTTCTTATACAGTATAAATTGTTGTTTTCCCCTTATTTGGTATTCCTGTGAAGTGTGCTGATGAGTGCAAGTTGAAAAGCTTCGATGAGTCTCTTTTTTTCAGCAATAGTCAAGTTCTGTACTACCAAATGACCACAGCTGACAGAGAAACGTGACTCATACCAATTGTTGAACTTGAACTGAGACCTGAGAGTTGAAAAATTAGTGCTGAGTCATAGAAACATAGAACTTAGGAGTAGGAGTAGGCCATTCGGCCTTCTGAGCCTGCTCCACCATTCGATAAGATCACAGCCAATATGATTGTGATCTCAACTCCACTCTGCTGTCTGCCCATCATACCCTTTGATTATCAAAATATTATTTAACTCAGCCTTAAATAAATTCACTGACCCAGCCCCCACTGTCCTCTGAGGAAGAGAATTCCACAGTTTAACGACCCTCAGAAAAAAAAATTCTCATCTCCATCTTAAAAGGGAAACCTCTTACTTTAAACAGTGTCCTCTAGTTCTAGACTCCCCCAGAAGAGGAAACATCTTCCTGGTATCCACCCTATCAAGTCCCCTCAGGATCTTATATGTTTCAATAAGATCACCGCTTATTCCTTCCAAACTCAAATAGATAAAGGCCGAATCTGTTCAATCTTTCTTCATAAGATTACTCCTTCATCCCAGCAATGAGGTAAGTGAACGCTTTCTGAACTGCTTCAAATGTAATTATATCCTTTTTCAAATAAGGAGGCCAAAACTGTACACAAGTGCTTCTTGGTCTCACCAAGGCACTGTACAGCTTTAGTAAAACTTCTACTTTTATATCCCATTCTCATTGCAATACGCCAACATTCCATTTGCCTTCCTAATCACTTGCTGCATCTGCCTACTAACTTTTTGTTATTCGTGAACCAGGACCCCAGATCCCTCTGTATCACCGATTTCTGGAATCTCTCTCCGTTTAAATAGTGTACTGCTTTTCTATTCTTCCTGCCAATGTGGTCAAGTTCACTATTTCCCACATTATACCTCATCTGCCAAATTTTTGCCAACTCATTTAACCTACGTATATCCCTTTGTAGATTATTTACCTCTTGACAACTTACTTTCCTACCTATCTTGGTGTCATCAGCAAATTTAGCTACCTTACATTTGGGCCCTTCATCCAAGTCATTGTTATAGATTGTAAATAGTGAGGCCCCAGCACTGATCCCTATGGCAGTCCACTAGTTACAGCTTGTCAACCCAATAAAGACCCATTTATCCCTACTCTTCTTCCTGTTAGCTAACCAGTCCTTTATCTTTATTATAGCGCTTACACCACGTGCTCTTATTTTGTGTAGAAACGTTTGCTGTGCACATTATAAAAAGCCTTTTGGAAATCCAAGTGCAGCATTTCTACAGGTTCCCCTTTATCCACTTTGTTTGTTATTTCCTCAAAGAACTCTGGTAAATCAGATAAACACGATTTCCCTTTCACAAAACCATGTTGGCTCTGCCTGATCCCATTATGATTCTTTAAGTATCCTGCTGTTACCTCCTTAATAATGGATTCTAGCAATTTCTCAAAGACAGATGTTAGGCTAACTGACCTATAGCTTTCTGCTTTCTGTCTCCCTCCTTTCTTGAATGATGGTGTTACATTCACTATTTTCCAATCTGCTGGGACCCTTCCAGAATCTAAGGAATTTTGGAAGATTATAAGCAATGCCTCTACAATCCCTGCCGCCATTCCTTTTAGGATCCTAAGGCGCAGGTTATCAGGTCCTGGGGAGTTGTCAGTCTTTAGATCCCGTAGTTTTCCCAGTACAATTCCCTTGGTGAAGGTGGCTGTTTTAAGTTCCTCCCTCCATTTCACCTCTTGATAAGACCATAAGACGTAGGATCAGAAGTAAGCCATTTGACCCATTGAGTCTGCTCCGCCATTCAATGAGATCATGGCCGATCTGATTATCCTCAACTCCACTTTCCCCATAGTCCTTGATTTCCTTCACTGTCGCTGGGTCAAAATCCTGGAACTCCCTTCCTAACAGCACTGTGGGTGTACCTACACCACATGGACTGCGGTGGCTCAAGAAGGCAGCTCACCACCACCTTCTCAAGAGCAACTAGGGATGGGCAATAAATGCTGCCCCAGCCAGCAAAGCCCATATCCCGTCAACAAATATAAAAAAAATCTGTCTATCTCAACCTTGAATATACTTAACAACCCAGCCTCAACAGCCCTCTGTGGTAAAGAATTCCACAGGTTAACAGCCCTCAAAGAAGAAATTCCTCCTCATCTCTGTCTTAAATGGGTGACCCCTTACTCTGAGATTATGCCCTCTGGTCCTAGACTCTCCCAGAAGGGGAAACAGCCTCTCAGCATCTTGATTTTCAAGTATCTTTGGCAAGTTTTCTAAGTCTTCTACAGTGAAGACAGATACAAAATACCTGTTAAACGCTTCCATCGTTTCCTTGTTTTCATTTATTAATTGCCCACTAACTATCTAGAGGATCAACACTCACTTTAGTTGCTATTTTCCTATTTAAGTACTTGTAGAAACTCTTGCTATCTATTTTTATATTTCTAGCTAGGTTTCTCATATACTCTACTTTCTTCCTCTTTATATTTTTTTTCCACCATTCTTTGCTGGTTCTTCAAATTTATCCAATTTTCTGTCCTGCCACTAATTTTCGCAGAATTGTAGAGTGTTTCTTTCAACTTGATACTATCCTTAACTTCGTTATTTAGCCATGGTGATGCATCCTTCTTAAAGGCTCTTTCCTTCTTATTGGGATAAATCTTTGCTGAGAGTTATTAAATATCTCCTTAAAAGTCTGCCACTACATCTCTACTGTCTTACCTTTTTCCTTAGATTCCCACTTTACTTTAGCCAACTCTGCCTTCATACCCCTATAATTACCTTTATTTAGGTTTAGAAACACTAGCCTTAGACCCACACTTCTAACCTTTAAACTGAACGCAAAATTCTATCTTTTTCTGATTGCTGTAGCCGAGAGGCTCTTTACTATGAGATTATTGATTAATCTTGTCTCAAAGCACATTATCAGATCTAGAATAGACTGCTCCCTGGTTGGCTTTGGAATGTACTGCTCTAAGAAATTGTCCCAAATACATTCTATGAATTCATTTTCCAGGCTACCTTTGCCAATCTGATTCGCCCAATCTGCACGTAGATTAAACTATTCACTCACAATTATTGCAGTGCCTTTCTTACACACCCCATTTATTTCCTCCTGTACACTATTATGCATCTGTCTCCAGGAAATGTATTTGATTATTTCAGGGATATGCTTAATGCCTCCAAGAGCAATATTACCTAAACTTTACTCACTGTTGTCTTGCAGACATATTCAGAAACAAAGAATAGATTTATCCTCTTTTGTGTCTCTTATATGGTGGATAGTGAAGGCTAAAGAAAATAGAAGCCACTACACTTGCAGTCATTTAAATCCAGAAATGCCTGAAGAATGGGGGATTTTAATTTTCCTAGGGATTAGTTGGTCCATAGGCAGGCCTTGCAATACTGAGGACAGGGCAGCTGACAGATTTGTGGATAACATGTGTTTCCTAACACGATGCGTTGAAGAGGAAATTAGGTATAATCAGGTACTTGATTTAGTTCTTTGTGGCAACCCTGATACAGTATCAAATAGCTAAGCAATAGTGAGTACAATATCATCAGATTCAATGGAAGTTGACAAAAAAGTAATGCTAGTTCCAGATCTGGACTAAATTTGTAAAGGTGACAGTAACCAGATTCAGGTCAACTGGGTAATTTTACTGATGGGGAAAATTATCAACGCAGTAGAAAAATGGAATACATTTTAAGATCAATCAAATGCAAAAGGAATCCATGCCCCTAGAGGTAAAAGAAGGGTAAATGGTAAAACAAAACCAAAGTGGTTAACTGATCATGTGCAAGGACAAGTCAGTACCCTTATTGGCTAAAATAAAATACATTTCAGAAGAACAGTAAAGGCATCAAAATCTGCTATCAGAGCAGCTAAAAGTTAACTGCTGAAGATGTGTATAACAAGGTGCTGGGTTCAAGTCCCACTTTATCTGTGGAATTCACTACCTCAGAGTGCAGCGGATGCCGGGTTGCTGAATAAATTTAAGAAGGGGATAGACAGATTTTTAATTAGTAACGGGTTGAAAGGTTATGGGGAGAGGGCGGGAAGTTGGAGTTGAGGTCAAAATGAGATCAGCCATGATCGTATTGAATGGCGGGGCAGGCTCGAGGGGCTGATTTGCCTAATCTTGCTCCTAGTTCTTATGTTCCAAGACCTGAGCACAAAATCAAGGCTCACAATTCAGTGCAGCGCTGAGGGAGTGCTACACAGTTGGAGTTGTTGTCATTTGGATGAGATGTTAAACTGAGGCCCCATCAGGTGGAAGTAAAAGATCCCAGGGCAGTATTTCAAAGAAGAGCAGTGGAGTTATCGCTGCTGTCCTGGCCGACATTTATTCCTCAACAGCATCACAAAAACAGATTATTTGGTCATTATCACATTGTTTTTTGTAGGAGCTTACTGCCACGTTTCCTACATTACAATGACTATACTTCAAAAGTACTTTATTGGTCTTGAAAACTGAGGCATCCAGTGATCGTGAAAATTGCTATATAAATGCAAGTCTTTTTTTCTTTTGACTGTAGTAGGAACAGTAAAATCCTTTTCAGCTAAATTAGTATCAATGTACCTGCATGCATGGCTACACAGCAGCCTGGAAAGGTACCACACATGCCTTGATCATTGTTAAATACCATGCCTGTGCAAAAAAGTAAAAGGTGCCTTGCACTGAAAAAGTGCCCATTAACAACGTAATATTATTAGGGGATATTGGTCAGAAGTCAAAGGGTCGATAATGACTGCACAAGGCTTTTGGGAGATTCCTCAGGGGAAGTGAAGATGAATTTCCAGAATAAGACAGATTTGAAATGACTGCTTTGTATCAGTCTTCACTCCAGTGGATGATATTCAGTTCCTAATAGTGCAGTCCACAGGTGACTCTAAAACTGAAAGTGTCAAAGTAGATGTGGGCGTAGTCTTGAATAAAATAAATGTCTCAAAACAGATTGGACTGCTGGTCATGATAATATTCACACAAAGGTGCTCAAACAAGGGGAGCTGTGTTCAAATTGCTCATATATTTAACAGCTAACAATAGTCTGAGATTGTTCCCATGGTCCTGAGAAAGGACATATGGTGCCAATATCCATTAAGGGTAATAAGGCAGAACCAGGAAATTACAGACTGGTTAGCTTAACTATGGTTGTAGGGAAGTTGCTTGAATGGATCATTAGAAATACTCTATATGACCATATTGACAGAAAGTAGAGAACTCAACATGACTTCTAGAAACTGTTCGAAGATTGGTTGAATTTTTTGAGGACGTTACGAGGTTTGTGGACAAGGTAGGTAGCCTGGTTGACGTTATGGCCAGGATATTGCCGTCGGCGTGTGGGGGCGGGCCCGATATGCTGACGTGTAAAATGACATGAGATGACGTCGGATGTGCGTCCTGACGTCATTTCGATCTTTCGTTCGGTGGGCGCACGCTGGCCGAACTGTCAACAGCCTATTAAGGTCATTAAAAAAGTAATTAAACTTGTTAAGAACGCTGCCTGTCCAACCTTAAGGTTGACGGGCAGGTGAAGAGCCCATGCGGCCATCGTGTTTTTCAGGAAACCTCATCCACGAGCAGGATGAGGTTTCCTGAAGGTTTTATAAAATAATTTAATAAATTTTGCTACACACTCAAACATGTCCCAGCTCATGTGACACTGTCACATAAGGGGACATATTTAAATAATTTTTTACTTTATTTATAACAAAACTTATCAACTAATCTCCGAGGTAGCTCTGTGCCTCAGGGAGATCGCTGTGCTCTTTCGTGTGCATGTACGAAAGAGCGCAGGCCCTGACTCTCCCTCCTCCCCCGCCTGCACAGGTGGCACTGAGCGGTACCGGCTGCTTGTTATACTGGACGGGCCTTAATTGGCCCACCCACGTAAAATGGCGGCGTGCAGCCAATCGCGGGTGGCAACTGGCTCCGCGCCTGCCCCTGCCCGCTCTCATCCAGCCCACCCGGCATAGGCAAGATTCAGCCCTATATAACTGAATTTAAAAAAAACTTTTTGACAAGGTATCACACACTTGGTTACAAAATACAGTAGAATACTGTTGAAATGCTGGGCAGATTGTAGGTTGGATACAAACTCCATTTTCAAAGACAGAAAATTGTTATTAATGGCAGTGGTTCAGTGTAGGATCTGCTACTAGTGGGTATCTGCAAGAATCAGTATTTCAAATGCTATCTTTACAATCTTTATTAATGATTTAGTACAAGGCATTGGGGAAAACTGTTTGTAAGTTTGCATGCTATACAAAGATTTAGCTAGATATTAGAACCATAGGTGAGGAAAAAAAATACAATAAGATCTAGACAGAATGGAAGAATGGGCCCATGTCTGGCAAATGCTACTTAATACACATACAAGTATATTATGCATGTATGTGTTGTGCCAGGTTCAAGGTTTAAGACTTGAGTGAGAAAGTATCCTAGGTGTTAAGTACATGAACTTCTTGAGGTACAAGTTGGTGCTGCAAGACCATAGTAAAAACAAAGTATTATTATGTATTGTTGGGATAATCCAATAAATAAAGCACTACACCACTGCTTTACAAAACCATGATTAGATGCCATCTAGAATACTGTGTCCGGCCTTGGTTCCCTCACGTGACAGGTGTCATAGAGACCAGAAAAAAAGGTTGAGTGGGAAGTTACTAGACCGATAACAGGCTTAAAAATCCTTAGTTACCAAACTAGCTTAGAGAGCTAGGTCTTCTTAATTTAAAAAATTGTAGACCATGTGGAGATTTGATTGAGATCTAGGATAATGAAGGGATTAGACTGGCAATGTTTATAGACTATTTGAATTAGATGGATTATAGAGGACTTAAGGACATGCATACTAGCTGGGAGGTATAGAATCCTAGAACTGTTGCAGGACTGAAGCAGACTATTTGGCCCATCAAGTCTGTGCTAACTCTCTGCAACAGCAGTTTAGCTAATCCTACTCTCCTGCCCTTTCTCCTTAGCTTTGCAAATGTTTCCTCTTCAGGTGTTAATCCAATTCCTTTTGAAAGCCACAAGTGAATCTGCCTCCACCACATTCTCGGGCGTGCATTCCAGATCTGCTTCCTGTGTAAAGTTTTTCCCCATGTCGCCTTTGGTTCTTTTGCCAATCATCTTAAATCTGTATCCTCTGGTTCTCAACCCTGCTGCCAATGGGAATAATTTCTCTCTATCTAGACTCCTCATAATCTTGAGCAACTCTATCAAATCTCCCCTCAACCTTCTCTTTCCTAAAGAGAACAACCCCAGCTTCTCCAATCCATCCAGGTAACTGAAGTCTCTCATCTCTGGAACCATTTCTGTAAATCTTTTCTGAACCCTCCCTAAAGCCTTTACATCCTTCCTAAAGCGCAGTGCCCAGAATTGGACACAATACTCCAGTTGAAGCCGAACCATTGTTTATAAAAGTTTATCATAGCTTCCTTGCTTTTGTATTCTATGCCTCTATTTATAAAGTCCAGAATCCCATAAACCTTTTTAACCTCTCTCCACTTGCCTTGCCATATTCAATTTGTGAATATACCCCTCGTTCTCTCTGCTCCTGCACCCACTTTGGAATTGTACCCTTTAGTTATATTGCCTTTCCCATTCTTCCTACCAATTAAAAAAAAAATTGTTCATGGGATGTAGGTGTCGTTAACTAGGCCAGTATTTCTTGTCCATACCTAATGCCCTTGAGGAGGTGGTGGTGAGCTGCCTTCCTGAGCCGCTGCAGTCCACATGGTGTAGGTACACTAACAGTGCTGCTAGGGTTTTGACCCAGTGACAGTGATGGAACGGTGATATAGTTCCAAGTCAGGATGGTGTGTGACTTAGAGGGGAACTTGCAGGTGGTGGTGTTCCCCCTACCTATCATTTCACTTCATGTCACTTCACACTTTTCTGCATTAAATTTCATCTGCCACATGTCCCCCCAGCCTGCTTATGTTCTCATGACAATACTTTCCAAGGTGACAGGGGATCATGATGCTGAATTGCATCATGATGTTATGGAACTGTTTCAATGGATTTACAGGTCTGCCACTTTTGTATGTGCATCTTAAATTTTCACTGTTAACGGCTCATTCCTAAATAATGTGATACGTTGGTGTCAAAGTGTGAAATAAAAAATGTAATAAATTTTAAATAATTTCATCATATCATATGCTCAGTTTTAAAAAATACTGACATTTTGATATATGAAATCAGATTTCTCAGTTACAATGAAGGCAAGAAAACAGTTTCACATGCATCATTTAGTTGCTGTCCTACCATATACAATTCAGGGAAGAAGTGAGGAAGTAATGATAACTGAATTAATGATGATTGAATTCATTATATCAAATTTATTGCTATTGGAAGAAAACAAAATGCTGAATCTAATGATTCTATTTTCCATGCCAGTTTAGAAACAGATAAAGATTTTAACCTTTCTTTTTTCACCAATTTTCTCCCCCTTCACCCTAGAATTGTTAACTTCTTGGGTTATTGCATCATGAGTACCTTCCAATGCCTCATCTGTTGGGAGACTATTTTACCACAGAAGGCAACATAATGGAGTCAAATGCTATGTACCTAACTACTGCACACAATTCTAGAAAGGATCATTGGTTATCAATAATGAATGGATCCCTGACCTGTTTACTACAGCTTAATCCAGAAGCAATAAAGACAACTGTAATATCTCTAACCCAAACTGAGATCTCCAAACTCAATATATAATGGCAATGGAGCCTAGAATCTACATGGATTACGACTTATTGGATAATCTTGCTTAGCCATTGGGGAAGCCTACGTGACATAGTTCGGAGGTGATGATTTACAGAATAGTTTTGAAATTACCAGTACTAAGGACAGCTATGTAGATTTCATTCAATCATATCTGGTTTAGGGTTCTGATAACTGATGAAACAATATAAATATCATTGTAGACGAAAGAAAGTCAAAATGGAACAAGTAGCACATTTTTCAGATGATATCCAATTCTGGAAGAAAGTGAGATTTCAACAGTAGGAGGTTGATGATAATCAGCGTACCATTTCCAATTTATTCAAATCAGTGGCCTACTGGAGATGCTCGTATGCTATAATCAGTATTATTGTTCAATGGTAACGAGATTGACTCCATTAAGACATCAGTACCAAATAAACTTGCAATTGGTTTTATACCTACCTGTTTCTATACTCTTGTAACAGGCTGGATGTTGCAGTGGCTGTGGTTGCAGCAGTTGTGGTTGCAGCATGCGTTTGTAGAGAATGCTGGGACCCTGGTAAATACCGAGAGCTTGTTTTCCTTCCAGATTTCTACAAACAGAATTTAAATAAACCACACAGATAAAGTTGTAGGTAGGTGTGGAATATTTTCAATATTAAACTTTCTTTCCAGGTTCCCTATTAACAAGTTTCAAGATCTTCTTGAATACTAATTGATAAAGGCAGTGTTGTAGCTGAGCCATACAGATGAAGTTTAATTCATGGTCTATACTCCTCAGCTGTTCTCAGCAATGGCTAGTAGTGGGGGTACTAAATTTGATATCATCCCTGACCTAGGGAGGAGCTAAGACAGCCAGCGTTAATGATCCGATTGTTACCCTTGATAGAAAGTGCTGTTGTTATGCACATTAGTGAGGTGAGGTTTAGGTATTGCATATAATGTCTCTCATAGTCAAATAGTTTCCACTTCTCACTACTCTCTCTCTCTCTATGCTTTCATAAAAAGTATGACTGCTTGAATGAGATACCAAAATGGAACCTAAGGAAGTCAATAGATCTAAATAGTGAAATAGATTGTAAATATGGGGTGTCTTGCAAGTTGTTGGGTAAGTGCACCAACTGTGTGATACCGAATTATACAGGCCATAAAGGTCCCAATTTTAATGCCATGCTTGCGCTCAGCTAGGATAGTGACTATAATGGGCCTCAACTGCTGTGGATAAAATAGAAGAAAAATGTCAAAGGTTTATGTGGGGTGTGCACGCAGGGTGCGTGCGTGTGTCTGATAGTCCCCAGCTTTCAATGGCCTGACAAATATTTAATCAGTAAGACACCAGTTGTCTACATTACCAAAGGGCTGTTAGCCATCGTACAACAATATCTCAAGCATGAACGACCACCTTCAGGAAAGGGGAGCAGCATGGAAATAAACTCTTTCTGATTACTTTGTTTTTGGGTTCTTTCCAAACCCAATGGCATTTCCTTCTTTTGAAGTAATGGTGGAGCTCTCCAAGTATAATGAAATATTATATCTGAAATGTAGTCATTACATTTTCACCAGTTTCTTTTTATCCAATCAAAATTGCTATCTACCTTAAAACACACATTTATACCCATCAAATCAATTATGTTAGGGCTCAATATCCAATTTTTGAGGTTCTGATTTAGAAAGTGCAGGTAAATCTTTAACTTGAGCTAAAAGAAATTTCTCCAAAAAATGTGGCCACAAGGAAAATGAACATTCCAAAATAGTTCTTTATATTACTAACATTCCTAAGGTTTCCCTTAAAACAAATCAAATATGATGGGGAAAAAAATCTGGATGTAGATATTTAGTTATATTGGTTCAAGAGAAACTTTGGATGGATTTAATGTGAATCCAGATTATATTAACACAAATGTTGAAGGTGTACGACTATGTTTTCTTCTGTTTCTTAAGCGCTAAATAGAAATTCCAACATATCTTTCTGTCTCATTTGTTCATGTTCTCCTGTTCTTTATATTGCCAACACCACTTTTGAACTTGTATCTTTTCAGTTTGTTTCCAATATAACTGCAGTGAACATAAGTATCCACTTATCCAAATTCTACTGCACAGAGAAAACAATCTACTTACCAGAACGCGCAAAGCGAGCGGGGTTGGAGGTTCAGGATTGCTGAGCGCAGGAAGATAACTAAGTTTGGCTCCGTTGTTGATCAGATAGATATGTTTGTTGAAGTTTGCCTAAACAACGAAGAAAAATAAATTCAGTTAATAATCACTGCTTAGTATCACTTTCGCCTTTGGAAACTAACTTGCTTCAAATTCTAGGTTATCATGAGTGAATATCAGCACTGTTTAGTGTGTACTTAGTCTTACAGTCCAGGGGGCTTTTAAATCTGATCCTGGTTTGTATTGAATTAACTACTGATCCCAGATGATGTTAGTGAGAAGAACACCAGAATTAATTCTATTGTTCCTGAGATGGAAGAATAAAAATAAGCTAGGTTGGAAGGGGATTGGACTAAGTCTATTAAGTCGATAGGTTGGGTACTGTCAATGCATACGAATGTAAGAGATAGAAGCAGGAGTAGGCTTTATGGCCCCTTTAACCTACTCTGCCATTCAATAAGATCATGGATTTTCTACCACAACTTCACTTTTCCACCTTATGCCCATATCCCTTGATTCCCTCAGTGTCTAAACATCTATAAATCTCACACTTCAATATATTCAATGATGGAGCACTCACAGCCCTCAGGAAGAGAGAATTCCAAAGATTTGCAAACCTCTCAAGTGAAGAGATTTCTGTTCAACAGTCTGAAATGGCCAAACCCTTATCCTGAGAATAAGTCATAGTTCTAGACAATTAGCCTCTGAGCATCTACCCTGTCAAGCCTAAGAATTTTATACATTTCAATCCCTTTCTTTTAAACTTCAGACTATAGGCCCATTCTACTCAATATCTTCTCAAAGGACAACCCTCTCATTCCAAGAAATCAATCTAGTGAACCTTCAGTGCACTCGCTCTAAGGCAAGTAGATTGTTCCTTAGGTAAGGAGGCCAAAACTATTTAGGGTGTTTCAGGTGTGGTCTCAATGAAGTCCTACATAATTGCAATAATTCCTTACTCTTACACTCCGACTTCCTTGCAATAAAGACTAACGTGTCATTTGCTTTCCTAATTATTTGCTGTACTGAAATAATTACTCATATGCACAATTTAATTATATCAGAAATTCCCTCATAGCCCTTTGTTAAATGCTTAAAAAGGCTTGTCAGATACTCTAGAGTTGTCCTTGGAACCAAGCTATCTAGTATGTATGCTAAGTATCAAAAGGAAAAAAAGACAACAAAGCTGGTGTTCACATTCTATCAGGATAGGAAAATTGTTTGATAATTTGTTTGCATGTGTAATAGCAAAGAACTGCTTTGATCGGAGGTCTTCAAATGAAGCCAACTTGGCTTCAAAGCAAACCACAAATATATCTCAACAGCAGTGTTCACAGAATCAGAGAGCACAAAACAAGGCTACTCATCCCATCCATCGTTCCTATGCCAGCTCTTTGAAAGAGCTATTCAATTAGTTTCCTGTTCTTTCCTTATAAGCCTGCAATTTTTAAATTTTATTAATTCCCAATTCTCCCCCTACACATCTATGTCATGGCAACAGGAGAGGCTTTGTGGAGTGAAAGTGCCCAGATCATAATCTTCAAAGAAAAACATAGAGATGTTTTTAACTTTAGGAATGGACTGAATGTGATGGGTAACTAAGGTGATCAAAAGTAAAATGCATAGCTATCTGGATTCAAGACAAATGGCAGCGAGTAGGAGTAAAGGGAAGCTATTCAGAAGGTGGAAAGTGGGATCTCACAAGGATCATTGATGTGACCACTGTTGTTCACGATTTATATCAACAATTTAAACTTTGGAATCAAGGGCCCAATTTCTAAATTTGCAGATGACACCAAATTGGGAGGGACAGTTAATACTAAGGAGGGCTGCAGTAAATTCCAAAAAGACATTAATAAACTTACAGAATGGGCATGTAAATGGAAAACAAATTTCAATACAGATATATGTGAGGTAATTTTGGTAAGAGATGAAGGTCTGCTTATGCAACCTACTATTTGCTTAACTTGCAACAGGGACACCATAGCAACACAGTACAAGGTTTTCATAAAAGGAAAAATGTATTAAAATAAGGATGAAATTCATAGATATATTTTAGTGGCAGTTTGAATAGACTCATTATTAATTTAGTTCAGGTTTATTTACAAAATTATGATACAATACTCTTCAAAGCAAAGAAAAGGTAGTAAAATTTAGACATACCTTTGTGTATTCAATTTTGCTTCTGAGATCAGCAGCAACAGCTTCCCACTTGTTTATAGCAGCCTGTATCTGTGACGGGTCAGCAATCTGCCTGCAATTTTAGTATACATGTGTACAATGTAAACATTCAGCCTAGAATTGGTGCTGCACCCGTTTTTCAAGCCTCTTTCATATTTCTGACAATACAAAGTTAGGTAGGAAAGTAAACTTTGAAGAGGACACAAAAAGCCTGCCGAAACATACAGTTAAGTGAGCAGGCAAAGAGGTGGCCGACGCAGTATAACATGGGGGAATGTGAGGCTATTCACTTTGGTAGGAAGAATAAAAAACAGAATATCTTTTAAATGTTGAGAAACTATTAAATGGTGTTCAGAGGGATTTTGGTGTTCTTATACCAGAAACACAAAAGTTAACATGAAGATACAGCAAGCAATATCAGAAAGAAAATAGTATGTTGGCCCTTATTGCAAAGGGATTGGAGTACAAGAATAAAGAGTTCTTGCTACAATTGTACCGGGCTGTGCTGAGACAACACTTGGAGTAGTGTGTACTGTTTTGGTTTCTGTTGCCAAGTAAGGATATACTTAGCTTAGAGCCGGGGTGGGGGTGAAACCAGATTGATTCCTGGAATGAGAGGAGAGGTTGTGTAGAATGGGCTTATACTCTAGTTTTGAAGGATGAAAGGTGATCTCATTGAAACACACAAGATTCTGAGAAGGCTTGACAGAGTAGATGATTAGAGGCTGTATTCCTTGGCTGGAGAGTCTAGCAGTTCCAGAAGGGAATGGCCATTGCAGACTGAAATGAGAGGAAATTTCTTCACTGAGATGATTGAGTGTCTTTGGAATTCTCTGTTGCAGAGGGATTTCAGTGCTCAGTCACTGATTATATTCAGGGCTCAGATCAGTGGATTTTTGGGTACTAAGGGAACTAAGGTGAGCGGGTAGGAAAATGGAAGTTGAGGTTGAGGGTCAGCCCTGATTGCATTAAATGGAAGAGCAGGTTCACGGGGCCCTATGGCCTACTCCTACTCCTAGTTCTTATATTCTTAAACATTATGCATCAGAGTGCACTGAAGGGCATTTTGGTAAAGGCAGAAAAAGAACTGCCTGGGGCCCATGCCGAAACAGACTTTAAGTTCTTTGAATAAGCAAAAAATGGGCCGAAGATCTGTTTGAGGCTCTCTTTGCAAAGCTTAGCTGCCTCGGATTGTGTTAAGAAAAACATGGTCTATGTGCGGCCTAACCAATGGTTCTTAATGGAACCAAAAACAAAATGCTACTTCTGAGCAACCAAAATTTTTAAAAAAATGATTGTCAAAAATTTGGAGAGTTGAGTTTTAAACAATCATTTGTTAGTTTGATGAGTGCATTGCCTACAGAGTTTAATGAGGCATAGATTCGCCTTGTTAATATGATATAAACAGCCTATAGTTATGAGTCAAATAGTAGACAACTTTCAGTAGAATTCATTAAAATCAAACAAATATACCCTGTCATCTTTTCCCCAAGCATTCTCATCTGATGTTCTGTCTCCAGCAGGGCATCCTCCAGGTTCCTGAGCAAGAAATCTCTGCGCATCTCCAGCAAAAGACTCTGCCACAGAAACATAATCTCTTCAGTATGTATTCCTTCAGTTCAACTTTAGCTCAAGTCTACTTTTATAAAGAACATAATTACAAATTACACTTAGGCACAGAATCAAGAGCATATTACTTGCCCTGATAGATATTCATTTCATTTTAAAATGTGGCAAGGACACAGAATATACTCTGAGTGGGGAACTTCAATGTCCATCTCCAAGAGTGCATGACTGACCGAGCTGGCTGAGTCCTAAAGGACACAGCTGCTAGACTGGGTCTGTGGTAGGTGTGTGAGGGAGCCAGCAAGAGGGAAAAATCTACTTGACCACATCAACACCAATCTGACTGTCGCAGATACACCTGTCTATGACAGTATTGGTAGGAGTGATCACCGCACAGTCCTTGTGCAGACAAAGTGTCAACTTCACACTGAGAATAGCCTCCATCACTGTCCTAAATGGGATAGACTTCAAACAAACAAATCTAGCAACTCAAAACTGGGCATCCCTGAGGCGCTGTGGGTCCTCGGCAGCAGCAGAATTGTATACAACAACAATCTGTAATCTCATGGCCCAGCATATACCCCACTCTACCATTATCATCAAGCTGCAGGTTCAATGAAGAGTGCAGGAAGGCATGCCAACAGCAGCACCAGGCATACATACAAATGAGGTGTTAACCTGGTGAAACTACAACACAGGACTACTTGCATGCCAAACAGAGGAAGCAGCATGTGATAGATAGACCTAAGTGATCCCACAACCAACAGATCAGACCTAAGTTCTGGAGTCCTGCCACACACAGTCATGAATGGTGGACAATTAAACAACTAAGGAGGAGAAGGCTCCACAAATACCCTCATCTTCATTGATGGGGGAGCCCAGCACTTCAGTGCAGCTGACAAGACTGAAGTATTTGTAAATATCTTCAGCCAGATGTGCCAGGTGGGTGATCCATCTCGGTCTCCTCTGGAGGTCTCCATTACACACAGATGCCAATCTTCAGCCAATTTGATTCACTCCAACTGATATCGAGAAATGGCTGAAGGCATTGGATACTGCAAAGCCAATGGGCCCTGACAATATTCCGGCAATGGCACTGAAGGCTTGTGCTCCAGAACTAGCCAAGCTGTTCCTGTACAGCTACAGCACAGGCATCTACCTGGCAATATGGGAAACTGACCAGGTATGCCCTGTATACAAAAAGCAGAACAAACCCAACCAGGCTAGTTACTGTCTCATCAGACATGGATATTATTCAGGATTGGGCTGGTAAGTCGCAAATAACATTTGCGCCACACAAATGCCTGGCAATGGCCATCTCCAACGAGAGAGAATATAACCATCTCTTCTTGATATTCAATAGCATTACCATCGCTGAATCCCCCACTATCAACATCCTGGGCATTACCATTGACCAGAAACTGAACTGGACCAGCCATATAAATACTGTGTCTACAAGGGCAGGTCAGAGGCTGGGAATTCTGCAGTGAGTATCTCATCTCCTGACTTGCCAAAACCTGTTGACAATCTGCAAGGCACAAATGAGGAGTATGGTGAAGTAATCTCCAATTGCCTGGGATGAGTACAGCTCCAGCAACACTCAAGAAGCTTGACACCAACCAGGACAAAGCAGCCCACTCGACTGGCAACCCATTCACCACCTTCAACCTTCACTCCTTCCACCACTGACGCATAGTGGCAGCAGTATGTACCATCTACAAGATGCACTGCAGCAACTCACCTAGGCTCCTTCAGCAGCACCTTCCAAACCTGTGAACTCTACCACCTAGAAGGATAAGGGCAGCTGATACATAGGAACACCACCACCTGCAATTTCCCCTTCCAGCCACACAACATCCTGACTTGGAACTATATCGCCGTTCCTTCACTGTCACTGGGTCAAAATCCTAGAACTTCCTTCCTAACAATACTGTGGGTGTACCCACACCACACGGACTGCAGCAGTTCAAGGAGGCGGCTTCTGATTGCCCTTCTCAAGGGCAATTAGGGATGGACAATAAATGTTAGCTTAGCCAGCGATGTCGACATCAAGTGAAAGAATAAAAGCAATGATACTTTTTCTTATCTTTTTTGGAATAATGCAAAACAGTTAAGCTTTGCTGCATGCAATAGAATGCCGAAGAGAAGCTGCCCATAAACATAGCTTACTGATGGAATAACTATGATATTGTTCATAATTTTCAACAAATTCAAAAACTACCAGATCAGCTACCACTTAATTCGAGATTAAATTTCAAGAAATGGAAACAAAAGCTGTTTTTCAAGCCATAATACTACATCTTCTGATGTTTTGTTGACATACTTGACTTAAGCTGAAATGGAGACTGAGACAGCATTAAAAATTAATATCTAAGTATCAGTAAGTACCCATCAACAAATCTGTGAAAGCCTGGCCAGGCTTCTCACCTCCTGACTGATTGCTTTCCTCATACTCTCTGTTTCATTTTGTTGTGCAGTTGCAAGTTCTTCCTCCAGTTGTAGCTTTTCATGGCGCCACTGTTCTCTGTGAAAATGCCAAGAGTACATAAAATATTGTTTGCTGCAAAGCTTATAAACGGATTATTGTCCCAAACTAAATATAGGCAACTCAAAATGCTGAACTTGTCAAAGGCAGATGCCACAAGAGACATGACAGGTTAAACAGATCAGTCTGATATGAAGTTAAATTGAAGTTTCATCCATATTAGTAATTTAATTTACACACAACCAGACAGATATGAAGCTGTATGGACTCCACTGAAAATATCAAGGTAAAATGACATATTTTAGATCATCCTTAAATAAAGTGAAATGATTGAACAATATTTTAATATGACACAATCTCTTTTTTCTACCAATTGTGGGGTAGCAATTGTACGGTAACACATACAATCGCGTTCATCGATAATCTTAGGAAAATCAGGGGTTTAGGCTTTTAAGCGGAGCTTAAAAGATATGAATTCTGTACATCGTAATCTGTTACTGGTTTGAGAAAAAGGGTAAATTGATTAGATGACAGGAAAATTGGAAGCACCGCCAATCAACTTCTGTGCCGGACCCTCTGATCTGCGCACCAACAAGCAAGGCTGCCTGCTGGGGTGTTGTGGTTATAAAAAAAGAGTGCACATAGATATGTGGTACTACACATCCTAATCACTCATTACCAAAGGTCAGAAAATCTGGCCCATACCTTAAAAGTAATGGTATGTTTGAAAGAAGTACTTATATGTTTGTGGTACTCCTCCAATCTATACATAACAAAAATTGTTAGAAATACGTGCTCCTTACTAACTTAGGATATCACAAATCCCGTCTTGGATCTCTTTCTCTCCAGTCCTCCATAATAATGTCACTTATAGAAAGGTTCCATATGTTTCAGGAAGTTCAATTCCTTTTAATAAGGGGTCTTATGGCACATATACACCCAGGTCGCTCTGCTCCTGCACCCCTTTAGAGTTGTACCCTTTATTTTATATTGTCTCTCCATGTTCTTCCTACCAAAATGATTTACCTTGCATTTCTTCGTATTTAATAAGTATTCCTTTTAATACTTGAGATCAGTCTGGCAACCTATACAAAGCTGCCTGATTCTGACAGAAAAAGCTACTGGCTGGATACACTGCATACTTAGCCAGTATTTCTAATTATATTTGTGTAGAGACTGGGGAAACACAATGAACAGTCAGTTTCCATCTTTTTTAGGATTCACATCATAAGTTATTTGTACTTATTGTTATTTGAAGTTGAACTTGTCTTTCATTAGATATACCTCATGCAATCTATAGCTCTGAAACTGCATGTGAATGACATTGCATACGCAGTTATTTCAGGACAATAGCAACTTCTATTTATATAGCACCTTTAACTGCTCAATACATCACAAAGTGCTTCAAAGGTGACATTATGAAACAAAACTTGACACTAAGACACCTAAGGAGATATTGGAGCAGAGTCCAAAAGCTTAGACAACGAGGTAGGCTTTAACAAATGCCTTAGGAGGAAAGAGAAGTAGAGAGGATTACAGAATCACAGGGTTGTTACATTGCAGGAGGCCATTCAGCCCATTGTGTCTACACAGGCTCTATGAATAAGCAATTCACTTAGTTCCATGCTCCTGCTTTCTCCCTGTAATCCTGCACATTCTTCTTTTTCAGGTAACAGTCTAATTCCCTTCTGAATGCTTTGATTGAACATGCCTCCAGCACACTCTCAGGCAATGCACTGCAGACTTTAACCAGTCACTGCATGAAAAAGTTTTTCCTCATATCGCTAATTTAGCTAATTACTTTAAATCTGTTCCTTCTTGTTCTCGCTCCTTTCATGAGTGGGAACAGTTTCCCCCTATTTCCTCTGACCAGACTCCTCAAGATTCTGAATACCTCTATCAAATCTCCTCTTAGCCTTCTCTTCTCTAAGGACAACAGTCCCAACATCTCCAAACTATCTTCATAACTGAAGTTCCTCATCCCTGGAACCATTCTTGTGAATCTTTTTTGCATTTTCTCCAATGCCTTCACATCGTCCTAAAGTACTGCACCCAGAACTGGGCACAATACTCCAGCTGAGGCCGTACTTAGTCTTATACAAGTTCAACCTAACTCCCTTGCTCTATGCCCTTATTAATAAAGCCTAGGATACTGTGTGCTTTATTAATCACTCTCTCCTGCCACCTTCAATGACTTATTGCACATATACACCCAGGTCCCTCTGCTCCTGCACCCCTTTAGAGTTGTACCCTTTATTTTATATTGTCTCTCCATGTTCTTCCTACCAAAATGATTTACCCCGCATTTCTTCATATTGAACTTCATCTGCCACCTGTACACCCATTCTGCCAACTTGTCTATATCTTTCTGAAGTTCTACACTATCCTCTTCACAGTTCACAATGCTTTCAAGTTTTATATCATTCGCAAATTTTGAAATTATGCCCTGTAAACCAAGGTCTAGGACATCAATATATATCAGGAAAAGCAAGAGTCCCAACACCAACCCCTGTAGCACTCCATTACAAACTTTTCTCCAGTCCAAGAAACATCCATTAACCACTATTCTCTATTTCCTGTCACTAGACAATTTCATATCCACGTTGCTACTGTCCCTTTTATTCCATGAGCGCTAACTTCATTCACAAGTCTGTTGTGTGGCACTGTATCAAATGCCTTTTGGAAGTCCATGTACACCACATTAACATCACTGCCCTCATCAGCCCTCTCTGTGACCTCTTCAAAAAACTCTAGCAAGTTAGCTAAACACGATTTTCCTTTAAGAAATCTATGCTGACTTTTCTTAATTAACCCACATTTGTCCATGTGACTTGTAATTTTGTCCTGAATTGTTGTTTCTAGAAGTTACTTCACAGAAGTAAAATTGACTGGCCTGTAGTTGCTAGGCTTATCTCTTATACACTTTTTTGAACAAGGGTGTAATATTTGCAATTCTCCAGTCCTCTGGCACCACGTCAGAATCTAAGGAAGACTGCGAGATTATGCCCAGTGCCTCTGCAATTTCCATTCTCACTTCCCTCAGTATCCTTGGATGCACTCATCTGGTCCTGGTGCCTTATCAACTTTAAGTGCAGAGCGCCTATTCAATATCTGCTCCTTTTCAATTTTAAACCCTTCTAATGTCTGAATTACTTTCACCTTGGCCTGGGTAGCAACTTCTCACTTGGGAAAGAGAGATGCAAAGTATTCATTTAATACCTCAGCTATGCCCTCTGACTCCATGTGTAAATTCCTTTTTTGGCCCCACTCCTACTTTTACCATCCTTTTACATTTTATATGCCTATAGAAGACTTGGGAATTCCCTTTTATGTTAGCTGCCAGTCTCTTTTCATACCCTCTCTTTGCTTCTCTTATTTGCTCTTTCACCTGCCCTGAACCTTCTATACTTAGCAAGGTTCTCAACTGTACTTCCTACTTGACATCTGTCATAAGCACACTTTTTCTTCTTTACCTTAATTTCTATCTCTTTTGTCATCCAGGGGGCTCTGGATTTGTTTGCCCTACTTATCCCTTTGGAGGGAATATACCTTGACTGTGCCCGAATTCTCTGAAGATAGTCCATTGTTCAACTACCCTTTCTCCTGCCAATCTCTCACTACTATTTATTCGGCCCAGATCCGTTCTTCCCCATTGAAGTAGGCTTTCCTGTTTAGGGATTAGGGATGGATTTCCAGAGTTTAGGACCTTCCCAGCTGAGGGCATGGCCAATGGTGAGCAGGTTATAAAAGTCTTTTACACTAGTGTCAATTAGAAATATATAGCATTACTGATGAAACATTCTGTTTATTCTTTTAGGACTGTTAGTCTAGAGCAGGAATGGGTCAACTTGTGACTTGTCAACTGCATATACTCAGTTATGGCAAAAATGCAGCTCTTTGAATCTTTTGTTTAGCTGCCCTGCCTATGTGCACAGTTTCAATACGAGGAATTGAGAATAACAAAGGACACTTATCAGTTACCACGAAACAGGCAGCCTATCTTCCATTCTGCTCCATTTAATCTAAATGTTTTGAGTTCACTGTAACTTTACAGCTGGGTGTCCAATAAGAACCAGTGTCCTTCTTGGCCATGTTGCAACACCAAAGAAGAAAGGGGTCTTAAATTTGGTTTCTCGTCTCTGAAAAATTAAGCCTTCATTCTTTTAATAATGAATGCATATATTTTGGGGGAATTTATTTTATTTGCTCCTTAACAAACCTTCCACTCTTCCCACCCCCGCCCTAACTTATGCTTTTTCTTTTCTGGTTCTTGAATCACGAAAGTTCAATCAGCCTAGTCTAGAGTATAGATTCACTCTGGATTACTACGCAAATTCAAACACATTTACTTTCACAGCAGGAGAATTACCAACAATATTCAAAAATTAAATGCTTTAAAAAGGTTATAAACTACAGTACTTACTGTTCATTTTGCAATTCTTTTTTTAATTTCACAATTTCCTCATTCTTGTCATTAACTGATTTTTCATATCTGAAAAAATAATCAAGTACATAAGAAATCCCCATGAAAACTCCTTGAGAATTCTGAAATATCTATAAATTCATATCAATATATTTAACAGCCTTGTACCTGGGGTATATATCTGGCATACCATGACTTTCAAAGTCATCACACTTACATCATTGGGCAAAAATTAGCAACTGGCTGAAATAAATAATTCTCCCAAGGAGAGTGAGCTTTTAATTGTCCCAGAGAGTGGCCTTTCTGTCTGCCTTGTTTGTGTTGGCTTTTTGCTAGAAAATTCAAAACTAATCTCACTGTGCCATTTACTTATTGTCCTAGGTTGCACCATTCAGCAACTGAACCATTGGCGTTTTTTTCTTTAGCTTTTAGCAATTTCTGCTTATTTATCTTAGAAAGCTCAGGGTCAAATTTCAAAAACTTCTTTCCACCAAAATTTGGGTCAGGTTTTCTTTTAGAAACAGAGAGGCTTTTTAAACAGAAGACATGAGCTGGATAAAAACAAAAAACTACTGCGGATGCTGGAAATCCAAAACAAAAACAGAATTACCTGGAAAAACTCAGCAGGTCTGGCAGCATCGGTGGAGAAGAAAAGAGTTGATGTTTCGAGTCCTCATGACCCTTCAACAGAACTGAGTTATGTTGAAGGGTCATGAGGACTCGAAAAGTCAACTCTTTTCTTCTCCGTCGATGCTGCCATACCTGCTGAGTTTTTCCAGGTAATTCTGTTTTTGATATGAGCTGGATGTTCGTTCTGGCTTGGGGCCCCATTGTTGGGTTCCGATTTTTGAAGAGATGCTAATCAGTGGCCAGGTGTGTATTTGCAATCCAATTAAGGATGGCAGAGTTGGGGGGGTTGTTCCCATGGTTGGAGGGCCAATAACCACTGAAAGAGCAGCAGCCCCACTGTCAGAGGTGGCTGCTGCTGATGCAGGTGTGTGACAGAGAGAGTCTCAAGATGGAGGTGCCCTCTTAAAGCTTATAAAATTTCTGCAATTAAAAACCGACCAGAATTGCCAAAGTGCCAGTGGCCAGTTACAAGTCGTGGCTGCAGGGGTTGGGAGGGGATGGTTTAAAAAGTTAACTGGAGCACTGTCCCCTTATCCGACAGCGAGAGGCCACTCCGTTCCCTGGCTGGGGTCTGACCACTGTGGGCAACCCACTTGCCAATTAGAAGATTTCAAACACCATTTGCAGGTGGGCAGCCATTTCTCACCCAAACTGGTATATTCCAAATGGCTTGTAGGTGGGAACACGCCAGCAAACTAGCATGCTAACTGGTGTCATATAATTGCGGGCTTGCCCACCGCCTCACACAATTGAAAATTCTATAGTGTGAGAGAAAAAGACCAGATTACTGATTACTCACGTATTTGTAGTTCTTCCTGATCTGTAAATTTCAGAACGTGCGGAGAGAAAGATGCAATGAATTTCTTCATCATAATTTAAGTTTATTTAAAAAAAACCCTGAATTTTGAAATGACCTCTAACTAACACCTCTGTTGCTTGCATTATTTTGTCAGTTGAAAGAGCTTCAGACTTGAATTTTTAGCTAGGTTATGTTAATAGTTAGATTCGGCAAATATTTTAGTAACAAATGACTGGTAGCATGAATTGTTGGATTAAATCTCGCTAGGCTAGACTCTCTTCCGAGATCTAACTGAACTGACTTTACATGCATCCTGTTATGCTTTTTCTCGTAGGAAGTAGGGCAGCTTTTCCTTCCTCAAGTCTTTTCTATGTTCAGGGATTCATCGATGGGCTTGTCAACCAAACTCTTTTCTAAGACTATGTTTGAGGCAGACAATATCCTACTCCTCTGAAGTAAGATAATGAATTATTTATTTCCCCTGTTTATTGTGGGAAACAGTTAACAATAGTTGGCTTATTGTTAACCCCTGCTTTGTCTCAGTTACTGCAAGGAGGGTTTTAAATCTGATCTGTGTCAAATCATTTAATTTTAAAACACAAGGCTTACATACAACTCATTCTGAAATTATTTCTGTAGAAGAATTGTCAAACCTTCACATCACCCACATGACATTCTGATTTTAACTCCAATATTCAGGCTTCCCTGCATTCCTACTTAGTTTGATCAACAATTGAGCACACTGCCACTTTACAATCCTCCCTACACTACTTTACTCGACAAAATATCTATGCAGCTATATCCATATCCATTACAGACAAAAAATCTATATTATGCAGATACTGGATCAAAACAAGGTAGACATTTTGTGAGAGTAAACCTGGGATTTAACCACATGTAGCATAGCGGTAAAAAGAAAAATAAATGAAACATTGATAAAATTGTTTAATTTTTGTCACAGTCAAGTTTCACATTGGGTACTGGAAACCTTTTTAATTTCCCAGTACAGATTATTTAAGTCAGACAGTAATTTCTGGTAACTATGCAGTTAAATGAAAAAATCTGGAAGTTGTTCTCTGAGATGTGCTAATCCTTCAAAAGCTTCCTGAAACTGGCATCTCAATGTTTGTTTCCCCATTCAAAAGTATGGAGCAGTGTGAAGTTGCTATACTTAGCTCATAGATATGGACTAAATTCGGCGAAATAAGTTAGGGCTTGTCCATTCCAGTATGAGTAACGTTTTATGGGGAGATGGTGGCATAGTGGTAATGTGGCTGGATTAGTAATCCAGAGACCCAGGCTAATGATCTGGGGACATGGGTTCAAATCCCACCAAGGCAACTGGTGGAATTTGAATTCAGTTAATAAATCCGGAATATAAAGCTAGTCTCAGTAATGGTGACCATGAAACTATCATCGATTGTTGTAAAAACCCATCTGGTTCACTAATGTCCTTTAGGTAAGGAAATCTGCCATCCTTACCTGGTCTGGCCGACATGTGACTCTAGACCCACAGCAATGTGGTTGATTCTTAACTGCCCTCTGAAATGACCTAGCAAGGGCAATTAGGGATAGCCACATCCCATGAAAGAATGAAGCTAGCCAATTACTGATATCACTTATAAACAACCTCTCTGGCACTGAAAATTAACTTTGTGGAATCTCATTGCTTCAGCTCTTAACTATTGTCATCTTTTTTTAACCTTTTTCTTTCTCCAATTTCTCTCTCAACTCAATTCTCAACTTCCTTTCCCTCTCTTTATTTTCTGTACCCAATTTGACATTGAATTAAGTATTTTAACTGACACTTCCTAGTTCTGATTGTGTTGTTCATTGGTGCTTCTTCAGTCTATTTCTTGTGCAGATCTACAATTGCTTGTCTTGCTCGCACAGGTTTCAGATGCCCTGTGAGAGAACGTTACACTTTTTGAACTGTTGATACAAAGCATAGAATGATTAGAAGTTAACATGGTTTTACTGAAGGGAAATCCTGTTAGACAAATTTATTGGAGTTTTTTGAGGATATAACTTGTAGGGTCGATAAAGGGGAACCAGTGGATGTAGTGTACCTGAATTTCTGAAAGGCATTTGATAAGGTGCAACACAAAAGGTTAGTAGGCAAGTTAAGGGCTCATGGAATTGGGGGTAATATTTTAGCATGAATAGAGGATTGGTTAACAGATAGAAAGCAGAGGTGGGGGGGGCATAAATGGGGCCCTTTCAAGCTGGCAGGTAGCAAATAGTGGAGTGCCACAAGTATCAGTGCTGGGACCTCAGCTATTTACAATCTGTATTAAATGACTTAGATGCAGAAAAAGAGAGTAATGCATCAAAGTTTGCTGATAATACCAAGCTAGGTGGGAAACTAAGCTGTGGAGAAGACACAGAGAGGCTGCAATGAGATATAGACAGGTTAAGTGAGTAGGGAACAGGTGGCAGATGAAGAATAATATAGGGAAGTGTGAAGTTATTCATTTTGGTCACAAGAATAGAAAAGCAAAATTTTTTTTTAAAGGTGTGAAACTTGCAAGTGTTGATGTCTAAAGAGACTAGGGTGTGCTTGTACAAGGCATGCAGAAAGTTGGCATGCTGGTGCAGCAAGCAATTAGGAAGGCAAATGGCATGTAGGCCTTTATTGCAACAGGACTGCCGTACAAAAATAAAGAAGTGCTGCTGCGATTGTACAGGGTTTTGGTGAGACCACCTCTGAAATAGTGTGTGCAGTTTTGGTCACCACATTTAAGAAAGAATATACTTGCATTGACTGGGCTATGAGAGGCTAAGTAAATTGAGCTTATATTCTCTGGAGTTTTAGAAGAATGAGAGGCAATATCATTGAAACCTACTAAATTCTGGAGGGGCTTTACAGGGTAAATGCTGAAAGGTTACTTCCTCTAGTTGAGGAGTCTAAAACCCAGGGGCACAATTTCAGGCTAAGGGGCCAATCATTTAGAACTGAAATGAGGAGAAATAACTTCACTCAAAGGGGTGTGAATCTTTGGAATTGTCTATTCCGGAGGGTTGTGGATACTGCATCGTTGAATACATGTAAGGCTGGGATAGACAGATTTTTGGTCTCTCAGGGAATTAAGGGACATGGGGAGTGGGGTGTAAAATGTAAAATGGAGTTAAAATCTACAGCCATGATTATATAGAATGGTGGCGCAGCTCGATGGGCCAGATGGTCTACTCCTGCTCCTATTTTTTATGTTCTTTGTGTTTATGAGCCAGGAGCTCGGGGTTAGAGTTGGACTCCAGGACTTGATGGTCAAGGAAAGTGTGTTCACAATGCAGCCAAAGAGGTTGAATATCATCTTGCAAATCCTTCCAACATACATCAATAGCAGGCATTAAGTGCGGGAGAGATTCCTGGTCAGTCATGTGATGGAAAGAAATTGGAGCCTCTACCATCCTTATCCATAGCTGCAGACTATAACATGCATGTAAAGGTGTATGTTGCTGCACCAACTTAGACTCCTTGGAGAGCCGGTTGGATCATTGGTTGGACAGCCAGTGTGAATCAGATTGGTGCCAACAGCACAGGGCTTGATCCCTGTTCCACCTGGAGCGAATTCAGGATCTGCCTCCTTGCTCTACTCAGGCTGGAGATTATGGAGCTGTGGGTTGGACCTGCCTTTGGGCAGAGAACTCAATGAGAAGAAGTGCAATGCTATGGAAGATTGGCTAATGCATAATGGGCTGTCAGAAGATATAAGGCAAGAAGTTGCATTCATACAGCGTTTTCTATGACCTCAGCATGTCACAAAATGCTTTACAACTAATTATTTTTAAAATATATAACATGACTGGATTAATTAATGACCTCAGAGTAAGGGCACCCCTAGGTAGCAGCCACCACAATACGACTGAATTTTACATTCTGTTTGAAAGAGAGAAGTGTGGGCCTAAGACTAGTATTTTAAACTTAAATAAGGGCAACTATGTGGGCATGAGAGCTGAGCTAGCTGAAGTGAACTGGGATACCAGGCTAGAGGACAGATCAATAGAGGAGTAGTGGGAAACATTTAAGGAGATATTTCAGAATAAGCATATTCCTTCTATGAAGAAATATTCTAAGGGGAGGAGCCACCATCTTTGGTTAACTAAGCAAATTAAGGAAAGCATCAAGCTTAAGGAAAAAGCTCATAACTGCGCAAAGATGAGTGACAGGTCAGATGATTGGTCAGAATATAGAGTATAGCAGTGAATTACTAAAAGTTTAATCAGGAGAAAGAAATCAGAGTATGAGAAGAAGCTAGCTAGAAACGTAAAAACGGATAGCAAGAGCTTCTTCAGGTATTTAAAAAGGAAAAGAATAAGTAAAGTGGGTGCTGGTCCTCTAGAGGGTGAGAATGGAGAGTCATAGTAGATAATAAGGAAGTGGCAGATGAAATGAACAAATATTTTGCTTCTGTCTTCACGATAGAGGATATAAAAAAAAATTCCAGTGATGGCCGTAAATCAAGAGGTAGAAGGGAGAGGGAAACTTGGTGAAATTACAATCACTAGAAAAGCCTTGCTGAACAAACTGCTGTTGCTGTGGGCTGACAAGCCTCTGGGTGCTGATGGATCTCATCCTAGGGTCTTAACGAGGTAGTAGATGCGTTGATGTTAATTTTCCAAGGATCGCTAGATTCTGGAAAAGTTTCATCAGAGTGGAAAGTAGCAAATATAACCCCTCTATTCAAGAGAGGGAGGCAGAAAACAGGAAACTATGGGCCAGTTAGCTTGACGTGGGAAAGGTGCTAGAATCAATCATTAAGGAGGTTGTAGCTGGGCACTCAAGGTAATTGGGAAGAGTCAGCATGGTTTTTTTGAGAAAGGGAAATCATGTTTAACCAATTTATTGGAGTTCTTTGAAGGAGTAACTTGCGCCGTGGATAAAGGGGAGTCTGTTGATGTACTGTAATTAGATTTCCAGAAGGCATTTGATAGGATGCCACATCAAAGGTTATTGCAGAAAATAAAAGCTCATGGTGTAGGGGGTAACATATTAGCATGGAGAAAAGATTAGCTGGCTGGGAGAAAACAGAGAGCAAGCATAAATGGGTTATTTTCTGATTGGCAGGATGTAACAAGTGGAGTCCCAGGGGGTCCGTTCTGAGGCCTCAACTTTTTACAATTTACATCAATGACTTAGATGAGCGCAGCGAAGGCACGGTAGCTAAATTTACAGATGAAACAAAGATAGGTAGGAAAGTATGTTGTAAAGCAGATGTAAGGAGGTTGCAGACAGATTGAGTTGAGGGTTGAGAGATAGGTTGAGTGAGTGGGCAAAAATCTGGCAGATGGAGGTCAATGTGGGAAAATATGAAGTTGTTCACTTTGGCAGGAAGAATAAAAAAGCAGAGTATTACTTAAATGGAGAACAACTTCAGAATTCCGAGGTTTTAAAAAAATTATTTTTTATTATGCACTCGTGGGATGTGGGCGTCGCTGGCTACGCCAGCATTTATTGCCCATCTCTAATTGCCCTTGAGGGCATTTAAGAGTCAACCACATTGCTGTGGAGTCACATGTAGGCCAGAAATTCACCAAGTTCCCCTCTCCCTGATGAAGCATGCAGGCCAGACCAGGTAACGATGGCAGATTTCCTTCCCTAAAGGACATTAGTGAACCAGATGTCATCATCCAGATTTTTATTGAATTCAAATTTCACCATCTGCTGTTTGGTCTTTGTTTCAGCAATATTCAAGTTCTGTACTACCAAATGACTATTTGTATACCTGAGATAGAGGTACAACAAAGGTCAAATTCGGGATATCAACAACATAGTTCAAGTATAAAGTTGTTCCTTCCCCTGACATTGGTATTCTTGCGATTGTCCTCCTGATGAGTGCAAAATGAAAAGCTTCGACAAAATGTATTTTTCAGCAATACATGGTGAATTGTTGGCATGGAAAGTACTGAAGATCTGTGTGGAGTGGGGGTGGAAATAATTGTTCAGAAGTAGTAAAGAGACAGGAAGGTAATGAATAGTTTAAGGGGTGGACAAATATCACTGAAACCAACCTTGGTGATGCCTAGAAACCCCGTTGAAAATGCTTCTCCTTTTATTGTAAAACACACAATTTTGGTGCTGAGATGGGAAAGAGTGACACAAAACACAGTGCGTTCACTCAGTGTGCAGGGACTTACTCTTTGTAAGACACTCAATGTGAATGAAAATTCATATTTAGTTAAATAACAAAGCACAGAATAAGGGCAGGCAATTTAATCTGTCAACCCTGTTCATTCCAATGTGAACAATTTTATATGGGCAGGAACATGGAAGTCATTTCACTGAAGTTTGGGGAGTGGTCCCCAAGTTGCACAAGTTATGCATTGCTCCCACTTCCTGCAGCTAGTAACATCAACA
Organism: Cetorhinus maximus; assembly: GCF_964194155.1. Classification (NCBI taxonomy): domain Eukaryota; kingdom Metazoa; phylum Chordata; class Chondrichthyes; order Lamniformes; family Cetorhinidae; genus Cetorhinus; species Cetorhinus maximus. The sequence continues at coordinate 72,592,422 of NC_135894.1, forward strand.
AGTACATAATTCAGCTTCAAGGTAGCCCCCAGTGTATAATTCTGGCAGGAAAAAGTGGGCATGCAAATCTAGATTATAATAAATCAGTGGCAAACCACAGATGTGTAAGTTAGGTGTTAAAAGCAATTACAATTCATCAAGTGTTGTCGGTCTTTGTAACACACTTTTTGTTTGAAAAAATCAAGTGGCTTAATAACAAGTTTATATGATTACTGAGAGGACTTTTGAGATGATGTAGTCAATAACTTGCCTGGAAAGAATATATTTGCTATTAGTTTTCCCTACCCTACAGTTTTATTTGTTGCAACCTCTATTTCCCTTGTCATGATGGCAAGACACAATTCTGTGGGGCAAAGAAGCCCTCATATAACATTAATTCAAGTCTCAGTTAAGTGATCCTGAAAAAGGCTCTTTTCATCTTTCTGAGACAGAATAAAGTTGCATAATTCAATCATTGCATTGTTGATTTTCTGTAGTCTTTTGCTTCTGTGTAATTATGAGTCATATAAATAAACTTAATTTACTAATTTTAGCTTGAACTACCTGATCTGACAGCAAAGCATTTTCCACCTTTCAATAGAGACACGGTTATATATTGCAAGCTGGTGTGAAAGAGTAATCGTTAATTCTGTGGCATGCTACTCCCATTTACTTAAGCCAAAGAAAGTTGGGAGATAGCTCAAATTGTAAAAGTGATAATTGTTACAACCAATGCACAACTGCATTCTATTTAAATGCTATGGTACCTTTCAAATTGAGATCTTTTGACTCTAATTTGTTCTTTGACTTTCAATAACTGTATTTGATGATTTTTCTGCTCCTGGAACAGCTTGCAAGATTCCTCCTGGAGTTGATGCTGGTTGGTTACAATTTCTTGCTGAAGGCCCTGAGGGGTGAGAAAATTGCCTTTTAAATAAATACATTAAAATAATCTGTAATTGAAATGTGAACGTTCTTGCAGAAACTAGGGATGAGAGTGGCCGAAAACAAAGGTCTGAAAATTAATGGTCAAAAATTGTGACAGAAATAATGTAATTATAGTACTTTTATGATCTGTAGTGAGTGGAAATGTTTCTAAATGACTTCAAATGGGTGAAATTATTAAACTTCAAATAGGACATTAGTTTTCCCTTTGTTTACCTTCTACTATCATCAAGACTGTGGACCAGTACCATTATCTTCGGTCCCCATGACAAATGAGTTCCAAAGCCATTGATTTCATCCCTGAGCAAGTCTGTTTTGACCCCAAGATGAGCTTATGACCACATACGTGGGTAATCATCAAGGTTGCCTATTTCCACCTCTGTAATACTGCTCATTTCCACCCCTACCTTAGCTCATCTGCTGCTGAAACCCTCATCTATGATTATTCTAATACAGTCCTGGGCAGCCTCCTACATTCTACCCTCTGTAAATTTCAGGACATCCAAAACTCTGCTGCCTGTATCCTTAATCACACTAAGTTCTATTCACCTATCATCCCTGTGCTCACTGACCTACACTGGGTCCTGGTTAAGCAATACTTCCACTTTAAAATTCTCATCCTTGATTTCAAATCCCTCCATGGCCTAGCCCCTCTCTATCTCTATAATCCCTGCCAGCTCCAGAACCCTCTGAGATATCTGCACTCCTTAAACTCTGGCCTCTTGAGCATCCCTGATTTTAATCGCTCCACCATTGGTGGCTGTGTCTTCAGCTGGCAAGGCCCTAAACTCTGGAATTCCCTCCCTAAATCTCTCTGCCTCTCTACCTTGCTTTCCTCTTTTAAGAGACTCCTTAAAGCCTACTTCTTTGACCAAGCTTTTGGTCATCTGACCTAAGATCTCCTTCTGTGGCTTGGTTTTATCTTATAATATTTTATAATGCTCCTGTGAAGCACATAGGGATGTTTTATCTTAAAGCCCATTCATAAATAATTGTTGTTATGTATATAAGAACATTCAATCACTTAACTGATTTTTCCAAACATATTGTGGCAGCCACAATCTCCAAATTAATGTAAGCTACATTTTTGCTTCGTTTCAGAAAGTTTGCTAAAACAAAATTGTAAATCGAGTGCGCTATGTCTTCTGTCAAAACAATTGTTCATGCTAATTTTCAGTAAAGCAGTCATGTTCAACTTTCCTTGCTGGTCAATGAAGTTAAGCAGTGTTAGAGAATACAGGGATTAGGACACAAGTAGAGAAAAGGCCTATTATTTGGTGCTTTATAACCAAGAAAACAAGCTTGGCACACAAAAGTTCAGCAAGACTGTCTCCCACCCCTAAATTCACACATGCTGGTCCAAGAGAGAGAGAGGCCTTTAGGCCAAGGGTACACAACAGGCTGAAAGGGAGTTTTTTGCCCAAAGGGAGTCTGGGGTCATTGGGGAGAGAGAGAAAAAACGTTTGCCAGGTGGCCTGACCTGGACAGCAGGTACCAGTAGCAGGGAGAAAGGGGAAATTGCTGCCAGCTACCTGATTTCCTCCTAGTCAGCAGCTCAGTGATATCCCACCTGTCCGGCTGCCTTGCACACCAGGCCACATTTGATCTCAGAACTGCCCCTATGCTTTGTGACATTCACATGCCGCATTTGATCCCTCCCTCCTCACCCAGCATCTCACGCTCCAGCATCACGTCTGACTAAGCCACACAGTCAATGTATTGCATAGGCGGTCAAGGGCAGGCAACACTGTACACATTCAACACCATCTGTCAGAATCAATGGCAAATCTGTTCCCTTTCTGATGTTGCATTCATAAGCTGAGACAAATTGTGCTCTTTTAAAATGTTTAGAGGTATATTTTAAATACAGATCTGTGGAGACGAAGGTCAGATCAGAAAAAAATATCAATAGGGCCTAATTCCTTGATCCCATAGTCAGAATTCCACAAATGGTGGAAATTTTTCATTCCTGCAGAAACAAAATATTCTGAAATAAGCACCAAAAAGCTACACGATAGGAGAAATGCACTGTAGGACCAACAAATAGCACTACAATCGTAGGAGGAATGTGTTTGATCTCTTGTTGGGCTGGATGTCCAAATCCTGACTGCAAGCCAGGTTGCGTTCCACAAAAGTGGGGCAAAAAAGCATTCACCCTTAAATTGCTGTTCAAAGTGATTAGCTCATGGAGGCATGGCAGTGATCTGGGAGCACAATAAATCCTTGCCTCATAGGTACAGGATCTCTGCAGGCTAAGACGAAGATCAAATATAAAGGATATAAAATTTAGTCTTAAAGCACTGCAATTATCTGAGCAACCATGTAGTTTAATCTTTTTAACTTTTAATATTTAGCAATAATTGCAGTTAGTTTCTGCTAATCTTGTGCAAGACAATGCACAAAATTATGCTAGTGATGAAAATAATTAAAAAAGAAACTGTGAAATCTTTCCAATGTAAGCTTTAAATTTTTTTCATTATGTTTATTTGATTACAGAAAAGAGCTGAAAATTGTCTTTAAAACATTGCTCTGCATGCATATAAAACTCAGATAATTGTCCAGGCCATTAAATCCATACATTCCAAATGGTATCCATTTGAAATAAATTGTTAGATAGGTTAATGGATTTAATGGATGGTTAAGACAGAAAAACAAAATTAAATATTGATACCAAGCAGCACTTTGCAGTCTTTGATAACTTAGCCATGTGAAATGGCGGATGTGTTTTCATTAACAATTCCAGAAAATCTATTTTGATATTAAGCCCTTTCACTGGCTCATTACATTTATTACAGCTGCTTGAACCTATGTTTCAAATTTCCGAATGCTTACTAAAAACTGTTTCTTCTATTAAAAGCACATTTTTATATTGGGGATATTAAAATTTAAATTGTGAGGATCAGTGGCCCACAATTAGCACACTGTTCTTTAATCACTGCAATATAGATCTTTCTCCTGCCCAGATCGACTCTCCACTCACTTTTGGCTGATTCTAAGAGTACTCCATGAAATAGGTGTGGCAGTCTCAACAGAGTTCCTTAGGAGGCATGGATAAACACCTTGGGCTGGATTTTTGGCGGGTTGGCAAGTGGGGAGATGGGGGCCTTAGAATTGGGCGCCATGCCATGGGGGCCATTCCGACACATACCCATCTGACCCCTTGCAATTGTACCAACAGCGTGTGAGGCGTCAGGAGGTCAGCCTGCCTTTGGACCATTTGAGGCCCATAAAGGCCAACTGATGGTCACTTAAGAGCATCCTCCCTCTGCTGCTTGGATTTTACCTGCGATAAGCGAGAGGCCCATGCCAAGTTTGCAGTCTGGCAGGTTTCACTGATCAGGCTGGTGGCCATCAAGATGAGGTACCTCCTTTTGGGTCTCTTGTGCCCATCAGAGGGCCCTCATCTCCTCCAAGGTCTTCCAAAGCCCACTTCCCTTCCCCCACTGCCCAGTACATGCTCTGCCCCCACCTCCTCACTTGGGCTTGCTAATTTGGGCCCGGTGAGACTCTTGACATACCTTAAAGTCTGGGTTCCATTGTGAATGCCTTCTTCAGGATTGACAGCAGTCCCAGCAGTGATCACCACTCCTGGTGCCACTGTTGGGACCAGAGCACTGCCAACCATTTGGTTGGCTGGCAGCTCTCGGAAGTGGGTCTTCCTCCCAAGCAGGGGGCGGCCCGATGGCTGTTAAATGGCTGAGTGGTGAGCCGGCCAAGCGAAGGTAGGTCCACCTCCATCTTTTATTTAGGAGGGGAGGGGGGGGTGGGGGGGAGAGTTGTGGGTCCCCACTGCCCCCCCTGTAAAATTCAATCCCATAAAATAACACAATTTCGCACAAAACTTTCCTTCAGATAAGACATTAAACCAAGGCCCAGCCTTTCCTCTCAGGTGGACATAAAAGATCCCATGGCACTATTCAAAGACAAGGCAGGGATATTCTTCATGGTGTCTTGGCTCTATTGCTCCTTCAACTAACAATTCCAAAACACATTATCTGGCCATTTTTGTCATACCTGTTTGTGGGAGCTTGCTATGCACAAATTGGCTGCCATGTTTCTCTACATTACAACAATGGCTGCACTTCAAAGGTACTGTATGAGCTGTAGAATGCTTTGGAACATGCTTAGGTCATGAAAGGCAGTATATTAATGCTATCTTTTTCTCCTTTCATTTATAGAAAGAATAAGGATCATAAGGCCTATTGTATAGAAATAAATAGCTTCAGTACAGGTTTAGATTAAGGCACATTAATGTAACAAAGCATAGTCAGGTTAGATAAGGACTGTACGTTTCTTCCCTAAGGGACATTAGTGAACCAGTTGGGGTTATATAATGATTCACCCATTTTATGATACCGATAGCAGATATTTGAAAAGAACTGAATTCAAATTCTCAAATTGCCATGGCAGGATTTGAATTCATGTTCTCTGGATGGTTAGTTCAGTAACAGAACTGTTACTCTACCATTTTGGCAAGTTAATATCCTGTCCACCAGCAACACCAGGAAGCCATCAGCCGATTCTAGCCACAAGGCCATATTTAAATGTTGTTGACCCATTTCTCAAGAGGAACGCTCGGGTATAGTGTGATGGAATCTGTGGTTTCAAAACTTATAATTTTTGAGACAGTTATTAATTGGAAAGGAAAACCGAAAAGGGAAACAGAGAAAGGAAACAGACCCTTTCAATTTCTAAGGAAACTATAGCCGAAACGGAGATTGGAAACCAAAACTTCTGGGGAGACCGAACCTGGTTGAAACCATATAAAAGGACACAGAGCCATCAGAGCTCAGATGATGATCCCAGTGGTGCAGTACAGGCAGGCTGAAGAAGATGGAGGCTAGATCCAGAAGCTGAGAATAGGCAATTATACAGTTTCTGCAACTGTTGCTGTTACTTCAAGATGACATGGTGGATCTATGCCACCTAGGCCGTCATATGCAGAGTTGAGGAGGTTATGAAGATATAAGTCATTTTTGGTGAGACGGTGCCCGTGGAACTCGAGTTGGTTGTGCGCTGCTGTTGGCTGGTGATCAGGCTAAATTCTAGAAGGAGAGGAGCTGAAATTCTTTGTGAGGAAGATGGGGTTTTGAAAGATTTTGTGACCAAGATGATGATGTATATGTAGAGTGGACCGTTGAGCCAATTCATAAGATCTGTCTTAGTTGTATCTGCCATATAATGTGTAATTTATAGTTCATAATCGACTGCAATTTGCCTGCTGATTCATTTTTAATTTATGTTGATTCTAGGTTTTAGAGTATAGGTGGCTACCCAAGATAGTATATAGTGTTTGCCTTGTTTGACTCCTGTATAATAAAATTTCTTTTGTTTTAAATCATGGAATCTTGTGGCTTCATTCTTTCAGTAAATAACTGGGATTTTGGATTTCTTCTTTTAAAAAAAAAGTTACTGGTCTAGACCAAGATCATAACAAAATCGTTCAGAGTCTCCCCTATTTAGGCTCAGATTAAAATTCAATCAGAATCCAACTCATGTAACAGGACCTCAATTTAAATAAATTAATCAGGCCCCTGCATGGTTTGTATGGTTGCCTCAATTGCTTGCAGGTTAAGATGACTTAGAGTTAAAATCAACCCCATCAGGATGTTATCTGTCGTATTAGAAAATCTGCACAAGAGAAAAGGAACGTGCTCCCATCTTGAAACTCACATTTGTTATTATTCTTTCGTGATGTGGGCATTGCTGGCAACATCAGCATTTGCTGTCCTTGAGGTTGTGGTGGTGAGCTGCCTTCTTGAACCGCTGCAGTCCATGTGGTGTATGTACACTCTCAGTGCTGTTCGGGAGGGAGTTCCAGGGTGCTGATCCAGTGACAGTGAAGAAACTGCAATATAGTTCCAAGTCAGGATGGTGTATGGCTTGGAGGGGAGCTTCCAAGTTGTGATGTTCCCATGTGTCTGCTGCCCTTGTTCTTCTAGGTGCTAGAAGTTGCGGGTTTGGCAGCTGCTGTCACCAGAGGCTTGATGAGTTGCTGCTGTGCAACTTGTAGATGGTACACACTGCTATCACTATGCGTCAGTGGTGGAGGGAGTGAATGTTTAAGGTGGTGGAGGGAGTGCTGATCAACCAGGCTGCTTTGTCCCAGATGGTGCCGAACTTCTTGAGCGTTGTTGGAGCTGAATGCATCCAAGCAAGTAGAGAGTATTCCATCATACTCCTGACTTGTGCCTTGCAAATGATGGCCAGACTTTGGGGAGTCAGATTATGAATTACTCACTGAGAATTCCAAGTCTCTGACCTACTTCTATAGCCACAGTATTTATGCAGCTGTTCTAGTTCAGTTTCTGGTCAATGATAAACCCCAACATATTGACCGGGGAGAGTTCAGTGATGGTGATGCCATTGAATGTCAAGGGGAGTTGATTAGACTCTGTCTTGTTGGAGCTGACATTGTCTGACACTTGTGTGACACAAATATAACCTTAACAAATGCATTTTGTGGCATTTAGATGTTAGAGTGATATGAAGCCTCGTTTCATAGCGGAGAAATTCCTTAAACCACTAAATGTACCTAAACATGGGTGAGTATTTAAATAAAGTAATTCTTCACATTCCAACATGCTCATTGATTAATAATATTGTCAAAAACAAGAATTTCCACCCTGCTTTTAACTTAAAGTATTGTAATCAGTGTCATGAAGCTATTAATGTATATATTATTGGAAAATATTTTTCTTTTAAAAGAGGTTTACTCTACGGCTGTGTCTTAATTGGATTAAAGCTAGTATGGGTGCTTCGATGTGTACTAGTTTTGATGTGTAAGAGAGATAATGTGCATTTGCATTTTTTGAATACAGCATTCAAGAAATAGGGTCAAAACTAACACCTAACTAGCAGATACCAAGCCATATGTTTATATCACTAATAAAATTAGTACTATGAAAAAGCTAGTGATGCAATGAGAATTTACATTCAGTGGGTGGCAGTTGGAATATCTTTAGCAGTTTTTGAGTGTGCAGAGCAGAGGCAATGTGAGATCAAAAGGCAGCTGTAAGCTTCCAACTCTCTCCACAGGAACCAAAGTGAAAAGAACCTCATTTTGAATTTGTAAGGTGAAAATGCTTTACCTGGTGTTTGGTTAAGTCTATGGGTTGCTGTTGCCTTAGTGGAGATTAGTTTGGGAATTTGGAAAAAGTTATGACAGAAGTAATTTGTAGCCATGTGTATATATATTTTAACCTCTGTAAATTAATAAAATGTTTCATTTAGTTTAATGTAAAACCCCAAGAACTGATGGCCTGATTCCTGAATTTAGAGAGAGTCGCATCTCAAACATAACACTTAAAATTATAGGTTATGACAGTTGTTTAAATTTTCCCTCTGGGTTTTTAAATAACTCAGCTTTACCAACTGCATCGGTCATAACAATCAGCGTATCAGACATATCTTTGCATGCATAGGTATTTAAGGAGAAATTAGATAAGCTTATGAGGAGAAGAGAATAGATCGTTACGATGGTGGATTGAATGAGAAAAGATGGGAGTAGACTCGAATGAAGCATAAACATTGGCATGGATCGGTTGGTCCAAATGGCGTGTTTCTATGCTCTACATCCTATGCAATCCTACATAGATAGGATGCAAAACAAGTGCTTTATTCCTTTAAACTAAAGCAGCACTGTAGCTCCATATTGTCTGTTCATGATATTTGTTTAAAGATAAATATTAAGCAGGTACCTCACACTGTTTCTCTTTCTCTTTGATTCTTTGTTTCCATGCTTTAATTTCAAGATGACTTTCATTTTCTATTTGTTTGCAGCTGTCATGCAGGTCTTCGATAGTACTTATCAATCCATTCCTCTCTTCCTCTATTTTCTTGAAAGTCTCCTATAGAGAAGAACAGAACTTAATCTAATCAACTATCCTTTGATTAGACTAAAAAAAACCTTTATTTTGCAATTTTGAGAACTATGTATGAAATGTTATGAATGAGTTCTATATAGATCAACAAGAGACAGATTTTAAATGCTTATCTTTTCCATCGCATGGTACATTACACAGCAAAATGAGGCCATGTTCAAACGAAGTGACAAACAGTTGGATTATCTGCGTACTAATGGTGCAAGTGTTTTCCACTTCTCACTTGACCAATCCTCATAGCCTCTCTGGCTGTGGGTGGCGAAATATGGACAACTTTTGTGTTGCACTCAATCCCAGTAGGAACTGAGTTGAAACTACTGAACTCACTACACGTAGGACCCACAGAGAGAAAACTTCACGCCAGTTTGAGATAAATTCAAACCCATATTGCAGAAGTGAAAGAATAGCATGAAAACTGGGTAACTGTAGTGGAGAAAGGAAAAAAATTAATAACTTTATTGAATTTTTTTAGAAACACAAACTACCTTGAAATCAACATCATCAGTGTTGACACAAGCATCAACCATTCCGTCCAAAATCTGCAAATAAAACAGAGCAACAAGTGATACAGCAACACAATACTTTTTCAAGTTTCTCCTCTAGCCCAGAAGTTGACACTATTTACTTTATAAATTAACCCATTTAATTGTTTATTCAGCTAATGATTTATTTGAACAATGGAATAAAATTGCATTTATGTAGCATCTAAGCATATTTTAGAAACATCTCAGAGCACTTTGTGTTATATGGAATATCAGAACTGCTTGTTCTTTGAACAATGAGATTTTAAATATCTAACTGAGCCACTGGAACAGACAGACCTAGGACGAAGTTTAACATCTTACTCAAAAGATTGCTCCTCTAATAATGCAACACCTCTTCAGTACTGGACTGAAATGTCAGCCAAACAACGTGTTGAGGTTCTGGACTAAGGCTTGGGCTCATAACCTTCTGACTCAAAGCAAAAGTGCTATTACCTAAACTGAACTGACAACTAAGAGGATGTAGAGAGCAGCTACCTAATATTTGCATCATTAATGGCACTTATTTTGCTACAGATTATATGGATAGCATGAAAATGAGAAATCTCTTACCTGTATTGAATATTGTTAATACAAACTAAGTAGACAACATTGGTGATGTTGTCAACCTACCTAATTTAAAGAATTGGGGTACAAAAATAAATAAGTAGAGCACGAAAGCTGTCAAAATGCACAAGCATAACAACAAAAATGTTCCCTTCATTAAGTTTAAAGTATTGGCTGACATGATTAGTGTCAACACCGTGGGGTCAGAGTTACTTGGGTGCCACCTAATGGCAAAGGGCTTCATCTCCAAGTGGGAATAAATAAAATGTGTAATCCGACTGCACCTAGGCTTCCTGTCAGCGAATTACTCAACATCATTCATATGAAAAGGTTTGTCAGCTTTCCAAGGCTAAGGAGACACTAATCCAGGGAGGAAATATAAAAATACAAATCTAACAATATTCATGGGGTCAGTGCTGAAAACAGTAGCAGACCAATGGATGGCTGTAGCTGCAACAACTATTAGAAGCTCAACACACCCAGGACAAAGCAGTCTGCTTGACTGGTGCCACTGAACTCAGCATCCACTCCCTCCAACACAGGTACACTATCTTTGCAGTATTGCAGGACATACTGCAACAACATGTCAAACTTACCTCAACATCATCTCCCACCCTGGGAGCAATTACCACAAAGAATGACAAGATTAAAATTAACATGGATGTGATCACCTGTATGTGGTTCATCAAGTCACAACTCATCCTGACTTGGACATACATTGCTGTTCTTTCATAGTTGCTGGGTCAAAATTTTGAAACTCCCTATAGTTACCACCACCACGGCAGCGCCATCACAAAGACTCCAGTGGTTCAGGAAGACCACCCAGCAGCACTTCTTGCCCACTAGAAATCGGCGATAAATATTGTCTCACCGGTGAATAAGTGAAAAAATGTTTGGAAAATAACCTTCATGTACAACTTTCACTTATATAAGATTCTCCATTGATGAATCTTCCACAAACTTCTAAACACATTATGTCCAATTTACTAGTAATTACCCATCCACTCTTAAATTAACTCTCTCTCTATATATATATATATATATATGCAGCTTCAGCCGCATATGGCCCCACAAGGGTATACTATTAACAGTATTGTAAGTGGGCAGCCCTTGTTAAAAATAAGGCACCCACATAACTTTCCTTTCATTTAAATCACAGAACTTTAAAATAAGAATATAATGTAGCTACAGTTGATGAAGAAATAGTATATCACACTGCATTGCTACTTACCTTGATCTGGCTAGTCTCCTCATTTTCAGGTTCATTTTCACTTCTATTGTTGGAGTCACAGGATTCAGCTGGAGAAGGAGCAGAAACTAGGAAAGGTGCAGGCATCCTCTGATTATCCTTGAGATCAGGTGTAGTTGTTAAAATGCCCTGAGCTGGTTTCAAACCTAATATTAAAGCAGAAAAAGAAATTAAAAAAAAAGGAAAACTGATATCAATATTATACTCCAAAAGTTAAAAAATTACATTCCAAAGTCTTGGACAAGATTTAAAATGCACTCATGCCTAACACTGAATTCATTTGCCCTAAAGGCAGGTAGGATGAGAGAAATCTCATCCTCAACCTATTACCCCCTGCACCTGCCTTTCCTTCCTATCCATTTCCTCAAAGAAGCTTTGTTTATTTTCAAAATTTAAGTTATTCGTTTAGGACATCAACCTTTTCAAAGCATCACAAAAACAGGGATGAGATAATTGGTTAGGAATTTTACAGTTTTTCTGGTTTGAAAATTGAATTTAAAAATTAAGTAGGATATTTTTTTCTGTTTTTCAATCCACTCAGCTGAATGATTTTTCTGAATTTTATAGAATACAAAAAAAGTCATAAGAAATAGGAGTTGCCATTTGGCCCATTGAGCCATTCAATAAGATCACGGCTGATCTGATTGTGGTCTTAATTCCACTTTCCTGCACCCCCATCATCCCCCGCCCCTCTAACCCTCGACTCCATTGTAGATCAAAAATCTGTCTAACTCAGTCTTAAACATATTCAATGACATAGCCACCATAGCTCTCGGTGGAAGAGAATTCCAAAGACTAACGTCCCTCTGAGAAAAGAAATTCTTTATTATCTCTGTCTTGAATGTGAGACCCCTTATTTTTATTATTATTATTAAATACATTATTATTATTAATAAACTGTATCCCTAGTTCAAGATTCCCCTAAGAGGGGAAACATCCTCTCAGCATCTACCCTGTCAAGCCCCTTAAGAATCTAATATGTTCCAATAAGATCACCTCTCATTCTTCTGAACTTCAATGAGTATAGGCCCAACCTACTCAACCTTTTCTCATAAGACAACCCCTTCATCCCAGGAATCAGCCTAGTGAGCCTCCTCTGAATTGCCTCTAATGCAAGCATACACCCCCTTTAAGTAAGGAGACCAAAGCTGTACAGAGTACTTTAGGTGTGGTCTCACCAATGTCCTCTCAAGTTGTAGCAAGACTACCTTACTTATACTTAATCCCCTTAATAAAGGCCAAAAGCTGAAAATGGGGTCTAATCTGTACACTTGCCATTTTATCTCAACACACATACACAGATACACACTATCAATTTAAGAAAAAATCCCATTATAAATTTTACCTGAATTAAACTTTTAAAATTTGGTTTAAAATTATAAATAACTGGTCTGAAATAATGATCAATACAACTAACTACAGGATGCTAATGTATCCTGAGAAATTAAGTCTATTGTACATTCTCAGGCTCCACAATTCAAGTCCAGCACACAGCTTTGGGTTAAAATATCAAGTCCCAGGCCAGCCTTTTTGTAGAGGCTGAGGCTGCAAGTAAAAAAAAAATAATGACGACATTAAAAGACACAAATGACAATACCATTGTTGCATTTCTTCATGTTAAAGCATGGGTAAAAAATGTTCAGCATTCACTGAACCATAAACAGTAAGGTTCCCGCTCTGCTACAGCACATAGAGAAGGGAAATGAGAAAAAGAAAGAGGAATAAAGAGACGCCACTTGAACTAAAAACTGCATTTTTAACATGACATGGACCATGAGAAAACAGGCTGTACCCTTAAGGCTTAATTAAAATAGCCTGGAGGGAGGGGTGAGAAGGCTGAAAATGAGAAAAATCAGATGTTTGAAAAATGCAGCCTTCCTCCACCCAGGTCAATTAGCAGTATAACTTTACTCACTGGTCACATAAAAATTTTGTAGCTTAGAGGTGTGCAGTTGCATGTGAACATGTGAATAGGCCATTTTCGGTATGCTGTATAAATAGATTTAGATGAGTAACTTGTAGACAAACAAGGTAGTGAATTGTAACGGGAATTTGAATTCAACCCAGCAACACCAAAGTCAAGAACTAAAATCCAGAAATGTTCTTTTCCCAAGTAAACTTTGGTTGGTTGTAAGAACATTACCTTAATTGAAGCATTAAACTTTGAACAAGTGTAACTTTGCTGTGAGCTTATTAGGCCACATTTTACTGTGTCACAGTATCTAATTATATCTGTCGGTAGTTAAGACTTTCCCTTACCCATTTAGAATTTTAATTTTTTGCGAGGAAAGTTGCTGAAAGCTTGAGCTGATAACATTGCAGCAATGGAAATGGAGCATCTGAGACCTGAGTGAATGCAGCAAAGCAACTGTGCACCTCTTTAGCCAATCAAATTGAAGGATTGTGCAATTAAGAGTGGAAGTACTGAGAAGGAAGTGAAAATTAGAGTGGGTGACTGGTAATTATTAACATTTATTATGGTGCTCATAGGGGACTTAGACTAGAATGGACAGGAATTCATATCTATTACACAAGTACAACAATTTCAATCCATTCAACGCATTTGGATGGTGAGGCTGATAGCAAAATACTGTTTTCAGAAGGCTAATGATGGAGCCATACATTTGGGATAGCAACCTTTGGATTTTTGAATTTAATGGCTTACTTGACCCTTGCTTGTAGCTGCTGTAGCATTTTCACGTAAATAATAACAAGTGCCAATAGCCTCAGTGTTATTTTGACAGGGAAATTTGAGCCATTGTCTTACTATTACTGATCTCAGATAACAACTAGCTAATTAACAAAGTTATTGTGAAATATTCTTCTATTTTGTTTAATCTCTTATTTCATACTTTTTCGTGTGATTCTGTGCTCTAGAAATTCAGTTGCTGACAAAAAAATGGAAGATTGAAAAAAATAGAAACATTTTAAATGGTTTGTAGGACCTAGCTCATGGAATAAAAGGGACTGTAGCAACATGGATATAGAATTGGCCTAACAACAGGAAACAGAGAGTAGTGGTTAATGCATGTTTTTCATGTTGCAGGAAGGTTTGTAGCAGAGTTCTCTAGAAGTCAGTGTTGGAGCACTTGCTTTTTTAAAATTCATTCATGGGATGTGGACGTCGCTGGCTAGGCCAGCATTTATTGCCTGTACCTAGTTGCCCTTGGGAAGGTGGTGGTGAGCTGCCTTCTTGAACCACTGCAGTCCATGTGGTGTAGGTACATCCACAGTGCTGTTAGGAAGGGAATTCCAGGATTTGGACCCAGCGACAGTGAAGGGACAGCAATATATTTCCAAGTTAGGATGGTGAGTGACTTGGAGGGGAACTTCCAAGTGGTGGTGTTTCCATCTATCTACTGCCCTTGTCCTTCTAGATGGTAGTGGCCGTGGGCTTGGAAGGTGCTGTCGAAGGAGCCTTCGTGAATTTCTGCAGTGCATCTTGTGGATGATACACACTACTGCTACAGTGCATCGGTGGTGGTGGAACTGAATGTTTGTGGATGTGGTGCCAAACAAGCGGGCTGCTTTGTCCTGGTTGGTGTCAAGCTTTTTGAGTGTTGCGGGAACTGCACTCATCCAGGCAATTTTCCTGATGTATATTAATAACCTAGAGCTTGGTGTACAGGGCACAATTTCAAACTTTACGGATGATACAAAACTTGGGAGCATTGTGAACTGTGAGGAGGAAAGAGTACAATTTCAAAAGGATATAGGCAAGTTGTTGGAATGGGTAGACAGGTGGCAGATGAAGTTCAACGCAAATAAATGTGAATTGATTCATTTTTGTAGAAATAACATGAAGAGACAATACAAAATAAAAGGCACAACTCAAAAGGGGTACAAGAGCAGAGGGACCTGGGTGTATTTGTGCATAAATCATTGAAGGTGGCAGGACAGGTTGAGAGAGCAGTTTCAATAAAGCACATAGCATCCTGGGCTTTATTGATAGGGGCATAGAGTGCAGGAGCAAGGAGGTCATGTTGAATTTGTATAAGTCACTAGTTCGGCCTCAGCTAGAGTATTGCGTCTAGTTCTGGGCGCCGCACTTTAGTAAGGATGTGAAGGCATTAGAGAGTGTGCAGAAAGGATTCATAAGAATGGTTCCAGGGATGAGGAATTTTAGTTATCAAGATGGATTGGAGAAGTTAGGACTGTTTTCCTTAGAGAAAAGAGGGTTAACAGGAGATTTGATGGAGGTATTCAAAATCATGAGGGGTCTTGACAAAGTAGATAGAGAGAAACTGTTCCCACTCGTGAGAGAATCGAGAATGAGAGGGCAAAGATTTGAAGTAATTAGTAAAAGAAGCAAAAAGTGATATGAGGAAAAACCTTTTTACACGGTGGGTGGTTAGGGTTTAGAATGCACTGCCTGAGAGTGTGGTGGATGCAGGTTCAATTGAAGGATTCAAAAGGGAATTAGACTGTTATCTGAAAAGAAAGAATGTGCAGGGTAACAGGGAGAAGGCAGGGAAATGGCACTCAGTGAGTTTCTCATTTGGAGAGCCAGTGCAGACATGATGGGCCTCCTTCTGAGCTGTAACAATTTTGCGATTCTGTGGTGGTCAGGTTGTGCAATCAAAAGATGAGTTCACTTGGCGAAGAATAGTATAAGTAATGGATAAGTATAAGAATAAAAACAGAATAAGCATAGCACAGTAATATATAAGTATAAGCATAAGAATTTATAATGGTAGAAGGTTAACACATCCAAATTTTCCAAGCCCTGTGAAGGCAGGCTTGGAGGTGTCAGGGCCAACAAAATAGGGGGCATTTGCTAAAGGATGGCTTCTCAATGCATTCCTGCTGTCAGGGAAGTTTCCCACACATGGGCGGGCACTGGATTACAGATCCACTTGGGTCTGATTTTGTAGGCGTGTTGGACATTTTGCCAACGATGGAGAAACCCCTGCCACGCTGACAAGCTGCGCATGGAGGCCACTGTTTCCATGGAGGCAGCCTCACTTTGGTAGGTTGGAGGGCCATCAGAACCAGAGGCTCCATACCTCAAAAAAGGGGGTCACCAGCAGGAAAGGCTGCACTTGCAACCCAAACCATACAATCGGAAGGGTTTCCCTACCATTTCAAGGGACCTAACATTTGTCCCTTTGCATGTCTCCGAGGTCAGCTCCGTGTTGAGGCATACTCACAGTCTGCGACCTACCTACCTACCTCAGCAGCAGCCACACGTCTCATGATGGAGCTGGCGAGGCTTGAGCTGCCGCCAGCCCTCTGGCTGGGCTGGCAGCATCAAGAGCCCCCTCCCACCTTCCTCAATAGGAGGTCAAGCATGGAGGCGCTGCGGTCAATTAGGAGACTGCCTCCAGGAAAACTGTGTCATTGGGCACACTGCCAATATGTGCAGGCTCAGGTCTCCTATTTTGTCCCGATGTCAGGGTCCTGAAGCCCATGGGAAAATCCAGCACATGAAATGCAAAAAAAACACTGATAACTGAAAGTTAGGTTGTGCAGACAAGAAGTGCACACAAACTGAGCCTTTTATTTATATAAAAAAAAACTAAGTTCTATTTGTTCCCTCAAGTATTTTTATGTCCTATTATTCTCTAACACTTAAATCATAGTCAAACATATTCTCATCTAGGCAGGTTAATTTTGCCAATTGCCACAACTAATTAGGCTTATTTTCCCAGGTGACTGGTCTACCAACCCTGACTTCCACTTTTTCCAACAGCTACAGCGTACCTTATAAAAGTATGTTAAAGCAAATTAAAAACAATCAAACAAATTCAAGATAGGTGTAAATGGTGGGACTTTTAAACGTTGTCAACAATGATTCTTTACCATTAGGATAGCTTGCACCTTCAACCACCTGCACTCAACTCCCTTTCTTATGGATGCAAAACTATCTTAAAATGTGTTGTCATTCACCTCTATCTCTCTTTATAAAAATGCACCAATGTCTTCCAAATTCTAAATTGATTGTCAGTCAAGCAAAACCAGGGCTTGATCTTCAGAGACCTTTTCAACATTTAGTAACAAGTTGGGTAGATGGTTGAAAGAAATGTGAATAAAGGAAGTTTGAAGCAGGGAAGGTACATGGGATTAGGGCTACTGCTTGTATGAAGGATATATACCAACACCGACTGGTTCGTCCGAATAGCCTGATTTGTGCTGTAACTTTTATGTAATGCTCTGCAGCCTGACCTGTAACTGACCCCAGCATTCATTTCAAAATTAAAAAGCAATTACACCTCCTAATCGTAAAAGGATAGATACTTAGATTCTGTTCCATATAGTACTAACGTCTTGTACTTGTAAAACAGGAGAGTCACCTATATGTATTTTCTTCTCTTGTGGTTGCTTTTTTCCTCCATTTCTTTTTGCAATTATTCTCAGTTACAACACAGGCATATGTTTAGATAGTGCTTCATGATTTAGTGAACATGATGCACAAGTTTAGAATGATGTATGGAAGCCTTATTGGCAGTCCAGGGGACTGTTTCAAGTAAGCTTTATTGATTTTTAGCTATATTGCTCTAGTTGGTAGTTGGAGTGACATTGATGACTGTTGATGAAAGATTTCAAAGCTATAGTAACGCAGCCAGAAAGATCTCTTTTGCAAGGTACCTGGGTTGCAGCAGACTACTAGTAGATTTTTAGACAGCTTTGGCAGTAAATATTCTTGGTAAACAATAGGAAGTGGGTTTCAAAGAATTCCCTTGACTCAGGTTTAATGAATACATAACTTTTTTTTAAACTAGGCAATTTTCAACAGTGCCAAAAATCATATTAATCTGGGAGCGGTGGAACAAGGGAAGCAAGTCGGAGGTAGGGAGCATATCAGCCTCTCATTACTTCAGTAGGATCCCCAATCAGATTGGCTTTGAGATGAAATTCAGGAATTTGCCCAAATCTGAGTGCCAGTCACTGGGAGGCTTAGAAGGCACTGCACTGGGCTACTCAATGGAGCAATGGGTTTTGTGCAACATTTTTTGCCAATAGGATTGTTATTTGGACAGTTAGAAAATATGAAGGATTGCACTCTCCCCACCAAAGTCTCTCCGGTATTCTGCTGAGGCTTTTGGGCCCCACTTTTACATGCATCTGAAAGTTTATTTAATTTGCGGTTCCTTTAATTTCATGTTGGTGAAAATCACATTTGCTATGTTGCAAATTAATCTGGGTTGATTCAACTGAATCTTTCATTCTCATGTTAGCTTTGTTGTATGAGAACAAGTCTGAGAAACTAATGTGGCTGTGGTTTTGGGGATCTAATGAAGGTTTTCAGAGCTGTGGATGATCAGGTGACTGGCTTTTTTTCCTGGTTCCTATTGTTTAAACTGCATCCCTCCATAACTTACATACAGACCATTAAAATGCAAGGAAAATTATAGGGAATTTTAATTTAGGGTTAAACACAATGACAAAAACATGGAGGTAATTGATCCTGTAACTGGACAATTCTTCTCAATGAGGGAATATGTCACCTGCAAACACATGGAACCAAATTTCATTATCACATTATATTCATTTGTATGAAGACACCAAAACATAATTTAAAAAAAACCCAGTCCCCTCAGCAGGAAAAAAAAATCCAAGAAAGAACTGGAAACAGATGAACAGCTACAGTGAAAACGTATCTGTTCCATTCTATCTGCTGATATTCTGCAGCAGTACACCAAGGCACTCTACACATTAGAAACAGAATTTACCACCCTACAATGAGCTCGTTTGATGGAAATCACATAAAAATGAAGTAACATTGTGTAAATTACATTTTAACATTCATACAGTTGCAGAAAAGCAACAATAAAAATAATTTCCACATCTTGTGATACATTTATATTGCAGTTTACAGTCTGAGATTGCTTACCCTTGCCTGGTTTGAATTGCAATTTCCATTCACCAGAGAGAGAACTCTGTAACCCAGTCACTAGCGTAAGCAAACCAGTGTGTATCGATGAAGGTGCCCAGCCCAGATAAATGGAGAGGGTTAGCTGCAGGAAGGGCATCCGGCTATAAAACCACTCACCAACTCCAAAAAAAATTATGCTTGATATGAAGGGTGATCAACCAGCATTGTGCTAACACCCCCATACCTTCCACATAACATAGAAAAAGAGAAAGGAAGGAGAGGGCACTCTGTAGATGCAGTGCTCATGTGCCATGGTTGAAATTTACCTGCTCTGAGAAGGGGAGCTTGAGCATCTGCACGCTAAAAGTTTACATTAACTTCAGGTAGATTTATTCATGCTTAAGAAGAGATAATTTAAGTTCTTCTTAATGAGCAGAAACCATTTGTGGTTTGTAGCACTACTCAAGATGCAATAACCTTTTTTTTAGTAAAAACAAAAATCAATAAATGATAGGGGGTCAAGGTACAATATAAGTGAAGCCTTATATTTCACCACTTAATTAGGAATATTACCACATGCAACCATCTTCAGCTGCTTCATCAATGATCTTCCCTCCAGGTCACCGGTTCAGAAGTAGAGATGTTCACTGATGATTGGACAATGTCCAGTACAATTTGCAACTTCTCAGATACAGAAGCAGTCTGTGTCTATATGCAGCAAGACTTGGACAACATTCAGGCTTGGGCTGATAAGGGGTATGTAGCATTCGCAATACAAAAGTGCCAGGCAATGACGATCTCCAGCAAGAGAGAATATAACCATTGTCCCTTGACATTCAATGGCATTACCATCACTGAATCCTCCACTATCAACATCCTGGGGGTCACCATTGACCAGAAACTGAACTGGATGAATCATAAGTACTGTGACTACAAAAGCAGGTCAGAGGCTGAGAGTTCTGCGGTGAGTAACTCACCACCTAACTTCCCAAAGCCTGTCCACGATATATAAGGTGCGAGTCAGGAGTTGATGGAATGCTCTCCATTTGCCTGGATGAGTGCAGCTCCCACGACAGTCAAGGAGCTTGACAAAGCATCCAGGACAAAGCCACTTGATTAGCACTCCATCCATCATCTTAAACATACACTCCTTCCAGCACTGATGTACAGTGGCAGCAGTGTGTACCAGCAACAAGATGCACCGCAGCAACTCACCAAGGCTCCTTCGACAACACCTTCCAAAACTGCAACCTCTACCATCTAGAAGGACAAGGGCAGCAGGTACATGAGGACACAGCCACCTACAAGTTCCCCACCAAGACATAAACCATTCTGACTTGGAATTATATCGCCGTTCCTTCACTGTTGCTGGGTCAAAATCCTGGAACTCCCTCCCTAAAAGCACTGCGGATGTACCTACACCACAGGGACTGCAGCGGTTCACGAAGGAAGTTCACCACCACCTTCTCCAGGGCAATTACAGGTGGGCAACAAATGATTGCCTAGCCAGTGATACCCACATCCTGTGAAAGAACAGACAAAATTTTTTTTTCTCCCCAAGATGGTAATGTGCAGTTGTCATCAACATAATCTTGTATTACAAATGGTTTGTGTTTTTTGAAGTTTGGTGTGATACAAAATTTATTTGCACGTGAGATTGACAACATCTTATTTGGAACCCTGTCATTTCTGGATTATAAAACCATCATCACTACAGAAAATAAAATTCATGTCACATATAGTTCAACAAAGCATCTGCTTTTACCGTGGCAAGAATTTGCTTGGATGCATTTAGTCTAATCACATCACTAAGTTAATCAGGAGGAATAAAAGAGATTCAGAAATATTATGGATGAATTATACATTCAAACCTATTCCATATAATCACTCGTTGATTAGCTGTTTTTTTTATTTAAATGAATGCATTAGTGGAAATAATGGAACAGGGCTGCAGGTTTCTAGTGCTCTGCAGGATTGTATTACCTATCAAATATTTTCTTCACAATTTACACTGATTTTCATGTTATATGAAAAAAAGGAAACCAGGCTGCACCAGATAACATGACAGTTAAGAATGACATTGAAATCATGTTACGTTTATGGAGCATATTTTCCTATTGTTATTTGTCAATGAGTGACAATGGGCAGGACTTTTAGGTTGGCATGTGAGCAAAATTGGCAGGCTCGGGAGCAGTCAGGGAACAGACCGCCGCCCACGATCGGCCTCCAACTGCAATTTCACACTGATTGGCCAATTAGTGGCCAGCCAGCATGAAGCGCGTGCTGAAATGCTCAGCACTGCCAGGGTAGGGGCAGGAAGAGGATGGGTGCTGACATAAGCACAGTAAAGCACTGAATGAAAGTCCCTGAAGGCAGAGAGTTTCCTCAATAAGCTGAAGATTTTAAAGCAAACAAGTAAAGATTTTAAAATCTGGAATAAACATCCAGGCATCAGAGTCAGTCACCTGATCATATACATGATGAAAATTCTGCCCATACATTTCTTTTTATTTAATAACGGAAACCTGATCCCGCCCTTGGATGAGGTTTCATCAAAATGCAAAATCTGCCTGACAGATTCCCCCATCCGCTGAATGTAATGTTGGATGGACCATAAAAAATCAGGGACAATTCGAACCTTAACAACTTTAATTGTCTTCTTAATTGTTGGTGGCCGCGCTTCCGACAGTCGTGCCTGCCCATCAGCTGAAATATCGCGCGAGTGCGGGGTAACGTTGAGATGCTCGCCCGATGTCATCACGTACAATTTCACGTCCGATCAGGTCGGGCGCGCGCCCGCACGCCATCCTAAAAATTCTGCCCAATGAGTTAAAAACACTATGGGATAAAATTCCATCCTCACTGCATTGGTGGGAATATGGTACAGTAATTTTCATCCTCATTACATTGGTGGTAATATGGCAGTGTGGCTTGCCCACCTGGCTGTGGAGAACCAAATGGAATGAAAACTGGATCATCTCTATAATGGGCAGGTGATCCACTCTGTTAAATTATTGTCCTTCTTTTTCTTAGGCAGTTCCTTGGGATTGAGGATGACTTGCTTCCACTCCGGCTCGATGAATTCTGAGATGGCTGCTAAGTCCAATGTGCAATCTGCAGACGGGGCAGGTGGTGCTTGGGTAGATGGGCTGTCTGGAGGTTTGTGCGCCCCCTCCGAACCTTGGCTTGGCCTCTGCACATTTGTAAAGAAGTCTCCTGATGTGCTCAATGCCTTCCCAAATGAGCCTTCTTCATTTTGGTTGGTCACAAGCCAGAGTCTCCCATGAGTCAGAAGCAATGTTTAACCTCTTCAGGGATGCATTGAGGACATCACTAAAGCATTTCTGCTATCTTCCTGGGAGTCTCCTGCTGTGTCTAAGTTCTGAGTTCAGTAGTTGCTTCAGGAGTCTGGTGTCAGGCAATATGAACTACATGTCCCACCCAGCAGGGCTGGTTTTAAGTGATCAGCGCATCGATGCTGCACAAGTCGGCTTGGCAGAGGTCGCTGCTGTTGGACCACTTTTCTTGTCATTGAATTTGGAGGATCTTGCGAAGGTGCCACTGGTGGCACTTGTCCAGTGTTTTGGCATGCCTTTTGTAGGTTGTCCATGTCTCCAAAGCACATAGGAGAATGGGGATCACTGCTGCCTGGGAAGCCATCACTTTAGTCTCTGGTTTGAAATCTTGATCTTCAAATACTCTTTTCCTCAGTCGACCAAAGACTGAGCTGGTACATTAGAGGCAACGATTTTGTTGTCTATGTCTGCCTTCGTCAAGAGGTGGCCCTCAAGATATGGAAAACGGTCCACATTCTAAATTGACGGGAAGAGGTGTTCTGCTGTGGGAGCTGGTTAGAAGAGGACCATAGTTTTCCATTTGTTTAGTGAAAGGCCCATTTCCTCATATGCTTCGGAGGAGCTGGCAATGACCCGGAGCTCAGTTTCTGAATGAATGCACAAACAAGTGTCAGCTGTATATTGAAACTCAATGACTGAGGTTGGAGTGGTTTTGGATTGAAGGCTGCATAGGTTGAACAGTTTCCTTTGTTCCATAGATTATCTCCACATCTGTGGGTAATTTGCTGGAGTGAAGTGCAGTATTGCAGCGAGAAAAATGGAGAAGAGGGTTGGTGGAATGACTCCAGAATTATTGTACGTACGGTGAAGATGAAAATATACTTCTGCTTCCGCATTATAAGACCATAATAAGACCATAAGACATAGGAGCAGAAATTAGGCCATTCGGCCCATCGAGTCTGCTCCGCCATTCAATCATGGCTGATAAGTTTCTCAACCCCATTCTCCCGCCTTCTCCCTGCAACCTTTGATCCCCTTACCAATCAAGAACCTATCTAGCTCGATCTTAAATACACTCAATGACCTGTGTTCATTGCCTTCTGTGGCAATGAATTCCATAGATTCACCACTCTCTGGCTAAAGAAGTTTCTCCTCATCTCTGTTCTAAAAGGTCTTCCCTTTACTCTGAGGCTGTGCCCTCGGATCCTAGTCTCACCTACTAATGGAAACATCTTCCCCACGTCCACTCTATCCAGGCCTTTCAGTATTCTGTATGTTTCAATCAGATCCCCCCTCATCCTTCTAACCTCCATCGAGTATAGACCCAGAGTCCTCAAACGTTCCTCATATGTTAAGCCTTTCATTCCTGGGATCATTCTCGTGAACCTCCTCTGGAACCTCTCCAGGGCCAGCACATCCTTCCTGAGATACGGGGCCCAAAATTGCGCACAATATTCTAAATGTGGTCTGACCAGAGCCTTATAAAGCCTCAGCAGCACATCCCTGCTTTTATATTCTAGTCCTCTCGAAATAAATGCTAACATTGCATTTGCCTTCCTAACTACCGACTCAACCTGCAAGTTAACCTTAAGAGAATCCTGGACTAGGACTCCCAAGTCCCTTTTCACTCCAGATTTCTGAATTCTCTCCCCATTTAGAAAATATTCTATGCTTCTATTCTTCCTACCAAAATGCATGACCTCACACTTCCCCACGTTGTATTCCATCAGCCACTTCTTTGCCCATTCTCCTAACCTGTCCAAATCCTTCTGCAGCCTCCCCGCCTCCTCAATACTACCTGTCCCTCCACCTATCTTTGTATCATCTGCAAACTTAGCAAAGATTGTATGGCATTAACAAGAAATACCATTGAAAAAATGTTTCTAATACGAAAATATATCTCCAATCATAATAGGATAAGGGAGACAGAAATATTATTGCTTTACTGTGGGTTTTGAAGAAACAAGATCATTCTTTTTCTTAGGCAGAACTGAATATTCATCATCCTAAAAACATGCCAGCTATGACAAATCATTTTGTGTCCAAATTATAACTGTGATAAATCAGCAAGCATAGAACAAAAGGAAAATACTGCCGATGCTGAAAATCTGAAATAAAAACTGAAAATGCTGGAAAAACTCAGCAGGTCTGGCAGCATCTGTGGAGAGAGAATCAGAGTTCATGGGTGGAATCTTGTGGAGGCGATGGGTGTCATCTCCATGGGCTGGAGAGCTAATGAGACCCCCGCATTGCTTCTTTTCGAGAAGACCTGCCGCATCTTGTGCCACTCAGGCACTCAGCAGGCCAGTGGTCAGCCTTCCCCTGGGATCAAGGATCCTGGGGTGGAAGTTGCGTCCCCCGATCGGCCGACAGCTCTTCTATACTCAGCAACCAGTGGCTGCTGCCAGTACGACACCCACCCAAGCTCTTGGGAGGTGACGGAGAGAAGGTGTCAGGTACCCCCCAACCCCGCACCTGCTTAAATGTCCCTCACCACCAAACTCATCACAGGGGAGGGCACAAGATTCTGCCCAATGTTTCAGGTCTTTGCAATGTTTCAGCTCCGTGACCTTTTATCAGAATGGCAAGAAAGTAAGGTGATTAGACCATAAGCAGTAACTGCTTTAGCTAATAAAGTTAAAATGCGACCTTCACTCCTTCTGTGCCATACATTTTCTCTGCTTCTTTCAGGTCAATACCTTTTTTCTCCTGAATTCATGATAAATTTCTGGCTTTATTTATTTTTCATCAGTAGGTGAAGAGCTGCTGCAGCAGAGTACTGGATTGCATATAAGTGCAAAGTTCAGTATTAAATGAATTGAGTGCACTGTTCCTCCTATATAGATTAATTAAGCTTTATTAGACTATCTCAAACCTTCTTCAGATGCTATTTCTACAAAAGCAGGTATTCCAGTTTAGACTGTTCATGCTGGTAATCGGGAAAGAGTTGGCGGACTCTCAGTTGAACTCTACTGGTGCACGCTCGACATTTAAAAATGAGTTACATTTGCAATTTAATTAGAGTTTGAAACAAGTTTGAACCAAATCCCTTTTATTTGCTACTTCCTTAATTATTTTGCTGGTAGCTTTTGTAACCTGTCTTTTCTGATTTTTGCTGAGAGAGATGTTTTGCTTTTCAGTTTTGTGCTAACAGAGTTAGCAGAATTCATCCACACTGCTCAATGAGAATAAAACTGCTCATTACAAGAATTATGTAAGTAATTCCCTCTCCCTGAGCAGAATGGCTAAGCTCTACCTTCATTAGTAATCAACTGGCTTCCTCAACTTGTAGTGGAATCAGGACTATTGGGTTTAAAGCATACTCGTTCACACGAAGTTGACTATAGCATGTTGTTTCTGATAATACTTAATGGCCCAATATGCTTAATGAGCACAATATGCAAAATATGTGGCTTAGTTAACTAATATGTTGTGTCATTGATTAGTAGGACATGGGGTCTCAGCTGTTATTTGACACACACTCAGTACCTTTCAGTTAGGTACTCTAAAAGAGTGTAGAGTACCACCTTATCAAGTGGCATCACCTTGGTTGCACATATGCTCCTAAAGTTCCACGGGGCGGTAAGGTATGAAATAGTGAAATTAATCCCATCTAAGTTGAAAACCTTTGGTGCTGTCATGAAACTACCATATTTTTCATAATAACCCTGTGGGGTATTGTAATGTAGGATTATGTTTGTGTGTGTGTGGATGATTCTGTCTGTGTGGCTGATTCAATAAAATTAGAGTTGGATAGACTGCAAGGTTGAAACTATCAAGAGTTAAGTGTAAAAAAAGGTGTGTGAAATGCTAATGAGTGAGCTAGGGTAAAAGTCACAGCAAGTAGGTGTGTGAATGAAGTTTGCATGTTAAGATATGTGGGAAGTTGCTTGGTTTTCAAAGGGACAGGGTAGGATGTTTACAACTAACAAAATAAATAGGGCAAGAGGCTATTACGTTTATTTTTCCCAAAAGGAAAAGGCCATATTGACGACATGAAAAAATTTTATAGTCTGAGAAAAATAAATTCCAAAGACATGTGGGAACAATGGGGTTTACAGATTAAAGAGGGAGAAATATATTTAAAGTAGGATGAAAGGTTGTATCACGGGTGGCTGTGTAAGATCTAAAAGATACACTTGTGAAACAGACTTTGGGAAATAACCACTAGCCACTTTGCAGAACTCTGCTGTTCTAGTAACCGAAGTAGTGTTAAAATCCTTTGGAATTCCACTGTTGAGTGGGTGCCTGTGGTAACCTTACACGATGCCTGTCTAAATTTAAAATCTGTTTTGGGCTGTTGCCTTAAAGTGGATGTGTCGTTGGGAGTCAGGTTCATTAGGAATTTTGGGATGTGTTATAATATTAAGTAATGGTGTAACTGTAATCTTGTGTATGTGTTGTATTCCTTTCTTTTGTTAATGTTTTCATTTAATTTTTAAAATCTCTAATGGACTCATTACTTCAGAATTCAGTACACAAACCTGCTTGTGATAAATACAAATTACAAAATCATTGTGATAGCGTGGCCAAGTTTCCCTTGTGGATTTGGTCAGCCTAGCAAATACCACCTGCCTTATCATAACAAAACTGGGGGCTCTTTGCAGGATTTTTGAAATTGCTTGATTGTCTTGCAGTTGGTGAATCTTAGGGCTACGAGTATGAGAAGGACATTGAACTCAGGAGTTGGTGTTAAGGGGTTTAAAAGTGGTGAGGCTACAAATATAGCTTTAACCATTGCTAAGGCTTTTCTGGGAGTAGAAGAATATGCCCCGATTGGTTTACAAGAAGTAACTAAGATTAAGTTAACAGAATTGGCGTATAAGTTGTAGTTGGGTTTAACCAGAGAGGCAAAGAAAGTGGACATAATTGAAGTGATAGCGCAGCATTTGAAATTGGAAGGGATACGAGAGAGACCAGGTTCTCTAAGGGGTGAGTCAGTTGAATTAACTAAGTTCCAGTTGCAAATGAAGAAGCTTGAACATGAAAACGAACTGAAAAAACTGGAATTGGAGGCAAACGAAAAGGAAAGAGAGAGCATTTAAAATGGAAATGAGAAAACTTGACCTTCAGAGGGAGAAATTAGCAATGGAGGATGGAGAAAGGGAATATCAGCTTAAAAAGCTGAAGGTTAAAAAAGAGATCTCAGACGCTGAGGAAGCTTCTGATGTGCAAACAACCACTTTCAATTTAAAAACTAGTGGGGAGATGTTTAAATTTGTGCAGACTCTTCCAAAGTTTGAGGAAAGGGATGCAGGGGCGTTCTTTATTTCATCTGAGAAGATAGCTAAGCAGATGAAATAGCCACAAGAAATCCGGACACTGCTTTTCCAGTCTAGGTTGGTAGGTAGAGCTGATAAGGTATATGCATTGCTGTCAAAAGAGGTAACAGCGAATTATGAGGCAGTGAAAAATTTTGAGTGCATGAGAGTTGGTTCCTGAGGTGCACAGGCAGAAATTCAGGAACATAAGAAAACAGTCTGGTCAGACTTATATTGAGTTTGAGAGAGTAAAACAAAGTAATTTTGACCGGTGGATACAGGCATTAAAGGTAGAGACAACATATGCAGCTCTGAGAGAGGTAATTCTTTTGGAAGAATTTAAAGATTCAATTCCTTCAGTAGTCAGAACTCGTGTGGAAAAACGGAGGGTTAAAACGGCAAGGCAAGCAGAGGAGATAGCTGATGATTATGAGCTAGTCCATAGATCTAAACCAATTTTGTGTTACCCTTTTAAATCTGAGAAGGAGTAGTTGGAAATTTTCAGGAAGTTTCTCCTCAGACCAAAAAAGGTGCTGAGGATAGAAGTGACACTGGAAAACTTAGGTGTTTTTATTGTAATAAGGTGAGGCACATGAAGTCAAGTGTGTTGGAGGTTACAGGGAAAATCTGTTGCAGTAGTTGGAGCACAGAAAAGTTTTGGAAATAAACTGTGGGCTCTGAGATCCAGAAGCAGGAAAAACTAGTGGGTCGTGTACAGGTAAAGCAGGAAGAATCAGTGATAAGTACAGAAGTGGAAATATGTCCACAATTTGCCCAAGGGAATGCTGAAGGGCAGGTTACACGAATGTTTAAAGATTTTGTGTGTGAAAGGAAAGCCTTTTCATGTGTACAGGGTGGAGCAGGCAAAGATATTAACACTTTAAGGGATACAGGGGCTAGTCAATCCTTAATGTTATGGGATAGTGCTATTTGTTGTCCAGAGGGGGCATTGCAGGAAAGAGTGGCAATTAGTGGAATTCATGGAGATGCTAAACCTATTCCATTGTGAAAGGTAAATTTAAAGAGTAAGTTGAAAACAGGTAAGGTGAGCTGATTGCTGGAGTAGTGGAAAAATTGCCCATTGCAGGGGTTCAATTCATCTTAGGTAATGACATAACTGGGTCACAGATGTTGGTGATGCCTACTGGAGTTAAGCAGCTTGTGGAGATGCATTCAACAGAGGCGTTCCTGGATTGTTTCCAGATTGTGCACTAACGAGTTCACAAACTCACAGGTTGAAACAGGAAGGGGAGGAATCTAAAAGACAGGGAAAAGATGCTGACATTCAATTAGCTGGATCTGTTTTTGAAAAGATTGTACAGGAAGATAAGGTTGGAGGGAATGAAGTGGAAGTGTTTAGTTCAGTTAAATTGGTAGAGTTACAGTAGAAGGATTCATGAATAAAGAAGTTATATCAGATAGCTTATTCAGAAACAGAGACAGAATGTATTCCAGAATGTTATTACCTTAAAGGTAATGTGCTAATGAGGAAGAGGAGACTGTATCATGTTTCAGCAGATGAGAAATGGGAGGTAGTACATCAAATAATTATACCATCTGGATACAGAAATGAGATATTGAAAGTAGCTCATGAAATTCCAATAGTGGGACATTTAGGAATTAGGAAAGCTCAGGCAAAAATACAAAAACATTTCTATTGACTTGGATTGCATAAAGATGTAATCAGATTCTGCAGACCATGTCACATGTCAGGTGACAGGAAAACCTCAAGCAGTGATTAAACCGGCATCTTTAATTCCGATTCATACATTTGAGGAATCTTTTATTAGGGTCCTGATTGATTGTGTAGGACCCCTCCCTAAGACTAAAAGTAGAAAAAAGTACTTGCTGACAATTATGGGTGTGTCTACAAGGTTTCCAGGAGTGATACTTTTATGAAATATTACAGCAAAAAGAATTGTAGGGGAGTTGACTAAATATTTTTACAAAATATGGGCTACTGAAAGGAATACAGTTGGATAAGGATTTGAATTTCATGTCACAGCTGTTTAAAGAAATAATGAACAGCCTGAGGATAAAGCAATTTAAGTCATTAGCTTATCATCCTGAATCAAAAGGTGCTTTAGAGAGATGGCATCAAACCTTGAAAACTATGATGATGGCTTATAGTCAAAGCCAATCCTGTGGACAGTCTTGGGGATTCTATTATTATTTGCTATTAGAGATGCCCCGAATGAATCGACAGGATTTAGTCTTTTTGAATTAGTCTACGGTCATGAAGTAAGGGGACCACTTAAGTTGATTCAGGAGAAGTTTTTATAACATAAGAAAAGTAAATTCTAAAGACATGTGGGAACAATGGGATTTACAGATTAAAGAGGGAGAAATATATTTAAAAAAGGGTAGAAGGTTGTAGAGGGGATGGCCGTGTAAGATCTAAAACGTACAACGTGTGAAACAGACTTGTGGAAACAGTCTCTAGCCACCTTGCAGAACTCTGCTGATTCAGTAACCCAAGTTGTGTTAAAAGCCTTTGGAATTCGACTGTCGAGTAGGTGCCTGTGGTAACCTTGCATGATGCCTGTCTAAATTTAAAATCTGTTTTGGACTGTTGCCTTAAAGAGGGTATGTAGTTGGGAGTTTGGGATGTCTTATAATATTAATCTTGTATATGTTGTAATCCTTTTTTTGCTAATAAATGTTTTAATTTAATTTTTAAAATTTCTAAAATTGTTAGTGGACTCACTATTTCTGAATGCAGCGCACAAACCTTCTTGTGATAAATATAAACTGCAAAACCGTTGTGATAGTATGGCCAAGTTTCCCTTGTGGATTTGGTTAGCCTGGCAAATACCACTTGCCATATCATGAAAGCACCAATCATTCTCATATGTTCTCCACATTGTAAATAAAAGTAAGATCAACGTTACCACTTCCTGTAGCTTCAGTCTCCTGTGTGAGTTCCTGATTCTGTTCCTTGGGGATTTCATTGCTCTGAGTCAGGGAGCTGCAAAGTAACATGACAATGGTCAACAGAACAAATAGCATCATTTATGGCACAATGACTACTGGCCTGTGATTGCCTTCTAACACAAACGCATAATTATCATACAACTAAAAATTGCCACAGTTGCAGCTGCCAAACCATCTTAGACTAATTTGAAGCAATGTTACTAGCAGATTTTCTTAGCTTGGTGTGGGATTCAAAGAATCCAGAGAACCTCAAAGGTAATAATCTCTGGATTATTACCTGAGCCACGTGCAAATTGGCATAGGGCAAATAAGATTAGACAGATGAATGCATGGCTCAAAGACTAGTGTGGGAGAAGTGGGTTCCGGTTTGTGGGGCACTGTCATCAGTACTGGGTAAAGTGCGGGCTGTACCGTTGGATTGGTTTACACCTGAACCATGCTGGGACGAGTATCCTCACAAATTGCATAACTAGGGAAGTAGAGAGTGCTTTAAGCTAAACAAGAGGGGTGAGGGATCAAGTTTGGGTAGCGGTAGCAATTCAAAGTGTAGAGTCATGACAGGAGAGCAAAATAGTAATATGAGAATTGAGGGTCAGAGAATGGCAGGATGGGACAGAGAAAAAAACCTAAGAATACATCAACAGTCAAGGCTAGATGTTACAAAGGTAACAAAAAGACAAAACTGAAGGCTCTCGATCTGAATGCACAAAGCATTCATAACAAAGTAAATGAATTGATGGCCCACATTGAAGTAAATGAGTATGATCTGATAGCAATTACCGAGATGTGGCTGCAGGTTGACAATGATTGGGTCCTTAATATTGAAGGGTATATGACATTCAAGAAGAATAGGGAGCTAGGTAAAGGTGGAGGGTAGCACTGTTAATCAAAGAGGGCATTGATGCAATAGTTAGAGATGACCTTGGTGCAGATGATCAGGATGTAGAGGTGAGATTGGTTGGAGATGGGGAATAGTAGGGGGAAAAAAATCATTAGTGGGAGTGGTCTACAGGCCCCCTAACAGTAGCCATGGTGTAGGATAAAGTATTCAAGCGAAAATATTGTGTGCTTGTGATAAAGTGGCGGCAATAATCATGTGTGATTTTAATGTTCATATAAACTGGAAAAATCAGATTGGCAGTATTGGCCTGGATGAGGAGTTCTTAGAATGCTTTCGAAATAGTTTCTTAGAGTAGCATGTTCTGGAACCAACCAGAGAGCAGGTTATATTAAATTTGGTATTGTGTAACGTGACAGGATTAATTAATGACCTCAGAGTAAAGGTCCCCTAGGTAGCAATGACCACAGTATGATTGAACGTTACATCCAGTTTTAAAGGGAGAAGAGTGGGTCTAAGACTAGTATCTTAAACTTAAATAAGGACAACTATGTGGAGATGAAAGCTGAGCTAGCTGAAGTGAACTGGGAAACTAGGCTAGAGGATAGATCAATGGAGAAGTAGTGGCAGACATTTAAACAGATATTTCACAGTATTTGGAATAAGTACATTCCTACCATAATGAAAAATTCTAAGGGAAGGACCCACCATCCGTGGTTAACTAGAGATGTTAAGGAAAGCATCAAACTTAAGGAAAAAGCACACAACTCCGCAAAGATGAGTGGCAGGACAGATGATTGGATAGAATATAAAGAACGGCAGAGAATGAATAAAAAGTTAATCAGGAGAAAGAAATTAGAGCACGAGAGGAAGCTAGCTAGGTATGTAAAAACGTATAGCAAGAGTTTATACAGTATTTAAAAAGGAAAAGAGTAAGTAAAGTGAGTGTTGGTCCTCTAGAGGGTGACAGTGGGGAGTTAATAGTGGATTAAAAGGAAATGGCAGAAGAAATGAACAAATATTTTGCTTCTGTGTTCACTATAGAGGATACAAAAAACATTCCAGTAATAGCTACAAATCAGGAGGTGAACGGGAGAAAGGAACTTGGTGAAATTGAAATCACTAGGGAAACGGTACTGAGTAAATTGACGGAGCTGCGGGCTGGCAAGTCTCCGGGTCCCAATGGACCACATCCTAAGGTCTTAAAAGAGGTGGCTAATGAGGTAGGTGATGTCCTGGTGTTAATTTTCCAAAATTTGCTAGATTTTGGAAAGGTTCCATCAGATTGGAAAGTAGCAAATACAACCCCTCTATTCAAGAAGGGAGGGAGGCAGGAAACAGGAAACTATAGGCCAGTTAGCTTGACGTCTGTCATGGGGAAGTTATTAGAATCGGTCATTAAGGAGGTTATAGCTGGGCACTTAGAAGAGCTCAAGGCAATTGGGAAGAGTCAGCACGGTTTTGTGAAAGGAAAATCATGTTTAACCAACTTATTGGAATTTTTTAAAGGAGTAACATGTGCAGTGGATAAAGGGGAGCCTGTAGACGAATTGTACTTGGATTTCCAGAAGGCATTTGACAAGGTGCCACGTCAAAGATTATTTTGGAAAATAAAAGCGCATGGTGTGCTGGGTAATATATCAGCATGGATAGAAGATTGGCTGCCTGGTAGTAAGCAAAGACTATGCATAAATGGGTCTTTTTCTGATTGGCACGATGTGACAAGTGGCATCCCATAGGAACCTGTACTGGGGTATCAACTTTTTACAATTTACATCAATGACCTAGATGAGGGGAGTGAAGACATGGCAGCTAAGTTTGCAAATGACACAAAGATAGGTAGGAAAGTATGTTGTGAAAAGGACATGAGGAGGTTGCATATGGATATAGATAGGTTGAGTGAGTGGGCAAAGATCTGGCAAGTGTAGTTTAATGTGGGAAAATGTAAAGCTGTTCACTTTGGCAGGAAGAGCAAAAAAGCAGAGTAATACTTAAATGGAGAATGGCTGCATAATTCTGAGGTGCAGAGGGATCTAGGTGTTCTAGTACATGAGTCACAAAAAGTTAGTATGCAGGTACAGCAAATAATTAGGACGACTAATGGAATGCTGTCCTTTATTATGAGAGGGATTGAACATAAAAGTAAGGATGTTATGCTTCAGTTATACAGGGCCTTGGTGAGACCGCACCTCGAATACTGTGTGCAGCTTTGGTCCCCTTATTTAAGGAAGGATGTAAATGCACTGGAGGCGGTTCAAAGGAGGTTTATCAGATTGATACCTGGAATGAGTGGGTTATCTTATGAGGAAAGGTTGGACAGGCTGGGCTTGTTTCCACTGGAGTTTAGGAGAGTGAGGGGTGATTTGATTGAAGTATACAAGATCCTGACAAGGTGGATATCAAAAGGATGTTTCCTCTTGTGGGTGAGTCCAGAACTATGGGGCACTGTTTTAAAATTAGGGGTCGCCCATTTAGGACGGAGATGATGAGAAATTTTTAGATGGGAATATGGAAATCGAAACACAAGATGATCAGCCATCTTACTGAATGGCAGAACAGGCTCGAGGGGCCGAATGACCTACTCCTGTTCCTATTTCTTATGCACTGACACTGCCCCACCCATATCTACTTAATAGAGCTCATCCAATAACCTTTAGACCAATATATTCAAATTGCTACATACCGGATGCTCTGGTTTCTTGCAAAACGTGAAATGCTACTGAGCACACATAGGCACATATGCATAATGTTACATGCCACACATACATGTTTTATGAAATACTACATGCCTAAAGCACACACCTGATCAGTAGCTCTCCAGGTTTTGAATGCAATTGTCCATGGGCAGTATAATCCTAATGTGCATATGAAGTAATGTTGCTTAAAGGTTCTCATATACACATTATCATCTTAGTGTAACAAAAGCAAGAGTTAAAAAATTCTGTTCTGCAAAAGTTTGGAATGCTAGATGTAAATTGGTGTATTACAAAATTTGCAACATCAGTACAATATTGGTTAATACAGTGAAAAAAAACCATCTACCAACTAATTTTCATTTATATGTACAATCAAGTCAAAATAAACAGATTCCTAAAATGCGCTGAAGGAGAAATCCAGGATTGCCACAATATGATTATAAATAAATTTTAAGAATTGATAAATCAGTAGGTAAAGCAACAATGTGATCACACATTTGGATTTTCACTGTTCTGATCAATTTGAAAAGTACATTTTCATTCTGCTAATTTCCCCCTCTCCTGAAGGTATCAATGATTCCATATGAGTGAATTTCTCTTCTGTGTCTCAGAAAGCAGCTGTTTACCATGTGTTACTCTAGAATGAGTGTCAGCAAACTGTTTTGATAGGAGCATCAGAGGTTAGCAGTTTCTGTCTTTCACCAACATTCAGACATGCACATTTTCCTGAGGTCAGTACTGGGTGAGCAGGAACATCAACCAAGGTTGATACTTTCTCCTGCTTCAGCAACAACAACTTGTATTTATATCATGCCTTTAACATAGTCAAAAGTCCCAAGAAAAATCTCAGGTGTATTATCAAACAAAACTTGACGCTGAGCTATAGAAGTAGATATTAGGACAGATGGAGTTAAGTTTTAAGAAGCGTCTTAAGAGGAGATACAGTAGTGAGGGAGAAAGTTTTAGGGGAGGTAATTCCAGAGCTCGGGACCTAGGTAGCTAAAGCGTGGCTCCCAATGGTGGAATAATTAAATTTGGGGATACCCAAGAGGTCAGAATTGAAAAAGAGCATAGATCTTGAAGGGTTAATGCATTGGATCAGGTTATTAAAATAGGAAGGGCTGAAGCCATGGAGAGATTTGAAAACAAGCATTGCCAGACCAGAAGCCAATGTAGGTCAGTGAGCACAGGGGCAATGGGTGAATGGGATTGATGTAAGTTAGGACAAGGGCAACACAATTTTGGATGAGTGTCATGAAGAGATATTAATGTCTATAATGTTATTGGGAAATTATTTTTAAATTGGAATTGTAGTAGGGTCTGTGCCTGTGTGTGTGTGGCTTAATTAGATTAAAGCCAGCTAGTCTGGTTGCTTTGATGTATAATAGTTTGAGATGTTAATTAGATAAACATAAGTAGTAGAAGTTGAAGTGCAATTTGCATTTGTTGAATAAACCATTCAAAAGAATGGTAAAATTTTGCACCTAGCTGAGAGACACCAAGCAATGTGTTTATGTTACGAACAAAATTGGTAGAATGAAATCAGTCAGGAGGGGACATAAGTTCAAGGTGAGGGGCAGGGGGTTCAGGGGGGATATGAGGAAAAACTTTTTTCCCCAGAGGGTGGTGACGGTCTGGAATGCGCTGCCTGGGAGGTGGTAGAGCTGGGTTGCCTCACATCCTTTAAAAAGTACCTGGATGAGCACTTGGCACGTCATAATATTCAAGGCAATGGGCCCAGTGCTGGTAAATGGGATTAGGTAGGTAGGTCAGGTGTTTCTCACGTGTCGGTGCAGACTCGATGCCTTGGTGAAGATTTACCTGGGAGTGTTTAGTTTGGGGATTTGTTTAAAAGTTATTATGGTAGCAATTTGTAGAAACGTGTATGTGTTTATTTATTTGTTAAAGAAATAAATGTTTAATTTAATTTTATATAAAAACCTCTTGAGGCTTGGTGGTTTCATTCCTGAATTCAGAGCTGCATCTCAAACATACCAATTGAAAATATAGGTTATGACAGTTGTACAAGTTTCCCTCCGGGATTTAAATAGCTCAGCCTTTACCAACTGCTGTGTCATAACAATGAGCTAAGCTTATGTTGAGTGAAAGATGTGAGGTTGGCCAGGAGAGCTTTGGAATAGTCAAGTCTAGAGGTAACAAAGGCATGGATAATGGTTGTAGCAGCAGACAAGCTGAGACAGAGGCAGAGTAAAGTGACATTAGGAGGTGGAAGTAGGCAGTCTTGGATGATGGAGCAGATCTGTGGTCAGAGGCTCAACTCTGTCAAATACGACACCATGGTTGCGACAGTTTGGTTCAGCCTCAGACAGTAATCAAAGAGAGGGATGAAGTCAGTGCCTGGGGAATGGAGTTTGCGGTTGGGACAAAAGACAGTGGCTTCAGTCTTCCCATTATTTTGGGAATTTGGAGGAAATTTGTTCTAATCTAGTACTGAATGTTGGAAGAGCAGCGTGATAAATCAGACACAGTGAAAGGCTGAGAAAAGTGATGATGAGATAGAGTTGAGTGTCATCAGCATACATGTCCTATAGCCTGGTGGTGTGGAAGCCAACTTCACCAACCTGAGATTAGCTAGCTAAAAACAGACTGTATTAAGACATGAGGCATTCTAATTTGCATGAATCAGTGACACATTGGGTGGAAATTATTGAGGGCAGCTGGAGTCCGACACCATCACCAAGACTGGGGGTACCCCTGTCGATCCGATCTCAGGGAGCCCCAAGTGAATTAAATCCCTAACTGACAGTGGGAACTCTGCCTCAGGGCTCCTGGCTCCACGGGGGATATTTAACTGCATTACTTCCATCTTTGGGGCAGAAATCCCACTCTCTGAGAGTTGCCGGCCAATCAGAGGCTAGTGGCTATCCATTACCAGCAGGGCCGCCTGGAGCGGAGACTACTGCCACTAATTCACTTGGGTCTTTGCCAGGGATCCCTGGAGAAATGTTTTTTTTTGAAAAATATACTTTATTCATAAAACATCTGGAAAACATTACAAAACATTTCTAAATTGCCATCACAAAAGGTGCAATCAGATTCAACTTTTACACATGGATCACGAGGTGCTTCAATACAATCAATGAATATTACAATCATTTCAGTATGGTCATTACAGACAGTCAGACAGTGCAATGGTATTGGAGGTATCAACATACATCATTTTGCACTCTGAGGTGCTTCAATACAATTATAATACAATTAGTATTCAATGCATACATTCTTTGTGAGCCATACAGCCTGAGGGGTCTATCATAATTCCCAGCCCCTCGGTGCCCTATGGCAGAAAGGTCTTAGACAGCGACCTTTCCCCATTGCGCCTTTGTGGTGGCTGCCCCAGGCTTTAGTGCGTCCCTCAGCACGTAGTCCTGGACTTTGGAATGTGCCAGTCTGCAATACTCGGTCGGGACCAACTCTTTGCACTGGAGGACCAACAAGTTTCGGGCAGACCAAAGAGCGTCTTTCACTGAGTTGATGATCCTCCAGCTGCAGTTGATGTTTGTCTCGGTGTGATCCCTGGAGAAATTTAAGTGAGGACAAGATGGGGGTCACTGGCGAGGGGGTGGGAGAAGTGGGATCAGAGGAAAGAGAAGTGCCCCCACACCTCCCACTTCTTGATGCCAGGTACCTCGATAAAGCACTGAGTGTCTTTGAACGATGGACATTGCTTGGCCCCACCACCCTCCCTCCCCTCAAACTAGGCCGAAGGTAGGGCTTACCGGGCAGTTTCCCTGCATGGCCAGCCCCAATCCACCGCTAGTTGAATAACAGTCGCGGTGGGAAGAGGCCTTTAAGTGGGCATTAATTTCCCACTTACAAGCCTCAATTGGCATCCGGAAAGCAAGGCTACCCACAAGCCTTCCTGCCCCAGACTTAAACGGAGGGAGGTGGAAAGATGGCGGGATCTCCACCCGGCACCCATCCACCCGATTACACAGCTAATCCGCCTCTGAACTCGCCTGGGGGTAGGGTGGGGCATTAAATTCTGCCCATTGCCTTTCCCAACAGTGCCATTTTGGGGGAACTTCAGCTATCAGTAAGGCTCAGTGGTAGTACTCTCACCTGAGTCAAAACATTGTGTTTAAGCCCCACCCTGATTTGACCATAGAATCTAGGCTGACAATTTAGCGCAATATCAAGTGAGTGTTGCATTGTCTGAGGTGCCTGATTTCGGAAGAAATGTTGAACCGAGAACCTGTCAGCCATAAGAACATAAGAGATAGGAGCAGGAATAGGCCATTTGGCCCCTCAAGCCTGCCCCACCATTGAATAAGATCATAGCTGATCTGCCCCAGGCCTCAACTCCTCTTTTGTGCCAGCAACTCATAGCCCTCAACCCCCCAATATTTCAAAAATCTATCTACC
The DNA here is from genome assembly GCF_964194155.1 of Cetorhinus maximus. NCBI lineage: Eukaryota > Metazoa > Chordata > Chondrichthyes > Lamniformes > Cetorhinidae > Cetorhinus > Cetorhinus maximus. The sequence continues at coordinate 72,630,790 of NC_135894.1, forward strand.
TCCTCTGAATACTTTCAGTGATCTAGCCTCCACAACTCTCGGAGGTAGAGAATTCCAGACATTCACTCCCTTCCCGAGAGAGGGAATTCCTTTGCATCTCTGTTTTAAATGAGTGTCCCCTTAGTTTGTAACTATGTCCCCTAGTTCAACATTCCCCCACTAGTGGAAACATCTTCTCAACATCTATTCTGTCAAGCCCCCTCAGAATCTTGTACGTTTCAATAATGTCACCCATCATTTTTCTAAACTCTAATGAATAAAGGCCTAAACTGTTCAGCCGTTCTTGACAAGTCAACCCCTTCATCCCAGGAATCAGCCTCATGAATCTCTTTTGAACTGCCTCCAATGCCCGTATTATCCTTTCTTAAATATGGGGACCAAAACTGTATACAATACTCAAGGTGCGGCCTCACTAAAACCCTGTACAGTTGTGACAAGCCTTCCCTATTTTTAAACTGCAAACCCCTAGAAATACAGGCCAAAATTCCATTTGGCTTCTTAATTACTTGCTGCACCTGCATGCTAGCTTTTTGAGTTTCACGCACAATAACACCCAAATCCCTCTGTGATGCACTTTTTTGGGGTCTCTCTCCATTTAAATAATAGTCTGCCTTTTGATTCTTCTGACCAAAGTGCATGACCTCACACTTTCCTACAGTTTTCGCCCACTCGCTCAACCTATCTATATCCCTTTACAGATTCCTTATTTTCTTTTCACAACATGCCCTCCCACCTATTTTTGTATCATCAGCAAATTTGGGTACACTCTGTCCCCTCCTCTAAGTCATTAATATAGATAGCAATTAATTGAGGCCCTAGCACTGATCCTTGTGGCACTTCACTAGTTACATCTTTCCAACCTGAAAAAGACCCATTAATCCCGACTTTCTGTCTTGTGTGTGTTAACCAATCCTCAATCCATGCTAATACATTACCCCAATACCGTGAGCTCCTATCTTGTGCAATAACCTTTTATGTGGCACCTTATCGAATGCCTTCTGGAAATCCAAATACGCTACATCTACTGGTTCCCCTTTATCAACTCTACTTGTTATATCCTCAAAGAACTGTAACAAATTTGTCAAACATGATTCCCTTTTCACAAAACCATGTTGACTCTGTTTGATTGCGTTAAGTTTTCTAAATGTCCTGCTATTTCTTCCTTAATAATGGACTCTAGAATTTTCCCAACGATAAGATGTTAGGCTGACTGGCCTATAGTTTCCTGCTTTTGTCTTCTTCTCATCTTGAACAGAGGCATCACATTAGCGGTTTTCCAAAGCGCTGGGGCCCTCCTGGAATCCAGCGAGTCCTGGGATATTTCGACGAACGCCTCCACTATCTCTGCAGCCACTTCCTTTAAAACCCTTGGATGCAGGCCATCAGGTCCTGGCGATTTGTCTGCCTTTAGTCCCGTTAGTTTGTCAAATGCTTTGATCCTCGTGATAGAAGCTGTTACAAGATTTTTCCTCCCATTAGTCCCTTGCTTATCTGATATCTTTGGAATGTTTATCGTGTCCTCCACTGTGAAGACCGATGCAAAATATTGGTTTAAATTATATGCCATTTCCCTGTTCCCTGTTATCAATTCTCCAGTCGCATCCTCCTAGGGTCCCACGCTCACTTTAGCTACTCTCTTTTTATGTACCCATAGAAGCTCTTGCCGTTTCTTTTAATATTTTTATCAATTTCATAATAAATTTTCTTCCTCTTCATTTGCTTTTTAGTCATCTACTGTTGGTTCCTAAAAAATTCCCAATCCTCTGGCCTACCGCTACTTTTTGCCGCTTTGTATACCTTAGTTTTTGACTGGATACTCTCCTTGACCACCTTTGTTAACCATGGGTGGTTCATCCTTCTCACTGAGTCCTTCTTTTTGACCGGGATAAATTTTTGCCCAGCGTTTTGAAATATCTGCTTAAATGTCTGCCACTGCTCATCCACTGACTTTCCCCTTAATCTATTTTCCCAGCCCATTTTAGACAACTCTTTCTTCATGCCACAGCAATTGCCCTTATTTAAGTTGAGGACACTGGTTTGAGACCCGAGTTACTCATCCTTAAGCTGAATTTGAAATTCTACCATATTGTGATCGCTGTCCCCTAGAGGATCCTTAACTACGATATCTCTTATTAATCCTACCTCATTATACATTACTAGATCTAAAATAGCCTGATCTCAGGTAGGTTCTGCAACATATTCTTGTCACAGTTTTGCCTCTTCACTACCCTGCGCCTCTGCTTCTTCGTTTCTTTAAACTTCCCTTCAATTGAACCCTCCCCCCCATAAATTAGTTTAAAGTCCTATCTCTACCCTAATTATACAATTCGCAAGATACTAGTCCCAGCATGGTTCAAATGAAGCCCATCCCAATGGAACAAATCTCTCCTTCCCCAGTACTGGTGCCAGTGCCCAATGAATCGGAACCTATTTCTCCCACACCACTCTTTGAGCCACGCATTTACCTCTCTAATCTTTTTTACCCTACGTCAATTTGCATGTGGCTTCAGTAGTAATCCGGAGATTATTACCTTTGTGGCTCTGCTTTTTAATTTAGCCCCGAGCTGCTCGTAGTCCTTCAGCAGAACCTCTTTCCTAGTGCTACCTATGTCGTTGGCACCTATGTGGACCACGACAACTGGATCCTTCTCCTCTCATTCCAAGTTCCTCTCCAGCCCAGAAGAGATGTCCTTAACCTTGGCACCAGGTAAGCAACACAGCCTTCGGGACTCTCTGTCATTGCTGCAGAGAACAGTATCTATTCCCCTAACTATGCTATCCCCTATTACTACTACATTTCTCTTTTCTCCCCACACTCGAATGGCACTCTGTACCACGGTGTTGTGGTCACTTCGCTCATCCTCCCTGCAATCCATGCTCTTGTCCACACCAGGAGCAAGAACTTCGTACCTATTGGACAAGGGCACTGGCTGAGGCTCCTCCAAAGCTACATTCTGGATCGCCCATACCTGCTTCACTCACAGTCACACCCTCCTGTCCCTGACCACGGTCCAAATTAGATGTAGTTAATCTAAGGGGTGTGACTGTGGGTAACTCTCCCCCTCCCTGTGTGTCGCAGTGTCCACAGCTTGGACCCCAGCTCATCAACTCTGAGCCAATGCTCTTTTGAGCAGCCAACACTAGCTGCAGATGTGGTCACCATGGATCGCACCGGTGTCCACCAACACCTACGAATGCAAAGAGCATTTTCTCCTGAAGATCAACAAAATTAAGATCTGGATTGAAACTTGACAAGCTACTCTAACAATAGGCCCTTGATGGATGGTTAAGAAAGCATCGTAGTTATTGAGTTGGCCTACAACCTGCAAGTAATTACAGTCAATAAACCTGCAAAAGAGTGCAACATACAACCCATGAAAGAAACCAATAAGGCAGGTCTAAATCTGAAAGGGGCATTTATACTACTTCATACTAATGCTGCAATTACAATGCAGATGTGGAGTTCCATTCCAGAAGCCTGAGCTGTCACTGGGTCAACGTGCAGCAAAACTCCCTGGAAGAGAGTGTTTGTTAAGTTCCTGGGCATCTTTGGATCTTAAAAACTCATTTATGCTATGAGTTTACTATTGATGCAAAGTCATTGACTTTGCAGTGCGTAAATGTATCTTTTAATAACAATCTTGCTATCCCCAGCATCTTTCCTCAATAAACACCCAGAGCACAATCAGAATTACCCTCCATTGTTACTTTTTACTTGTCAGACTCTCACAATACAATGTAAGTTGAGAAAGTAGCATGGTTTGCATCAATTATGTACAGTATCTAGATACGGAACCTGTAAAATGACCACAAAATACCTAATAAGATTCACAAATAAGTGTTTATTTCAGCAACCACTAAAATAGTATCTTTTTGAAAGTTGAAAACATTTTTAAAAATTACCTATATATGATCAGCATCTGTTTACTAGCTTCTCATGAAAAAGAAAACATTGTGGAAATATTAAGAATTTTGAGCTACAATGAAGGATTCTTACCTTATTGGTTCTTTGAGTATTTCAGCTTCCTGTGGAAGTGTCTGGGCAGCAGCTTCTGTCTTTTTACCCTGTATTCACATAGTAATTACTTGTAATTGCAGTACTTCATTTAAATTTAGATAGACAGAGCATTGCTAATGCATAAAGAGAAGTTCTTCTGTGAGTAACAGAGGTACAATGAGGTCAGGATCTTCTTTACATGAGTCTTAATTCTAATTAGGATTCAAAGACAATTCAGTCAAAGCAGACTGAAGTTGCAGGATTGCATGGTATAGTTGAAGACTATATACATATTTGAGAGGGCACTTTATCTTGCACGTAAATGGCAATGCTGTAAGCAAGCCTCCATAATTCAGTGCTCCAATAGATGGTAATAGAGTTAAATGGTTTATCCGCAGGTTTGGGACTAGCATGTATGAAATGAGATCCTCCAGAATAGAACAGAAGAGTTGTAATCTGATTAATGCAAGTATTAATTACCTACCCTCACCTTTAGATACGTTAGTTCAATGCTCAACCAGTAAAGGTTGTAATTTATCCTATTAACTGAGTGTGTTAATCAGTTTACAATGTATTCTATAAATTGGCAGTAGTAAATTACCACATACCTTTAGAATAATTTACATCTTGGGATGTATTCCTTGTAAATTTGCACACAAAAATAGATCAGTCAAATCCACAAAATACTTTCTATACTTTGATTTAAAGTTAGGAATCTAAACAAATCCAGTATAATTGATGTTCAGGGGCTACACTATCAAGGACTGGTTCCTCAACTTTATTCACTAAACAAAATTTAACTAAACTTAGCAATTTTAAACAAACATCCAGCAGGTGCCTAGCTTTTTCACTTGCTGCAAGAAGGTTTAAAAACAACTTATTTAATATCCTGATTATGGCTGAAGTCTAAATACACAGTCTAAAGGACAAAATGTATGACAGATGTTTACACCTGGTGACCTCTTGGGATGGCTGGGAAAGGTCTGTGGGCCAGAAAATACTTTTAATTGCCACAGATATCATAGACCAGCGTATCAATGTTTATATTTGCCACTGACAACACCGCTTCTTCCTTTAGGGCATGGGATAACCACTTCTTGACGTGGCTTGCGACTCCTTCAAGACAGCTGTACTGACCCCTTTACACCATGGCTACCAAAGTCAGGACTCCAACTAATAACAAAATTGTAATGTAAAGAGTATGTAAAGCTGCAAATTGGCATAGGGAGACAGTCAGTCTATATCAAACACTCCACCAAATGTGGGCAATAAATGCATCTTACAAATGATCAAGGGTGAGTTTCACAACAATCTAGTTGTTGGAAAAGGCAAAGACAATGCTAATAAATTCAGGGTAAATACAGAACCGTATTCAAATTGTTTACAAATATGCATCAAAACATTGCAAAATCGTACCTTTTTACCTCTCGACCTTTTTCGTCTTTTCTTTGATTTTGAGTCTCCTGTTGCCTATGTGTACAAAATGAATGAAAAAAGTGCTTTTAACCTACTGAGAATTTTTTTTTAAAAAAGCAAAATTAACTTTTTGAATGGCCTATAGTATAGTGACTAAGTGCTCACTTCAGAATGAGGTAATCCGGGACCTGAATTTTGCAGCAACCTTTAATCCAAATTCCAAAATTATAGTTAGTATAATCTGTTATTCTGTTAGTTTTCAGATGAATTGCTGTGTACATGAAGAAATATAAAACCATTTGTTCATGGCAAGCAGTAAATGTACCTCCTGCTGGGATGATCACTATAACTACAGTCTATAACTTGGGTCATCCCAGTCTTGCAATACAAAATGGAAGTGTGCGGTGACAAATAATTCTTCTTGCAAAAAGGTAAATGCAAGAATTGAGATCCAAGGTTTGTAATGTGTATTTTTATAATCTTCAATGACACCATGTCAACTATATGTACAGTAGAAATTTTTTCATGTGTTACTGAAAGTTACAAATTTGTAAAATTATTTTAAGGTTGATGTACAGAGTTCTGCCCTTGTCGGAATACTGATTGCATACTGAATAGTGATTGCATTCAATATCAGGGGTTACAAGGCCCTTTCCCCAGATACACAAAGTTAAATTTTTCATTACACAAACAAAAAACTGGGTAGGAAGAGATGCTGTCTGATCTAGAGCTCCATCTAGATTGTTTTTCATTATAATAAGTGATGATGCAGCATGACTAAACCACTGAAGCACAAAGACCCTTACAATGGGGTAAAATACTAACAACGCTTGCTGTATTGCATGAAGTCTGTTGCTATCCCCTAACACAAACTGTAAACTGCTAAACAACATTCGCTAAATATCATGGTGACAATACTACTTGGTAGAAGCAGACCAGTAGTTACGCTCACTCTTACAGTTCACTTTGATAGTACAGTAGGTGTACTGAAACAAGTTATGAATATGCTTGCATGCTGTTGGTTCGTTTCATCTCTTGTGGCCACTTCAATTTCAAGGTCTCATCAATGACCATGCCATCTTTTTTCATTTCCTCTACCCTCTCTTTCCTCATGCCCAAAACAAAATATGAAGAGCTCATGGATTTCTTCTGCTCAAAGGTTGAAACTATCCATGAAGTGACATCTGGCACTTCCTCTATACCCTGCTGCTCTTGGACTCCCCCCCCATGTTGGCACCAATGCTATCTCTAATCCATGGTCACTCTGCACTTCCTTTCCCATCTGCATCTCCGAGTTCATCTCTTCTACAAGGCCCATCTCCGGTTCCCTTGATCCCATCCCAACCAATTGCTGAGTATTCAACCTTCCACCTTGTATATTTGCCAACGTTGTAAAGAGTTCCTTTTACTCAGGTACTCTGTAAAGTTCGTTGGGAGGTTATACAACATAGACTGCAGTTGCTCAAGAAAAAAGCTCACCATCATCTTCTCAAGGGCAACTAGGGATGGGCAACAAATGCCAGTCTTTCCATCAATATCCATATCTCAAGAATGAAAAGAAAAACAGCCACTTGAGTGACCATAGGAGGGCTGATAGTTGTGGAATAGCACCATCTTCTGAGCATGGGGAGGAGGGGAAAATAATTTTAAAAATAATTACAATAATTCCTAATTTTTTTATTAAATCCTTTAAGGATCAACCAAGTGGGAGGGATACTGATTATCAGTGAGCTCAACACAAGTGTAGGTATAGCTTGCTTCTAATTCAGTTCAGTGTTACAAGATTATTTGCTTCAAACTAGCCCCGGACCTCTATCTACAAATAGTGATGCAATATTTGTTATTGACACAGAGATGAAGAGATACCAAAGAGCATGTGATTATATATCAGATTCAGAAAGTCAGTAACATACAGGAACAATTTTTGCAAACTCATCCTCTGAAGTCTCCTTTTCCTTCTGCTCTTCTGGGGCATCAACCACTTTTACCCCAAGCCTTTTGGTTTGTTGCCCTGAAGTACAAGAGGCTTAATTATTTAAAAATAAAAACATGCATAATGTATTCAAAAGAGGCAGAATATTTGACAGAATATTAATTTGAGATGCTAATTCATATAATTTAAGGTTAAACCATTGAAACAAGAGCCAGAACTGGCTACATAAATAGGAAAGCTATAGTACAACAAGAGCTTTTAGAATTGGACAACAATTGCTGGCCTTGCCAATGACACCCACATCTCATGGAAAGAATAAAAATAAGCAACTGTTTGTAATGTTGTTTACTGATCTCCAGCTTCATTGTAATATGCAGCTGCTGAATTCAATGGACCACAAGACTGTTTGCAGGAATTAAGAACTAACGGCTAACAATCATAATTTTGCATCCCTTCTCCTTTCCCATACAAAATATTTCAAGGGTTGCCCTTAGTTCATAAACAATTTTTTTTGAAAATCGCATCAAATATATCACAGAAAAAAAAGGTAATTATCCTGTTTGTATAATTTTGCATATCTAAGCAAAATAATCTCTGTCATCGACATAATGTAAAAATATTCGAACACAAATAGAATTATATAGAATTTTACTGCACATAAACTGTTATTTAGCCCAACAGGTCTATGCGTTGGTGTTTATGATCCACACAAGCTTCTTTCCACCTTACTTCATCTCAGCCCATCAACTTATCTTCTTATTCCTTTCTCTCTCATGTATCTTCCTAGCTTCCCCTTAAATGCACCTACACCAATCCTCATAATCACTTAATGCAGCTGTGAGTTCTACGTTCTTAACCTTCTGGGTGTAGAAGATTTTCATGAATGCAGAATCTATAGGTTTGGAAAAGTTGCATCCATTTTTATGGTAGCTAGTTGATCTTCAGTGGCACTCAGAACAAAAAAATGAAAAAAAACTGTGCTCCTCTCTTTTTGTAAATGTCCCTTTGCATACTTCCCAATCCAATTCTTTTCATCTCTCTCTCTCTCCATTTAGTTTGTCTTACAGTCTGTTTCCCTCCTCATGCTTTGTAGACTCTCTCCTGCCATCACTGTATCTTACTTTCATTCCCTTAATCCAAATCTCTCCATCCATTTCCTCACTCTATTCTTAATTTCTCTGCATGCCTCTCACAAATCCTTATTTGCTATGCTCTGACAAATCTTTCCTTTCACTCTCACCTGTCTTGGAAGATTTGAGAGTCAGGTGCGTGCCTAGGCTAAGAGTGATTGGGGTGCCAGACTTGGGAGTTTAGACAAAGCTAGATGGCTTAGGCTTGGAGGGACCTTTTATGTTTGGGACAATGGCTGTAAAGGGATAGTCAGGCTGGGAGCATAGAGATTGGTTCCTGGTAACCACAAGAGTGATTATGCATTAATAGTGGTACAATTAACTTGCGTCAATCAGATATGTGGGACATAATGAACAAGATCTTTGTTAACTTCTAGATATTGAATAGATGAATTATTCCAATATTATAAACACCAACAGATCAATAACTACGAAGTAACATAATATAAATGCCCAATAGATCAACTGCTATAGGAGCACCTAATCGATTAATTATATAAACATCAAATTGACCAATATTTTCTTTGCACAGCACAAAAACAACCAGTGAAGAGGGGACATAATGAAGCTTCTGTGCACATGCACTATCCTGAATGCCTCAGCAGGCTGTGAAGTCTAAAGGGAGGGTGTGGCCAAGATTGGGGTTGTTCATAAGGCCCACTACAGTGCATCACACTGCCCAGCAAAAGTTGTTGGGAGTGACTAGAAGACATTGGTGATTTCTGTCTGAATCGTTTAGCTTTTAAAAACTGTTTAATGATATTTGGAATGGGAATGAAGAAATGTCAGGACAACTGTTTGCCAGGTAAGTATTCTTTTGCTCAGTTGTCACTGGAGAGAATTTTTTTGCTGTGTTCTGACCATGGATATCTTAAGATATGACTGATCTTTGGCTACAAAATTCTAGGATTTGATCAGTTCAAGGGACAGACAAAAGGGCCAGCAGTTTTTGGTTTCTGTTTGGGTGATGTTGTGCCTTGCGATTGGTTGAAGGGGCAGTGATCACTGGTTCTGGGTGTGCAATTGATTGAACTAAAACTGCAATCATACGTTCCCACAAAGCTTTCAATATTAGGGATTTTTGGTCAATTTTTGATTTTGTATAAAGACGTTAAAGAACCATTGCAGGGGTGAAATTTCTTTCATCTCCTATTTATGCCTGGATTATTGACCAGAGAAATTTCATTAAAAGTTGTTTAATCAGATTCACTCTATATTCAAATACACAGATGAAACACCTCTTGAGGGGTTAGTCAGAGTAATTTAGAATAAAAAAGAACACTTGACTGCTGTAAGGCTTACCTGCACAATGATCCACTGCCAATGAGCAAGCACAAATTGAACTGATACCTGAACAAAGAGAAACAATATTTCTGCACATGAAATAAAAGCCAAAAAAAGAAATCTGCAAATATTATGGTCTACATTGAGCAGGTATCAAGCTATACACAATCCAGCAGCCATATGTCCAGATGTAGCTTTTCAAAAAACTATAAGCTTGAAGGAAGCAATTGGTCAGATGTGAGTGGGCATACAGTAAATCCTCTTCATAGTTACCTACGGTCTCACCAGCACCACATTCATTATTTCTTGAAAATTCCACAGCTTTTGCTCCCTAGCCAGAAGACTATTCTAAGTACAAACAAGTGAAGAGGACATTCAGTAGAGTGCGTACCTCCACCACACACTGTTAACTCAATGTTAATACAATTACACAGCTCTTCCTTGGGGCTTTTCCCTGCCTGATTGATGTTCTGGAATCACAAAGCTGAAAAAAGAAATCATGCACTTGAAGAGGGCTAATTTTCAGTTTATGTAGAAAATGTTGGGGTGTGGGACGAAATTGGACAGCTCTTTCAAAGAGCTGGGACAGGGATGGTGAGTGCAATAGCCTCCTTCTGCACTGATTTTCATACGCATTTTCCAAATGATTGTGCCACCCTCAACACACACATGCATGCTCCTTTGGAAAATATAGAATTTTTACATTAAAATAGTGCATTCTGTTCATCTTCATTTTTCAGTTAATTTTCTAATTAAAAAACTAATATTTGGTTTATATGCATTTGAGACCAAACTGATCATTATTTCCACAAAGACTATCTCAACAGTCACTGTACTTCCAAGTATTGCACCTCACCATCGCTCCCCAACAAGCTTGTCTAATTCCCACTGCCACCAGTCAATCTATAGAGCACCCTCCCTCTCTAACTATCTTCCCCAACCAACAAGGCCATTCCCAACCTCGAACCATTAACCTCCATTTAACAACAGCACTATTCCTCTCCAGCTACCACTAGAAACTCACTCACTCTAACAATCTCCCAATGTTCTTTAATTCCTCAGTTCACTAAAGCACTCTCCACCTCCAATTTCATACAGACATTTTATAGATCTCCTAAGTGATTAACTTATTCTGGAATACAGAGCAACACCTGGGATGCCTATCACATTCTGGAACCTCACCAAAGTGGTCATTCTTCAGGCTATTCATTCACATGAGTTATCTTCATTTATATCCGTGAACTTTGCACATGCAAACTTTTCAGCAGGAGTCAGTGGAGCATTAGAAAAAGTAAAACTTGCACTTCAGAACATGATAGAAATGAGAACAAACTAAATAAATGCCATATTGTAAGGACTTGTTCAGTTTCTGCACAAGTTCACCTATTTCTTGTCCCCCAGCCTTTTATTGTTTTATCCTTCATTGAACTAAGAGTCAGAAAAGACTGGTTCGTGTCAACATCTCCTTACGTTAACAGGTTTAAATTCCTTTACTTTCCCTTCCTGAAGGTGACAGTTCCACTAGTATGGTCATACTTCAGTGCTTTACTCAAATGACACTCTTCATTTGTGCTCTAGGCTTTATTTAACTGAGGGGCATCAAGCCAAGTCCAATTCTGTCCTCATTCGATAAACATTTTTTCTGCTAGGGGGTCACTGGGTAGTTATCACGATCAGGAAACCTGCCTGATTTTCTCCTCCACCTCATAGGGATCTGATGCCCTAATACAGTGGTCTATCAATGCTCAGTTGAGATTGCTTAACTTAGTACAGTCCAAGGCAACTTTCCTGATCTGCATGACTGTGTACCAACCTGTGCAATGTGCTTACTAAATGAGCCATAGGGAGATGGCATTGCCGAAGGAGTTTTCAGGTTTTTTGTTGCTACTTCATGATTTTACTTTTGATCCTGCTGCATTATTTTTAAGCATCAGATTTTTAAAAAACAAATTAAAAACACAGTGGTAAAGTTAAACAGAAAAGGGGGTAGGTAGCAGCTGGTTTTGAGATGAGCTCAATTCAGATAAAACAGAAAGGTATTGGTCCTCTTCCTCTAACTATTCTTAAAGGCCTGGTATAAAATATTATGGCCAGGATTTTCCCGTCGGCGTGCAGGGGAGCAGGGCCCGCTCGCCGACGCGTAAAATGACACACGGTGACGACGGGCGGAACTCCCAATGTCACCATGCCCCATTTAAATTTTCAGGAAGGTGGGGGCTCAGCAAAATCAGCTGTGCGCCCGCCGACCTGTCAAAGGCCAATTGAGGCCATTGACAGAGTCATAACTAATTAATGGACCTGCCTGTCCAACCTTAAGGTTGGCGGGCAGGCCAGTAGCCCTGGTGGGCATTAGAAAAAGCATGAAACCTCATCCACGGGCGGGATGAGGTTTTATGTAGGTTTTTTAAAAAATTAAAGTGTTTTCAAAAGTTATGGACATGTCCCAACTCAAATGACAGTGTCACACGAGGGGACATGTCAAGAATTTTTTTTATTTTCTATTTTCAATATATTTTTTTTAACAGTAGAGACGATCTCCCTGAGGCAGCACTTTGCCTCAGGGAGATGAGTGCGCTCTTTCGTGCGCGAAAGAGCGCACTTTCGGATTTAGGAAATCTCCCCCACCCCCACCCGCACAGGGAGCGTATAGCGCTTCCGTGCAGATGTCACGCTGGGCGGGCCTTAATTGGCCTGCCCACATAAAATGGTGGTGTGCCCCTGATTGGGGGTGCCAACTGGAGGCACGCCTCCACGTGCCCACTATTCAACCTCCCCCCCACCCCCCAACGGGTGGAAAATTCTGCCCTATGGACATTTGTAAAGGACAATAGTAACACTTCCACTGAAAACAAATGGGCATAATCCAATTGGCATTTAAAAAATTTTTAAAAATTACCACTGTGATGTCTAGCAATAAGCTCTTCCAAAAGTTGGGACAGTGGTTTGTTAAAGTATTTTTCCATGTATCTCCTGTCAAGGAACACAACATTCATTGGCTGCAAGCGAAGTTCTTGGAGTCTCTTATCATTGACTCCAAGGTGAACAAGTATCTCTGCAGCTTCGTTCCATATTCTGTCAAATTTTTCATAAGTAAGGTCCGTGTGGAAAATGTCTTTCAAAAGGTGATCTCGCATTTCACAAATCCGCCGCAAATACGCTCCTGGGGAAGTGTCAGATCTTGCAAGCCTCCCAGTCCAGCCTTTTTTGGGACGGGGAAACTTCTTCATAAACACAGCAAGAAACTGAAACAAAGGTAATGTAAAATGCAAAGTTTTTGATTTCTCTGTCGAATAAATAATATTCATCCATTTTTTTCTGACGCTGCTAAAATCTGTTCCTTCTAACCGATTCTTGATTAAGACTTTATTCTTTGTAACTTCTTCTTCCAATTCCTCTGATGAGATGTGGGCATCAAAAATACTCCGAACAGCCTCTGTGCCTTCCACGTGTATTAAATGAAGCAGGCGATACACATTAACGTAGCACTTCTTAATTAATAGTGGTTTGACTGGCAATTCAGGGTCAAATTGTGGGCAGAAGGGTCCAGCTTAATCAAAATATGAAAAAGAGAAAAATTATGGAAAATTCAGAAGCTCACATATTATGTCTTCTTTAGAGAGGTTGCACAAAGGAAATGAGTTACTTCAAGTTCATTTGCAAAAGTAGAGCCCACTTACCATCAGACCATTTGTAAAAAAAGCAACATACAGCAGACGCTGGAAATCAGAAATAAAGACAGAAAATGCTGGAAATAAATCAGGTCAGGCAGCATTTTCTGGCAAGAAACGGTTAACTTTTCAGGTTGATGACCCTTCATCGGAACAGTTACATACAAACAATGAGCAGGAGTAGGCCACTTGGCCTCTAGAGCCTGCTCTGCTGTTCAATAAGATCATGGCTGATCTGATCCCACATTCCTGCCTATCCCCAGTAACCTTTCACCCACTTGCTTATCAAGAATCCATCTAGCTCTGCCTTAAAAATATTCAAAGACTCTGCTTCTGCCGCCTTTTGAGGAAGAGTTCCAAAGACTCATGGCCCTCTGAGAGAAAAAGATTTCTCCTCATCTGTCTTAAATCAGCAACTCCTTATTTTTAAACAGTGACCCCTAGTCCTAGATCCTCCCACAAGAGGAAACATCCTTTCCACATCCACCCTATCAAGATCCCTCAGGATCTTAATGGTTTTGATCAAGTTGCCTCTTACTCTTCTAAACTCCAGCGGATACAAGCCTGTCCAACCTTTCCTCATAAGACAACCCACCCATTCCAGGTATTAGTCTAATAAATCTTCTCTGAACTGCTCCAACACACTTACATCCTTTCTTAAATAAGGAGACCAGTACTGCACACAGCACTCCAGATGTGGTCTCACCAATGCCCTCCATAACTGAAGCAAATCCTCTCTGCTTTTGTATTCAACTCCCCTCATAATAAACAATAACATTCTATGAGCTTTCCTAATTACTTGCTGTACCTGCATACTAACCTTTCGCAATTCAAGCACTCGGATGCCCAGATCTCTTTGCATCTTAGAGCTCTGCAATCTCTCACCATTTAGATAATATGTTTATTTTTTATTCTTCCTGCCACATTTTCCCACATTATACTCCATTGCCAGATCTTTGCCCACTCTTAACTATCTTTAACCCTTTGTAGCCTCCTTATGTCCTCTTCACGACTTACTTTCCTACCTATCTGTGTGTCAGCAGCAAATTTAGCAATCATACCTTCGGTCCTTTCATCCAAGTCATTTATATAAATTGTGAAAAGTTGAGGCCCCAGCACTGATCCCTGTGGCACACCACTTGTTACATCTTGCCAACCAGAAAATGACCCATTTATGCCTACTCTCTGTTTCCTGTTAGCTAGCCAATCTTCTATCCATGCCAATGTTACACCCTGCACCATGAGCTTTTACTTTTCACAATAACCTTTTATGTGGCACCTTATCAAATGCCTTCTGGAAATCTGAGTACAGTACATCCACCTGTTCCCCTTTATCCACAGCATATGTTACTTCTTCAAAGAACTCCAATAAATTGGTTAAACATGATTTCCCTTTCACAAAACCATGTTGACTCTGCCTAATTACCTCGAATTTTTCTAAGTGCCCAGCAATAACATCTTTAATAATAGCTTCTTACATTTTCCCTATGGCAGATATTAAGCTAACTGGCCTGTAGTTTCCTGCTTTGTCTCCCTCCTTTTTTGAATGTAGCAGTTACATTTTGCTATTTTCAATCTAATGGAACCTTCCCTGAATCTAGGGAATTATGGAAAATTAAAATGAATACATCAACTATTTAATGAGAAGTCTTCCACCTGAAATGTTAACTTTGATTCTCTCCAAGGATGCTGCCTGACCTGCTGAGTATTCCCAGCATTTTCTGTTTTTAGACCATGTTATAAGCTCTTCCAGCTCATAAGCTAAAGACAGAAACACATCTGAGTGGTAACTTAGGTCTTATATGAAACCTCACTACAAGGGTTACATAATGCAGTATGTCTTAGCTGTGCCATCAGGTTATATTAAGCACTAGAAAGACACCTTTCTCCAAAATAGAGGTATCACTGCACACATTCCAGTCATGTTAGCAATACATGAACCAGTGCATTCATGCATGCACGATGGTTTGCTGAGTTCCAAAGAAAGTTGGAGCGTCCACTTCTATCAGTATTTTGTCTGTTAATTCGAGTAATCTGAGGAATAATAGCAGATTCTTGTGTTACACTTGCTATCACAGTAATATTCCTCTGGCAGGCAACCATATTTTTCAATGGAAGCAACACAATTGCAAGTGGCATGGAATTAGCAACTTGATATTACTTACTTTATCACCTTCATAGTGGGATGGTGGTGCAGAAATACTAGACTTTGAGAATCTGCTATTTTATCTTTAATATAGAATGTTTTCAAATATCATTGATGAGAAAGAGGCAGCATAATTTCTGAGTCAGCTCTTGACTGGAGTATACTAAAATCAGCTTCCAGGAAGCCATTTTACATCACTTGAGATTGTGACAGATTTTAAAAATGCTTGTTAGATTCCTTGGAACTCTTCTATTAACTTATTGCAGAGTCTTTGTAAAGCGAATGGTACAATGAATGTGAATTTTCCCAAGACTTTTACCAATAATTTTGGGATTGCATTCCATGACTCTGAACATGATTCCATGAAACTAATTGAGCAGCCTGAATCAATTGCCCATTCCTTTACTATGAATTTAATTTCTCTCTCTTTACGTCTACCTTAGATACACAGGGTTGGCATTGGGAAGCATTTCTGGTATGAGGCAATACTGTAGAATGTGGGGTTTGGTTTACTGAGTGATTCCGTAGGGTCTGGCAGTAGCAGAAAAGGGTTGGAAGACTAGGGGAGGTACCACGATGTCTCAGCAGCAGGGGGAGTGCCAGTGTCTGAAGACTCAGGGATGGTTGAGGATCCAGACACAACGTGAGGGAATTGCAAGGTTAGGGTGCACTGCAGCGTAGCATCCTCTGGTTTAAGGGCATTTTAGGAAGGTAGAGCATCTTGCAGCAGTGGCACGAGATACTGGATTGTGGGAGCATTAGTGGCACAGTGTATTAAGATGTGATAGCATTGCAGGGCAACTGTGTAAGCACCACTGGAAGAGGATAGAGTTTCGCAACATAACACACTGGTTTTGATACAATTTAACTCACTGTGCTATATTTTCAAATAAACAAAAGTTTGCTAAGCAGTTTTTCATAAAGATGGTGATATTCAAAAGAAAAAACACCAACCTGTTTAAAAATTACCAGGATCAGCTGATCATAAGAAAAAGAAACAGGCCATTTGGCCCATTGAGCCTGCTTCACCATTCAATAAGGTCATGGTTGATCTGACTGTGACCTTAACTCCACTTCCCTGTCTGTCCCCCATAACCATTGACTCCCGTGTTGATCAAAACTCTGTCCACCTCAGCCTTGAATATGTTCAATGACTCAGCCTCAACTGCTCTCTGTGGAAGGGAATTCCAAAGATCAACAACACAGAAGAAATTCTTCCTCATCCGTTGATAAGAGACTACATCTGGGGTAAAGGGTCACAGCACTGAAACAGCCCTCATCAAATTCACAAACAACATCCAATGTGAATGTGGTAAACTATGCCTCTTCATCCTTCTGGACTGTCTGCAGCCTTTGACACACTCAACCTGAAATGTTGACTCTGTTTCTCCATAGATGCAGCCAATCTGCAACACATTCCCAGCATTTTCTGTTTTTATTTCTAACATTTTCTTGTATGGCTTGGTGCTATACGGCTCTTGGGACATTTTATTATGTTATAGGTGCTATGTAAATGCAATTTGTTTTTATCTACACTCAAAATTTAACTTCACCCTTTTCTCTTTTCAGATGACGACATAATTGGTGCAATTTCTGGGACTGGTGAGCCCAACAGAATAAAGAAGCTGAAATAATCAGTTCCTTGAGTTGCTGTGTCAATGACTAAACTATAACAATTGTCAGCAAGTTTAATTCTCCTTTTACTTTGCTGTTTCCTTTCTTTGTCAGGACGCTCCCATCTTCCTCCTAGCACCTCCCCCAGTGAAATGGCAGAATTGTGGGGGGACCCATAAGCAGAATTTTCTACCAGATATTTATACTCAAGCCAATTAAAGAGTAAAAGCAATATTGCAGTAATAAATCCAATGATTGAATCCTGCAAGAAATACTCAACTGTTACACACGCCCATAAATTAGCTGGTCACCATGAATATTGGGAGGAGATATGGAAAGTTCATCATGTTTCATAATTAGGTTTTTCTCCATCATGGAGAGAGTTTGCAAATGACTAATTGTCTTAATTTTAGTATTTCTTCATTAAGTAGTTGATTTCCTGTGATACTGCACCTGGAGAGTCAAGATCAAGTGCTGTACTGTGTTTACATCAGGGAGGGTTAGGGGATAGGGGATAATTGGACACAGGAAGAGAGGTGAACACAGGAAGAGGAGGGAGTTGAGGAAGGAGGTTGAAGTGAGCTACCTTATGTTCACAGATCCAGGTTTTCATCAGTGGGCAGGAAATGGGATAGGGAAGTGGTACATTGTCGCTCCTTCTACCAGGCCCACTGTCAATCTTGGGCAGTGAGTTAGAAAATGAACTCTAGGACTGCGGTGAGCTAAACTTTCCTTTAAACAGGTTACATTGTACCTCATCAACGTCAAGCCACAGGACCAAGAATTAGGAAGTGGCATGAAGAGAGTTGAACTCAAACATTAACTGAATCATGTTCCTCTATAGTAAGCACTTTTGATTTGTTTGACCTTTAGTTCCTTCATTCCTTGATCACTTAGACTTTAATGTCAGTGTACGTCATACACAATATCAGAAAGGCATTTTTTCCCCCTTAAGGAGCCGTCACAGTGCCACCTACTGGAGTACCGTGTATAAATGACCCATTTTATATTTTCTATATTTGACTCCGGTTGTGATACAGCTATCAGAAATGTATATTTTAGTGCAAAAAATTCAAATTTACTTTTGTAATCAGAGGAAATTCTGTCACCACTACCCAAGGTTAAACAAAAGAATATAATTACTTTGTTCATCAAACGCTTTCAGGAAACTGTTGATGTATGGTCCTAGGTAAGGAAGATCATGCTGATGTTCCACTAATGTAAACCACATGTCCGCAACACACAGAATGGTTTTTTTGGTGAACAGGATGTGCATAAAACGCTCTGCTCCCTCCTTATAGTTATACTTGCATAAATCGTTGCTCTCTGATTCCTTCAGCATTCCTGATTTCACAAAGTGTTCAGCAAAACGTTCCACGCCGTATTCCTCCAAGACGTATTTAAAAACATCGGCGTATTTCTTAATGAAGAACATGCAGCAGCTGTCACCTAAACAACAAAAAGCCAGGGGTATGTAAAATGGCAAATTTATTTTTATAGTTGTGCTGACAGAGACCGCACCCAAAAACGCTTAAAGTTTGGCCTAATTTGGCAGGATATTTACCTAACACTATCTTGTCTGTATCTCAAGAACAATCTTGGAACAGGTGTGTATTGAAATGTCTATTTCTGACCAACTATTAAACTGTTTTCTACTTTTGACTAAGTCACTGGGAATTGTGTCAGGATTCCTCACACTAATTTCAATAAAAGGGGGCAATGTTGTGACAGACAATAGCATGAGCAGGTGCTGAACTTTATCCATTTAATTATATATTATATATTTTTTTCCTCAAATTTCACTTCTTTTTGCACCTTTGTTCAATAAATCCATATTATAAATTTTATATATGAATTTTGTGCAGACAGATTAAAGGGATATGATTGATTGGTTAAAGGACTGTGGTCTCTGATTCTGCAAGCTGATAGGCTATTTTCACCCAAATAAAATATTTTAATAATATAGATATAAAAATGTGTTCACATGTTCCAACCTATTGTGATTGAAGAATTGAAGTGGAGCAATATTGTGGGAAGAGAAACAAATAATTTTAGGCTATGATTAATTTTTTCACTGGAACAAACATTCAGTATAAGGCATGAAATTAAATAAAACATTGTTCCCTCATGTCTTTCTAGCATAAGGGGATCTGTCACATTAGAGTGCAAATCAAAAAGGCCCCTCTTGGACAACATCTGAGGGAGGTCCATCAACACGACATTGTGATTATATTGAACAAAGACTGGCATCATAACCTCTTAGTGCTTCAAAACAGAATAAAAAGATGTCACCCACCATGTGGTGTTTAGACCCTTCAAATTATCTGCATCTTTCATAAAATAGAATTAAACCCTATGTTGGTTAGATGTGGGAAAGAACACACTCAGTTTAATATCACTAACATTGGAATTGGTACCATAGTGTGCGTCTTTCTTCAAGTTAGATAATCTATCTTTCTTCCTCATATCCTCTACACACCAAAAGAGCACGCCAAATTGTACATGTAGCGCCAGCTGTCAGGATAGATCGTTCTAAGAAGTGACCTTAAGTCACAATCACATCTAAACATTACGGCTTTGCAAACTTATGTGGATTATGCCATTTGGTTGTTTTACAGATAATGCCACCTGTAAGACATAGATAACCTTCTCAAATCATACGGCTACCACCTAGAAGGGCAAGGGCAGCAGGCACGTGGGAACGCCCCCACTAGGAAATTCTCCTCCAAGCCACTCACCATCCTGACTTGGAAATGTATCACCATTCCTTCACTGTCGCTGGGTCAAAATCCTGGAACTCACCCCCCTAACAGCACTGTGGATGTACCTACGCCACATGGACTGCAGTGGTTTAAGATAGCTCACCACCACCTTACCAAGGGTAATTAGGGATGGACAATAAATGCTGGCCTAGCCAGCAACGTCCACATCCCATGAATGAATTTTTAAAAATGGTTTCTAAAATCCTTGCATCTGTAATAACTTCCCCATTTTGCTGCGAACTTTATAGAGCAAATCTCATGGAAGACACAGTGAAAGCTGCTTGGTGTGGATTCTACTGTGTGGCGGAGATCCATTCTCAAGTATAGAAAATGCCATAAAACGATATTGCTGCCTCCCTATTAGAAGAAGCATAATGTTTATTGAATTGATCAAAGTGCAAATGGATTTGTTTATGGCACTGAATCAGCCATTCTTCATTTCAATTTGCTCATGAAATCTGAAAGTCTGAAACTACTTTCTGCAAAGGTAGCTGTTTGGAATACTGAGTGTATTTCTCTTTGGTTTATATATCATTCAGAAATAATTAAAGTCAATACATCCTTAACAAAAACTGGTGCCAGTGTGCCCCTGGAGTGGTTGAGCACTGGCATATGTGCCAAATCAAGTGGCAGTGCCAAGTCTGTGTCATTGTCCAATGTCATAAAATTACCAATACCAATTAGTGTCAAAACATCCTTGGCACCCCTTTATGCCAGCATAATTTCACAGCAACTTGGTGCATCCCTGGTGCTGGATGCTTGTAATGAGTGCTTGGCACAATTAAGTACTGAAATTTCCATTAGTACAGCTAAGTGTTCAAGATTATTCAACAAAGTGTCTCGACAATCTATGATTGCAGACTGAGGTTGGAACATTGCCTTTTTCAATTTTGCTCTCAATACGGTCTTTGTAAGTAGGTTTGGAGAATCCAAATTCCCAACAAGCATTTAAAGCATTAATCATTTTACATGCAATTGTGAATAGGGTACTGAATTTTTCCCATTATTTAAACCTCTGCCATGGGTTGGTACTAACATACTGTCTCAATGAAGGGTGCATTTTTTTTTGTTTTCATGCAAGCAATGTGTGGCATTTGTCAGCAGTTAACAGATTAGTAACAGAACAGCAGGGTCTAAATTTTTTGACTGTAAACCCAATTTTTTGTCTCAGGTCACTTTTTTTTGGCCTGCTTTTTTGATTTCATTTGAAATGACTGCCTGTAACCATGTAATTGCTTGCTACTTGTTGCTACGTGATCTGAACAGAGTACTCCGTGCTGCCCAGCCTGTTCATATTTTACTCTCATGCCATTCGTAACGAAGCCAGCTTTGTTTATATTACAATTGCTGCCTGATCCTGTGATGTCCAAATTTTACAATTGTCAGAAAAATCTGAAAGAACAATGGACTAAAGGCAAGTTTTACAATCTAATCTACTCCTGAGGAGAAACCAGAGCTTTTCCTTTAATGAGGGGTATCACTCAAAGAACAAAGTACAGCCTCTTTAGCTCAGGAGGAAACAAGTTGATGCTATGCATAAGTCACAAGACTTTATATAACAAGAGAAATATTGACCACATCTGCACCATCCAGATGACAATTTTATGTGCATGCTGTGCACAAAGTTCTCCAAATCTAATTAAATAAGAATTTACATTTATATATCACTTCTCATGTCCTTGGGATGTCCCAAAACATTTCACAGCCAATTAATTACTTTTGAAGTGCAGTCCCTGCTGTTGTTTAAGCAAATATGCACGTAGTAAAAAATTACAAACAGCAGTGAGGCGAATAACCAAGTCTTGGTGGTGCTGGCTGAGGGATGAATGTTAGCCAGGACATCAAGAAAATTCCTTGCTCTTCTTTGTAAAGGTACCATAGGATATTTTCTGTCCAACCATGCAGAGGATTTTGGTTTTATGTCTTAGGTGGCATGCAGCATTTTCTTTGTACTGCATTAAAGTGCCTGCTTAGATTAAGTAGTAGCGGAGCTTCAACCCATGTGTTGCTGACTCATAGGCTTAAGTGCTTTTGCTGAGCCAAGTTGAAGCAGGGTACACTTGTAAAACTATAAAGATTTACTCCTCAAGAGTATAGATGATTCCAAAGAAAAAGTTAGTTTAGGAAGGAAGCATTTTAAACAAAATCTTTCAAGACATATTTATTTTTATTGGGGAGGGTGGGGAGTGATGTGTGCTTGGAGGGGATACTGAAAGAATAAGAATACTTATGATTGAAAGTACTCATTCCTATCACTGTTCCACTTTAACATCCAGTGGTATTGAGCACTTAAAAACCCTAAAGTACTAAGGATTTGTTTTACGCGATGATAAACCGTAAGGGATTATTCAGTCATGTTAGACAGAAGGAAAGTTAAAATTTAAAAAGTGGGTTAGCAAATGGAATAGAAAGAGTCAAATTGACACTTGTGCCTAATACGTGCACAGTGACCAATTTAGCAATCCACGCTTAATTTGCATGGAGGTTGGGTTAATGTTAAATTGGTTGGGCTCTTATTTTTTTTAAAGATGGCCTACTGCAATAGGCTCCCGTGGCTATATTAGTAACCAACTCTTAAATTTGTATGCCCCTGTTGGAGTTGCATTGCGCAAATTCCAACAAGCATTTCTGGGTCTTCAGCAGCCTAAACTAATGATCCTAAAGGGATTGCTGGAGGCCACACAAATTAAGCCCAAAAATAATGGAAAATTTTTAGTATTTACTGGTCAGCAGGAGTGCTCCTCCTGACTCCATAAAGTTGCGGGCTGCTGGCCCATCCTCATCCACTCATTTGGAAGTACCTCGGGGTAAAATTGGTAAGGCCTGTAAGAAGTGGCTGTCTAATAGCCTTACAAAATCTTACAAAATTAATTGGATACTTCAGAAATAGCTTTTTCTTTCTCTCTTTGAAAGAAAAAATCCCCAACAGCATGCCAGAGCTGATGTAGACACAGAATAAGTCAGGATTGATTTATGTTTTCATTAGGAAGCCTGTTATCTGCTGAAGGCCACAACATGGAAGCTGGCCTTTGGTAGGTATTACTAGGCTTGATAAGATGGAACTCTTGCCCACTTAACTAAACAACTGTCTGAGTGAAATTAACCAGCAGATGTACTTCCAAGAGATAAGCAGAGTGGGTAACCTTTTGGATCAGGGATTGGAGTGGGAGGGGTATACTTTGGATACCTAAACCTTGACAATTAGACAATTGGATAGGAAGACGTAATTGAACAAGTGATTGGCATGAGATACCCACCAAACTCTAAAAATAAAGTATATAAACAGGCGGTCAAGGAGGAAAAAGCACAGAAGGGAGGAGGCTCTTTCGGGTTGCAAGCTTCAGCTTAACACCCTGACTAGGCTAAAGGCAAGCGAGAGATTATGGCAGGCAGCAGAGACCAGATCATTCTGCCCTTCTGAACCAGGATCAGGAATCCTTCTTACTTATCATGGGTCTTATGTCTACTATATTTATTCTGATTATGTGCTGTATTGAACTGTCACTTCTCAATAAGCCACTTTCAACTTCAGCTAGTGACTCAACTCTTTTGAATAATCTGTTATCCCTGATCAGGTCTTACAGGCCCAGATAGGTGAACTTCAATTGGTATCTGCAGCTTCTCCGATTTATTCTGATGAGGCCTGAGGATCTAGTACTTAGTTTTACATCTTGGAGCTAACAAATTGAAAAACTGATTTTGTGATAAGCTAGCGGCTGATCACTTGGCTGGTTCACCAATTAACTTCAGCTGGAGCAGTTAAACTTTCTTACCAATGGTGGCAAAAGTTAGCGATTCAGCTTTGCACAACGCTCAGGTAGTACGTCTGGTTTCATAAAGGATCTTAAGCCCAGGAAGGACGGTCAAAATACAAATTGGACCGAGCATAAAAAATATGACAAACATCAAAGTAGAAACTAAACAAATGGAAGTATACTCACTGCATCCCTGCATATACTCAGCCCAGTTTAATGCTTCTACATTTAGTATCACTGGGTCTCGCATGTGAGAAACAAACTGCCTTAAAATACCATTGTTATTTATTTGTAAGAAGTGATCCAGGAGAGCTAGAGTCCTGTCATTCCTAACGGGATATCTAGTAATATTATTCAAGGAGATGAAATCCAAAGTGCCAGACGTTAAGAGTTTGAGAATGAGTCGATCAACATCCAGCATTCCTTTCTCAATGGATCTTCTCTCTGCAGAGAGCTCTCGCAATAAGTAACACTTGTTTGGTGCTTCTACTGGCACAGTAGCTGTACAGAAACAAAAATGAATAGAGAATTAACAATACAGCTTTTACTACTTATGGCAAATCAGTGTTTTTAAAACTTTTGGAATGCTTGATGGGGTCTCAGACCTACTTATTTTTGCTTTTGCATCGACACAAAAACTGCAGTATAAAGTCATCACTAGAACGAAGTTCTTTGTGTATGTTCTTGAGAGAAACTCATTAGCCTTGTATTATCTAAAACCAGGCAATGGAATCTGTGCTCCAGCACTGCACCAACAGCATGGAATTCCTGGCTTTGTTATATAGTACAAAACATTCTTAAATTCACAAAAATACAAGTATGAATTAAACATGAACGCTTTTCTTCTGAAAAAGTATTTCAATTACACAGATCTAACAAAGGAATTTTCTAAGGACATTTTTCCCTTTCCTGATTTTTTTTCTTTTAATCTTTTATATTAATTCTTCAATGGGATGTGAGCATCACTGGCAAGGCCTGCATTTATTGCCCATCCCTAATTTCCCTTTGAGAAGGTGATGGTGAGCCAATTCCCTCCTTCCCTCAAATGAGTGAACTGCCTCCTAATGTCACCTTCAAAAAGCCATCCTTCATGTGTGGACCTATACAAGTGGCAACACATTATAAAATAAAATACAGCTGAGTGAAGAACATAAGGTCAGTGCTGCAAAAAAGTTACCATAGATTCTGGCTTATAAGGCAACCTGGTGTACAAGACGACCCCATATTTTTCAGCCTCAAAAAACATGTTTTTGCATATATTCGGCATATAAGACGACCCCCCTTTTCAGCTATGGCATGTTGTACTTGAATTAGTAGCCAGTCTTAATTTTTCACCCCACAAATGGATGTTTTACTTACTGGTACCTTATAACTGGGTGCAAGGCATCAAGCAGGCAATATGGGTAGTGTTGTGAAGATGTGCAGGAGTTTAAGACACGCCCACACAGAGCAGACCCTGCAGGATGAATGGCAAAGATGGCGACCACCCACATCCATGCACTTGACATATAAGTTGACCCCTGTTTTTGGAGGGATTTTGAGGCTTCAAAGGTCGACTTATATGCCAGCATCCACGGCATTTGAACCATCTAAGATCTTTCCACTTCTGTGATATAAAGATGAATTTTAAACAACCTCAATGTTTTTATTCTATTGTCCTTATTGACAATTTATTCCAAAGGTTTATCACTCTTTCAGTTTTTTTCCAATATACCTAATAGTTTCAAATTCTACTACATATAAGCACAGGTTCCAAAAATAACTAAAGGATACATTGAAATGGGGTCACCGAGAAACTTAACCTTGAGTATTTGTCTGAGAAATAAGCCTCATAACACATTTAAATGTAAAAAAGTAACTCTTAAAACACAGTAGTCATCACTTTTCCATGTTAATCCTGTGTGC
Organism: Cetorhinus maximus; assembly: GCF_964194155.1. Lineage (NCBI taxonomy): Eukaryota > Metazoa > Chordata > Chondrichthyes > Lamniformes > Cetorhinidae > Cetorhinus > Cetorhinus maximus. The sequence goes on from NC_135894.1 coordinate 72,656,400, forward strand.
TGAAAAATGCCCAATTCTACGCAGTCCTGCTACTTCACAGAAAGTGATGAACACAGAATACCAGGAACTGAGGCAGTTTAACATAGACAAGCCACTGAATTTTATGTCCGTACATCATCAGTTACAAGGAACATTCAAACCACCAGTCTTGGATAGATTTTAACCCTGGTGCTGAAACGAAAAGATATCGTGACTATAAGCATCACTGGTCCACAAATAAATTCTATTTTCTCATTATTGTCAATGAAAATAAGGAAATGGTGAACACGTTGGATAATTTGCTCAGTATCTACAGTTGAGGTAGAGGTCCGCATGCTGGATATCCCAAGGAAACTAATATTGAATCAGAGACAATGCTCACCAGAATTAAAGTAAAACAACAGTAATGAAGAAAATAATGGCACAAAAGAGTGGCAAATAATCAGAACCAGATGGCTTTCATCCCAGGAGGTGGGCAAGAACATTGCAGATGCCCAAATGATAATCATCTCACAATTTGGAAAATTCACATGTTACTCCACTGTTTAAGAAATGTACAAGAGGGAAACCAGGGAGCAGAAGACAGCCAACCTAACATCCATTCTCAGGAAATTACTAGCGTCTATAATTAAGGATAGAGTGACTGAACATCTTTAACATTTTCAGAGAAAGTCAACATGGATGTGTAAAGGGTAAGTCACGCCTGGCTAATGTGATTGTATTTTTTGAAGGGGTAACTAAAGCTAAGAATAGGGGAATGTCTATGAGTGTTATTTATATGGACTTGCAGATGGCACTTGATAAAGCCCCTCGTGATAGGGCTTTTAGCTCACTTTATCATTACCATCATGCCAGATGACCAACTCTGATTTCATGAGGAGCGTAGGGGAGCATGTCAGGAGCAGCATCGGGGGTTCCCAGTAAGAGATGGCAATCTGGTGAAGCTACAATACAGGACTACATGCATGCGAAACAGTGGAAGCAGCATGCTGAAGGCACAGCTAAGCAACTGCACAATGAGCAGTTCAGATCAAAGCCCTATAGCCCTGCTATCTCCAGTTGTGAATTGTGGGGGCCAATTAAACAATTAGCGGAGGTAGAGGCTGCACAAACATCCCCATGCTCAATGATTGCAGAGCACAGCATGTCACAGAATCTCTCAGTGCAGAAGAGGCCCTTTGGGCCATTGAGTCTGCACCGACACATGAAAAACACCTGACCTACCTACCTAATCCCACTTACCAGCACTTGGCCCATAGCCTTGAATGTTATGATGTGTCAAGTGCTCATCCAGATACTTTTTAAAGGATGTGAGGCAACCCGCTTCCACCACCCTCCCAGGCAGCGCATTCTAGACCATCACCACCCTCTGGGTAAATAAGTTTTTCCTCACATCCCCCCTAAACCTCCTGCCCCTAGCCTTGAACTTATGTCCCATCGTGACTGACCCTTCAACTAAGGGGAACAGCTGCTCCCTATCCACCCCGTCCATGCCCCTCAATCTTGTACATCTCGATCAGGTCGCCCCTCAGTCTTCACTGCTCCAATGAAAACAACCCAAGTCTATCCAACCTCCCTTCATAACTTAAATGTTTCATCCCAGGCAACATCCTGATGAACCTCCTCTGCACCCCCTCCAGTGCAATCACATCCTTCCTATAATGTGGCGACCAGAACTGCACACAGTACTCCAGCTGTGGCCTCACCAAGGTTCTATACAACTCCAACATGACCTCCCTACTTTTGTAATCTATGCCTCGATTGATAAAAGCAAGTGTCCCATATGCCTTTGTCACCACCCCACTAACATGCCCCTCCGCCTTCAGAGATCTATGGACACACATGCCAAGGTCCCTTTGTTCCTGAGAACTTCCTAGTGTCATGCTGTTCATTGAATACTTCCTTGTCAAATTACTCCTTCCGAAGTGTATCATCTCTCACTTTTCAGGGTTAAATTCCATCTGCCAATTATCTGCCCATTTGACTATCCCGTCTATATCTTCCTGTAGCCCAAGGCACTCAACTTCACTGTTAACCACCCGGCCAATCTTTGTGTCATCCGCAAACTTACTAATCCTACACCCCCACATAGTCATCCATGTCATTTATATAAATGACGAATAATAGGGGACCGAGCACAGATCCCTGTGGTACGCCAGTGGACATGGGCTTTCAGTCACTAAAGCAGCCTTCTGACATCACTCTCTGTCTCCTACAACTAAGCCAATTTTGAATCCACCTTATCAAATTACCCTGTATCCCATGTGCATTTGCCTTCTTTATAAGTCCTCCATGTGGGATCTTGTCAAAGGCTTTGCTGAAATCCATATAAACTACATCAACTGCACTACCCTCATCTACACACCTGGTCACCTCCTCAAAAAGTTCAATCAAATTTGTTAGGCATGACCTCCCTCTGACAAAGCCATGTTGACTATCTCTGATCAAACCTTGCCTCTCCAAGTGGAGATAGATTCTCTCCTTCAGAATTTTCTCCAATAGTTTCCCTACCACTGACATGAGACTCACTGGCCTGTAGTTCCCTGGCTTATCTCTACAACCCTTCTTAAATAGCAGAACCACATTAGCTGTTCTCCAGTCCTCTGGCACCTCCCCCGTGGCCACAGAGGAATTAAAAATTTGTGTCAGAGCCCCTGCGATCTCCTCCCTTGCCTCCCTCAGCAGTCTGGTGTGAAAGACAAGGCTGAAGTATTTGCAACCATATTCATCCAGAAATGCCAGCTGAATGCACTGGATAAGTAAAGGCTATGCATGGGCCCTGACGACATACCAGCTGTAGTACTGGAGATGTATGTGCTCCAGAATTAGCTGGGCCCCTAGCCAAGCTGTTCCAGCACAGTTACAATACTGGCATCTACTCAACAATGTGGAAAATTGCCCAGGTATGTCTAGTCCAAAAGAAGTGGGAGAAATCCAAACTAGCCATTTACTGTCCCATCGGTCTACTCTCAATCAATCAGCAAAGTAATGGAAGCTGTTGTCAACAGTGCTATTAAGCAGCACTTATTTAGCAATAACCTGCTCTCTAATGCTCAATTTGAGTTCTGCTAGGGGAACTTGGTCCCAAACCATATTACAACTTTGGTCAAAACATTTGTCAAAAGAACTGAATTCCAGAGATGAGGTGAAGGTGACTGCCCTTGGCATCAAGACAGTATTTGATCAATTGTGGCATCCAGGACTCCTAGTAAAATTGAAGTCAATGGGAATCAGGGAGAAAACTCTCCACTAGATGGAATTCTATCTAACTCAAGGGTAGATGGTCGTGTTTGTTGGAGGCCAGTCTTCTCACCCCAGGACTTCATTCCGGGAGCTTAGTATAGTGTGCTCAGCCCAACCATCTTCAGCTGATTCAAGGGTGATCCTCCCTCTATCACATGGTCAGGAATAGGTATGTTTGCTGATTATTGCAGTGTTCCATACCATTTGCAGCTGCTTAGATACTGAAACAGTTCATGTCTCCATGCAGCAAGACCTGAAGAATATTCAGGCTTGGGCTGATACGTGGCAAGTAATATTTTTTTAAAAATTCTTTCACGGGATATGGGCGTCGCTAGATAGGCCAGCATTTTTACTGCCCATCCCTAATTGCTCTTGAGAATGTGCTGGTGAGCTGCTTTCTTGAACAGCTGCAGTCCATGTGGTGTAGGTACACCCACAGTGCTGTTTGGGAGGGAGTTCCAGGATTTTGACCAAACGACTGTGAAGGAACGGCGATATAGTTATAAATCAGAATAGTGAGTGGCTTCGAGGGGAACCTGCAAGCGGTGGTGTTCCCATTTGTCTGTTGTCATTGTCCTTCTAGGTGCCTGAGGTCACGGGCCTGGATGGTGCTGTTGAAAGAGCCTTGGTGAGTTGCAGCAATACACATCTTATATATATTACACACTGCTGTCACAGTAAGTCAGTGGTGGAGGGAGTGGATGTTGGAGATGGTGGATGAAATGCCAATCAAGTGGACTGCTTTGTCCTGATAGTGTCGAGCTTCTTTAGTCACACATGTGCCAGGCAATGACAATCCCCAAGAGAGATTCTAACCATCTCCCAATCAATCCCCACACCACCCACCACCCCTCCACTCCCCACGGGTTACCATTGACCAGAAACTTAACTGAGCTAGTCGCATAAATACTGTGACTATAAAAGCAAAAGTTTCAGTTATGTGGATAGGTTGGAGAAGTTAGGGCTGTTTTCCTTGGAGAAGATAAGTTTAAGAGGATTTTATAAAGATATGCAAAACCATTGGGGGGGTGGGGTGTGTGTGTGCTGGACAGAGCTCCCATTGGCGGAAGGATTGAGTTCCAGAGGGCACCAGTTTAAAGTGATTGCCAAACGAAGCAATGGCAACATAAGGACAAACTTTTTTACACAGTGAGTGGTTAGAATCTGGAATGCACGACCCACGACCAGGGAGATTCAATTGCGGCTTTCAAAAGAGAATTGGACAATTATCTGAAGAGAAACAATTTGCAGGGCAATGGAGAAAAGGTGGGGAGTGAGACTAGATGAGCTGCTCTTACTCTTGTGTATTGTAAGCATTCTATGATTCTATAATTCTAGGTCACAGACTGGAAATTCTGTGACGAATAACTGACCTCCTACCTCCCGAAAGCCTCTCCACCATCTGCAAGGCATAAATCAGGAGTGTGATGGAATACTCTCCACTTGCCTGGATGACTGCAGCTTCAACAACGCTCAAGAAGCACAATACCATCTAGGACAAAGCAGCCCACTTGATCAGCACCCCATCCATCATCTTAAACATTTACCCCCTCCAACACCAGCTCACAGTGGCTGCATTGTGTACCATCTACAACTTACCAAGCCTTCTTCAAAAGCACCTTCCAAACCCATGACCTCCAGAATCTAGAAAAACAAGGGCAGCAGATGCATGGAAACACCACTACTAGCAAGTTCCCCTCCAAGTCACACACCGATCTGACTTGGAACGATATCGCCGTTCCTTCGCTGTCGCTGGGGTAAAATCTTGGAACACCCCACTAACAGCACTGTGGGAGTACCTAAAGCACATGGCACATGGACTGCAGCAGTTCAAGAAGGCAGCTAACCACCACGATCACAAGGGCAATTAGGAATGGACAATAAATGCTAGCCAGCGACACTCAAAACCCATGAATGAATTAAAAAAAGCTCAAGTTGAAACTCATGGAATTGAAGGCAAATTATTGATCTGGTTAAGAAATTGGCTGAAAAGCAGGAGATACGAGAATAAGGGTAATGGGTTGTTACTGTAAATGGCAGGGTGTAACTAATAGTGTTCCACAAGGATCTGTGTTGGGCATTAACGATTCACTATGTTTATTAATGATTTAGATAATGGAATAAAATGCCACACATCCAAATTTGCCAATGACAAAGAGATGGACAGCATTGCAAGCAGTGTAGATGGAAGCATAAAATTATAAAGAGATATTGATAGTGTGATGCTCACAGCAGATGTTAATTGCAGATGCAAACCAAATTCCAGAAGGAAACTTGGCTTATGGGCCAGACCCTTTTTTGTATTCTGGAAATGAGAAGAAACCATACTGATCTCAGCAGCAAGAAAGTCCAGTGACACTTCTGGGATTTTAAAACTCAAAAGTAAAAGTTTTATCAACAAGAAAAGACATAGGCACTCAAGATTACAGTTACACAGTTAAAACTACTTTTACAAAACAACCCAAGAGACTCCCTACTTGGTCAGACCCACAAGTAAACACCTTCCTGGCAACACTCCCTTATTAGATGTTTAACTTTAAAAATCGAGTATTATTTCCCAAGGCAAACTGCTGTAGCTTTAGTAAAGGCATATCACAGGACCACTTTTTCACTCTGCTGTGGAAATCCAAGACTTCAGAACAAGACTGCTTTTTGCAGCCCAAGACTTTTCTGCTTGACTAGATGGCTTATTCAAACTGCACTTTCTCCTAGCCTAGAGCAGTTTCCACGGGGTCTTCCTCTCACAGTAAAAGCCATCAGCCAACCTCTAAACTCTCCACAGTAACTCTAAATTATCTTTCCCCCCCTTTCATATCAGGTTCCATTGTTCTCACGCCTCTTTGAAACTAAAGTCCTTCCAAATATAAAATCTTTCATGCTTCTATTTTGTCTCTGCTTTCAGGTCAATAAAACCCTCTTCTGTTTACCCATGGAACTCCTGTAAAGTGCATAAATGTTAGATCCAACCTTTTTACTTGTACCTCAAACCCACAATAATATCTTATTACAAATACACAAACCTAACGCCTCTATCCTTTCATTTTGTTTTATTCATTCACGGGATGTGGGTTTCGCTGGCTGGGCCAGCCTTTATTGCCCATCCCTGGTTGCCCTTGAGAAGGCGGTGGTGAGCTGCCTACTTGAACCGCTGCAGTCCATGCAGTATAGGTACATCCACTGTGCTGTTAGGAAGAGAGTTCCAGAATTTTGACCCAGTGATAGTGAAGGAATGGCGATATAGCTCTAAGTCAGGATGGTGTGTAGCTTGGTGGGGGGGACTTCCAGGAGGTGGGTGTCACATCTATCTGCTGCCCTTGTCCTTCCAGATGGTAGTGGTCATGGGTTTGGAAGGTGCTGTCTAAGGAGCCTTCGTGAATTCCTGCAGTGCATCTTGTAGATGGTACACGCTGCTGCTACTGTGTGCCAGTGGTGGAGGGAGTGAATGTTTGTGGATGTGGTGCCAATTAAGCCGGCTGCTTTGTCCTGGACGGTCTCAAATTTCTTCAGTGTTATGGGAGCTACACTCATCCAGGCAAGTGGGGAGTATTCCATCACACTTCTGGCTTGTGTCTTGTAGATGGTGGACAGGCTTTGGGGAGTCAGGAGGTGAGTTACTCGTCGTAGGATTCCTAGTCTCTGACCTGCTCTTGCAGCCACAGTATTTATATGGCTAGTCCAGTTCAGTTCCTGGTAAATGGTAACCCCCCAGAATATTGATAGTGGGGGGGTTCAGTGATGGTAATGCCATTGAATGTCAAGGGACGATGGTTAGATTCTCTCTTGTTGGAGATGGTCATTGCTTAACACTTGTGTAGCGTGAATGTTACTTGCCACTTGTCTGCCCAAGCCTGGATATTGGCCAGGTCTTGCTGCATTTGGACATGGACTGCTTTAGAATCTGAGGAGTCGCGAATGGTGCTAAATATTATGCAATCATCAGCGAACATCCCCACTTCTGACCTTATGATGGAAGGAAAGTCATTGATGAAGCAGCTGAAGATGATTGGGCCGAGGACACTATCCTGAGGAACTCCTGCAGCGATGTCCTGGAACTGAGATGACTGCCTTCCAACAACCACAACCATCTTCCTTTGTGCTAGGTATGACTCCAACCAGTGGAGAGTTTTCCCCATGATTCTCATTGACTCGAGTTTTGTTAGGGCTCCTTGATGCCACACTCAGTCAAATACGGCCTTTATGTCAAGGGCAGTCACTCTCACCTCACCTGGGGAGTTCAGCTCTTATGTCCATGTTTGAACCAAGGCTGTAATGAGGTCAGGAGCTGAGTAGCCCTGGCAGAACCCAAACTGGGCATCAGCAAGCAGGTTATCGCTAAGGAAGTGCCGCTTGATAGCATTGTTGATGACCCTTTCCATTACTTTACTGATGGTTGCGGGTACACCGATGGGACAGTATTTGGTCGAGTTGGATTTGTCCTCCTTTTTGTGTACAGCACATAGCTGGGCAATTTTCCACATAGCCAGGTAGATGCCTGCGTTGTAGCTATACTGGAACAGCTTGGCTAGGGGTGCGGCAAGTTCTGGAGCACAAGTCTTCAGTACTATTGCTGGAATATTGTCAGGGCCCATAGCCTTTGCACTATCCAGTGCCTTCAGCTGTTTCTTGATATCATGTGGAGTGAATCGAATTGCCAGAATACTGGCAACTGTGATGCTGGGGATCTCCGGATGAGGCCGAGATGGATCATCCACTCGGTGCTTCTAGCTAAAGATTGTTGCAAATGCTTCAGCCTTACCTTTTGCACTGATGCGCTGGGCTCCCCCATCATTGAGGTTGGGGATATTTGTGGAGCATCCTCCTCCAGTGAGTTGTTTAATTGTCCACCACCATTCATGACTGGATGTGGCAGGACTGCAGAGCTTAGATCTGATCCGTTGGTTGTGGGATCACTTAACTTTTGTCTATCACTTGCTGCTTGGCACGGAAGTAGTCCTGTACTATAGCTTCACCAGGCCAACACCTCATTTTTAGGTATGCCTTCTGCTGCTCCTGGCATGCCCTCCTGCACTCTTCATCAAACCAGGGTTGATCCCCTGGCTTGATGATAATGGTAGAGTTGGGTATATTTCAGGCCATGAGGTTACAGATTGTGTTCAGCTACAATTCTGCTGCTGCTGGTGGCCCACAGCACCTAATGGATGCCCAGTCTTGAGTTGCTAGATCTGTTCAGAATCTATCCCATTTAGCACGGTGGTAGTGCCACACATGATGGAGGGTATCCTCAATGTGAAGACGGGACTTCGTCTCCACGACGACTGTGGTGGTCACACCTACTGATACTGTCATGCACAGATGCATCTGTGGCTGGCAGGTTGTTGAGGATGAGGTCAAATATGTTTTTCCCACTTGTTGGTTCCCTCACCAACAGCTGCAGACCCAGTCTAACAGCTATGTCCTTTAGGACTCCACCAGCTCAGTCAGTAGTGGTGCTACTGAGCCACTCTTGGTGAGGGACATTGATGTCCCTCACCCAGAGTACATTCTGCGCCCTTGCCACCCTCAGTGCTTCAGAGGGCGCTTCCAGGTAATCAGCAGGAAGTTTCCTTGCCCATGTTTGACCTGATGCCTTGAGATTTCATGGGGTCCGAAGTCGATGTTGAGTACTCCCAGGGCAACTGCCTCCTGACTGTATACCACTGTGCCGCCACCTGTGCTGGGTCTGTCCTGCCAGTGAGACAGGACATACCTATAGATGATGATGTTGGTGTCTGGGGCATTATCTGTAAGATATAATTCCATGAGGATGACTATGGCAGGCTGTTGCTTGACTGGGCTATGTGACAGCTCTCCCAATTTTGACACTGGCTCCCAGATGTTAGTAAGGAGAACTCTGCGGGGTCAACAGGCCTGAGTTTGCCGTTGTCGTCTGGGGTGCCTAGGTCGATGCCAGGTGGTCCGTTCAGTTCCATTCCTTTTTTGAGACTTTGTAGCTGTTGAATACAACTGAGTGGCTTGCTAGGCCATTTCAGGTGACATTTAAGAGTCAACCACATTGCTTAAAACCTTCCATGTCTTAAAACCTCCCAGACAACCGGTCTCTAGCGCACAGAGAGTGGGCCTGCGTGAGAAACGCAGTGGCGGCGGGAGATAAAAACTGGCAGCAGAGAACCTCTTCAACCAGTTTCTACCTGTCAGAGCTGAAGTATGACGTCAAAAGAAAACAGGTAGGTAATTGGTGGGTATCTCTTCCGTGTCTCTTTTGATTGGCCAAGTGGTTTAAATCAGGAGACATTATTACAGCTGAAGAGTACAGTTAAGAAATTCACTTTTGAAATATTTAACATCCAAATTAATTAACTAAATAGAATAAAGATAGCTGGGCAGGCGATGTATTGCAGCTGTAGTACATGGGACCTGGAGGACACCGGTGCGATCCATGGTGACCACATCTGCAGCAAGTGTTGGCTGCTTGAGGAACTTCGGCTCAGATGAACTGGAGTCTGAGCTGCGAACACTGTGACAAATCAGGGAGGGGAGAGTTACTTGGGCACTGTGTTTCAGGAGACAGTCACACCCCTTAGATTAATTACATCCAATTTGGACCGTGGTCAGGGACAGGAGGGTGTGACTGCGAGTGAAGCAGGTATGGGGGATCCAGAATTCAGCTTTGGAGGAGCCTCAGCCACTGCTCTTGTCCAATAGGTGCAAAGTTCTTGCTCCCAGTGTGGACGAGGGTACAGGCTGCATGGAGGATTGGAGGATGAGCGAACTGACCACAGCACCATGGTAGAGAGCACCATTCAAGTCAGGGGAGAAAAGGGAAATATAGTAGTAATAGGGGATAGCATAGTTAGGGGAATAGATACTGTTCTCTGCAGCAAAGACAGAGAGTCCTGAAGGCTGTGTTGCCTACCTGGTGCCAAGGTTAAGGACATCTCTTATGGGCTGGAGAGGAACTTGGAGTGGGAGGGGAAGTTATCGTGATCCACGTAGGTGCCAACGGCATCGGTTGGACTAGGAAAGAGGTTCTGCTGAAGGACTACGAGCAGCTTAGGGTAAAATTAAAAAGCAGAACCACAATGGTAATAATCTCCGGACTACTACCTGAGCCACGTGCAAATTGGCGTAGGGTAAATAAGATTAGGGAGGGCAAAGTTTGGTGTGGGAGAAATCGGTTCCCTTTCATGGGGCACTGGCACCAGTGCTGGGGAAGGAGAGAGCTGTACGGGCTTCACTTGATCCATGCTGGGACCAGTGTCCTGGCAAGTCCTATAACTAGGGTTCTAGAACAAACTTTAAACTAATTAGTGGGGGAGAGGGTTGAACTCAAGAGAAATTGAAAAAAAATCTAAAAAAAAACGAGAGAGCAGAGGTGTAGGGTAGTGAAGCGGCAAACGATAACCAAAGTGTGACAGGAAGGGGCAGAAAATATAAGCAGAAGAGTGTAGCAGAAATTAGAACCAGAATGAGTAATAATGGTAAAAAGTCAAAGCTTAAGGCTCTTTATCTGAATGCATGCAGCATTTGTAACAAGATAGATGAGTTGATGGCACAAATAGGAATAAATTAATATGACTTGATAACTATTACAGAGATGTAGTTGCAGGGTGACCAAGACTGGGAATTCAATATTCAAGGGTATTCGACATTCCGGAAAAATAGGCAAAAAGGAAAAGGAGGCGAGGTAGCTTTGTTAAGAGAAGGTATCAGTGCGGTGTTCAGTAGTGATGTAGGTGCAAAGATCATGTTGCGGAATCAGTTTGGGTGTAAATAAAGAATAGCAAGGGGAAGAATTCACGGGTGCGAGTCATCTATAGGCCCCTGAAGAGTTGTCACATTGTCGTACAAAGTATAAATCTGGAAATAATGGAGGCATGTAAGATGGGCGCTACAATTGTCATGGATGATTTTAATCTGCAAATAAACTGGACAAATCAGATTGGCAGGGGTAAAATGGAAGACGAATTTGTTGAGTGCATCAGGGATTGTTTCTTAGAGCAATACGTTGAAGAACCGACCCAGGAACAGGCTATTTTAGATCTAGTAATGTGTGATCAGGTGGGATTAATAAGAGATATCATAGTTAAGGATCCTCTAGGGGGTAGTGATCACAACATGGTAGAATTTCAAATTCAGTTTGAGGGCGAGCAACCCGGGTCTCAAATCAGTGTCCTCAACTTAAATAAGGGCAATTATAGAGGTATGAAGGAAGAGTTGTCTAAAGCGGGCTGGGAAAATAGATTAAGGGGAAGCTCAGTGGATGAGCAGTGGCAGGCATTTAAGCAGATATTTCATAACGCTCAGCATAAATTTATCCCGGTCAAAAAGATGGACTCTATGAGAAAGATGAACCACCCGTAGTTAACAAAGGTGGTCAAGGAGAGTATCCAATCAAAAACTAAGGCATATAAAGGGGTGAAAACTAGTGGTAAGACAGGGGATTGGGAATTTTTAGGAACCAGCAGTGGATGACTAAAAAGCTAAAAAGAGGGAGAAAATTGATTATGAAAGTAAATTGGCAAAAATATTAAAACAAACTGCAAGAGTTTCTATGGGTACGTAAAAAGGGTGTAGCTAAAATGAGCGTGGTACCTTTGGAGGATGCGACTGGAAAATTGATAATGGGGAACAGGGAAATGGCAGATAATTTAAACCAATATTTTGCATCGGTCTTCACGGTGGAAGACACTATAACATCCCAAAGACATCAGATAAGCAAGGAACTAATGGGAGGAAAGATCTTGTAACACTCTCTATCACAAGGGACAAACTAATGGGACTAAAGGCAGACAAGTCACCAAGACCTGATGGCCTGCATCCAAGGGGTTTAAAGGAAGTGGCTGCAGAGATAGTGGAGGCATTGGCCGAAATATTTTAGAACTCACTGGATTCCAGGAGGGTCCCAGCGGATTGGAAAACCGCTAATGTGATGCCCCTGTTCAAGAAGGAATGGAGACAAAAAGCAGGAAACTATAGGCCAGTCAGCTTAATATCTGTCATTGGGAAATTGCTAGAGTCCATTATTAAGGAAGAAATTTGGAAAAGCTTAACGCAATCAAACAGAGTCAACATGGTTTTGTGAAAGGGGAATCGTGCTTGACAAATTTGTTACAGTTCTTTGAGGATATAAGAAACAGAGTTGATAAAAGGGAACTGGTAGATGTGGCGTATTTGGATTTCCAGAAGGCATTTGATACGTTGCCACATAAAAGGTGAACGCGCAAAATAGGAGCTCATGGTATTGGGGGTAATGTATTAGCATGGATTGAGGATTGGTTAACACACAGAAGACAGAGTCGGGATTAATAGGTCTTTTTCAGGTTAGAAAGGTGTAACTAGTGGAGTGCCACAAGGATCAGTCCTCGGGCCTCAATTATTTTCTACCTTTATTAATGACTTGGAGGAGGGGGCAGAGTGTATCCAAATTTGCTGATGATACAAAAATAGGTGGGAGGGCATGTTGTGATGAGGACATAAGGGGATATAGATAGGTTGAGTGAGTGGGCGAAAACTTGGCAGATGAAGTTTAATGTAGGAAAGTGTGAGGTCATGCACTTTGGTCGGAAGAATCAAAAGGCAGACTATTATTTAAATGGAGAGAGACTCCAAAAAAGTACATCACAGAGGGATTTGGGTGCTCTAGTGTGTGAAACACAAAGTTAGCATCCAGGTGCAGCAAGTAATTAAGAAGGCAAATGGAATTTTGGCCTCTATTGCTAGGGGGTTGGAGTTTAAAAATAGAGAAGTCTTGTTACAACTGTACAGTGTTGGTGAGGCCGCACCTGGAGTACTGTATACAGTTTTGGTCTCCGCATTTAAGGAAGGATATATTAGCATTGGAGGCAGTTCAAGAGACATTCATTAGGCTGATTCCTGGGGTGAAGGGGTTGACTCATCAAGAACGGCTAAACGGGTTAGGCCTTTATTCATTAGAATTTAGAATAATGAGGAGTGATCTTATTGAAACGTACAAGATTCTGAGGGGGCTGGACAGGGTAGATGTTGAGAAGATGTTTCCATTAGTGGGGGAATCTCGAACTAGGGGACATAGTTACAGAATAAGGAGACACTCAGTTAAGACTGAGATGCAAAGGCATTTCTTCTCTCAGAGGGTAGTGAATGTCTGGCATTCTCTGCCCCAGAGAGTTGTGGTCGGGCCATGATCGTATTGAATGGCGGGGCAGGCGTGAGGGGTTGAATGGCCTGCTCCTGCGCCTAAGTATTATGGTCAGCAACCGTACCCCAGCGTAGTTAAAGCATATATATATATACACACACACACACACACGCACGCACACACGCACACACGCACACACACACACACACACCCTTCTTCACAGAATAACACAATATTCCCCAAAATATTTTTTAAAAATCCGTTCTCACAATAGGTTAAGTGGGTGGGCAAAACTGTGGATTTCAATGTCAGCCAATGTGAGTTCATACACTTTGGACCTAAAAAGGATAGAACAGGGTGCTTTCTAAACGGTGAAAGCTGGAAAAGGGGAGGTTACATAGGTTCAAATCCCACTGCGGCAGCTGGTGCAAATTAAATTCAATTAATAAACCTGGAATATAAAGTTAGTCTCAGTAATGGTGATCATGACAACTATCATTGATTGTTGTAAAAACCCAACTGGTTCACTAATGTTCTTTAGGGAAAGAAATGTGCCATCCTCCGGTCTGATCTATATGGGACTCCAGATCCACAGCAATATGGCTGACTCTTAACTGCCCTCAGTCCAACAGCAATTAGGGATGGGTAACAAATGCTGGCTTTGTGCATATCTTGTGAAAGAATAAAGAAAAAAGGTCCAAAGGGACAGTTACATAGATCATTAAAATGTTAAGAACAACAGGTCCAAAATAAAATCAAAAGGTTAATGGTGTGCTAGCCTTTATATCTGGAGAATACAAAGGTGGAAAAGTCATGCTTCAGATATTCAAAGTCCTGGTCAGACCACGCCTAGAGTACTGACAGTAATTCTGGGCGCCACATCTTAGGAAGGATCTATTGGTGTTAGAGAAAGTGCAGCACAGATTTAACAGAATGATAGTTGGACTCTGAGGGTTACGAGGAGAGATTTCACAAACTAGGGCTGAGTCTCTGCAATTCAGAAGATTAAGTTGTGATTTGGGTGATATTAAGGGAAACAGATAAGGTCAGCAGAGAAAAACTATTTATGCTGATTGGGGAGAGTAGGACTAGGGAGCAACATCTAAAAATTAGACCTTCCAGGAGTGAAATTAGGAAACATCTCTATACGCAAAGGGTGATATAGAGGTTTGGAACAGTCTTTCACAAACAGCAATTGATACTAGATCAATTGTTAATTTTAAATCTGGCATTGATAGATTTTTGTTAATCAAAATTAAGGAGGCCATTAGGCCCACCAAGTCCATGTTGGTTCTCGGTACAGAAATCTAGTCAGTTCCAATCCCTTGCTCCATTTCCATTGCCCTGCAAGTTTTATTTCCCTCAAGTATCATTCCAATTACCTTTTGAAATCATTCATCATTTCCACTTCTATCAACCTCGTCGGCAGCAAGTTCCAGGTCATTACCATTTTCTGTATAAAAAAGTTCTTCCTCACACCTTCTCTACATCTCTTTCCCAAAACCTTAAATCTGCATTCCCTTGTATGATCAGCTAATGGGAACAGCTTTTTTCTATCTACCTTATCTAAACCTGTCACGATCACCTGTATCAAATCTCCTCTCAATGGTGTTTGCTCAAAGGAGAACACCACCAGCTTCTCCAACCTAAACTAAAAAAAACATTCTCATCCCTGGAAGCATGCTGGTAAATTTCTTCTGCACCCTCTCAAGTATGGTGACCAAAACTGAATACAATATTATAGTTGTGGCCTAACCAGAGCTTTGTAAAGGTTCAGCATAACTTTCCTAATTTTGTACTCAATTTCTCTATTAATGAAACACATGATCTCATATGCTTTGTTATCTACTCTCTCAATATGTCATGCTACGTTCAAAGATCTATGCAGGTGATCCTCCAGGTTGCTCTGCCTTGTACACTATTTAAAACTGTGCAGTTTAGTCTAAATTGCCCCTCCCCACCCTTTCTGCCAAATGCATCACCTTTCATTTCTCTGTATTAAATTCAATCTGCCACTTGCCTGCTCACTCTGCTAGCCTATTTTATGTCCTGTTGTACACCTCCAAGATCGGCACTGTTGGCATATGCTGCAGGAGCCATTCATTCACTCCATTTAGATTTCACATCCCTGGTGCTACTGACAAGTGAACTGGCATGTCATTCCTTTGACAGTGCTATTTCTCAACTTTATCCTTTGGCTGCAGTACTGTGCTATAGCCCTGGAAAGGGTCTATATGAGAGATTTAATCACTGGTCCATACAGGTGTGTTCAGCTTGCTGCTGCCAGAGTATTTACTTCTCATGTGGTGCTGCTGCCTCCAGAGATGCTGACAACATTGCTTCTTTCGGTGAACCTTGGTGCTTCCAAATGTAACAAAGTCACCTTATTTACCATTACAGTAATAAAGCTGAATTCAGGTCTCTAGCTTCCACAGTGACATATAGTAAATGCACCTTCAGGAGAAGTCACCAAATTTTCATCCTTGCATCATGCCCTAGATCTGAGAAAATAACAGTGGAAAATATGCAACTAAAGTACTATGTAAACTGGCTCCATGGTGATTTGAGCTGGCCGCAATAATCCTATTGTAAAGTTCTTTTTCTTTATGTAGGTATCTGGTTTCAGCTTTACATTGGACAGGCAAAATCTAGCGCAGTCAAGTGATCATTACTTACATTCCCATTATGGATGTGTTACGGTGTAAGTAAGATGGCCGGAAAACACATTGAATAAATAGCCTGGGGAAGAATATTTTTGCTGCCAAAAACTCCAATTTCAGTTAGAAATATCCTTCAGGATAATAGATATCATTATCAAAAAGTTTCTGAAAGCCAAAGTATTTTCTGCCTTCAGCAAACAGCTGTTCCATTATTTCATAATTGAACCAGGATTCTGAATCTCATCCTTAACTTTTTTTTATTCGTTCATGGGATGTGGGTGTTGCATTTATTGACCATCCCTAATTGCCCTTGAGAAGGTGATGGTGAGCTGCCTTTTGGATCTGCTGTAGTCCATGTGGTGTAGGTACACTCACAGTGCTGTTAGGAAGGGTATTCCAGAATTTTGACCCAGCGACAATGAAGTAACAGTAATATAGTTCCAAGTCAGCTGTTATTTTAACTGAGTTATCCTAAAATGGAATGACTTGTGTCTCATCTTAGTGTGGAAGGTGAATCCAAACCTGCCTTTGGGCAGCTAAGGCCCAGTGATACTGTTGGGAATAGTTCATGGTCTACATTGTTGTCCTCCTATCCAAAGGAGAGAACATATAGAAATTTAGAGAGGGAGGAGAAAAAAGAGATGCAATTGGGACCGACGTGAGAGTAAAGTTTGTCTCTGTAGACCTGTGTTTTGTTGTGTGGCCTCCCGCTTCAGTGAAGAAACCAGAATAGTAAACTAGAGTAAAATGCTCTTTATCAGCATCAGTTACAATGTTTGTCTTTCCAATGAACAAGCTGCATAATATTGGCCCAGGATTTGAAAACCTTAATTAGATCTGATTTTCTGTGCACGAGTCTGAAGGAAGTGGGATTGCTCTAGCAAATAGCCGGCAGAGATATGATGGACTGTGCTGTGATCCACTACAGTTCTATGAAATTTACTACTCTCTTTCCAGCCTAAATCAGTTTTTTTTTTATAGGTAAATTTGGATCCCTGGTGGCATGTATGTCAAATTAATCAGACCACTCTTTTATGACAATTTAGCCATTTTCTGGAATTATCACCTATTTCAATAAGATATAGAAAATATCTAATCTTATCCCAGCAATGGTTTCAAGGATTTTGATGTTTGCTGATCCCAGCATGCTCTTCTTTCTTCCATTAATGCTTTGAACTTTTAATTATTGAGGTGTGATTTTTAAGTTTCTTTAATTGTCAAAGATTCCGGCTGGAATCTGTAATTCACATAAAATCTAGAAATGTCAAGTTGCTTACAGCTTATAAAGGTCAAATTGCTTGTTTCTGATAGTTATGAGCCCAAACTTTTTTAATATAACAATAAATTAGCAAGTGAATGGAAAATGATATTCTTCTTCAGAGCCCGTCCTCCATGCACTGCTGGAGCGAGCGGGTGCTGAGACACGTCTATTGGGGAAAGAAACATAAAGGATGATCTTGTTTCATCACAGGTTCACTTACAACCTTCAATTTGGTTTTCCCAGCATCAGGTTCAAATGTTCACCCTCAGCACGTGAAAGTTTAGGAGCTGTGCGGAGTAAAGGGATTTCGGTGCCCATACAGAAATTACTGAAAACTAGTGCACAGATACAAATAGATTAATAGAATGTTGGCCTTTATCTCAGGAGGTTGGAATACAAAAACACTGAAATGTGCTCCAGCTATATAGAGCCTTGGCCAGGCCCTTTCAGAAGTACAATATTTAAAAAGATCAAAAGATTTGATAGGGTAGGTACAGCAAAACTACTTTCTCTTGTGAAGGAATTCCCGAACAAGGGGATATAATATTAAATTTACAACCAACCCTTTTCGAAGTGAAGTCAGGAGGCACTTTTTTCATGCAAAACATAGTGCAAATCAGGAATTCTTGCCACACCCCCCCACCCCCCCACACAAAAAGCTGTGGATGCCAGGTCAATTGAAATCTTTAAGACTGTGATTAATAGTATTTTCTTATGTAACGGATCAGAACAAAGGTGGGCAAACAGAGTTGAGACACAGAACAGCCCATGATATGACAGAATAGCAGAACAGAAGCAGAGGGTTCAAGCCTTATGTTCCATGATTCTTCATCTGAATAGCAGCTCTGGTTTCAGCATGGCATGCACGTCAGTTCCAAGTACAAATCTCTGCTAAGTCTCATTTGATTTGTCTCTTTAATTGTGTGACACTCCAGACATCCACTAAATGTTTACCCAAAACACTGTTCTGTTTCCATTTGAATCAGGAAGCAGTTAAGACAGAATTTTGATCATCTTACTCATAATTGAGCTGGTGGAATGATTCCACAGCATCAAAGCATAGGTTTGCTATCTTAAATCATACTAAATTCATTGGAGAATTGTGTTTCCTATGGCTCTAATTGCCATGTTATCACTTGTAGAATGTATTCTGTATTCTTATCAATTTGATTATAAGAAACTTTCAGGGCTTCTAAAGGAGCATTCTACACATTCTATCACGCAGACTGAGTTCTCAAGCAAACTAACATAAATAATGTGTTATACAGATATTATAACCAGGTATTGCTACTTAGTTTAGGATCTGGTCAATATGTTCTGACAACAAGATTTGCGCTTCTCTGCAGGTCCTTCAAGTACTATTTTGAACATACCCAGCAATGTATGATGAATGCAGACTGAACAAGGAATAACTATCTTTGGTAATTTTTATCTTTTTTCTAAGTAATATCCCCAACACAACATTCACCTATCTTAGAGGCTTTGTGTTCATATTTCTTTCCTTATCAAACATAATATGAATGGAAGCTAACGAATGGGCACAGTCCAAGAGTGCCAAGAAATACGTGGCATGCCTATGATGAGAAAGTTCCTGGAAATCTTCCAGGATAATGACCCCATCTTATGTAGAAGCTGCATCTTAGAAGAAAGATGAGGAAACTACCAAAGGTAGCTAACCTCTTTTTCCAGTTACATGATTAATAAATATGCCTAAATGTTTGCCAAGATTTAAAATAGGCCTCCATGTTATCTGATCGTACTACCAACTGTGAAAGAAACCACACTGCATCAGGTTCATGATATTTCTACTGTATGCAATGCAGTAAGATATCAAAGCATTCCATCATTAATTGACATTTTTAAATATTACTACCTAATATACTCAACGTCAGCAGACATTGGCCAGATGCCTGGCATCTGCTATGTCTGGGATGTTTGTTGAACAGAAATATTTGTAAATGCTATTGTTTTGTTAAATACTGGCATTGAAATTTTATCTAAATATACAATGTATTAAAGATTTATTACCTCTTTTGGGGTGGAAAGCTTCACTTTTTGCTTCAGGCACTTGTTCTGCCCTAGGGAAGAATTTAAAGAGGTTTGCTGTTGAATTTCTCAACAAACTCAGCACAGATCAGATATTGAACCAGTGACTTTCTTGTCTGTATAGCTTGGCTACTCACTGAACAAAATTGATGAACCACTACTAGAAACATGTATTTCTTTCTTTAACACTTCAAATAGTCTGGGTGCTTCATAATTCAAAGGCTACCAGCAACTTTATGCAATACTAAGCTCCTGTGCACAAGCAACTTTTTTGAGATTTGACAAAATTGTCTTCAATTAGGGGAGAGGCACAAATCAGCCGGTTTCACACACACAAGTGTAAATGAAAATAGAGAAGTAGCAGAAATCATTACATGCAAAACTTAAATTAGAAATTATGAAGCTGACAAATTTGCCTGTCCTTTTGCAGCTTTATTTTAGTGACTGCTTGAGATGTAAAACATTTTTAAATTAAATCCATGAATTTGAACACAAATCAACAATAACTTATTTGCAATTAGATTTGTAATTCTTGCTGCACAGCCACTTCCATTTGTAATTCATTTCTGCACTGTTAAGTCTACTGATTTCTTTGATTATATTCCTATCATCATGCTATTTCCTTACATAACTTGGCATTAGAGTATATTTGATTTTTAAAAATAGTTTAGTCAAATCACTTAAAACTATTATGCATAGCAGAGATTCCAAGGCTGGCCCTTGCAGTTCTCTACTAGTTATGCTATTCAATTAGAGATATTATTATTGATCATTACACTTTGTATTCTGTCATTCAGTAAATTTGTTCAATCACAGCTATTAAGACTCTTGTTTATCGCAATTAATGTATGTTATTTTTCATCGAACAGCAATCTTCGGTTATGCATTCATTACAAGTACATCACTTACCTGGTATCGCTACAGCTTTGTGCATTAGAGTTAATCTGCTAGAAAGAAAAAAAATCTGCCATTTAATAATAGTATGACTTCATGCATGAATTGAGTTTGATTGAAAAGATCATATGAAAAGCCTTTATAAAAATATTTCGCAAAACATACAACAATTTGAATGTTTCCAGAATTATATACAGATTGGATGATAGTGTTCTGACATGCTGTGTTGTGGATCACAAGCTTTGTTGCAATGATTCCCCACATAAACCTTGATGATGAACCAAGTAATTTTCCCACAGAACATCCACCAGCCTCAAAAGCAACATCAGTGGACAGCTGGTCCTAAGTCACTTATCCTTGTGAGGAAGTTATTTTACCAGTGAGTATTGCATGACACAGGAGAAGTTAATATGCAGAACCTAACTGAAGAGTACTTAAAAATAAAGACAAAACAGGGGTGATCTGATTAAGGTGCTTAAAATATTAAAAGGACTTAACAGGGTAGGTGCAAAGAAACTATTTCCTCAGGAGGGAGAATCAAGGATGAGTGGATATCATCATAAAATTAGAACTAGGCCATTTAGGAGAGAAATCAAAAAGCACTTTTTCACACATAGGATAGTAGAAATCTGGAATTTCTTTCTGCCCAAAGGCTGTGGATGCTGGGTAAATTGGAGCTTTCAAGGCAGACTGATGGACCTGTATTAGTTAAGGGTAATGAGGGATGTGGAGTGAAGACAGAAAAATGGATTTGATGTACAGATCAGCCATGATCTAACTGAATG
Organism: Cetorhinus maximus; assembly: GCF_964194155.1. Taxonomy (NCBI): domain Eukaryota; kingdom Metazoa; phylum Chordata; class Chondrichthyes; order Lamniformes; family Cetorhinidae; genus Cetorhinus; species Cetorhinus maximus. The sequence goes on from NC_135894.1 coordinate 72,677,346, forward strand.
GCAGAGTAGACCTGAGTGGTTGAATGACCTACTCCTGTTCCTATGTTGAATATTCCGATTAAAACTTGGAAATACATAGAACTTTAGCACCCCATCTTGTCAGTACTGAGTGCAAAATTATAAAATTAAGACCTGTCATGTATTTTACTCCCCTTCCTTCCTGACTTCACTTCAATGTAATACAAGTTCTGTGCAAGTGAAGCCCAATTTTGTGTTTTTAAAGGGATGATTTGGTGACAATTCAATTTAATCTGAGCACTCAAAATCTGATTGAATCAACTGCCCCAAAACATAATTATTACTGGCTGCAAACTACTGAGTCAAAGACTTGGTACAAATAAGACCAAATTGATCCATTTATTTTTGATCACTGCTCTACTGAAACAACATTTAAATAGCTCCGTTAATGTAGTGAAATGTCTCAAGGTGCTTCAACAGAGGCATTATCAAACAGAATTTTACACCGAGCCACATAAGGAGACATTAGGGCAGGTGACCAAAAACTTTGTCAAAGGGGTAGGTTGTGAGGCTCGTCTTAAAGGAGAGAGGCAGAGGGGTATAGGAAGCGAATTCCAGAGCTTGGGGTCTAGGCAGCTGAAGGCATGGCCGTTTTTGGGGGAACAATTAAAATCAGGGATTCACGAGGGGCCAGAACTGGAGCAGTGCAGATATCTCTGAGGATTGTAGGGCTGGAGGAGGTTGTGGAGATAGACAAGGACATGGCCAAGGACATGGCCATGGGGAAATTTGAAAATAAGGTTGAGAATTTTAGGAACAGGTATACAGAATCAAAATATAATGCAGCACAGGAGGTGGTCATTTGGCCCATCATACCTGCTCTTTGAAAGAGCTATCCCATTAATGCCACTACTCTGCTTTCTTCCCATAGCCCTGTAAATCTTTCCACTTCAATCCAATTTTGTGCTTTTAAAGTGACGATTTGGTGACAATTCAATTTAATCAGAGCACTCAAAATCTGATTGAACCAATTGCAGAAAAACATCAGCATTACTAGCTGTATGCTAGTACTGAGTTAAAGACTTGGTACAAATAGACAAAAGTGGAAATTGGTCCATTTATTTTTGATCACTGCTCTATTGCAATAACATTTAAGCTCTACTGCAACAACATTTAAATAGCATCATGAATGTAGTAAAATGTCTCAAGGTGCTTCAACAGAGGCATTATCAAATAGAATTTTACACTGAGTCACATAAGGAGACATTAGGACAGGTGACCAAAAACTTTGTCAAAAGGGCAGGTTTTAAGATTCATCTTAAAGAACAGAGGCAGAGGGATTTAGGAAGGGAGTTCCAGAACTAGTTCTAATCCAATTCCCTTTTGAAAGTTATTATGAAATCTCTTATCACTCCCACTCAGACAGTGCACTCCAGCTCGTTGTGTAAATTTTCTTTCCTCATGCCACCTTTGGTTCTTTAGCTATTTACCTTAAATGTGTTCTTTGGTTAGTGACAGTTCTACTGTTGGAAACATTTGCTCCTTATTAACTTTAATCAAAATTCCACATTATTTTGAACACCTCTATCAAATCTCCCCTTAACCTTCTCAGCTCTGAGGAAAACAACCCCGATTTCTTTAGCCTTTCATCCCTGGTGCATTTCTATCAAACCTCTCTGCAACATCTCTAAGGCACTAATGTCCTTCCTAAAATGTGGTACCCAGAATTCGTCATCATCTGGATCCTAGGCAGAGTTTTATAAAGGCTCAGCATAATTTCCTTGCTTATCTATTCTACATGTATCTATTTATAAAGCCAAGGACCAATATGTTTTTTCAATAGCCTTGAAAACTTTGCATGTGTACACCACCTTCCTCCCCACCACCACCACCCCAAAAAAACAGGTGTCTCTGTTCTCTTTAAAATTGTACCATTTAGTTTGTATTGTCTCTCCTCAATCTTCCTAGTAAAATGAATCACATCACACTTCTCTGCATTAAATGTCACCTGCCATGTGTCTGCCCATTTCATCAGTCTGTCTATGCCTTCCTGAATTATGTTACTGTCCTCCTCGCTATTTACTAAATTTCTGAGTTTTAGAGCATTTGCAGTACTTTATCAAGTCCATATACACAAAATCAACCACAATGCTTTCACCAACCATATCCATTACTTCATCAAAGATCTCAATCAAGTTAGTGATATTTCCTTCTGCTGGCATAAATCTCATGGGTTTTTTCACTTAAAGGTAACTTCCAGTGCTTTAGTGTAGGGTAGCCAGGAATAGTGTAGACTTAACCCAAATAATCAAATAATTTACAGGACTTTGCTGTGGAACCTTAAACTCAGCCATTTCATTGGAAATGAAGCCTTAGGATAATGAAATCCAAGCTCAATTCATTTCTCTCGGTACACTTCTTTAGCTACTTTTATAATGTGTTTAGTATTGTTTGCCCCTGTTAAAAAAAAGGGTTAAGTTAAATGCAGGCCCCAGAGAATTCATGAAAAGTTTACTTTGGTGTTAGTGGCTAGCTTCATGAGGCATGCGTGGTGGCAACGGGGTATGGCAGCATTATGTTTATGTTACCAGACTAGTAATCGAGACTGAGGCCTGGGCTAATAATCCAGGTACATGAGTTCAAATCTCATCATGACAGCTGCAGAATTTAAATTCAACTTAATTAAATTTGGAATAAAAAAACTAGTATCAGTAACGCTAGCCAGAAAACTACTGGTTATCATAAAAACACATCTGGTTCACTAAAGTCCTTCAGCGAAGGAAATCTGCAATCCTACCAGGTCTGGCCTATATGTGACTCCAGACCCACAGCAATGCGGCTGACTCCTAACTGAAATGGCCTAGCAAGCCACTCAGTTATACTCAAGGCAGCGGCTCACCACCAGCTTCTCAAGGGTAATTACGGATGGAAAATAATACTGACCTTATGATGCCACATGCCATGAATGAATTAAAAACAACTGTTGGCACTAGCATAAAATCTTTATGTATTGCCAAACAAAGAGACATGCTGGTGAAGCTTTTCATCTTGCACTCATCAGGACAGAATGACAAGAATACCAAATTTCTAGGAGAACACTAAATTTATACCACATGAGAAAAGGGTGCTGATTGGTCGGCAATTGCGCTCTGATCGGTCGACGCATTGCCAGTCTTTGCCTATTTTTATACTGCAAACTTGTCTCCTCCCACTCCAAATCTCTTGTTCCAGCCTGCCCCTATATCAATCCATGTCCTTGCTACTCCCTCATGCATGCATCAAGTCTCCCCTTAATGTGTTAATGTTATCTGCTTCAAACATTCCATATGGCAGTGAGTGCCATTCCAACCAGTACATAAAGAAATTCCTCTCAAATTCTTCATTTGACTTTTTAAAGGCCCTCTCATATTTATGTCCCTTTTCTTGCACTTATCACAACTGAATGCTAAAAAACACACCATATTTATACAAGCCATTTGTTTCTCCACAAGACTTGTGTTTAACTTAACCATCAGGACACCAGCAAAGAAATTTACTTACAGAAGGTTTTTCCAACTTCTTTCTTTTTTCATCCATTCTACATGAGATAATAGGAAACATGGTTAGTGATTAAGAATTAAACAGCGAGCATGGGAAGAAATTAAACTTATTTAAACAGGCAGTTTATTTTCCCAACTGGATAATTTTTTTCCCACTCCAAGGTTAAATCCAAGCAAACAATGCTTAGAACATAGGTAACCAATGACAAGTATAATCAAGTTGACTTAGGCTGATTCAAAACCCATAAGTTTAGCAATGGTGCTACCACTTAACTTGAAGTGTAAACTCAAATTGCTCATGCAATGCCACTAATAAGCCTACTTAGCTCATCATTATGGCTCATTGTCGATAAAAGTTACAGCCCTTCAAAGATAATGTGGATTGTTCAGATGAGTTCAGAGCTGTACAAATGCCAGTACTATAAAAGTGAAAAGTTTATACTGCCCAAGAATTGCTTTGACTTGCATGTCAAGGAAGAAATAGCGAGAGTACAGGGCAAATACAGGGGGGGATCAAGTCCAGAGAACCTTGGATGTCAAGGGACATAAAGGTTAGGATTAAGAAAAAAGAGAAGCTTACGGCAGATACCGAAGGCTCAATACAGTAGAGTCCTTAGAGGAGTATAAAAAGTGTAGGGGGAACTTAAAAAGGAAATTAGGAAAACTAAGACAGTGCATGAGAAAGCATTGTTGGGAAGAATAAATGGAAACCCAAAGGGGTTTTGTAAATATATGAAGAGCAAGAGAATAACTAGGGAAAGAGTAGGGTCAATTAAGGACCATAGAGGTAATGTGTACGTGGACCCGGGAAACATGAGTGCAGTCCTCAATGAATACTTTGCATCGGTCTTCACAATGGAAATGGATGACGCAGGTATAGGCATCAGGGAGGAGGACTGTGAAATATTAGAGGAAATTAACAGAGAGAGAGGAGGTACTAGAGGGTTTAGCGGCCTTAAAATTGGATAAATCCGCAGGCCCGGATGAGATGTATCCCAAGATGTTGAGGGAGGCAAGGGAAGAGATATCAGGAGCCCTGGCAGTAATTTTCAAATCCTTTCTGGCCACAGGTGAGGTGCCAGAGGACTGCTAACATTGTCCCATTATTAAAAAAGGGAGGAAGGGATAGACCAGGAAATTACAGGCCATTCAATCTAACATTGGTGGCGCAGAAACTAGAAAAAATCCTGAGTGCCAGAATATAATGGCACTCGGAGAGACATGGATTAATCAGGGATAATCAGCATGGATTTGTTAAGGGAAGGTCGTGTGTGACAAATTTGATCAAGTTTTTTGAGGAGGTAACCAGGAGTGTTGATGAGGATAATGCATTTGATGTGGTCTACATGGACTTCAGCAAGGCTTTTGAGAAGGTCCCTCATGGCAGACTGGTCAAGAAAGTAAGAGCCCATGGGATCCAAGGCAAAGTGGCACGTTGGATCCAAAATTGACAGAGGCAGGAAGCACAGGGTGATGGTAGAGAGATGTTTCTGAAACCGGAAGTCCAGTGGGGTTCCGCAGAGCTCGGTGCTGGGGCCCTTGCTGTTTATGGTGTACATAAATGATTTGGACTTAAATGTAGGGGGTATGATCAAGAAGTTCGTGGATGACACGAAAATTAGTAGGGTGGTAAAAAGTGAGGAGGATAGCCGTAAACTACAGGAGGATATCAATGGACTGGTCAGGTTGGCAAAGCAATGGCAAGTGGAATTCAACCCGGAAAAGTGTGAGGTAACGCACTTGGGGAGGGCTAACAAGGCAAGGGATTACACTATGAATGGTAGGACCCTAGAAAGTACTGAAGATCAGAGGGACCTTGGTGTGAATATCCACAGATCCCTGAGGTAGTTAAGAAGACAAATGGAATGCTTGCCTTTATTAGCCGAGGCATAGAATACAAGAACAGGGGAGTTATGCTGGAACTACATAAAATGCTGGTAAGGCCACAACTGGAGTACTACGTACAGTTCTGGTCACCACATTATAGGAAGGATGTGATTGCTCTGGACAGGGTGCAGAGGAGATTTACCAGGGTGCTGCCTGGGCTGGAGAGTCTGAGCTATGAGGAAAGATTAGATAGGCTGGGGTTGTTTTCCTTAGAGAAGCGAAGGTTGAGAGGGGGATAGAGGTGTATAAGATTATGAGCGGCATAGATAGGTTGGATAGGAATGCACTTTTTCCATTAGTAGAGGGGTCAATAACCAGGGAGCTTAGATTTAAGGTAAGAGATAGAAAGCTAAGAGAGGAGTTGAAGAGAATTTTTTTCACCCAGAGGGTGGTGGGAGTCTGGAACTGAAAGGGTGGTTGAGTCTGAAACTCTTGTAACATTTAAGAAGTATTTAGATATTCATTTATGTTGCCATAGCCTCCATGGCTATGGGCAAAGCGTTGGAAAATGGGATTAGTGTAGTCAGATCTTTGTTGACCGGTGCAGCCACGATGGGCTGAATGGCCTCCTTCTGTGCTGCAAACGTCTATGAGGTATAATCACTATTTAAAGCTTAGAAAGATGCTGACCCCTCTCAGAGAAACCTTAGCCAATGAGAGGTGCATCCAGGTATAAGTTATCAAAGTTCTTCTTTCTTGAACAGGACTCCTGTCCAAGCACTACTTCTTGTAGATATTCTAACGGGGGGACGGGGAGTTGTGGGGGGTTGGTGGGGGGTCGATAGAGGGAGTTATATTGCAAGTATTTCCTTTCGAAGACAGACATAGGTGCCAAGATTCATCATCATCTCCAGCATGCCAGCTCAGCCTTTAGCTGACTGAGGAAAAGAGAATTTGAGGAGCAGGAACTCAAACCTGAGACTAAGGTAAAAGTTCACTGGGCAGCATTGATCCCCGTGCCCCTATCTGTTTCAGAGACTTGGACAACCTACTGCAAACACTTCAAAGCGCTGGAGAAGTACCGCCAACAGTGCATTCGTAAATCTTCCAAATCCGGTGATAAGAAAAGCGGTCCAACAGCAGTGTCCTCTCTAAAGCCAACATGCCCAACATCGAGGTGCTAATCACTCAAAACTCACTTTATTGGGCATAACATGCCTTTCGTATGTCTCACACCAGACTCCCAAAACAATTGCTCTACTCAGAACTTGGTCATGGTGGAAGTCTCTCAGGAGGACAGTGGAAACGCTCGAGGGATGTCCTCAAAGCATCCCTAAAGAGGTCAAATATTCCCACTGACTCATGGGAGTCCCTGGTCTGTGACTGACCAAACTGGAGAAGGTTTATTCGAAAAGGCACCAAACACATCGAGAGACTTCAGAGGCGAAGTTGAGGCATTGGAGAGAGAGCACACAAACTTCCAAGCAACTCAAACAAAAACAGAAAAAGCTGGAAAAACTCAGCAAGTCTAACAGCATCTGCGGAGAGAAAGAGAGAGTTAACGTTTCGAGTCCGTATGACTCTCCTTCAGAGCTAAAGAGAAGTAAAAATATGATGAAATTTATACTGTTTAAGGGGAGCGGGGCAGGTGAAGCTGGATAGAAGGCCAGCAGTAGGTGGAGGCAAAGGAGAGATTGACAAAGATGTCATGAACAAATTGGTTAAACATGAATTTCCTTTCACAAAACCACACTGACTCTTCCCAATTGCCTTAAGCTCTTCTAAGTGCCTAGCTATAACCTCCTTAATGATCTATTCTAATAACTTGCCCAAGACAGACGTGGAGCTAACTGGCCTATAGTTTCCTGTTTTCTGCCTCCTTCCCTTCTTGAATAGAGGGGTGATATTTGCTACTTTTCAATCTGATGGAACCTTTCCAGAATCTAGCACATTTTGGAAAGTTAAAACCAGCGCAAAAACTACCTCATTAGCCACCTCTTTTAAGACCCTAGGATGTAGTCCATTGGGACCCAGAGACTTGCCAGCCCACAGCTCCATCAATTTACTTGGTACCGTTTCCCTAGTGATTTCAATTTCACCAAGTTCCTTTCTCCCGTTCACCTCCTAACTTGCAGCTATTACTGGGATGTTTTTGTATCCTCTATAGTGAACACAGAAGCAAAATATTTGTTCACTTCTTCCACTATTTCCTTATTATCTATTATTAATTCCATACATTTTATAAAAATCAGAATCTATTATGGCCTGTAATGGGAAATGTTTATACCTCCACAACAACCTCAACAACAATCTTCAGCCCCATTTAATATTCATATTTCACCAATTTACTAAATGAAGACCTTGGGGTAATGGGTTCTTCCTTTTAAGCAAGATTAGAAAATTATTGAAAATCACTTCTACTATAATTAAAATTTGGAATGTGGAACTGGAACAAAAGGCTTGCATTTTTACATAGCACCTTTCAAGACCTCAGGTTATCCCAAAACAGTTTAGAACCAATGAAGTAACTTTGAAATGTAATCACTGTTGTAATTTAGACAGATCTTGAACAACAGGGGAGTCAAGGGTTATGAGGAACAGGCAGAAAAGTGGAGTTAAGACCGAGATCAGATCAGCCCTGATCTTATTGAATGGTGCAGCAGGCTCCAGGAACCGACTGGCCAGCTCCTGTTCCTATTTTTTATGTTCTTACTTTTTTAAAACAACAGCCAGTTTGCTTACAGCAAGCTCCCACCGCAGCAATATGATAATCACCAGACTCAATTTTTTAGTGACGTTTGGCTGAAGGATATGGTCAAGCACACCTTAGGAGGACACTTCTTCTTTAAAGTGTGCCACAGGATCTTTTACATCCACCAATGAGGGCAAATGGGGCCACAGTTTAACGTCTTGTCCGAACAAAAGCAGTTCCAAGATTCCACTGAATGCCAGCCTAGATCATTTGCTCAACTCTTTGGTGATTAACATCTGTGACCAGTTTGAACTGGCCTCAGGAGCCAAGGTAAATCATGGCAAGAGTGAGGCCATGTTATCTTTGGGAACTGGGCTGGCCAATCTTTAGTCCCCTTCACCGTCAGGTCAGACTAGGGCATGCATTAGAAATTGGAAGGAGCAAATAGCTATGGTCAAAAAAAGACTGGGCATATGGGAGCAATGCTCCCTCTCCATTGCGGATAAGAACCTGGTTATCAGGTGTGAGGCACTCTCGGTGTTGCCGTACGTGGCACAGGTCTGGCCCATTCCTCACTCCTGTACTGTGGTGATCACCTGAGACATCTTCCACTTTATCTGGAGGTCAAAAATGGAACTTGTTCGCAGGGACACGACGTACAAACCTCTAGATAAAGGGGGAAAAAACATGCCCAACATAGCCCTCATCCTGATGACCAACATTGGGTGTAGCTGCATCAAGCTGTGCGTAGACCCTTAGTACGCAAATACCAAGTATCACTATGTGCTGAGGTTCTACATATCCCTGGTGTTGCAAAGGATGGGTCTGGCCACGCTGCCACAGAATGCTCCAAGTAGTTGGACCATGACATACCACCTATCCCCTCATGGAAAAATTTATGCTGAGAAACATCTTTGACCACAAATCCATCAGGCAGTGGTCTGTATGCAATGTCCTAGAGGACCAGCGGGAAAAGGTGATGGCAGATCCTGTAGGATGGATCCCTGAGCAGACTGTCAAAGTCATTTGGCAGAATGCCTCATCGCCAGAACTTTCAAACAAGCACCAAGACGTAGCTTGGCTGCTGGTGAGGAAGGTCCTCCCCATCAGATCTTTCCCACACACCCAGAGTCTCACGCCCTCCACACATTGCCCTCGAGGTCACTGTGGTGGACGAAAGACAGTTGTCCACCTTCTTGTGGAATGCGCATTTGCAAAGGTCTGGAGAGATACACAATGGTTTTTGTCGAGGTTCACCCCGAGCAGCTCCGTGACACAGGACTTTACACTCTACGGGCTGCTCCCAGGAATGCACACTGAGACAAACATCAGCTTCAGCTGGAGGATCATCAGCTTGGTGAAAGAGGCTCTTTG